>NC_081414.1:356978663-358178663 GCF_030272615.1 Cryptomeria japonica | reverse complement strand
AATGTTTTGGATCACATTTTATTATAATATGATGTACCTATTTAATAAAACACATCTACATTAATATAAATGTAAAAAAATAACATGGATCAAAATTTTGTTCTTATTCTTATTTATAAATATACATTAAAATCCGTATATTTAATATAACAACAAATTACTATAAATTACAAAACAAATATTTAAATTTTACCCAATTTAATACAATAAAAAAAAATTAAAACAATCATCTATAAATAACTTAAATTAAATTAAAAATACATATTTGAGTATTCCATCTCTACGATTAACCGTGTACCCTCTATTTCTTAGCAATGCCTATTTAGCCGATAGAATGATTCTGATTAGACATTTATTTTTTATTTATTTATTGAATTAAAAATCAAACACGACTGATTATAATTTTTACTTTAATTAATAAATAATAAATACCAACTAAATTGGATAGCCATTTCACTCTAAACTTTCCCTAGATTGCCTTGCATTCATGAAACCATAATTATAACATCACCACATTCCCTCCCTTCTACTTTTTCTTTTAAAAGTAGTTGTGAGAGTGAGTATTTGTAGCAATATTTTTACATGTGGGCCAAAGCAAAAATGAGAACGCGTTTGGAACTATTCAAGGCAATTATGAGTTACAAGGGAAAAGAGAAAAGGGTTTACAAGCAATATGACATTCTCAAATCATTCCAAGTAATAAATGCACTCATGCACGCCCAACATGAAAGGTCACTATGTTCAAAGCAAAACAAACTTTCTTTTTCTTTTGCTTTTAGATTTTATGACAATAAATAATTCAAAGTTTCATTGAAGGACTCAAAGGCAAAAGATTTGAAAAAGGCCTCTAGAAAAGAGTATTTACTTTGCTTTTCTTCTTTAATGCTAAAGACAAATCTTTTGAGAATCTCACATGTGATTTTTCTGTTTGCCCATCTTTTTCTCTTGTTGGGGAATCATTTAAGTCCTTTTACAAGTTTGGTGTGCATTGTCCACATGGTGAGTAAAGTCATTACTTTAGAAATTGGGTCTCTGCAAAACAAGGAAATGAGATCCCAATAGTGCATGTTCCTAAATTTGTACAATCTAAATGGGACTTGCTAAGTATATACTCCACCTCTTTGTCAAACAACTTTTTCTCTGGGGAATGATGCTTGAAAAACACTACATGAGAATATTATTGCATCTCAAAAAAGAGGAATTTAACTGTAGAAAGTGTTGTATGGCCTTAGCAATGCAAAATATACTTAGTGTTCTATAAATTTAAGGTAGATGGTTTGGTAATAAGGTTTTAAATTTTTCAATTTAAGAATGTTTATTGATTATATTTTCTTTTTTCTTAGTTTTATTTTTGACATAATATTTAAGTTAGAAATATACTAACAATCATTTTTTTCTGTTTGGTGGGAGAATGACCTTTATATAAAGGGCATCAAGTCCTCTTTACTATCTATACGTCATTCACACGTATGTTTTTGTTTGACTTGGCCATCTTCCTACTCATGCATCATGTTGTAGATTATGATATATGTCTCCTTGAAATGGAATCAAAACCTCATTCTAAGTCTCCTACAAACCCTAACTTTAAATGTAACATCACTACATAATGAAACCAATTAAATGGACAAAATATCAACATCAATGTTTCAAAAAAGAGAAATGGTGAAGAAAAATTTTGTCATCTAGGATGTGATTTAACATGTAGGGTCTCAAATGTCAACTTCTTGATAAAAACATTAACATAATATTAGATTGGAAACAACAAAGTATCATTATGTAGGGTACCCTCAAAGCAAGAATTTTACAAGTTTGAAAAGAACAACTAAGAAAGTTGGGGTCTATAATCCACTTAAGGTTTAGGAAAAGTGTACATTTCTTGTATGCTTTGACCTCAATTTTTTTTTCTAGCAACCATTCAATTTTGAAAAAGGGTGATATGTGAATGTATATGCTACATTCATATGTATAACTTTGAGTTCCACCTTAAATGTGTTTGTTAGCATAAAAATGTCACTCGCACTTTTTGTGTAACAATTAGTTAACATGCATAGTGTAGATTGCAAACAATATGAAATGTAGAAATAGTTAACGAAGTAATAACTACTTAATATGTGATAATTGTCTTGTGAATGAGTAACTAAAATATGTGCAAAGATCTCATAAATTTCGCCCAGGTTAAGTAACTAAGAATACTAATTGGTAGGGCTAAGAACCTATAAAACCCTTACCAATTGAGATAAGATGGAATGAGAGCTACAATAAGAGTTGGAGTACTAGAAAATAACAACAATAGTAAGCATTTGAGTCTAATTAGTTTATGAATAAATTTATGAGAAGTAATAATTTGATATATTTGTGCAATGCTTTAATGAAAGTTTAGATTTGTATATAGACACATAAATGATAGTTTTCACATAATATTTATACATAAATGAATGGATTGACAGTTATATAGTTAAATAACATACTTAAAAGAGTGATTCTAAAATATCTACAGTTCAAGTGAGGCTTGTAGTATATATGCTAGTGTAGTAGGTTGCTAGGTTTGGTATAATGAGAGTTAACCAATGAATATGTTAGAGTAGCTAAATAGTTAACATTTTAATTCTATTACTAAGACACTTAATAGAGCAATGTTTTTTCTCTAAAGAATAGAATGTCGAACAACCACACATGATGAGATCCAAAAGTTAGCACATTCATTGATGTAAAGGTCCCCATAGGTAGAATATCAAGTAATGGTGAGAAGATGAGTTACTTAATGGACTTATGAATCATTTTAGTAAGAACTACTAGAACACCAATTCAAATAAATCTTTGCATGGATATGATAATGTAAAGCATGTACCAATAATTTATTTATTTGATGTTAAATTTATTAAGAGTGTAAATGGATGGTTTTCTTGTGTGAAACCATGATGTTGATGTAATTGTCAAAGGTGCAAATGTAAACAAGGTATATTATCTATCTAGTTTCACTTTAGAACCTATACACACTTAGTTATTCAAGATTACTTAGGTCATTTACTTTTTTATGTTTCATATCATATAATTAAAACACATTTCACAATCTTCGATAGCTTTGATTTTTATCCTTTCCTACATAGCAAGGTCATCTCATTGTATTATAATAATGTTATATTCATTTATGCTTTAGCAATATAATAATTCATTCTATTGCATCTCTCTTCTAGAAGGCTTTTGGGCTTGATGGTTAGATGCTACACCTACTATCATGGTTTCAAAGCATAAAATAAGTAAACTAGTTCTTATTTTTTGATGGATTTTTACAAGAAATTTTATAAATTGTCTCTTGGAGAAAAATTAACCTCAAAATTTTTCTCAAAAGGCCCAAAAACTTATATATCTTAATATTAAATTGCATAGGGCTTAGTACAAAAAAAAAAGAGTTTATTGAATTTACAAATTTTGTACAAAAATTGTATGTAAATGTGTGTGTGCACATATGTATATGTATATGTATATATGTATACATACATGTATATTTATATACATATGCATATTTATATTGTAGTGTTCCTCCTAGACTTGCATTTTGATTTACGTACTAATAGACTTATTTAGACTTATGATGGTTACTTGGATGGTCGTTTATGACTCTTCTGCTACTTTGTACAGTATCTATGATTCTAGGACTTTATGTGGATTCATGTTATCTGTTATGGCGCTTTATGATTGAGACTTTTGTGATTGATGATGCAAGACTTATTATATGGCATATGATTCTTATGGATGTTGATATATAGTATCACCCTGATGGATGGATTTATATGACTCGTGGATTGACATAAGATCATTGTTTACATGGATTATGCAATTTTTGATGATACTAACCCTACTTCATGATGATTATTCTATGTGATGTTTTGTTATCATATCGTGCGACTGTCTTTGTGTGTAGAGACGATGCCATATCACTCATTGTGAGCAGGATATGTCATCGTGATTCTTTATCACTTCCTTATTTATATATGTGTATTGTATATATTGTGTTGGTCTTTGATGTAGGTTTGTAGGTACCAGACATTGACTCCACCTAGCTCCACAGGTCTGAGTGTGTCTTTATCCCAATAGAAATTTGTCGGAGATGATATAGTTTCCCTCACACACTCTAGGTCTAAGATGTGTACCTTGTCCATTGCACCACAATGCAAGAGTCTTGTGTTATGTTGTTCCCTTGGCGTAAGTGGATTAGAGTCTATGTTCATGTGGTTATGTGTGATTGTTTAATTATTAGATTGTAAGTATTCATTTGATAGATTAATTGATTTAATCAAGGTGTACTTCTAATCATCAATTATCTATTTGTTGATGGATATTTATGATTGGTGAGATTTAATTATTTTAATGATTGGTTTATTTATTATTTGATGATTTATCCATTATGGAATCATTATTTATTTATATTGTTTTATTGTTGAATATTTATTTATTTATTTATTTGATGATTATCGCTTATTTGCTAATATTTATTATTTTGATTTATTGTTGAGAAATCTATTTATCTTTATTTATTTATTTATTGTTGATGTGCCTTATTTAATTATTAATTATTATTACTTTTTGAATTTGATGATTTTATCAATTTATTTATTATCATTTGAGATTTGAGTTTATATTTTGAAGTGGGTTCCTATTTATAAGGCTTTGTGCTTTTAATTGGTTACTATGAGTGATGAATTATTATTATTTAATGTATTATTATAAATTGTGTTTATCGGTAATCGCAAAATGAGTATATATTACCTACCCTTGCATATGATCGGTCGAATAAGAATAGGTAGGTAAATTATATCGAGGAAATAATATTTGCCTCAAAACTATATAGGTTAGGTGAATAATATGGTTTTTTGGAATATTTTCATTGGTCGGTTTCCAGTATAGTTTTTGAATTATTTTTTGTATTTATCAAACTTCGTGTGCATTCACGAGGGTTGGAAAATTTTGGATGCTTTGAAGATTTGAATATTGAAGGATTTGCTTGTGGTTTGGGATCGAGATTGTTGAAGATTTTTGTTGGAATTGGATTGCACTTTTCGGATTTCTCCTTGTTGAACAACTTGTTTCATCTTTTCTAGGTTGGTTTCATTTGTCGGCACTCTACACTTTTTTATTTCAGAAAGATTGTATGCATTCTTTGGAAAAGATTGTTTGGGTAATTGGTTTCAGGATTTGTAGTAGTTCAATTTCTTTTTGATAGAGCTGTGTTTTGGGAAAAATCTACATCTCATTGGTTCTATTTTCTTGAATTTCATTTGCTAGGAGCTCAATGTGTATCCTCTGTGTTTGATTTTACCTCTGTGAAAGTGTTGAATCATGTTGTAATTGCAATTTGTTTACTCCCT
This sequence comes from Cryptomeria japonica, assembly GCF_030272615.1. NCBI lineage: Eukaryota > Viridiplantae > Streptophyta > Pinopsida > Cupressales > Cupressaceae > Cryptomeria > Cryptomeria japonica. The sequence continues at coordinate 358,173,297 of NC_081414.1, read as the reverse complement.
TGATTAGATTGCAAAATCTCCCCTTGTTTGGGCCTATTTTGGTGTCTTTCTCTTGTTGTGTGAGGGTGGATTCTATGTGACTGCACTGTGAGTGTGTAGACACTTTCTTCCACTTGCATTTTCTACAATTAGTCCCTACATAACTTGCTCAAGTATTATTTTGTTTTTTGCTACATTTCTCTCTCTCTCCCTTGTGGTTTTGGCTCCTTATACCTCAAATTATGCTCAAAAAGAGAGAGGATTTCTTCTACAAATTTTACCAGTGGGTATGGAATGAATGTTTTGGTTGTCCTTTATGTTAATTGTATTTCTTATACCCTCGGTATGCAATATGAGGATCATTTTTTATCACTAAGCCCTCATATGCCCCTTTCTAAGCCTTAGGACTCAGATTTGCTCAATTTTCTACACATTTCCCAAAAATGTTATGTAAACACCCAGAAGCATTTTGGTTTGGACCGGGGGCGCTATGGTACAAACCAAGAATGCCACCATAATTCCCAAGAATTCCATTGTTCATACCAGAAGAACTGACAAACATACCAAGGGTGCAAGAGGTCTTTATTTGCAGATGCAAGCCAATAGACCAAAAACGCCATTCCAAAGACCAAAAATGCTATGGTATCAACCCAAAAATACATGGTAAGTACCAAAAATTCTAGGTTACCTACCAAGGGTGCTATCCTAGAAACTAGGGGCGCTAAACTATCCTGGGGGTCTCCAAAAGACAGTTTTAAGCTTGTTTTTGTGCATTTTTGGATTGTGAGTTTACTCCAGAGGCTTGTGCAATATGTGTTGAAATTCTCATATTTTTTTATGATGTATTTTTATCCCTTATTATGTATCATGTGCTCTAGTAAGAGAGTTCATTCCTTACCGTTGAGGTGCTTTATGTGCGATATGTGGCTCCCGCGAGAGGGAGAATGCCTCGTTGTTGAGGGATTGTTAGTATGGCTCCAATGGGATGTGTTATGCCTCATTGTTGAGTATTTGATTTTATATTGATCTCTTTTATTATTTTCATCCATGATTGGCTTGTCTTTATTGTTGTTTTGGTGAAGGCTTATTTCTATGAGCTTGGTTTATGGGTCTCTTTTGCTCAGTTTGGTGTTCAAGTTCTGGTAACTATTCTTACATCTCTTTTGATCTTTCATGATATTGTTTTATTTTTTATGGACATATATTTACCCTATGGCCTTGGTTCATGGATAGGGGAGTGGGCTCTCACATGTGTTGGACCTAGGTTGTGAGTACTAGATCTCTAGGAAGGGGGTCTAAATCTATGGAACCACATGAAGGGTTGATGGTATAATTGCAAGTGATAACATAATAATAATTGATTAGTAGGTTGGATATTAGGAATACACCTATTCAAGATAAATAATATGACATTGTATGCCCCAATTGGACAGACCTAGGGAGGTGTTTTTGGGATCCTAGATTGGGAAGACTGTTGGAGCGGTATACCCGGTCTCCAAGGTGGAGACAAATGCCATATGAGGTTAGCATGTGATGAAAATCTACCCCACATGTATCCATTGTCCATATTCCTTGATTTATTGATTTGCATTTGGAGGTTGATTGCATTGATTTAGCCATGTGTTGTACCTTGGTGTTGCATTCTTATATTTGGGTCTTGTGAAGTCATGTTGTATCATTTGGTTGATAGGTCTCAGCTTAGATCTTGAGTGTGAGTTGTAACCTTTGTCATCTCCTATCACAGGGTGTGGTTCCTTGATTGGTTCCACATGGTCGAGTGGTTGATTGCCTTCTTCCATTGGGATACTTTCCTTGGATGTAGCGTGCTTGTATTCTTGGATTCTTCATGCGATTGCACTTTAGAACTGATTTCTATATTCTTGGAAGAGAAGACATTGTATCAAAATGAAATTTATATGTAAAAGAAATTGTATATGGTATTATCTTGTATTTGAAGAATAAAATTGTAATAGGACTTGATGTTAGAATTAGGTATAGATCTATGATTATTTCATGATGTATTAGATGTTTTCTATGAGTTTAAAGAATCGATGTGGAATGGAATAGTTTATATGTATTGAATTGCATTACATTTATGAGATGGATTGTATTATATTATGTTATAAAATGAATGATAGTATAAATGGATTAGATAGCATTGATCTTTACTTGAATAACTAGGTGATCATTGACATCAAAGGTTAAATGATTTGTATAGTGTTCTAATAGAGTATACTATGTGAATGTTCTATGCATAAATGGTGGTGATGATTAGATGCATAAAAGTAAATGGTTAGAGGATGATAAATATGACCTTATAGTTAGATAAATATTGTAATGAGATGATGTCAAGTAGTGACATTAAGATACCCTAGGAAATAATTATGTTGTAAGAATATAGTTGGAGAAATGTTTGATAGAATTACTATGCTTGCGTAATATTGATTTATGACTTCATACATGTACTTTTATATGGTCTTGCATTTTAAATGATAATATGTTTATCTATCTAATGTTATCATAGTGTTATGGATGGTTTTAATGAAAAAAGAAATTACATTTGTTAGTAGAATTTAGATTATGTCTCTAAGGTATTTTGGCAGTCATTACATCTGGTATCAGAGCCCATGTTCATACACTAGGTACTCTGGTTTCATATGAGCCCATTGTTTGTGTTAGCACATGTTAGCATGTGGTATCCTAGCGGTGTATCCCTGCTTGTTATTCTTTGCTTATTTGCCTTAGATTTTAGTTCATAGACTCTTTTGTGTCTTGATTAGACAAGATGCCTGCTAGAGGTAAATTTCATGGCCATGGTCATGGTGATCGCATGGGTACTCATCAGAATACTCATCCTGAGGTTTCCAAAGAGTCACACCACGAGGAGCAGTAGCAGTAGAATCAGGGAGGAGGTGATGTGATTCCACAGCTAGTTACGATACTACAAAATCTTCTTGACCGTCTGTGTTCGAGGCAACAGGAGAATTGTCTGGAGGAGTCTCATCATTTGAGTCATGAGGATAGAGTTGACTATCAAGAGTGTCAAAGGGAGAATTCACATTCACCTCGTAGGAGAGCGGATGTTATGGTGGATCAGGATGCAGCTACAGTTGGTCATATGAGAGATCTCCTTAGGTCTCTTCCCCCTACTTTTGATGGTTCTGGTAGTGGATTGGAGGTAGAGACTTGGTTTCTTGAATTGGGTAGGTGTTTTTCCATGCAACCATATGGCAGTAACACCAAGGTCAGGTGTGCGATTATTAATCTTTGAGATTTCGCTTCCACTTGGTGGCGTATGGAGGAGTAGAAGCTCCATTTGGATATTGTGACAGTATCATGGGATTTATTCCTTGAGCATTTCTATGCTCGGTTCTTGTCAAATCTTTGGACATAACGCAAGGCTGATGAGTTCCATGATTTGAGGTAGTAGGATATGACAGTTGAGCAATAGGAGAAGAGATTCTTTTAACTTAGGGAGTATTTTGGTATAGCAGATGATGATGTGATGCTTCAGAAACATTTTATCAAAGGTCTTAATGATCGCATTGGTGGTGATGTTAGAGTTTTCAAACCCAAGACTAGGAGATAGCAGTGGAGAAGGCACGACTGGTTGAGGAGAAGTTGTCAGTAGTTTTGAGGTATGTCGATGCTCCAGTTGTAGGAGAAGATGCAAGAGGTACTTAGTCACAAGGTTTAGGTTTTTCTAGGAGCTATCCTTCGGCTTTCAAGGATAGACAACAAGCTTGGAATAAGTTTGCATAGAGTCAAAGTGTCTCTCTAGGTGCTAGATCTTAGCAAGATATAGATTGCTACAAGCAGTGTAATAGGTGATCAATTCCTAATAGGCGGTCAGTCCCCTCTCATCCATCTCAGAGTGTTTAGCAGTCTAGTAGAGGCAGTGTGCAATAGTCTAGTGCCCCTCCGATTGCTTGAGGATTTACTAGAGGGATTTGTTTCACTTGTGGCCAGTTAGGTCACTATGCATCTCAATACCCTCAGAGATCCACATAGATGTCAAGATAGAGACCCACAGCTTTAGAGCCTAGAGTTGGTGATGTAGGTAGATCCCATCATGTGTTTGTAGTGGTTGATAATCATCAGGCTGAGCATCAAGGCACTGTTGTTGAGACTAAAGGTGAGATAGGTGGTATCTCTTGCTTGGTATTGTTTGATTCTGGTGCTTCTGATTCTTTTATTTCTCCTTCTTTAGTAGAGATATACAAGCTTGCTATGGAAAAGTAGGCTGATAGGTGGCAGGTTGAATTGGCTAGGGATCCAAGGTGGTAGTAGATACTCTTGTACATGGTTATGTTTTGGAGTTGGGTGTTCTCTCTACTTCGGTGGATCTTTATGTTTTATCTTTGGGATCCTATGGGGTGGTGTTAGGTATGGATTCGCTTGAGTCTCATCAAGATAGGATTAATTGTGGAGGTAAGAGAGTGTAGTGTTTGGATGATAGCAGGAAGAGTGTGGATGTAGTAGGCATTCAACAACCTATCTCTCTTTACATGATTTCAACGATGCAGATGAAGTGTTGTGTGTACAAGGGTTGTTAGTTTTTTGTAGTTAGAGATGATGTCTTTTCTCGTCATCCAATTTTGCAGGAGTTCTCAGATGTATGCCCAAGTGAGATTCTAGGTATGTCGCCTAAGCGTGACATTGATTTCAGGATTGATTTGATTCTAGGAGCAAAGCCTATATCTAAGGCTCATTATCGAATGACCACTCAAGAGTTGAGTGAGTTGAGATTGTAGCTTGAGGAGTTCCTAGCGAAGGGATTCATTTGGCCTAGTGTATCATCTTGGGGTGTGCCAATGTTGTTTGTGAAGAATAAGGATGGGTCTCTTCAGTTGTACATTGTTTATAGACAATTGAATAAGGTGACGATGAAGAACCGTTATCCTTTTTTGAGGATCGATGATTTGTTTCATCAAATTAAGGATGTGAAGGTCTTCGCTAAGATAGACCTCAAATCTAGGTATCATCAGTTGTGGATTCATGAGGTAGACATTCATCATACAAATTTTTGCATGAGGTATGGCCATTATGAGTTCATGGTGGTGCCTTTTGGGTTGACGAATTCTCCATCAGTTTTCATGAGTTTGATGAATGGACTGTTTAGGACCTATCTTGATAGATTTGTACTTGTGTTCCTAGATGACATTTTAATCTATTCAAGGACACAAGATGAGCATGAGGAGCATATATGATTGGTCTTATAGTGTCTCTGTGTGAATCATTTGTACACCAATGTGGCAAAGTGTGAGTTTTTCCAGTTTGAGGTGAAATACCTTGGCCATGTCATTTCAAGAGAGGGTATCACAGTGGATCCCTCTAAGATTTAGGCGATTATGGATTGGCCAGATCCCACTTTCCTGATGAAGGTTACTCCCCTTATAACCCAACACATAATAACAATAGAGAAATAAATAGGAAACATGAGAGAGTAAACACTTGTTTTCTATTATCTCAATAAAATAAAATTACAATATTTAGAAAAATAACATGCAACAACCACATGGGTATTCTCATTAGAATAATTTGCAAGCCAGGGCCATGATCTACACTATTGGAACCATCCTATGTAACCCTCGTTCACCCCTTTATATAGTACCTATAATTGCCTTAAAATATTCTGGAAAGTGTAACTTGTCCCGTTTTAGCGCCCAATAGTCCATCGATTCATTTTTCCCATCTTGGTTGAATTTCATTGAAACTTGAGTTTTGGTGGCACAACTTCTAGGAGCCATAACTTTTGACTCAGGCTTCTAATTCACTATTATAACATATTTTGGAAATATTGTGAAGAGATCTAAATACATCAAAGATCTATTTGTCTGGGTTCTGAACCTTTTTAGGGCCTCTAAGGTTTTCAATTTTGAGTTTTAAGCTTCATTTGAGAAATTGCTCAAGATGAAAACTTTGATATATTTCAAATCATTCAGGATATTGAGATGATTATTTCACTAATCATCTTATTTTTCAACTTTTTCTCCTTGGGTCCAATTTTCATGTCTATATTACCAAAAATGAGCAAACATCTTGAAAATAGTGGATGACTATTTTTGGCTATTATTAGCTTCCATGCGTCTTATATAGTGCACCCAACATAATGGTTCCCACATAATTATAGAGGAACCAAAAACCAAAAGGAAAATACAACATTTATTTTTATTAGGTGATGCAAGATTTCTCCTATATCATGGATGCTCTTGCATCAAACACTCAGGGTAATTTGAGAAGTCACCTTGTCACATCTTAGGTGTTTAGAGGAAAACCAAGGCGGTCAACCTCTACTTTAGACAACCATGATCAATATTCAACAAGCCTTCCTTTCCACTTGACTGAATACTCCTACTATTGTGTATTTCTTGTGCTTCTACCCACACAACTATCCAAGATGTCTTCTATGTCCTCCTCTAAATTTGTTTATGGAACATTCCATTGTGCTTCTACTATTTCATCTTAAATACCACCTTCATGATACTCTATCAAATCTGAAATATTAAAGATGGGTAAAATGTTAAGTCCACTTGGCAACTCTACCTTGTAACAATTTCATGAATCATGCTTCTTCAAGATTATGCATGGCCCAAATTTCTTCATCTTCAACTTATTATATGTTCCTTTTGGAAACCTCTCCTTTCTCAAATGAACCATGACTTCTTCTCCAATATTAAATTTCTTATATCTCCTTTTCTAATATGACTTAGCCTTGTACTGAACATTCATCTTATTAGTATGATTTTTCACTTCATCATGCAAATTATTTAAGTGCTCTGCAAAGTCTTCAGCTTCGACACTACTTTTTTCTCCTTTCTCCATCTTCCTTAATTTTGAAGCATTTCTAAGACTAATTCCATATGCAATTTGGAATGGTGATTTACTAGTACTCCTATTAACAGATATATGCAAACTCTGTTGAATATCTGGGCAACTGAGAGGGGGGTGAATAAGTTGGTAAAACAAAATTCTTTAAACTTTCATTCACAAATCTAAAACAATTAACAGAATTAATCAAAACAGATAAAGCATGAAAGCATATGCACATAACAGATCAAGCACAAGAAACACTAGAATTTATGTGGAAACCCCAAGAAGGTAAAAACCACAGAGAACGCTAATTCTTTTTATGAAAACACCAATTAAGATGACACCAGTTAAGGTGATTTTTACAAAGGATGGCTCACTGCCAAGGTGCTCATTGTAGATGGGCTCACTACCTAGAAAGGCTCACTGTCAAAGAAGAAAGAAAGATAAAGAGAATCCACCACTAAAACACAGTTTGCACTACCGGAATTGCATTCGGTAACAATCCATAGCTGATGCAAGGGCATCCTCGGTCATTGAGAAATCTTGCATCAACAAAAAATATTTCCTTTTAGTTTTATTTTGTTCAAGTTCAGTGTTTTAGTTTTTGTGTTCTTTCGATAGTTGGTTGCTTTTCATTGCAGATCAGATTTTTTATTTTCAGGCGTGTTCTTATGCTTAATTCCAGATTCTCAATCCATTTGGGTTCTTTATCGGTGAGACGTTGCTTCCAGTTTGATTGTTCTGGTTCTCGAAGCAGTCTTTTAGCTTAAAGGCTAATTGTTGATTTCTTCTCTTGCGAAGGGATCTCTTGGTGTGGGGATCTATTTGGGGTCTTTGTCGATGATCTTGAGTTCTTGGCCGACCTTGTTGTTGATCCACACTCCTTGGTTGTTCTTTTCTAGAGGAATTTCCTTTCATTCTTGGGGCCGACCTATTTACACATTTCATTTTCATGTCTTGGTAAATGTAATCTTTTGTGGGAGACCCAGATATGTTCCGGAGAGTATAAATATTTTATATGAGATCCTTAGTAGGAAGTCAAAGGTTGAGGAGTTCCTAGTTATGGGATTGATAATTGGAGGTCTCTCAGAGATCCAGATGGATTGTATTCTTGCCTGCATGTAACCGGTTGATTACGAGATGATCTATAATGAATATATGATGATGCAGAAATATGATTCTATAATTTTTCAATGTGTTGTTGTTGCTTCTATTATGTTACTCTTGTTGCATGATTTGGTATGTTCTCTTTGAGGACTCAACCGATTATGGTTGCACCAAGTAGTATCAAAGCTGGTTATGAACCGGTTGGTGGAAGAGCTAGTTGTGAACCTTGAGGCATTCCTTTAGGTGAACAGATCATCAAGTGGAGGCAGGTTACGATTGTGTTCAATAGATCACTGAGTGTGAGGCAATTAAAATCGGTAGTCAGATCACCAAGTTGAGGCAATTCATTGGAGAAAAGGAGGAGATGTCGCTTAGAAGGATGAACCCCCAGGAGGTAGAGCAAATGATGGAGGATTTCAAGAATGAGATGAGGAATGAGATCCGGATGGATTATATTATTGCTTGCATGTAACCGGTTGGTTATCGGTTTTATTTTGGCTTGTTAGCATGCATGTAACCGATTGATTATCATATGATCTATGATGAATTATGATGATGTGAAAATCTGATTCTATAATTTTTCAATGTGTTCTTGTTGCTTCTGTTGTGTTACTCTTACTTCATGATCTGGTATGTTCTCTTTGAGTATTTTCCAGATTATGGCAACACCAAGTGGTATCTAAAATGCATTGGCTAGTTTGTGGAGGAACTCGGAGTCTAAGGATGAATATGAAGAAGTTGGAGAAGAGATTGAGGCAGAAGAGGCTGAAGGAACAAAAGATGGAAGAGTAAATATTTCTGAGAGTAGTGGCACAAGCAAGTAAAATACATAAAGTGGAGATTTCAAACTTTTTTAGGACACTGAATCCAGAGGATTTGATTTATTGGATTGGAGAATTGGACGACTACTTTGAATTTGAGGATGTTAAGGACCCACAAAGGGTTAGGTTGGCACAAACTAAACTAAAAGGGAATGTTACCTTATGATGGAAAGAGATGCAGAGAGACACAGTGGAGAATGGTGAAATGAAGATCACCCGGTGGAAATAGATGGTAGCGAGATTGAAGGCTAAGTTCATTCTGAGAGACTATGAGTTGGAGCTGTACAAGAAATTGCAAAACTTGAAGTAGAGAAAAATAACCATGAAAGAGTATACCAAGGAGTTATACAAAGTAATGATCATATCTAGACATAGAGAGATGGATAGAGAAAAGGTGGCAAGGTACATAAATGGACTTGCATTTAACATAGTATGCTGAATAATTCCACAGTTGAGTAATCTTACTAGTATGCTTTGAAGGTTGAGGAGAAGGTGAGAATAAGGTAGCAAAATAACCCTAGAGGGAAGGAGAGATTCAGGGGGCAAATGAGTATAGAGAAGCAAAGTGTTGAATAAGAATCAAAACCTAAGTGGAATAAAGAGCTGGATCAGAAAACACAGAGGAAAGGGAGTGGTAGTAGCAGCAAAGAATTTGCAAGAAAATGTTACAAGTGTTGAGAAACTAAATATATATTTTATGAATGTAAGAAGGGAATAGCAAGAAGTTGTGTGGCAAATGAGGATCCGAAATCTGGAGTTACCAGAACTGAAAGTGCGTCGGAGTAAGGAGAATCCCTTATGTTAAGAAGAGTCATGATAGAGCAGAGCAGTGAAGATATTGGACCTACTCAAAGAAGGAGTCTTTTCTAGACTGTGTGCAAATCAGGTGTTAAGTGTTGAAAGGTTATTGTGGATAGTGGAAGTACTAATAATTTAATATATGAGGATATGGTAGTGAAGCTTGGATTGAAGAGGCTTAAGCACCCTTGTCCTTACAAGCTAATTTAGTTACAAGATGATCAAAATTTATAAGTAAAGGAGCAGTGTTTGGTGAGTTTTAATATTGGACCTTTTAGGGATGAGGTTTTGTGTGATGTTTTATCTATGAGTGTTTGTCATGCCTTGTTGGGAAGACCTTGGCAGTTTGATAGAGAAGCTATCTATGACTGTAGAAGAAACATGATCACTATTGAGAAGGATGGGAAGAAGTTCACATTGGCTTCTTTGAAGGATAAAGAGAAGGAAGTGAGGAATCTGAGTCTTGAAAAGAGTTGTCGTAAGGAGAAACTAATTGCTAAGGTTATATCAGAGGGTGGCATGGAATTGCAGAAGGGTCTAATAGATAAGTCTGATAGTAAGAAGAAACCGGATGGCATTAAGATTATGGTGGCATACCAGATGAAGTCTTGTGGTAGAATTATATCAGAGTTGCAGAAGAAAGGGAGCATCAATCAGAGATAGTGTGCAAGTCTGGAGCAGGGTAAAATAAATAAAGAGAGTCAAGAGTTAGAGAATCCGATTGAGGTTTCGAAGGAGCTAAGAAATAGGTTTGCAGATAAAGAAGATATTTGGATCAGAAATGAGTGTGCAGTCTATATCATGAGTCCTTTATGATGTTCATGAGTTTCTTCTCATGGAACATCTCTTTCTACCTAGGGTTTCTGATGCAGAACCATCCCTGGTCAATGAGTAATCTTGCATCAACAAAAAATATTTCCTTTCAATTTTATTTTGTTCAAGTTCAGTGTTTTAGTTTTTGTGTTCTTCCGGTAGTTGGTTTCTTTTCATTGCATATCAGATTTTTTATTTTCAAGCATGTTCTTATGCTTAATTCTAGACTCTCAGTCCATTTGGGTTCTTTATCAGTGAGACGGTGCTCTTGATTTGATTGTTCTGGTTCCTGAAGCAGTTTTTTAGCTTAACGACTAATTGTTGATTTCTTCTCATGCGGAGAGATCTCTTGTCGTGTGGATCTATTTCGGGTCTTTCTCAATGATCATGAGTCCTTAGCCGACCTTGTTGTTGATCTACGCTCCTTGGTTGTTCTTTTCTGGAGGAATTTTCTTTCATTCTTGGGGCTACCCTATTTACACGTTTCATTTTCCTATCTTGGTAAATGTAATCTTTTGTGGCCGACCTGGATATGTTCCGAAAGGTATAAATATTTTATATGACATCCTTAGTAGGAAGTCAGAGGTTAAGGAGTTCCTAGTTATAGGATTGATCATTGGAGGTGTCTTAGAGATCCATATGGATTGTATTCTTGTCTGCATGTAACCGGTTGTACTCTATCTTGTTAGCCTGCATGTAACAAGTTGATTACCAAATTCTATGATGAATATATGATGATATAGAAATTTGATTTTGTAATTTTTCAATGCATTGTTGTTGCTTTTGTTGTGTTACTCTTGCTTCATGATCTGGTATGTTCTCTTTGAGGACTCACTGGATTATGGCTGCACCAACAACACTATACTCACACAATGACTAGATTCTATCAATATCGCAAGACTTCAACACAAAAAGCCACACCTCAACTCATCAAATCATATACCTACATATACTATCTCTAAAAAACATAATCCTCAATGCTAGCAAAGATAAACATCTAAAAAAGGTCACCATTAAATATTCTAGTTGTGGAAATGAATGAGAAGTGGACCAAAACACAACGTTCCTCATCAAACACATCAACATGCTACTCACTTCACCAAAACCAGACCCAAAATATCATCCATACACCACACAATTTCCATAGCATGACCTTGACTTCTAGACCAAGATCTTGACTTTCGGGTTAAACTGAACCCAAGAATGGCATTGAATAATATTAGCAACACATCTTCTTAAAATCCAAGTCATCTGGGAATTTTGAGAAACCTTAAAATGCACAACACTGTCTCATAGATACGTTGTTGCTCAACATGCCACATCTAGACCTAATTTGGACCACAGGATTTGACATCAATGATAACACATAGTAAATGCTAAAAATCCCCCCCTTTGTCATCAATGGCAATATCCATCAATAACATCAATCACGTCATCATGAAAACTCTCTCTCTCCCCCACTTTGACAACAATGACAAAGTGTAATGCCTGCCAAAATACCCTAGAGAGAATAACTAATATAACTAACAAATAGAGTTTTACATAATGATATTCTTAACAACATAATACACAAGAGGAATAACATTATACAACTATCAACTCCCTAGGGTATCTAAACGCTATTACTTAACTGCCAATATCACATAAGCACATATACCATGATACCATTAATGTCTATTACATTAATTACATTCATTTCCCAATTAATCACTATATTTCCAATCATGAAAATCACTAACTATCAATGCATCTACTAACATGGTCCGATTAACTCCTTAATCATTTAAAGAACCAATCAAATGCCCCTAATCCCTTTAGAAGCCATCATCATGATAACATCTTACTTCATATTAAGAGTCTCCTAATGCACACCTAATTTAATTTCCTTAAGGATAATCATGCATACCTATAAGCTACTCTTATATAATAATTTTCAAGAGATAATCAATAACTCACCAAAATCATAGATTCACATAGGGTAATCTAATAACATTACTCATTCCTTTGATTCCTTTTTCAATCTAAGATTATATACGTAATGAATATCCAATTAGAGCTTCATAATCTATTACAACTCATCATGATCACAATCTAATACAAGTCCTACTACACATGATCTCAAGATACTAGAAACGTTGACTCTTTACAAATAAATCTTCCTCATGATATAAGATACATAGTTACAATCAAAATTACATAGAATATTCTTCAATAATTCATCCACATGAATAAGAGATACGAATTCCACATCCACGCACACTAGTAACCAACAAAGAACATCCCAATGGAAGAAGGAATTAAACCACCCAACCATGTGGAACCAATAAGGAACCACCCCCGATGCTAGGAGATGACACAGGTTCCAACTAATACTCTAGACCTAGACTAACACCTAACAACCAAGGGACAAGAACTTGTAATCAAATAAAAGCAACCACATAAGGAATACACCAAATCTCAACATGAGGCTAAATCAAATACAATAAATTCCCAGAGGTGAACCAAAAAATCAAGGCATAAATCAAAAGATAAGTCAAGGAGGGACACTACACAAAGGTGTACAAAACTCTCCCTGAAAGCTTACTCCTGCTCCCCCTGAGAGGAAGAATGTACAAGCATGAGTCCACAAAAAGAATATATAGGCTTCTCACCAGACCAATGCACATCAAAAATGCAAATTAGTTCAAATTGGAAAGGGATAATACCCCCAACTTTTTCTAGAGGTACTCAAAAGTATCTTTGCACAATGCCTTGGTAAATACATTTACAATATTCTCTTTTGTAGACACGTACTCAAGTCTAACCTCATTATCTAAAAAAATTTCCCTCAAGAAGTGATACTTGATGGATATATTCTTTGTTCTGAAATGTTGTACTAGATTCTTAGAAATGTTTATTGCACTAGTATTATCACACATGATTGAGATAGGATCATCAAACTTTATACCAATGTCCTTTAAAATCTGCTTCATCTATAGAATTTGAGTGCAACAATAAGATGTGGCAATGTATTCTATGATAGAGTCTTTATTTTTACTCAACAAAGCAACCAACTAAGAGGGAAGGAAGAATGCTCCTCCACTTGTACTTTTTTGGTCATCAACACTTCTGGCCCAGTCTGCATCTGTATAAGTTGTCAAGGTAAAATCTGAGCTCTTCGGATACCACAACCAAAATATTTTGTGCCTTTAAGATATCTGAAAATATTTTTTACCACCACAACATGAGAATCTTTTTGTTCTTGTTGAAATCTGGGTACCAAACATATTGCATACATGATATCTAGTCTAGTAGTAGTCAAATATAACGGTCCTCCAATCATTGATTTGTACTAAATGGTATCTACCTTAGGTGATTTGTCATCCTTGGTTAACTTGTATTTGGTGGTCATAGGTGTACACACCGGTTTGGAATTTTCCAAATGAAACTTCTTTAACAACTTTGATATACTTAGTGTAGTGTCCCTCCTAAACTTGCATTTTGTTGTATGCATTAATGGACTTATTTAGACATATGATTGATGTTTTGATGATTACTCATGACTTTGTTTCTATCTTAGATGATATTGATGATGTTAGATACTTTATGTGGATAGATGTTATTTGATGACTTGTGAGGATGTTTGATACACCTTAGACTATACTGATGATGGACCTATATTGATGGTTTATGTGTGCTCATTATTTATGATGGATCATATTGCTTATGGGATTTTGATGACATTATGATTACACTAACCCTACTCTATGATTATGATAACTAAATTGATTCTTCGATTATTGTGATTATCTTCGTGATTAGAGACAATGTCATACCACTCATTGCGAGTACAATATGATGTTGTGATTCTCTATCACTTTCTTGATCATTTATGATGTATATGTGTTATATATATGTTGTATTGCATCTAGTCGTGGATGCAGGCTTGCAAGTACCAGACATCGACTCCACCTGGTCTCATAGGTCTAAGCGTGTCTTTATCCCAATGGCAAGTTGTTGGATATGGCATGTGTTTCCCTCTTACACTCTAGGCTTAAGTTGTCTACCTTGTCAGTTTTGTATTGTGGCAAAAGTTGGTGGTTAGATTTTTGTGTCGATGTTTTACTTCATGTCGGGTTGCCTTGAGGTGATTGAACGTGATTAATATTTAATTAGCATTTGATTAATAGCATTCATATTATAGTTTGATTACTTATTTATTATTTGGATGACTATTTAATATTTATTTTATTGGCTTGGTTAATGATTTATTGAGCTTGATTTATTTAATTAATTGATTTATTGTTGTGGGTTATTTATTATTTATTTATTAATGTTTATTAGATTATTTATTTATTTATTGTTTAATCATGATTTATTATTTATTTGACTTTATTTAAATATTGTGGAGTTTATTTATATAGTTTTATTTGATTATTATTTATCCTTTGGTTATTATATCTATTACCTACGCTATTATCCTATTGGGTTTGATTTGTTATTAAATCTACTAATGTTAATAACATTATTGTTATTAAATAAATATTAACCTTGGTTATTGGATATATTATATAATATACCTACCCTTTTACCCTATTGGCTGAATTGTGGGAGGTAAGTAAATAATATTATTAAATATTACTTTCCTCGATATTGTGCATGGTAGGTATATAATATAGTTTTATAAAATATTTTGATTGGTTGATAATTTTCTATAGTTTTGAACTAATTGAATATTTATTGAGCTTTCTAGGAATGTTGTCGGGTTACCATCCAGTAACATTTTCTTTGCATTTGGAGTTTGGATTTGGTTGAAGCTTGGACTGATTGAAGATTAAGTGATTGAATTTGGAATTGGTTGGACTGGAATTTGCTGGTTGGATTTTCTCCACTTCAAGTTTCCTTGTCTTTGCTTTAATTTTCCCAAGTTGGAGCTTCAACTCTCTCGGCATTTCAATTTGAAAATATTGTCTTCATTGTGTCTATTGGAAGATTGAACGTAGAGGATATTTCAATGTTTAAAAAATTGCAATTTTGGTTTGGGAAAGATTGAATTGTGTTTATATAAATATATAAGTGTAAAATCTGGAAAATGGAGTATTATTGGGATGTTTATTCTGCATATTTTATTTATGAATTTATGTATTCCTTTCCTTGTATTATTGTTGGTCTTTAAGATTCCTTTGTATTATTGTTTTGTCTCCCATTATGATATATTGCATCTCCATGAGTTTTTGTGTGGGCTTAATGCAATTCTGTACAAGTCTAGGAAAAGCAGGTGCAGGGATTTGATGTTAAAATCCATTTGTGTGACTTGTGAATTCAAGTTTCATGTTATCCTCTTGAACCTTCTAGGAGTGTCTTATCTTCATCTTGAGATCCTATGTACAAGATTGTGCAGTTTTTGTCAGTTTATTCTTTCATTTTATGTCAACTTTTCTCTCTAAACCTACAACGCTAAAAGATGACACTAATACACTAAACTATGTCATGGATGCACTAGAATATGACCTCTATGTACCAAACTATCTCCCAAATGCTCCAGTCTATTTTCTTGATGCGCTGATCTACTCAAATTTGTCAATGTTGACAGTTTTGCTCAATATGAAAGCTTTTTTGGATTTTGTGCATTTACCAGAGGCTCTGTGTGATTGTTTTAGATTCTAAGAGAGTTCATTTTATGTTGCATTGCTTCTTTTATGATTTTTTATGACTCTGGTAGGATGATTTATGCCTTAGCGATCAGGGTATTGCTTGTATGTTGATTTGCTCCATCAAGAGGAAGAATACCTTACTGTTGAAGAATGGTTATGAGAGCTCTAGTGGGATGATTATTCCTCACTGTTGAGGATTGGTTTTGATTTTTATTATCTTTCAATATCATATATTTGTCTCGTTTTATTGTTTTATTTATTTGGTGGAGGCTCTTGCTTTGCATAAGGGTGTATGATTCATTTAATGTTTCACTTTGTATCAGTGATATTGTGACTGTATTTATGTCTTTGGAAGAGCCTTCATGATGTTGATGCGATGTCATCTTGTTTATGTTTTTAGCCTATGGTATTATTCTATTATTAGGGGGAGTGAACTCTTTCATGTGTAGAACCAAGGTCATAAGCAATAGACCTCTAGGAAGGGGTCTAGACCGCATGGAAGCACATGAAGAGTTTTGTTTTGTAATTGCAAATGATAACCTTAACAAATTGATTTGTGGGCTAGATAATTATGAATTCACATAATCAAGATAATGAATTTGAGTTTGTCCCCCAATAGAGAGTCCCGGGTGTTAGGATAACCAGTGAACAACTAAGAGGGGGGGTGAATCAGTTGTTAACAGATTATAACTTTTAATCCACAATACAACCTTAAACAAATCAAGTACTGGTACAGATAGATGTCAATAGAAATAGATACCTTCAAACAATATTTAACCAGATAATTAATGCAAAGAAATCATACCACATAATACCATGATTTGTACGTGGAAAACCCGAAAAGGGAAAAACCATGATGGGAAGCCTACCCACAGTCAAATGATACTTCTACAAAAAGTATGTGTTACAATGAGGGGCCTGCACTTGCAGGAAGGCACACTGCCTAGAGCGTATTGCTCATTACAAAAGAGTCTCATTGAATACAGAGAGGCTAAAACCTTCTCAAGATAAATGGACAACAATCCAATATAGTGAACTACTAGAAATAGCATCTACTATGCCTGATTACATTCCTAGTTAAGCTCAATGTTGGAGGACTAAATCCTCTTCTGAAACCAATCCAATCACCAATGATTGATTAACTCCACTGCCTAAATGATATTACAATATTCACACATTACATTCCTTAACCATGACCTTTTTCAATAACCATGATACTTTACAAAGAGTTTCTACTTATTATTTATACAAACCCTAAGGCCTAAAGCAATTAGGGTGGCCACCTAAAGATATTACAATAATATCATTACATAATTCCTTATTACAATGATATGCCAGTCATCTTAAGACCAAAACAATAATAACAAATCCATAAAACATCTTGAATCATCCAGGTAACATGTAGAGTGCACACTAGCATGATATCGGTCCATAACCTAGATAGGTACCAGACCTATTATGGGTCCACCACCACAAAGCAATGTCTTCAAGCAATTGAAGCACGATCAATGAACATCTTCAACATCCTAAAATCCTTGAAGAAGTTTCACCAACACCAATTGTGCATCCTATCATGATTCCTCAATGAAAGCTTTGTCGGTGAAGCCTTAAACCAGTGTCGGTAAGGGTTCACCAGTGTGTATGATAACATCCAATTATCAAGCCAATACCAGCTGACTAAAACATGCTTATGGAGCATATAACACATGGAATCCAATATACTTTACTGATCCAAATATGCCAGAAGTGCCAACCAAATAATCTCTTCTGTCCGTAAAACTAGATCTTTTACCGGTAACCTGTCTGCTGGTAACCATCCATATCAACCAATGTAAATCTGTATGTCTGTAACAACTAGTGTTGACATCAATGCCACACATATCCATAATGCCAACAATCTCCCCCTTTGGCATTAATGGCAACACTAGATGTGAAAAACATCTAATTACCAAGAAATGCCAAACAAGTCTCCCCCTATGGAAGACAACCAACAATCAATATCTCTCCCCCAGTGAATGATATCTTTGTAAGGCTCTGAACAAATCTCTCTCCATAATGTTTGCAAATTTTCTTTTATTTTCACATCAATATCTCTCCCCCTTTGACATCAATGCCAAAAACCTAACAAAAATATCAAAGCAATGATATAAACCTCTGAATCTCAAAGCTGACTACTCCCCCTGAGTAGTAGAACCATTCATCAGTGTCAAAATGGATAATGTTCTTGATAATGCATACCAGACTGATGATAAACTTCATCAATCAAGTCTCTACCGAAGGGGCAGAAACCCCTAGCCTTTCTCTCAAGTATTCAAATGATTCCTTAGATAGCAGTTTAGTGAATATGTCTGCAATCTTTTCTTTAGTGTTCACATAAACCAATTTGACTTCCTTTGCTTCTACCTTATCCTTCAGAAAGTTATACTTTATTGAAATATGCTTAGTCTTAGAGTGAAATACTGGATTCTTGGGCATGTCAATAGCTATAGAGTTATCACAGTAGATAACTATTGGTTCACTACAATTTACCCTAATATCCTTCAACATTTGCTTCATCCACAAAACTTGAGTGCATTTAGTTATTGTTGCAACATACTCAGCTTCTGGAGTAGATAAAGAAATTTATGACTATTTTTTGCTTATCCATGAAACCAGTTTCTTTCCAAGAAAGAAAGCTCCACCAAAAGTGCTTTTCCTATCATCAGTATCACCTTCCCAATCTGAGTCAGTATATGCACATAAAGTGAAATCATCATTTCTGGAATACCATAAGACATATTTTGTTGTTCCTTGCAAATACCAAAATATCATCTTTACTGCACATTCATGATTTTCTTTAGGATTAATTTGATATCTTGAAACAATACTTACTGCATTCATAATATCAGGTCTATTCTGAGTTAGATATAACAGACCATCAATCATAGATTTATACCTTGTTGGATTTATCGGTGAAGAAGTATCCTTGATAGATAATTTCTCACTTGTAGCCATAGGAGTACTTATCGATTTAGCATTCTCCATACCAAAAATTTTCAACAATTCCCTCAGATACCTAGTTTGACAGATAAAAATGCCTTTGTCAGTTTGAGGAATCTACAAACCTAAGAAAAATTTCATCTCACCAATCATGGACATTTCAAATTCATTTTTCATGTTGTTAGCAAATTCCATGCACAGTTTATCTTCTCCTCCAAAAATGATATTATCAATAAAGACTTCAATAATTAGAATATTATTATCAGTGATCTTGTAATATAGATTACTATCAGTGCTGCCTTTAGTAAAACCAAGCTTCAAAAGATATTTATCCAACCTTGCATACCAAGCTCTAGGAGCCTTTTTTAAACCATATAAAGCTTTCTTCAATCTGCAAACCATGTCTTTGTCATCTGTCAGTGTAGATCCATCAGATTTCTCAATCTAAACTTCTTCCTCAAGCTCACCATTCAAAAATGCACACTTGACATCCATTTGATAAACCTTATAGTTCTTATAAGGTGCATAGGCAAGAAATAGTCTAACAGCTTCAATTCTAGCTACAGGTACAAATGTCTCACCATAATCAATTCCTTCCATTTGAGAATATCCTTTACAAACCAATCTAGCTTTGTTCCTTATAACTCGACCATCCTCATTCAGTTTTTTTCTAAAAACCCATTTAGTTCCAATAATATTCTTACTTTTAGGCCGAGAAACTAAAGACCAAGTTTCATTCTTCTCTATTTGATCTAATTCATCTTCTGTAGCCTTTAACCAATGTTTATCCTTATAAGCTTCAATAATAGTTGCTAGTTTAGTTTGAGAAACAAGACATACCTCTTCATTTGCCATTTTTCTTCTTGTCATTACTCCCTTGTTCCTATCTCCAATAATTTGATCTTCGAAATGATTTAATCTTACATACCTTGGAGTCTTTTGAACTTCAGGCTCACCACTCTGATCATTAGTCACATTTGAATTTTCTGATTGTGTTGGTGTAACTATTTCAACTTCCTATATTGGTTGAGGCATTGTTGGTTCAGTTACGATCATTTCCACTGTTGGTTCCCTATCATATGATATAGAATGATTTATGTATTGTTCATCCACTTTCACATTAGCACTTTTCATAATTTTCTGCAATCTTTTGTTATAACATCTATATGCTTTGCTCTGAATTGAATAACCAAGAAATATCCCTTCATCGCCTCTAGGATCAAACTTTCCAATTGAATCATCTCTTTTTATATATCATTTACTTCCAAAAATTTTGAAATACTTAACAATAGGTGTATGTTAAAACCATAGTTCATAAGGGGTCTTACCGGTTTCACCTTTAATGTGAACTTTGTTGAATGTGTAGGCTTTTGTACTCACTTCTTCTCTCCAGTAGATATGAGGAAATTTGGCTTCCATCATCATAGATATAGCTGCATCCAAAATGGTTATGTTCTTTCTTTAAACTACTCCATTTTGTTGAGGAGTCCTAGGTGCAGATAGTTGTCTCTTGAATCCATTTGTCTCACAATAACTATTAAATTCATGAGAGGTGAACTCACCGCCATGATCTGATCTTAGACATTTGATTTTGAATCTAGTTTATATTTCAACCATCACTTTAAAGATCTTGAATTTCTCAAAAGCTTCAGACTTCTCCCTCAGAAAAGTCACCCACATCATTCTATAATAGTCATCAATAATCAACATGAAATACCTATCACCTTGAAAGCTTATAGTCCTTGTTGGACCACATAAGTCAATGTGAATCAAATCAGGTACACCATTAGATTTATCATCTATGATTTTAAAATAACTTCTGACTTGCTTACCCAATTGACATTCCTTACATACCAAATTATGAGGCTTCATAATCTTAGGTATATCTCTGACTGCCTTAATTGAACTGATCTTAACAATACAATCAAAATTAACATGACACAACCTCTTACGTCATAGGCAACTCTCATCAATATGAGCAATCAAACATGTCTTATTACTAGTGTTCAAGTGAAAGATATTACTTCGTGTCTGAATACCGGTTGCAATCTCCAAACCAGTTTTGATAATGATTTTGCATTTTCTATCCTTAAACTGGAATTGAAAACCCTTATCAACTAATTGACCAAAAATCAAAAGATTATGCCTTAAACCTTCTACATAATAGACATTATCAATGTTATGCTTTCCATCCAAAGAAATAATACCTTTACCTTTGATCATGCATGCCTTGTCATCTCCAAATCTGACTAGACCACCATTGTATTCTTGCAGGGACAAAAATTTCCTTTTATCTCCAGGCATATGATGTGAGCATCAACTATCAATTACCCATTCATCCTTATCTTCAACTTGTGCTATCAGGGCCTTCTCTTCATTTTAATAGTCAATTCTAGTTCATCTTCCTTCAAATCATAGAACACCCATTCCTTTCCATTTTTAGATCCACTAGTTGAGTCTTCTGTTGGTTCATCTCCAAAGTCATCAGTTACTCCTTCCTCATCTGCTATATAGCAATGTTTATTTTTCTTGAATCTATATATGTTTGGGTTAGGCTTAAAATTTTTCTTAACTCTTTCCTCAAACCTTGCATTCCTTTCAAGACATCTATATGTAAAATGACCAGTCTTATTACATGCAAAACATTTAAAAGGTGTTTTTCCTTCATAATTACTTCCAGTTGGACCTTTAGGTACTCTTCTAGTGAATAAGACTTCAAGTTGCTCAAGCTCTCCATCTTCTTTTCTCATGTCTTCCAATTATTTTGCATATAGGGATCTCTAATCACTTTTACCGGTAGATGTTGATGATGATGCATGAAAAGAAGGTTCAAACTTTACAACTCCAGAAGATACAAATTCTTCAAGCTCAAAAGAAGATAATTTCCCAATCAAAATGTCTTTGTTGACTGAAGTGTTTTCCATTGTTCTTAACTCATTTATTGCAATTTCCTTCATCTTATAAGTCGGTGGAAGGGATATCAAGGCTTTGGAAACTATTTCATCTTCACTTAAAAATCCTCCACAACATTGAATTCCCATAACAATCTCATTTACTCTTTCCATTTACACAGCAATTCTTTCATTTTCTTCCATTTTCAAGTTTTCATACCTTACCCGATAACCATCAAGTTTAGCAATTTTGACAGTAGAGTCACCTTCATTTAGAGTTTGCAATTTGTCCCATATAACCTTAGTCAATGATTTGTGATTCAATCCCATGATCTGTTGATCAATAATTGTACACAAGAGGGCTTCTCTAGCTCTGCAATCATTTTCAATATTATCATCCAGGTCTACAGGAGTAGGATTGTTGGATATCAAATCATAAGGTGTGTATCCTTTCTCAGTGATCTCCAAAATATCCTTGCCAAGACATCTAAGATGAGTCTCCATTTGAATTTTCCATATCCCATAATGTGTTCCATCAAGCTTAGGGATTTCTCTTCTAAAAATAGTTGTCCGTGGATTAGAAGTGTTAGCTGCCATAGGATCCACCTCAAGTGGTTAAGCTTCTACAAAATAGGACCAAAGCTCTGATACCAATTGTTAGGATAATCGATGAACAACTGAGGGGGGGGTGAATTAGTTGTTAACAGATTATAACTTTTAATTCACAATACAACCTTAAACAAATCAAGTACGGATATAGACAGATGTTGATAGGAACAAATACTAGTAAAAAATAATTAACCAGATAATTAATGCAAAGAAATCATACCACATAACACTATGATTTGTACGTGGAAAACCCAGAAAGGGAAAAACCATAGTGAGAAGCCTACCCATCGTCAGATGATACTTTTGTAGAAAGTATGTGTTACAATGAGGGGTATGCACTTGCAGGAAGGCACACTGCCTAGAGCATACTGCTCATTACAAAAGAGTCTCACTAACTATAGAGGCGCTACAACCTTCTCAAGATAAATGGACAACAATTCAATAGAGTGAACTGCTGGAAATAGCATCTACTATGCCTGATTATAGTCCCAGTTAAGATCAATGTCGGAGGACTAAATCCTCTTCTAAAACCAATCCAATCGCCAATGATCGATTAACTCCTTTGTCTAAATGATATTACAGTATTCCAACATTATATTCATTGACCATGACCTTTTTCAATAACAATGATACTTTACAAAGAGTTTCTACTTCTTATTTATACAAACCCTAATGCCTAAACCAATTAGGTCAGCCACCTAAAGAGATTACAATAATATCATTACATAGTTCCTTATTACAATGATATGCCATGTCATCTTAAGAACAAAACAATAATAACAAATCCATTAAACATCTTGAATCATCTAGGTAACGTGTAGAGTACACACTAGGATGATACCGATCCATAACCTAGATAGGTACTAGACCTATTCTGGGTCCACCAAGCCAAAGTAATGTCTTCAAGTAATTGAAGCACGGTCAACGAACATCTTTATCATCCTAAAATCCTCAAAGAATCTGCACCAACACCAATTGTGAATCCTGTCATGATTCCTCAATGAAATCTTTGTCAGTAAAGCCTTAAACCAGTGTCGGTAAGGGTTTACCATTGTGTATGATAATATACAATTATCAAGTCAATACCAACTGACCAAAACATGCTTATGGAGCATATAACACATGAAATCCAATATACTTTACTGTCCAAACATGCCGGAAGTGCCAACCAGATAATCTCTTCTGTCGATAACACTAGATCTTATATTAGTAACCATCCATATCAACCAGTGTAAATCTGTCTGCAGGTAACAACTAGTGTTGACATCAATGACAAAAAATCAATGCCACACATATCCATAGTGCCAACACCAGGGAGGTTGTTTTGGGATCTAAGATTGGGAAGACTATTGGAGTGGTGAACCAACCTCCCTTATTTGTCTCCAAGGTTGAGTTGGATTCCACATGAGGCTAGCATGTGATGACACTCTTCCCTACATGTGTCCATTATCCTTATACCTTGATTGTTGATTATGCCTATGGGAGTTTATTTATTTATGAGTATCCCTTCTGATGTGATTTGATTCATTATTATGGTTGTTGGCTTTGTGGATGTCTTGTTGACCCTTGGTTGTTAGGTGTCAACCTAGGTCTTGAGTGTGAGTTGGAACCCCTTTTCATCTCCAAGAATAGGGGTTGGTTCCTATTTGGTTCCATATGTTCAAGTGGTTTGATGCCTTCTTCCATTGGGATGCTCTTCATTGGATGGTAGTGTACGTGGATATGGGTTCTATGATTCTTCATCATGCGGATAGATGTGGAGCTGAATTGTATGTATTACGATAGTTATTTGTATCATGATGACATAGTAAATATAAAACAAATTATGTACCTAAGCCATGTATACTTATATAATAGGATAATTGGTTTTAGAGACTATGATCTTGTAATGGAATACGATTTATGTATTCATTGTATGGTTCATATTGTAAGAATGTTCATTATGTTAAGATTGAGATCTCATGTTGAATTAGGTAATTGAATGATTAGATAATGTGCATTCTTGTTGTATCAAATGGTTCTTGAATTGGTCTAGTAGCATGAGATCCTAATTGGAAACAAGATTAGTACTTGTTGTTAAAATCTTGCATATGTTTGCGGATAGTAGTCTTGATGAATTGTGTAGTGGTTATTCTTAATGAAGTATTCTAGATTTGATAACTCATAATCTCGTGATAGGAAGAAAGTAATTGAGTAGAACTTAAATAAAATAGATGTTAATGATTTCATGATATGGATGTGTTAATGTGTTGTTGCAGTGACGCTGGAATACCCTAGGAAGAGAGTAAATGGATGTATGTATGTTTGAGATGAAAATGATTATGATGTTATTTCCTCTTGCGATATATGTTTCTATGATTATGGTTATGTTTAAGTCATTTATGCAATCATAATATGTTATGATTCACACATATGAGTAATGATAGATTTAATGATGCATTGGTAGATTTTTTTAAAAAAATTATATCAATTTGGTAGTTAGCTTAGCCATTTTATCTAGGGTATTTTGACAGGCTTTACACTTAGACTGAGAAACGAAAATTCCTCTATCACTCTGATTAATTTGCAAACCGATAAAGAAATTCAACTCACCAATCAGTCAAATACTTGTCTAGTCTTCCATACCAGGCCCTAGGGGATTGTTTTAGTCCATACAATTCCTTTCTCAATCTACAAACAATGTTTGGATCATATCTCAACCTAAAACCTTCCAATTGTTCAATGTAAACTTCTTTCAATTCTCCATTCAAGAATATTAATTTTACATCCATTTGATATACCTTCAAGACTTTGAATGTTGCAAACACCAAGAAAATATAGATTGCCTCCATCCATTTAACCAAGACATAACTTTCATCAAAATCAATTCCTTCAATCTAAGTGTATCCTGATGCAGGAGCATCCCCGGTTCTTGACAATCTTGCATCAACCAACAATATTTCTTTTCTATTTGTTTTTTGTTTTGTAGCTTTAGAATTTCATTCTGAATTTTCTTGCATTGGCTCACTGGATCTTGTGGAGTTGTATTTTGCTTGAGGACATGATCATATTCCTTATTCCTAAACTACAGAGCATTTGGATCATTTTCTGGCAAGTTATCAATTTTGGATTCCGAGACACTTTTCTGGCACCGAAACCGTTTGGACCTATTTGCATTGGTGAATCTACCGAATTGCTTCCATAGCTTGTGGATCCCTATACATTGATTCTGATGTTCCTTGGCGTGTGGCTAACCTTCCCTTTGATCTAC
The DNA here is from genome assembly GCF_030272615.1 of Cryptomeria japonica. Lineage (NCBI taxonomy): Eukaryota > Viridiplantae > Streptophyta > Pinopsida > Cupressales > Cupressaceae > Cryptomeria > Cryptomeria japonica. The sequence continues at coordinate 358,147,604 of NC_081414.1, read as the reverse complement.
ACTTCATCCTATGGATTTTCTGGAGGAATCTCTTTGGCAGAGGCTGACCTATTGGTTTTACATATTTGATCTTGTTCTTCAGCATTTGATTCCTTTTGGGTCAATTGAATCCCCTTGGATCATATAAATCATTCTAATCAAGCATTAGAATTTAGTGAGAAGGAAATTATATAGAATGTAGTAGATAGATCTTAGGTTTGGAGGTCCAGGAGTGACTTTTTCTATAATTAATCATGTTTGTAGCAGGCCAGTGAGCTAGATCTTGTAACCCGAATGTTACTAGTTATCTGTGATCAATTTTCATGATCTAATTCATTATGTTATGCATTGCCTCCATCATAGTTTATTGTTTCCATTGTCTTTACTCTTTTTACCTGGTCTGGATTAATCTCTTTGAGGTCCCTCCTAACCGGTGACTGCACCATATCCTTTGCAAACCAACCTTGCCTTATTTCTTCCAACCTTTCCATTTTCTTCTAGCTTGTTTCGGACTACTCATTTAGTTACAATCACATTCTTGTCTTCTGGTCTATTGACTAATTCCCATGTCTAAGTTTTCTCAATCTAATTTATTTCCTCTTTCATTCCCTTCATCCATTTTTTATCATTAAAAGCTTCTTCTAAAGACTTTGGCTCAATTTCAGATAGTAAACATAACAAGACTTGTTCTTGTGTTGCCTTGCTTCTTGTGATAACACCTTTTCTATTGTCTCTGATAATATATTCTTGAGTGATTCTTCTAGACATACCTTGGAGTCTTGGATGCAGATGCCAGAGAATCTTGATCATTCTTTTTTTCACTTCTACTTTCTTCTTTCTTTTTCTCTTCTTCAGGTTCATCGGATTCATATCCTACCATAGTTTTTGAATCCTTTGTGGTACTATCATCAACCTTTACACTTGCACTTTTAGTAATCTTATTCAACCTTTTGTTGTAACATCAGTATGCTTTTCTCTTTGTTGAATAACCCAAGAATGTGCCTTCATCTTCTCTATTGTCACACTTTCCAAGATTATCCTCATCTCTCCAGATATAGCACTTTCTTACAAATACTTTGAAATATTTTACTATCAAAGTTCTATAATAACAAATTTTATAAGATACCTTACCATATTTCCTTTTATACAAAATTATTTTAAGAGTGTATGTTACTGTATGAATTTCTTCTCTCCAATAAACATCCAGTAACTCTACTCCTTTCATCATAGTTCTATCTGCCTCTTGTATAGTTTGGTTCATCCTTTCAAGTACACCATTCTGTTGAGGTGTTTGTGGAACGTGTGACTATATTTTGATGTCATGCTTCTCACAAAAGTCATTGAACTCATCTGAAATGAATTCTCCTCCTCTGTCAGACCTTAAACACTTGATTTTTTGTCAACCTCATTTCCAACTTTTGTCTTGAATATCTTGAACATTTCTAATGCTTCAAAATTCTCTCTTAGAAATGCAACCCAAGTCATTCTAGAATAATCATCAATCAATAACATCAAATACCTCCCACCTTGGAGGCTCTTTGTCCAAATCGAACCACAAAGATCTATGTGAACCAAATATAGTAATCTAGTGGATGAGTACCCTTTTCCTCTAAATGTGATTTTAGTATTCTTCCCTACTTGACATTCCTTACAAATGTAGTTCTCCAGTTTAGTCGATCTAGGTAAATCTCTTACTGCACTCCTCAAACTGATCTACACCAAGTTGTCAAAATTGATATGACATGTCCTCTGGTGCCATATCTAGTCGTCGTCAAGTTCTAACATCAAGCAATGTTTTGTAGCTCCTTCTAGCTGATACATATTTCCATTTGTCCTTCTTCCAGCTACAATAACCATTTCGGACTCCTTCTAAATTTCACATCCATTTTCTTGAAAGATAAAATTGTATCCATTTTCATACATCCATCCAACACTCAAGAGATTATGATGCAAATCTTTCACGTAATAAACATTGTCAGTGTTATATTTTCATCAAAACTAATTAAACCAATCCCAACAATTTGTGATGTTTGATTATCTCCAAACCTAACAAAACCTCCATCATATGTTTTAAGCATTACAAACTTACTCTTATCACCAGTCATATGATTTGAACATCCACTATCAATCAACCACTCATTCTTATCTCTTCTAGCATGAAATGCATTAGCAACAGTCTTAGAAATATCAAACTTGGGAACATCCTTTTCTACTATAAACAAACAATCACCATCCTCATAGTCTGATTCATTATCTGAAATGCCAGCATCATCCTTAACATAATAGGATTTCTTATTGAATTTTCCCTTATTCTCCCTAAAATTTTGTCTAGCTCCCTTTTTCAAACATCTAGTTGCAATATGACCAGTCTTTCCACATCTAAAACACTTAAAAGGTAACATACCTTTGTACTTGTCAGTGTCTTTCTTCAGTTTTCATACAAATTTTGCTTCCATTTCATCTGGGCTCTCTTCATCATATGGACCATCTTCAGATTCTTTGAATGCAGTCTTTCATTTGTCTTTATCCTTTCCAAACTTTCTTACTTCAAATGTTGTCAAGGTACCAAAAAGCTACTCTATAGTGAACTTCTTTGGATCATAGGTTTCTTCAATAGCTAAGATCTTATCACTGTAGCTTACTGGTAATATCGTTAGGATTTTGTCAATCACATCTTTATCATTCAAGGTGCCTCCAAGTTCTCTAATTTCATTCACTACTCTGCCAACCTTCTCAAAATAGCTTACAATGTCTTCTCCTTCTTCCATCTTCAAATTTTCATATCTTCGCTTAGTTGTTAGTCTCTTTGTCAGCTTAACTCTCTCATTTCCTTCATAAATGTTTTTTAGCTTCTGCCAAAACTCATAAGCAGTATTCAAATAACTAACCTTTGTAAATTCAATTTTTGATAATGCACTAAAGATAGCATACCTTGCTTTTTCATTTTATTGATAGGCTTGAATCTCATCTGAAGTGTTAAGACCATTTGCTGGTAGAACATACTTAGTCTCCATAACCTTCCAAGTGTTGTAACCTAGAGAAAGCAAATAACCCCTCATCTTTACTTTATAGAAACTATAATCAAATCCTTCAAAGATAGGAATGGATAATTTGTGTACCATCGGATCAAGATATACCTCAAGCAGTTAAGCTTTATATCAAGGAACCAAGGCTCTGATACCAATTGTTGAATATCCAAGAAACTGAGAGTGGGGTTGAATCAGTTGACAATAAAATTTTCTTTAAACTTTCATTCACAGATCCGAAACAATTAATAGAATTAATCAAAATAGATAAAGCATGAAAGCATATGCACATAACAGATCAGGCACAAGAAACACCAGAATTTACATGGGAAACCCAAGAAGGAAAAAAACATGAAGAATTCTAATTCTCAATATAAAAACATCGATTAGGGTGACACTAGTTAAGTTGATTTTTACAAAGGATGGCTCACTATAGATGGGCTCACTACCGAGAAAGGCTCACTACCAAAGAAGAAAGAAAGATAAAGAGAATCCACCACTAAAACATAGTCTGCATTGTTAAAACTGCATCGATAACAATCCACAACACCATACTCACACAACGACTGGATTCTATCAATCTCATAAGCATTCAACACAAAAAGCCACACATCAACTCAAAAACTCATACACCTACATATATTGTCTCCGAAAAAACATAATCCTCGATATTGGCTGAGACAGAGATCTAAAAAAGGTCGCCACTAAACATTATAGTGGTGGGAAGCAATGAGAAGTGGACTAAAACACAATGTTCCTCATCAAACACATCAACATGCTACTCACTTCGCCAAATCCAGACCCAAAATATTATCCATACACTACACAATTGTCATTGCACAACCTCAATTTTTGAACCAAGATCTTGACTTCTGAGTTAAGCTGAACCCAAGGATAGTGCTAAATAATATTAGCAACACATGTTCTAAAAACCAAGTCATCTGGGAATTCTAAGAAGCCTCCAAACACGCAACACCATCTCATAAATATCTTGTTTCTCACCATGCCACATCCAAACCTAATCCAGACCATAGGATTTGATATTAATGACAACACATAGCATAATGCTAACAAACTCTACCTATTGTAAAATTAAATGCCATCACTTGGGCTTATCTCCTACTAAGAATCTCAGTAGATTACCCAAACACCTATTTAGAACTTCAATTTGTCGATCGGTCGGTGGATGATGTGTTGAACTAAAATTCAAATATGCCTTCAACTTTTTCCATAATATCCTCCAAAAGTACTTGATAAACTTGGTGCCTCAATCTAAATATATACTCTTCGGTAGACCATATAGTCTCATCACCTCTCTAATAAATATTTGTCACATGAACATCATTATTAGTCTTCTAAGAAGGAATAAAATGTCTCATCTTTGAGAATCTATCCACAACCACAAAAATGGAATCATGCCCTCTCTGAGTCCTCAGTAAACCAAGAACAAAATCCATACAAATATCCTCCCATGGCCTCTCTGATATAAGTAATGGGTAAAAGAACCCTTTATTCTTCATGTTGCCTTTTTCCATTTGACATACTCTACAACTTTGCACAAACTTCTTAACATCTTGTTGCAATTGTGCCAATAATAATACTCAATGATAGGAGCAATGGTCTTATCTTGACCAAAGTGTCTAGCCAATCCTCAACTATGCTTCTCTTTGGTTAGGTTCTCCCTCATGAAACTTTGGAATGCACAACTAGATTCCTTTGAATAACATCTCATCTTGGATTATAAAATCCAGCCACTTGGTCCTATATAAAGTAACAGGCTCCATGCAATATCTCTAAGCCTCTCCAAAATCAAGATGTTTTGGATACAATTTCTTGAGTTCATGGAACCCAACAACTTTGATCTACATCTTTGTCAACAAATTTTTCCTTCTACTTAAAAAATCTGCAACCCTGTTAGAATTTACACTCCTATGCTTCAAAAAAAAGTGAAACTCTCCTAAAAATCAACCCATTTCAAATGTATTTGATTCAACTTTCCTTGTCTATTCAAATATTGTAAAGCTTAATGATCAAAAAATAAAACAAAACTCTTTAGGAAAAGGATAGTGTCTCCACTTTTTCAATGCCTAAACTACAACATCAAACTCCTAATCATAAATAGAATACTTTCTCTTGGCATCATTTAACTTCTCACTTAAATAAGTAATGGTTTTATCTTCCTAACTCAAAACAACTCTAATGGCATTGCCACTAGAATCATAAACTATCTAAAATACGTTGTTAAAATCTGGAAGTGCCAAATTAATTTTCTTGATAACTTTTCTTTTCAACAAATCAAAACTCTTTGTTGCTCATCTAGTCCACTTAAACTCTTTTCTATCCCCTCATTTTTTCAATTAGGGGTCCCCATATACTACTAAAAAAATTTATAAACTTTCTGTAAAAACTAGTTAAACCATGAAAAGATCTCACCTCAGTAGCACTCTTTGGAGTAGGCTATTCAAGGATATCCTTCACTTTCTTTGGGTCCATTTTAAGACCATCTATTGAGACAACGAACACCAGGTACACTAACTCTTTCTTCACAATACTACACTTCTTCAAGTTAATCAATAACCTTTCTTCTCTTAACTTCTCAAAGACCCTAAGAATATGCATTTTAATCTTCTCCAATCTCTTACTAAAAATCAGAATATCATCCACGAAAACAATGACAAATTTACCCAAAATTTATTCTAATACCTCATTCATGATCCACATGAATTTTCTTGGTGCATTAGTTAGCCCTAAAGTAATGACTATCCATTGATACAAACCCTCCTTTGTTTTGAAGGTTGTTTTTCATTCATATCCTTCTATAATCTAAATTTGGTGATATCCACTCTTCATATGTATCTTTGTGAAGCACTCAACTCCAATCAAACAATTCATAATGTCATCCATCCTCAGAAAGGGAAATCTATACTTGATATGAATCTTATTGATAGCTCAGGAGTCTATACACATCCTTCATTCTCAATTTTTCTTTGGCATTATTACTGCAAGTGTTGCACATGGACTCAAACTCTCTCGAATGAACCCTTTTTGTAACAACTCTTGCACTTGTCTATTCAACTCTTCACTCTCTATTGGATTCACTGTATGGGTTGCCTTATTAGGAAAAGTGGCTCTAAGAATCAGGTCCATTTGATGACTAATCTTTCTCATAGGTTGTAATCCATTAGGTACATTATCAAATAAAATATCTTGAAACACATCGAACAAATCTTCTACTTCATCTTTATTAAATTTTTGAATTAAAACAAAACACATATGCTCATGCTTCATGCCTTCTAGAAATTTTCCACCATCAATTTAGCATATTCATTAATACACACATTTTCCTCTGTCTCATTTAATAGCTTCAACCTGTGTCAGACACCATCCTTTATCAAAGAAAAGGTACTTTCATACCCATCATGTATTACATGACGATCAAATTGTCATGCTCTCCTTAACAACATCTAACAAACATCCATAGGCATAATTGATGAATAATGATGAACAGTAAATATCCAAACGATACTGAGAGGGGGGGTAAATCAGTATAGACAAAAACTTCTTAAACAACTTAAGCTAGAAAGACTGCACTAACTAGTAAACAATGTCACCAATCTAAATCAAGGCACTACCAGTAAAACACAGTATTACTGTAAAAGACATAAACCGGTAACATCTAGATCTTCCCAAAACCTAATATCTCATCTCAATTTCACTCATATGCTTAATCAAGTAATACATCAGAAATACAATGACCATTGGATCAGCTTGCATTACCGCTTAACAGAAAACATTTAAAACATCACATGAAAAATCATCACACATAACACACTATTTTTTCACATGGAAACCCAACTAGGAAAAACCACGGTGGGGACGAATACCCGCAAGTTGTTCTTGATCTCTTTTGAAGTTTTCTCTATTAGGAGCCTAGTCCGGTTAAAGACTTTACAACAGGTTCTACTAGGAACAGATCCTGATAGGGATCACCTAGTTAAGGGATGGCTAAATACCCAGTTAGAGGTTAAAACCCTGTTAAAGGTTACCTTGTAAGAGGATTTGAAGAACTCAATGATTTTGAGTCATCCTGTTAAAGGATTTACAAAAAAGTTGTTAAAGCTACCCGACAAAGGGATTTTCCATCTGCTGAAATGGTTAGAGGTCAACAGGTAATACACTGATCTGATAACGGCACTTAATGCCAAGGAAGATCCACTTTAGTTTCTTTACATCTACAATCACACTCTGTAAATCTCTACTTACTCATTTGGTCTGGCAAGAATCACCTCACACACATTCATTTGCCAACAACTTCAAATGAAAATCATCATCGACCTTATAGACAACAATTAGGTCGGTGGCCAAAACCTAAAACCCTAAGCATCTAGGTTAACAATACAGTCGGTCCAATCCTAGCCATTTAAACACATTGCATAGGGTAAAACAATCTTGAATAAATCTCAAGACATTATCCATCGTTTGATCTTCACCACTTCTGGAAGTTGATAATCCATCACACGCTCTCCATTGTTTACTAAGATTTTGCATATTCCCGGGGTAGATAGAATCAATCTTCTTCATGCAAGATCCTCAAGGAAATTCTTCATGTGCATAAGGTTGACGTGGCAACATGATCTAATGTTCATTTCAATGCTAACTAATCTTAGGATGTCATCAGTCGAATCACATGGACTTGGAATGCATCAACCAGAAACCCTGAAGCTGAGACTACCAACTGGTAGTCATATCAAATGAAACCCCGATATAAACTTTGCATATATCGGTTCACACTTCGACATACCAGTTCACTGTTTGCATATACCAGTTCATACCATCATACTGGTTCACTTGCCAGTTTGATTAATTCAATATACCAGTTCATACTTTAGTATATTGACATCAACGACAACATACAATCCCATCATGTCATCAAACTCTGCACATATGCCAACAATCTCCCCCTTTGACATTGATGGAAATACACAAAGATATCTCTATATCTTCTTCCATATAATATGTCTTCAATATTGCATATATCTTATCTAGTTCACATCTTCTCCCCCTTTGATAACAATGCCAAAGTGGAGGCACAAACATCCATGATCTACTATGTTGCTCCCCCTGAGGAGTAGCATCCTTCAACACATCAATCCTAAAAATACTTGACAATAAAATACCTGACTGGTGTGGAGCACATACCTTTATTTCACCTCTTGAAGGGGTAGCACCCCTAATTTACCTCTTAAATAGGTAAATGTAGTCTTCGGTAGAGGCTTGGTGAATATATCTGCTAACTACTCTTTACTAGAAACATGTTCCAATACAACCTCTTTGTTTTGAACTTTTTCCCTCAAGAAATGATACTTGAGCTTGAAGTGCTTGGTTCTAGCATGCAATACCGGATTCTTGGAAATATTAATTATACTTGTGTTATCACAAAATATACTCATCGGTTCAGATACAGGGACTTTGAAACCACTTAATACATGCTTCATCCGAATTGTCTGAGTACAATTCATAAATGCTGCTACATATTCCGCTTATGTTGTGGACTGAGATACAACTCTGCTTCTTTCTCATCCATGAGAATAGTTTATCACCGAGAAAGAATGCATCATCGGTCATTCACATTACTAGCGCAATCGGCATCAGTAAACACTTTGAGATTGAAATCATTATTGTATGGATACCACAATTCATAATCTAGAGTTCCCTTCAGATATCTGAGAATCCACTTGACTGCTACCAAGTGGGATTCTCTTGGACTTTTTTGAAAACATGTAGCAGTGTTGACTGCATGTGCAATGTCTGGTCTATTGTGTACTACATAGTTCAGCTTACCAATCATTGATCAGTATTCCTTCTCATTCACCAACACTGAATCATCCTTTTTTGACAATTTACAACTGGTCATCATTGGTGTACCAACCAGTTTGTTGTCTTCCATGCCAAAGGTCTTCAACACCTCTTTGACATACTTGGACTGAGTGATAAAGATACCATCCTTCATTTGTTGAATTAGTAGTCCAATGAAAAACTTAATCTCTTTGATTAGTGACATCTCTAATTCCTTCTTCATTTCATCTGCAAACACATGGCTCATCTTGTCATCTCTACCAAAAATTATGTCATCAACAAACACTTCACAAATCAAAATCTGATCTCCTTCTATCTTCAGATAGATATTGTTATCTTCACTTGTTCTTTCAAATCCAATCTTCACAAGATGGGAGTGTAAACATTCATACCATGCTCTAGGTGCTTGCTTCAATCCATATAAGGCTTTATGTAGCCTACACACCATATCATTGTCTTCTGATAGGGAAAACCCATATGGTTGCTCTATATACACTTCCTCTTCAAGTATTCCATTCAAGAATGCAGATTTCACATCCATCTAATACACTTTGAATCCCTTGAAGGTTGCATATGCAAGTAGCATTCAAACTCCTTCCAATCTAGCTACTGGAGCAAAGGTTTCTCCATAGTCTTCTCCTTCTTCTTGAGCATATCCCTTACATACCAATCTTGCTTTGTTTCTTACCACTGTGTCATCTTCATTCAGCATGTTTCTAAAAACCCATTTGGTACCAATAACATTTTTGTGCTCAGGTCCAGGTACCAAAGACCATGTACCATTCTTTTCTATCTGGTCAAGTTCCTCTTCCATAGCCTTAATCCAATCTTCATCTTTTTGTACCTCTTTAAATGTTTTGGGATTAAATTCAAAAATCATGCAAGAATTCTCTCTGATCTTTCTTCTTGTAAGTATTCCTACATCCTTATCCCCTATGATCTGCTTTGGATCATGATGCAACTTTACATACCTAGGAATGATCTTAACTAATTCCTCTTTCTTTTCCTCTTCATCATCATCTTCATCTTCGTCTACATCAGCATCTACTGGTGTAGGAGCATTGTTACTTATACTTGGTTGTTTTACAACAGGTTCCCAGAAGGTTACACCCGGTTCATCTACCACTTGCTCGCTGTCAGTTTCCTCAAGTTTCTTAGAGGTTTCATCAACTCTAACATTGATAGTTTCAACAATTCTCTAAGTCCTATTGTTAAAACACTTGAGAGCTTTGATCTTTGTGCAATACCCTAGGAATATTCCCTCATCACATTTTGCATCAAACATTCTCTAGTATTCACTTCTCTTGATATAACACTTGCTACCAAACAATCTAAAGTAACTTACTATTGGAGTCTTACCAGTCCAATACTTATAAGGGTTTTATCCTTACCTTTCTTGATGAGTACTCGATTCATAGTGTAGACTGCAGTGCTCACCGCTTCTCTCCAAAAAGTGTGAGCAACCTTCCCTTGAATCAGCATCGTTTTGGTAGCTTCAACTACAGTCTGGTTGTTCCTTTCTACTGGACCATTCTGTTGTGGAGTCTGGGGGGTAGATAGTTGCCTCTTGATGATGTTCTCTTCACAGTACTTATTGAATTCACCAGAAGTGAACTCACCTCCTTGGTCAGTTCTAAGGCATTTAATCCTCTTACCACTTTCCTTTTCAACTAGTGCTCTAAAGGCTTTAAAATTTCCAAAAGCTTCAAACTTGTCTTTCAATAATGTGACCCACATCATTCTTGAGAAATCATCAGTAAGAATCATAAAGTACCTATCTCCTTGAATAGTCCTATTTTCATAGAAGCACACAAATCAGTATGCACAAGATCAAGTAAATTATCTGCAGTGAAATATTTACCTTTGAAGGTTGAGGAAGACATTTTCCCCAGTTGACATTCTCTGCACAAAGGATTCTCTGGTTTGTTCAGCACAGGCAATCCTCTAACTACCTTGATCTTATTGGCCTTCACAATATTATCAAAATTTGCATGGCAGAGTCTTCTATGCCATATCCAACTGTCATCAAACTTAGCCATTAGACATTTACTGATATTTGTATTTAATTGAAATAAGTTACCTTTGGTTTGCATACCAGTGGCCATTAGTTCACCACTCTTTCCTTTTATTTTACACACTCCATCTTTGAATTCCAGAGTGAGTCCTTTATCATTCAATTGGGAAACACTCAAAAGGTTATGCCTGAGACCTTCTACCCAATACACATTATCAGCACTATTTTTTCCATTTAGAGAGATGGACCCTTTTCCTTTTACCATACATGGTGCATCATTACAAAATCGGACTACACCTCCATCGTACTCTTCCAAAGACAGAAACTTCCTCTGGTCATAGTTCATGTGGTGAGAACATCCACTATCAATAATCCACTCATTAGAATTATCAAAGTGGGAGACAGGAGCCTTCTTGTCTGACACATCTTCCTTAACGGCTACAAACACTATGTCTTCGCTTTCTTCATCTTTTGATTCATCATCAGTGACACCTTCATCGACTGCAACAAGACAGTTTCTCCTATTTCCTCCTTTGAAATTTTTAAACTTCTCTGGTTTGTTCTTATTATCACTATTGGGATAGTTGACAGCAATGTGTCCTATCCTATTGCAAGAAAAACATTTCAAATGGAGCTTACCTCTATATTTTCTAGTTCCCTTAGGAAGTCTCTTGGCAAGAAGAGCTTCAAATTCCATCAGGATCTCCTCATCATCCATATCTCTGTTTTGTCTAGGTTCATAGCTAGTACCAGCTTCTTTTCCTTTTCTAGATAGTGCAGCAGATGCCCTAAAGGTTGATTCAGTCTTCTGAACACTGCCATCATAACTGTTTAGCTCATATGCAGTCAATTTAGCAATTATGGAGTCAAGGGATACCTTTGTCTTGTCAATAGATCTCAACTCCTGAATAGCGGCAACCCTTATTGCATAGACCGATAATAAGGATCTCAAAACTTTGCTAACAATAGTGGGATCATCTATTTTGCCTCTTGCACTCTTGATGTCTCTTACAACAATTTTAATTCTTATCCCATATTGTTGAATGGTCTCTCCTTCAACCATCTACATGTCTTCAAATTTTCCCCTCAGGCTCTCTTCCTTAGCTTGCTTCACATGCTCATCACCACCATAGATGGTCTCAAGGGTGTCTCATACATCTTTGGGATTGTCTTTGTCTTGAACATCTATAAACTCAATATCAGATAGACTGCTGATAAGAGCTTCCATAACTTGCCCATTCTTCTGAATTTCTCTTCGTTGATCATCGATGAGAGTATCGGTAGGGACAACATAAGTATTCTCAATATAGTTCCAGTATTGAGCACCCATGCTTTTAATGTAGATCTTCATTTTGTCCTTCCATATCTTAAAGTTATCTCTATTGAACTTAGGACCTTCCCTCTTCATCATTAGAATAGGATATTTTCCTTAAGCGGTTAAGCTTATAACACAAAGGTCTAGGAGGATGCTCTGATACCAATTGATGAATAATGATGAACAGTAAATACCCAACAGATACTAAGAGGGGGGGTGAATCAATATAGACAAAAACTTCTTAAACAACTTAAACTGCAAAGACTGCACTAACTGGTAAACAATATCACCAATCTAAATCAAGGCACTACTGGTAAAACATAGTATGATTGTAAAAGACAAACCGGTAACATCTAGATCTTCTCAAAACCTAATATCTCATCTCAAATTCACCCATATTCTTAAGCAAGTAATACATCAAAAATACAATGACCATTGGATCAGCGTGCATTATCACTTAACGGAAAACACTTAAAACATCACATGAAAAATCATCACACATAACACACTATTTTTTCATGTGGAAACCCAATTGGAAAAAACCACGATGGGGATGAATACCGACAATTCGTTCTTGAACTCTTCTAAAGTTCACTCTGTTAGGAGCCTAGTCTAGTTAAAGACTTTACAACAAGTTCTACTAGGAACCGATCCTGCTAGGGATCACCCGATTAAGAGATGGCTAAATACCTGGTTAGATGTTAAAACCCTGTTAAAGGTTACCTTGTAAGAGGATTTGAAGAACTCAATGATTTTGAGTCACCCTGTTAAAGTATTTACAAAAATCCTATTAAAGCTACCCAGTAAAGGGATATTCTATCTGCTGAAATGGTTAGAAGTCAACAAGTAATACACTTATCTGATAACAGCACTTAATGCCAAGGCAGATCCGCTTCAGTTTCTTTACATCTGCAATCACACTCTGCAAATCTCTACTTACTCCTTTGGTCTGGCAAGAATCACCTCACATACATTAATTTGCCAACAACTTCAAATGAAAATCATCATCGACCTTATAGACAACAATTAGGTCAGTGGCCAAAATATAAAACCCTAAGCATCTAGGTTAACAATACAGTCGGTCCAATCCTGGCCGTTTAAACACATTACATAGGGTAAAACAATCTTGAATAAATCTCAAGATGTTCTCCATCATCTATTCTTTACCACTTCTGGAAGTTGATAACCCATCACGGGCTCTCCACTGTTTACTAAGATTTTGCACATTCCCGAGGTAGATAGAATCAATCTTCTTCATGCAAGATCCTCAAGGAAATTCTTCATGCGCACAAGGTTGACATGGCAACGCGATCTAATCTTCATTTCAATGCTAACTCATCACAGGATGTTGTCGATCAAATCACACGGACTTGGAATGCATCAACCGGAAACCCTGAAGCTAAGACTACCAAACGGTAGTCATATCAAATGAAACCCGATATAAACCTTGCATATACCGGTTCACACTCCGACATACCAGTTCACTTTTTGTATATGCTGACTCATACCATCATACCGGTTCACTTGCTAGTTTGCTTACTTCAATATACCGGTTCATACTTCAGTATATTGACATCAATGACAACATAAAATCCCATCATGTCATCAAACTCTGTACATATGCCAACAATAATATCACATAATATCTCATCATGATAGTTTCCAATCTTTAATTTTACAAGACATTGTTCATTGACCAAAGTCTTTTGGTCTTTCTGCAACCAAGCAATCTAATAGGGATTTGGATGCCTTCTTCTTTCTAACTTAAATTTACTAAACATTTCCTCATAAACAAGGTTATCAGTACTTCCACCATCTTTAATGACATTTCAAAATTTACCTTACACTTACATCTTGTGCAAAATAGATGCTTTTTTTGGGTTGAATCCTTCTCGTCATTCAGCAAAGCTCTTCTAGAAACAAGAACCTCTCCTCTCTTTATATCTTCAAAATGTGAGGACTCGGCATCTTCCTCTACATGGACAACTCATGCATTACCTTTAGGTCTTCTATTTGTCCTCCCTTGATGTTGGGGATACTCATAGGCTCTATGACCTTCTTCTCCACACTGGAAACATGTTCCATGAAAAATTCCTCTTCATTGTACTCATCCTATTCCTCTTCCTCTTTCATATCCATTATTTTGATCATGAGGCTAGTAGGAATTATTTCCACTCTTACTTTGACTACTACTAGATTCGTCATTCTTCTTCTGGTCTTTTTTTTTGCCACCATAAGACTGTCCACCAATATTTCCACCATGACCTCTTCCATTTTGCTTTCTCTTAAATCTCTTGTTTAGCTTATCTTCTACCTTCAAAAAAAATTGATATGAATCTTCAATGGTCGACGTTCTTACCAAACTCAACTCTTATTGAATACTCAGATTCAACCCATTTATATAATAGGCAACTTTCTCCTTGTTGGCCTCAAAATGACCTATTCTAATCAGGACTCGATAGAACTTTTATGTATACTCTTTGATATATTTTCCTACATTCTTCAACCCTTGAATCTTCTTAAACAAATCAAGCTCATAATAAACAAGAATGAATTATCTCTTCAGTTTGTCCACCATTATATCTCATATTATTATTTTCTCTTTCCCTCTTCTATTTCTCTCTAACTGAACTTCTTTCCAACAAATACTTGCATGACCCTTCAGTTTGGTCTTTAAAAACTTGACCCTTTCAAGATCACTCACTTCTTCATACTCAAAATATTACTCAATATCATTGATCCAATCAATCAACTCTTTTAGATTAATATTTTTAGACAATGTGGGAACTTCAATCTTTGTCCTTTTCCAATCTTACAAATGGCCCTAAAAAACCTAGCCTCATTAAGATCGCTGGCTACTTCTTGTTGTCCTTTCAACTGGTCTTCTTCAAATTCATCCTTACTTTCATCTCTTGACCTAATATTAGCTCCTCTTGTACCTAAACCTATCTCTGGAGGGCTCTTAAACCCTCTTTTGTCACATTGGTGTTTCTTCCTCCATGGTTCCTTCATGGAGGTATTTTTATCACTTTCTTCACAAAATCACAACCACAGTCCTAGTGTAAACTACCTCACGTTCGGTGATCTATTTACATTCTTGGGAATTTCTACTCTGATACCACTTGATCAAGGGTACTCCCCTTATAAAACAACACACATTAACAATAGAGAAATAAATAGAAAATGCAAGAGATGAAAAACTTGCTATCTATTATATCAATGGAATCAAATTACAACATTCAATAAACTAACATGCAACCACATGGTCATTCTCATTATAATAATCTATAAGCCAGAGGTGTGATCTGCACCACTAGAACTGTCCTATGTAATCCTCATTCACCCCTTTATGTAAAACCTATAACTACCTTAGAATGTTTCAGAAAGTTTAACTTTTCCCCTTTTGGCACCCAGCAGTCAATCAGTTTATTTTTCTCGCCGAGGTGGAATTTCATCAAAACTTGAGCTTTGGTGGCATAACTTCTGAGAGCCATAACTTTTTAGTTGATCATCTGATTCACTATATATATAGTTGCAAAGATCATGAAGAGATATACAACAATACATAAATAAAAGATCTATTTGTTTAGGTTTCAAACATTTTTT
Source organism: Cryptomeria japonica (assembly GCF_030272615.1). NCBI lineage: Eukaryota > Viridiplantae > Streptophyta > Pinopsida > Cupressales > Cupressaceae > Cryptomeria > Cryptomeria japonica. The sequence continues at coordinate 358,131,808 of NC_081414.1, read as the reverse complement.
ATGCCTCTAAGGTTTTCAATTTTGAGTTTTAAGCTTCATTGGAGAAATTGCTCAAGATGAAAAGTTTGATATCTTTCAAACCGTTCAGGATATTGAGATGATTTTTTCCCCAAAAATCTTACTTTTCAATTTTGCTCCTTGGATCCAATTTTAATGTCCATATGACCAAAAATGACAAAAAGTCCTAAAAATAGCACGTGACTATTTTTGGCTATTTTTAGCTTCCATGTGTCTTATATAGTGTAAGAAACATAATGGGTCCCATAGAACTAGAGAGAAACCATAAAACAAAAAGAAAATATAAAATTTCTTTTTGGGGGTGATGTAAGATTTTTCCTATATCCTACATGCTCCTACATCATTGCCTATCTCAGAGTTACAACACCAAGGTGACCTACCATCTTGGTTCCAACAATTCAGCCCGAACTTTCAGGAACAGGTTTTGATCTTATTCCTCTACTTATACCCCTATATGTGGCTCTGTCTAATATGTGTAGTTGTTTGTTATTATTGTTTCACTTCAATTGTCCATTGTCTTACCCTAACTTCATAATTTACATCCAAATTTCAACTCAAAAGGGGGAGATAGAAAATTGGTAAATTCAATTAGTGATTCAGCCCCTTTTCCTAATTGAATTGTGGCTAGATCTATTGAATTTACCCACCTTTTTTAATGTAATGGTCCCTTAGGTAAGATTAGTGGTTTTATTATCTTAATTGGTGAAACCCTGAAAATTTACCAATAAAAATATTTTAGTGAACCCGTCACTCTTACATTTGCATTAATTTTGATTTATGGTCTCATATCTTATTTGTATGCACTTTAACATTCAAATTGCAATCATAAATCATATACGCAATTGAATTACATAAATTTAGAGATTAAATTCAGAAAAGCATTGATTTATTCTTCTAAAATTGACATGTGGGTTACATAATTTTTCAATTGTGTTTTTCAGATTTGATTGTTGTGACATGTCATGTTCATATTTAGATGCATCTAGTGTTCAAATTCATAATTTATATTGTTTAATTCCTTGGCTAATCAATTGTTTTACAAAGAACCTGCATTGTTTATTCATAGTTTCCAATCTTTGCATTCAAATTTCTCTCTATGTGCATGAGTTTCATTTCCCTTAGTCCTACGTACAATATTTTAGTGAGAAGAAGTTATAAACTTAAGGCTTCCAAAGGTTTAAATACTAAGGATATGGAGCCTCAGTTGACTAACATGTTCCATGTGAATATTTGTGCTTCCTCTAATCCTACAAATGATATCACATATCCCCATTCACCTCATACTTCTCATGATGAGGATGAATCAATAACTAGGGTTACTATTAAACAATTTGAGAAGATTGGTAATGAGTTTGAAAATTTTCAACAATGGATGGATCAACAATACCCAAATAGTGAGGAAATCCCCTTGATTGGAAGATTGAAAATAATGGTTCAAAGTGATAAAATAGGTGTTGATTTGTTGTGTGGCCTTTCTCATATTGTTGATACCAATATCATGCCAATCAAAAGTTGTGTTGAAGTCCTTGGTTATTCTCAACCTGCTAGCCAAGTTAATCATTACATTCCTATGCCTACACCCTTTCCTAGTGTGCCTATATTTACATCTTCTATCATGACTAGTTCCACACAAAATGTTAATCCTACACATTTTAGTCATGTGGATAATCCTATTAATCAATATCATACCTCCTTCTATCATTCTATGATTTGTTTCACAACCATCTCCCATACCAACACACCATAATGTTATCCCCCCTTATTCTCAACCTCCACCTATTTACAACAATATGACTCCTCTATCACAATCCAATATGTCCAACTCTCATTCCTCCACGAAAGCAACTATCAATAACCTAGCTCAAACTATTACATCCTTACAACACCAATTGGCTTCTATAACTCAATACAAATTCATTGTTCCCACATTTGATGTAGCAATCCCATTATCTAATGACATTTTCCATATGGTTCCTCCTAAGCATATGTAAATTCCTTAATTGGATTTATATAATGAAAAAGGTGACCCCTTGACTCATGTGAAGACATTTCAAACTTTGCGTAGTGATTTCTCTCATGATCAAAGATTAATGGAAAAACTATTTACTCTAACCTTTAGAGATAAATCCTTGCAATAATATTGTTCTTTGTCTCCTCATTCTATTACTTATTTTCAATAGTTGGCTAATTCTTTCATCATTCAACAATTTAAAAATAGCATTGGTCCTAAGATTACTTTGATTGATTTGACTCATTCTAAGCAAGGAGTTAATAAAAAAGTGACAAATTTTATTGCTAGATATAAACATTTGCATTCAAAAATTGCTTATCATGTGCTTGATCATGATGTTCAAAGAATTTATATTACTAGTTTGCAAAAGGATATTAGATATAATCTTCTATTTTTTCAGTTTACTTATTTTACACAATTGTGTGTTGTGATTCAGAATAATCAGTTTCAAGTGAGTAAATTTGAATCATCCTCTTCAATGGCTCTGGTTGATAAGAATGAGAGCTCTCAACAATCATTTATGAAGTTCAAACACAACAATTTTTCATCAAGATAAATGATAAAATCAACACTCAAGTGGTAGACGCAATACCATGTTTGGACCCTTTATCCAAACACTTTAGAAAAGAATTAACTCCTCTTTTTAAGTCTTTGCATAGTATAATATTGAGGTTGATGAATTCTAATGTGTTGAAACTTCCTCCCATCAAACCAATTGATCATTCTAAACCATTTCTGACTTCTCATGATACTAAATATTTTTGTCAATATCACCGTCAACATGGCATGATACCGAGAAATGTTACCAATTTAGGAATAAGATTCAATACTTTATTGATAACAAGACTCTATTTGTAGCTAGTGTGAATGAAAAAGGGAATACATTTGTAGCTCCTCCTAACAAAAACATCCAAATCTTCACCAATATGTTACCTTCTCATTCTACCAATGTTGTTGAGTCTAAGCCACTTTCTTTTTCTCCTAATGACCTTGGTGTAGAATCTAATAATGTTGCAAACCTCATTGACAAACCTCAAGCTACAAAAGACTTGTGCATTACATTTGATCCTTGTGAGACTATTGTTGCACCTAATGGCCCATTATATATTAATGTGAAGATCAAAGACAAACTCTCATGAGGGGTGCTCATTGATCCAATATGTATGGTGAATGTAGCGGACGGTCTTGCTAACCTTGGCGTTATTTCTGAAGATCAAAGCATATGGAATGGGAAAGATAATATCGATTTTAATATTAAAGACCTCATTAGAAAGGACAGATTTATGGGGAAAGAAGGATCACACGTTAATCATGGAAGTATTAATGATTAATCATCAAATATTTAGAAAGGTAATGATAGCTTGTCAAAAGGGCAGAGTCCTAAATAAGAATATAAAAAATTTGCACGCTTTGTGGGTGTGTATTTTCAAAAAGTCAAGTGTCATTTGGAAGAAACCTCTGAAGTTGCAGAAGCATGGAAATTGTAAAATGAATTCTAAAATGGGGGGTGATCTTAGAAGAGAGGAACCCGATAATATTTCCAGATGGTGGGAGATGCCTAAGGTATGGACAAAGCTGGAGAAGGGTTTCATGATGCATTTCATGGAAAAACTAGTGGATTATGAGAAAAGCATAGTTAACCAGGCAGTTATAAGAGTGACTGAAAACTGGAAAAATGGCTCCTTCAAAATTCATGGCGTTAGATTCAAGCTGGACATGGACCTCATTTCTACGGTCACAGGTATGCCCCATTCTAGTCTCAATTTCTTTAGGGACCTAAAAGCATCTAATAATGTTATGAAGCTCTTTTCACATAAAGAGAAGGAGAGAGAGAAATTAGGCAAAGCTTATTGGGGATATTATGATGCATCTAATATCAAAAAATCTAGTGTTGTGTGCTTAATGCCATTATGGAGTATATTAGTGTGGAGGGTCATTTCACTAGGGTCCACACCTACCACTTTGTGCTTCTGAATCACTTTAGACATGAGAAGAGGATTTCTCTTCCCTATTACCTTTTCAAGTCTTTGTCAAGGTCTTTGAACAAGAACAGTAAGAACCCCTCTTCTCTTGTGCTTCATTATGGCCTTATTTTACTCATTTATGAGCATTGTAAGATTTTGGTAATTCAGAAAAACAAAAGGTTGTCAGTCTCATTGGGGAAAGGAAAGAGAAAAATTAAGGAATCTAGGCCCAGTAAGGATGAGTTGATACAGAGTAAAAAAGTTAAAAAAGCCATTGTGGAGAAAATTCAAGAGGACATGGATAAAAAAAAGGATATGGAGGTTGATTCTGAGGATATGGGAAAAGAAGGAAGTGAGATGGAAGTTGATGAGTCTAACGGATAGGAGAGCTGAAAAGAATAGGAAGTGGGGAAAGAGGAAGGAGGAGCAGAGGATGTTTCTGATAAGAACAGCCCTACCCACAGTGTGAGTACTGGTAATTTTAACATCCATCCTATGGAGGAGCAGGACAATCAGATTAATAAGGAGGAAAGGGAAATGGAAACTAAGAAGAACAAGGATAAGGAGGAAACAAGTAGGGAAAAGGATAAATCTAGAGATGAGATTATTCTAGATAACTTCAAAAACCAGTCTGAGGCTCGTCTGGGTTTTGATAGGTGGGTATATGAAAGAATAAATAAACTAGAAAAAATAGCTAAGCAGCAAGAAGAGCATGGAAAGAAATATGAAAGTAACCAGGAGCAGTGGAAAAAGGTTATGGATGAAAAAGTGGAGAAGCTGGAAGCTCAAATCAGTAAGCTGAAGGAAAGAAAGATACCCATGAAGAACTTCCTGATTATGATTTTGGATATCCTTAACTGTGTGACCAGGAATATGGAGGAAATTTACAAGTACCTCGATGGCTCCAGTACTTCCAAACCTATTGTGGACCTAGATGTAGATGATGATTCCATTTAAGCTGGGAATGTGGATAGTGCTACTGGAGGTGCAGCCAAAAGGACTAGGGCAAGTATGAAAAAAGCTTCCTTGGCCTCTTCCAAGGAAATCCCAATGCTCAGGGATAATATCAAACAAATGCAAGGGATTAGCAAAAAATTGGCTAATGCCCTTAAAAACATTAAGTAATTTGTCTTTTTTTATGTTTTGGCTGGAAATTGTTGGTTTTGTTGGGATTTTGTGTTGGCTTTTGCCTAGAACTTTTCTATTTTTTTTGCAGAATCTCTTTTCTTGTTTCTTAATGCTCTTATCTTTGAAGGATCTCCTGTAAAGGGTATCGGGGTCCCTTCAAAACCTATTTTTCCTGTAATCAAAAACATATGATAAATTTGATATTATGGTTAAGGTTTATGATGGTTTTTCTTACCCTACTATTGTTTGCATTACTCTTCATATTGAGGTTGGTACTAAGTTCTTAGATGTCACCTTTTTTCTATTATTCCTACATCAGATCAATTTTGTGTGAAGATGGGAAATCCTTGGGTCTCTTCCATGAAAGCTATCCCTTCTACAATCCATAAATGTTTGAAATTACCTCATAATGATACTATTATAACGATTAATCATAGCCTTTACAAACCCACAGCAAAGGTGAAAATTTCACTCTTGATTAAATTTGGCCTAAACAACTTGAGCCCTTAAAGTCTCGAAATGACATCCTTTTCTTATCTTATCAGAAATAGAAAAAGAATATGATAGTGACCTTGGGTAAACCTAGAGACTAGGCTACACACAAGGATATTCCTCCTCCTCATATTGCACTTGGTATTCTTCCTACTCCTATTCCTCCTATATGTGTCATGGTCCCACCTCCTACATCCTACAAAGGAAAGAGTTTGCATCATCATATATCTCTCAACCTATTCGAGTTTCTTTTGTTCATCCTATTATAAGGGAAGAAAATAAGTATGTTTATTGATCCTCAACCTTCACAAGTCTCGACTAAAACTAAAAGGAATAATTGTGCAAGAGAACATCGATAAAGATTTTGAGATAAGGCTCATGAGATTGAAACCATTTCCTCCCCGAAGACACAAAATGTTGACTTGGTCCTATTTGTCCAACATTTTCCTAACCCTAGGGAGGAAGTTCAACTCAAATCACCTAAATTAAAAATGCTCAAGAAAAATGATAGTTTCCTATTTGCATTAATTTAGATGATGATATGGATGATAATATTTTTCATGCTAACCTTGATGATCAAATTTATTTTGATAATATTTATAATCTATTTGACATTAATCATGATTTATCTTCACAGTTTTCAAAAGCCTTAACTCTAGCTCCTAGTAACAAACAAAGTGATTCATCATTATATCATTGTCCTTGTTTGGATCTTGCAGTAGCTCCATCTATCATGATCAATGTGGATCCTCTTGCATCTAGTCCACCATCCCTAAATTATTTTAAGAAACATTTGGAGACGGATGATTTGCTTGACTAGCTTCATTTGTGTCGTGGATTCTCTTTCGTGTTTTTTCTTGATCGTAATGTGCTTCCCTGTGATCTGTTGCTTGATATATTTTTTGTGTTATGTTAAGTTCTCTTTGGATGACCCTTTCAACTCTATTAGTGCAAGGTAACAAAGAGGTTGAATCCATTGTGGAATTACTCTATTTGTATCTCAATTCTTCTATATGGTGTATCTATGTTATATTTTACATGTTCTATTGTTCATAAATGTGCTCTTGTATTATCTACTTGGGGATGATGCAAAGTGTTGAGATATCTTTTTGATCTCTTCCATGTTGACTCAAAAATACATTTGCTTATTTTCTCATTTTCTCTTCTTTCATTGTGTTCATAGCTCCATTACCTTTGGAGGATGAGGTCAATTCAATACAATTATTCTTGTTATACATTATTTATCACAAGTGGATTACTAATTGTAGAGTTAGTAGATCCCTTATGTGCTTTTTCCTATATGTTTTGTGACCATTATCCTTTGATTTGTCCTTTCTTGTGGGAATATCATTATGCTAATATGCTTATCTTATGGATGCATGCTACCTTAAAGAAATTTCTCCCAATAAGGTGTATGCAATCACTTTAACATGGGCGAATACACTCCACTCAATGTTAAACTTTATGCACACACCAATGACATGTTTTAATACTAAAGTTACTTTGTAAACTAAGCCTTTTTTACTTTGTAATTTGGGATTTTCCTTTTCATGACTCATAGTAAGAAAATCTTACTAGGCTAGTATAGTCATGCTCTCTCTTTCCCTTTCATGTGTTGTCCCCTTCATCTTTATTTTATAGTAATATTCTATCCTAAAGTCCTTGGAGGCTTGGTGTGTCTTGTCCTCTGGTATCTTAGTGAAAGTTTTTCAATGCAAATTTGTACTTTACCATGAGCATGGATGTAGTCTCATAATCCCACTAAAGTGGGGGCTAAATATAGCGTCATAAATTGTATCTACATACAATTTCATTCTGATCTAGACCTCATAATGGCATTCTATCTTTCGATGCCTAATGTTTGCTTTGATTCTGCTCACACCCTTCATAAACATGCATTTCCACCTTCTCTCTTATCTTTTTCACCAAAGCAAAGTCCTGATTCTCAGGACCATGGTGCCACAACACCCTAATCCTCTCAATCAAAACCCAAATTTGGTCCTCATAATGGTCACATCAAGTGAGTGGGAATTTAGATCTTGTGTCAACCTACTCCAAAAATTCAAATAGTTTTTGAATAGTTAGGTACAAAATGAGGCCTACCTCTCCCATTTGAAGACCTAACCTAACTTTTAATGATTTCAATTACACTCTAGTGAATTCCTTTCAAGTGAGAAAGAAATCGAGCATTCATCAAGCATTGTAGAAGAACTAAAGTCAATTCAAGCATTCAAGATGGCATCCATGATCAACATTCTATGAAGACATTCTAAATGACATTTTAAAACCCTTGTGTGAGGATTCAAGTAAACTTAATCAAGGTATACATTTCAATTACAAGCATTCAATTCCAGATCTAGCCTTTCCCTCAAAAGGAAAGCATCTTGCTATAATTCAATTATATTTCCATTACACTTATTATTTCAATTTCAAGGTTAATTCCTAAATTGGGATTTGAACCAAGGAAAACCCCCTTTCTTCTCTTTTTTGTGTGTAGGAAATTGACCCGAGAGCTGTAATTGAAGATTCTAACAGAGTTGATGATAACGAATAGGCTCATATTTCAATGAAGTAAAAAGCAGGGGACCAAGGCAACCTACCATCTTGATCCCAACAATTCAACCCGAAATTTCAAGAACAGGTTTTGATCTTATTCATCTACTTAGATCCATGTTGGTGGCTTTGTCTGATATCTCTTATAGTCTGTTATCATTTTTTCACTTCAATTGTCTAGTGTCTTACCCTAACTTTAGAATTTACATCCAATTTTCATCTCAAAAGGAGGAGATATCAAATTGATAGATACAATTAGTGTTTCAACCCCTTTTCCTAATTGGATTTTGGCTTGATCTATAGAATTTACCCCCCTCTTCTTAATGTAATGGTCCCTAAAATTTTACCAAACAAAACACATACATATGCATATACATATACATGTATGTGTGTGTAAATGTATACATGTATCTATATGTGTGTATGTGTGTATTTGTGTGTGTGTGTACATGTATACATATATACACAAATATATACATGTATACATCTATAGACACATATATATATATGCATGCATGTATGTATATATGTGTTTATATATATGTGTGTGTGTGTATGCATAAATGTGTGTCTGTAAATATGTATATATATGTATAAATGCATATATACATACATACATATATATGTATGTATATATGCATGCATTACAAACATACATACATACATATATAGATATATATATATATATATATATATATATATATTTACATATAAATATACATATATATGATGCAGTCATGGTTAGGAGGGACCTCAATGAGATCTATTTGGATCGTGCAACAAGAGTAAAAAAAATGAAAGCAAGACAAGATTATGGACACAATTAAAAGTTGATTTATTATATCATGAAAATTGTTTACAATCTACCAACAACATGTGAGCTACAAGATTCAACTCACTGGCCTGATACAAACATGCTCAATTATTGTCTCAATCAATACCAAACCTCTTTAACCTCAAGGTAGATCTTCTCAATTATATCCTCTCCTTCACTAGCTAAATTACATTGATTTATGTTGTCTAAGGGGATCCATTCAACCCAAGAAGAATCAAAAGATAATGAACATGATGAAACATGCAAAACCACCATGTCAGCCTCTACCAATGAAAATCCTCCAAAAAATCCAAAGGAAGAAGTGTAGATTAGAGGGAAGGTCAGCCACACACCAAGGAATGTTGGAAACATCATGGGGCTCTACAAGCTATGAAAAATATCTACAAGATTCGCCAATAGTAAATAGGTCCAAGCGGTTCTAGTGTTCTAATCCAAAAAACTCTCTCAGAATCCAAAAGTGATAACTTGCTGGAAAAATATCCAAATGTCCTACGGTCTAGGAAAAAGGAAGATAATCATTGTTGCAAGCAAAATCTACCTCCCTAAGATCCAGTGAGAAAATGCAAGAAAATGCAGGAATAAATGCTAAAACTGCAAAATAGAAAACAAACTAAAAAGAAATGTTTTTGGTTGATGCAAGATTTCAAAGAACCGGGAATGCTCCTGCATCAGACATCCGAGGTTGTTAAAAAATTGAGTCCCTCACTTTGTTGGGGTTAGAGTAAAACCAAGGCAGTCCACCTCTTCCTAATAAATCCAAGATGAATCTTCAACTAGTTTGTCCTTCCATTTCACAAGATACTCCTTTTATTGGCTCCTCTGGGTACTATGCCCAATCCTCTTGTCCAAAATGTCTTCAATCTGATCTGGTTCCTTCCGGTGAAACTGCTTATCCAATTTTGCAATACTATCTTTACTGACTTCATGATACTAATATAGATCTGCAATGTTGAATATAGGTGAAATACTCAAACTATCTGCTAGCTCCACTTCATATGCATTTTTCAGAACTGAATTTCCTCAAGATCTTTCAAGGTCCAAACTTTCTCATATGCAACTTGTGATAGGTTCCAACTAGAAATATTTCTTTTCTTAGGTACACCATCACTTCATTTCCAACTTCAAATTTCTTATGTCTTCTTTTCTTGTCTATTTTTTCCTTATATTTCATGTTCATATCCTCCAATTGTTGTTTAACCCGAATATGTAAGGCCTTCATATGATCTACAAATTCTTTTGCTTTTGTACTTCGGTTATCTTTATTACTAATATCCCTCAATTTTGATATACCTCTAGGGTGTGCTCTGGTAACAATCTCAAAAGGTGTTCTTCAGGTACTCCTGTTCACTAAATTATTGTAGACAAACTCTTCTTGTGCAAGAATCAAATCCCAACTTTTGGTCTTTTCTCCAACTCAACATCTCAACAAATTTCCCAAACTCTTGTTTGCTACCTCTATTTGTCCATCAGTCTGCGAGTGAAAAATGGAACTGAATATCAAATCTGTCTTCATCTTCTTCCAAAGTGTTCTCCAAAAATAACCAAAAAACTTAGTGTCTTTGTCTGAAACTATTCTCTTAGGTAATCCATGTAATCTCACCACTTCCTTGAAAAATAAGTCAGCTATATGCACTGCATCTGATGTCTTCTTACAAGGTATGAAATAAGTCATCTTCAAGAATCTATCCACCACCACAAATATAGAATCATTACCTCTATGTGTCTTAGGAAATCCAAGTATGAAATCCATGTTTATGTACTCCCAAGGTCTCTCTGGAATTGTCAAACGTTTATATAATCCCACATTCTGACTACTATCTTTTGCAACCTAACAAACTCTACAGCTCTGCACAAATTTCCTGACATCCTTATGAATTTGAGGCCAAAAGTAATGTTCACTTACCAATGCTACTATTTTGTCAACACCAAAGTGTCTCGCTAATTCCCCTCTATGCTTATCCTTCATCAAATTCTCCCTCATAGAACACTTAGCTAGACACAACTAAACCCCTCTAAACAAAATCCCATCCTAAATGAAATAATCCAACCACTTACTTGTATCTACCATAATCGGTTCTCTACATGCTTTCCAAGGTTCTGCAAAATCTGGGTCATCATCATACAAGGTCTTCAACTCATCACATCTTAATATTGTCACTCTCATCTCTGTCAACAAATTCCTCCTTCTACTCAATGCATCAACAACTTTGTTTGACTTCCCACTCCTATGCTTCAACACAAAGGTGTAACTCTGCAAAAATTTTACCCATCTCATATATCTCTGATTCAACTTACTCTGACTGTTCAAATATTGGAAGGCTTGATTATCAATATACAACACAAACTCCTTAGGAAAAAAGTAATGTCTCCACTTCTTCAAGGCTTGAACTATGGCATAAAATTCCTGATCATACACTAAATATCTTCTTCTTGCATCATTCAACTTTTCATTGAAATAAGTTGTTGCTCTCCATTCCTGACTTAACACGACTCCAATTGCATTTCCACTCGCATTACAGTCTACTTGAAACAATTTGTTGAAATCTGATAAAGCTAACACAGGCTGCTTAGTCACCTTTTGCTTCAACAATTCAAAACTCTTATTTGTTTCGATTGTCCACTTGAATTCATTCCTATCTCCTCTCATTGTCTCAGACATAGGACCACAAACTAAACTTAAATTTCTAATAAACTTTATATAGAAACTAGCCAATCCATGAAATGAAATTACCTCTCCAATGCTTTCCGCTGTAGGCCATTCAATAATTATTTTTACCTTCTCAAGGTCCATCTTCAATCCATCCACAGATATCACAAATCCCAAATAGACTAACTCTTCCTTCAAGAAACTACACTTCTTTAGATTTATTAACAACTTCTCTTCTCTCAACCTCTGTAAAACTTGTCTTCAATGTATGTTACATATGCTCCTCCTTTGTCTTACTGATAATTAGAATGTCCTCCAGATACACAATAACAAACTTACCCAATAATTTCTTCAATACCTCATTCATCAACCTCATGAAAGTACTTGGTGCATCAGTCAGTCCAAAAGGCATCACCAACCATTCGTACAAACCTTCATTTGTCTTGAATGTTGTCTTCCACTCATCTCCTTCTCTGATTTTCATCTAATGATATCCACCCTTGAATTCTATCTTTGTGTATCATTTTTCTCCACTCAAACAATCCATTATGTCATCCATCCTAGGCAAAGGAAACTGGTACTTCATTGTGATCTTGTTTATTGCTCTAGAGTTGGTACACATCCTCCATTTTCCATTCTTCTTAGGTGCTAACATAGTTGGTACTACACAAGGACTCAAACTTTCTCTGATCAAACCTTTCTTCAACAATTCCTGCACTTGTCTATTCAACTCTTCATTCTCTGTCGGTGTCATCCGATGTGCAGCTTTGTTAAACAAACTAGCTCTAGGAATTAGATCCATGCAATGACTGATACTCCTCACAGGTGGTCATCCATCAGGAACATTATCATAAATGATGTCTTCATACTCTGTTAGCAACTCCATTATATCCTCTAGTTGTTCTTCATGTTTTGGGTGCTCAGTCTTCTTAGGGACTAAGGAAAAACACACATTCTCATGTCTCATTCCATCCAGGAATTTCCTTACATCCACCTAATAGATTCTACCATTTGTATAGACTTCACTCTTCAGGGGCTCCTCCAAGCATAACAAGGTTTGTTTCATCCCATTCGCTACAATAGTTTATATAAGCTTTCTTCCATAATGTATTTCCTGTCTATCAAATTGCCAAGGTCTTCCCAACAAAATGTGACAAATATCTATAGGCATAATATCACACAAAACTTCATCATGATAATTTTCAATTTTCAATTTTACCAACCATTTCTCACTTACTAACAACTTCTAATCATCCTAAATCCATGCTATCTGATAAGGCTTAGCGTGTCTCAACCTTTCCAACTTCAATCTATTCACCATTTCTTCTGAAACAATATTATCCAAACTAGCACTATCAATAACTACTTTACAACACTTACCAGATACCTTGCATCTAGTCTTGAACAAATTTCTCCTATGAAAGGGCTCTTCATCCTCTCTGGTATGACACAAAGTTCTCCTCATCATCAAAAATTCTCCATCTTTCGGGTTTTTAGTTGATCAGGTGGGGCTTTCTTCTACCAATGTTGTATTCCCAGTGTTCTTTGTCTTCTTACATCCAAAAGCATGATGTCTTTCTCATCCACACTTAAATCAAGTTTCTCTAAAAACTCTCTTATCTTGTCTTATGTCATCTTTTCCAAAACCCTCCTTTCAGTAACCATCAGGTTCTCTTCTCTAATAGAAATTTATGTCATCCTTCTATTATGAACTACCATCTTTTCTTACTTATTTGTTCTTCATCTGATCAATACAGGTTCCTCTTCCTCCAAAATATCCTCTCCCTCCTTGAAATCTTCCTATGAAAAACCTTTTGCCTCTACCTCTCTATCTCTGCTCATGTCTTTTGTTCAACTTCTCTTCTGCTTTCAGGGCATATTGATAAGCTTCTTCAACACTTTGCAATTTGATCAAACTGATTTTATCTTGTATAGACATTTGCAATCCATTTGAATATCTCACAACTTGTTCAATATCATCATCGACATGTCTGGATCTAATATTCAACTTGTAGAATGCTTCAGTATACTCGTTCACACTTGATTCTTTCTACTTCAAGTTTTGTAACTTCTAAAACAGATTTACTTGGTAATCAACTAGCATAAACTTTGATTTAAACTTGGAAAACATCTGCTCCCATGATTTGATCTTATCTTTGCCTCTTCTGTGTCTATCAACCTGAAAATGTTCCTACCAAAGAGATGCATTACCTTTAAACCTATTACAGGCATATTTCACCTTTCTTTCTTCTACGATGTTCTCAAAATAAAAAATACTTCTCCATCTGTGAGATCCACTCCACATCTGAATCCAACTTACCATCATACTCTGGTGGGGTAACATGCAGTTTGGTGTTCACCCTACTCAAAACCCTCAAGAACCTTTCTTCATCTAGATCAATCATCGATGGGTTTGCTACTTGTTATATTGGTGCTTCTTCATCATCATCTTCGCTTACATCTTCAATATGTCAACCTCTTCTCTGGGTCATTTCAACGACCTTCAACCGAGCTGCAATTCCTCTCAACATTTTCATCACAACAAGGTCTACATTCCCACGTGCTCCACCATTCCTATTTCCTCTTTGCACCATCTTCACGCCAGTCCTCTACAGTTGCAGGTTAAATCCATAGTCTACCACCCTACAAAAAAATCTTCAGGACAACGTGATCTCTGAAACAAAATCTCACTCTGATACCACTTGGTGCAGTCACAGTTAGGAGGGACCTTAATGAGATCTATCCAAACCGTGCAGCCAAATTAAACACAATGAAAGCAAGGCAAGATGGTGGAGGCAATGCAAAACTAATTGATTATATCATGAAAATTATTTATAATCTATCGACAACATTCATGCTACAAGATTCGGCTCACTAGCTTGATACAAACATGCTCAATTACAGTCTCAGTCAATACCAGACCTCTTTAACCTCGAGGTATATCTTCTGGGTTATATTCTCTCCTTCACTAGCTAAATTATATTGATTTATATGGTCTAGAGGGATCTTGTTGGCCCAAAAAGAATAAAATAATGATGAACATGATGAAACATGTAAAACCACCATATGGGCCTCTGCCAATGAAAATCCTCCAGAAAATCCAAAGGAAGAAGTGTGAGTCAGAGGGAAGGTCAGCCACATGCCAAGGAATGCTGGAAACAATGAACTGGGGCTCCGCAAGCTATGGAAAAGATCCGCAATATTTGCTAATAGCAAATAGCTCCAAGTGGTTCCAGTGTTCTAAGCCAAAAACTGTCTTGGAATCTGGAAGCCATAACTTGCCAGAAAAAGATCCAAACATCCCGCAGTCTAGGAATAAGAAATATAATCATGATTATAAGAAAAATTCAAATCCGCAAGATCCAGTGAGCAAATGCAAGAAAATGCAGAAAGAAATGTTAAAACTGCAAAATAGAAAATAAACTAAAAAGAAATGTTTTTGGTTGATGCAAGATTGCCAAGAACCGGGGATGCTCCTGCATCAATATATACATATATATAAATATGTACACACACACACACACACACACACACACACACATATATATACATACATACATACATATATGTATATATATACATATATACATACATATATGTATATATATACACATACATGTATGTATATGTATATATATATATATATATGCGTGTGTGTGTGTGTTTGTGTGTGTGTGTGTATGTATGTATAGATATGTATATATATGTGTATATATGTGTGTGTGTATACATATATATTTACATGTATATATATATGTACATGTATATGTATATGTACATATATATGTACATGTATATGTATATGTATATCTACATGTATATGTATATGTACATATATATATGTATATATACATACATATATATACACACAGATATATGTATGTATGTATATATATGTACGTACATATATATTACGTACATTTGTCATCGCTACATAAAAATAAATTTAATAATACTAGTATAATTTTGTATAATTTTAAAAAAAATCAATTCGTTGAAAAAAAAAAAAAGGGAAAGTCATCACAAGGTTTATCTCAACTCCTACATAAGATAATATTGTTAAATTTTATGCATAGCAGAATATAGATCTAGCTAGAAAGCAAGACAAACTTGCAGAGAAATGAAGAAGAAAAATAGAATAGCTGAGAATGAAATTCTATTAATTCATTGTGTCAAATTACATTATGCAAATGTATATTTATACAAAGAGAACCACCACTTTCAAGGAATAAAATACGAAGGAAATGAAGATAACCACCACAACAGCTGAAATTATGGTGAAGAGAAGAGTCTGTGAAAACAATGCAAAACATGCAATCTTTGAGTTTTCTATAATTAACAGAGTAGCAAAATATTTTAGAACAAACACTAATGTTGAGTGCTTAGTTGGAGTTAATATTACTCTAAAACCCCCCCTTAATTCCAACTAAGGAGAAAAGGAAAAGAAAAGAAAGAGGAAAGAGGAAAAAGGGAAATCCTAGTGGGAACCAAACCCCCCCTCAAAATTACAAGAGATGCAACTATATGAAGTGCAAAAGAACATCCTTTAAGGTACAATAAAAGTATAAAAATTGTCTAATGATGACTTCCACAATGTTGAATGAAGAACCTCCTCAAAATCCAAGATGATGATCAAGACCAAGAATTTGCATGAGTGCCCTCAATGACACTACTCAAACAATAATCAGATGGCAAAAAAATGCAAAACATCTTAAATTTGAAGATGCATGTGGCACATTAATCTGCACAAGTGACCCCAATGACACAACTCAACCATGCAAGAAGAAGTTCCTAGTCTAAAATATAGGTACCAATAGTCTAAATAACTGATCAAACTCGGATACAAAACCAAGAAAGCCTTAGCACTAACTCTAGAAAATATCCCTCATAATATGACAAAGGAGAGGCATGACAGGTCCACTAAAATGATATGTCACAAAGGAGAAGATGAAGGCAAGGATCGTGCAAACAACAGCATTAACAAAGGAAGCAAGGAGCATGCTCTAGAAACAAAGGTTTACACCAGCTTCCATTCTTCAAAAATATGCCTACAAATAATTTGTCCTTCCTCCAAGCTCTCGGACTCTAAAACATTGTTAAATTTTCTACATAGTAGAATATAGATCTATCTAGAAAGCAAGACAAACTTGTAGAGAAATGAAGAATAAAAATAGAACAACTGAAAATGAAATTCTATTAATTCATTTTGTCAAATTACATTATGCAAATATAGATTTATACAAAGAGAACCACTACTTTCGAGGAAGAAAATGTGGAAGAAATGAAGATAACCACCACAAGAGCTAAAATTATGGTGAAGAGAACAGTCTATGAAAACAATGCACACCATGCAATCTTTTATTTTTCATAATTAACGGAATACCAAACTATGTTTGAACAAACACTAACACTAATTTCTTAGTTGGAGTTAACATTACTCTAACACATATGAGGTAAAGGGCAATAAAAATTATTAATGCAATACCCCATCCAAAAGACCACGGTAAAACCCAAGATAACAACTTTTTTTAAATGAAGAACAAGAATACCAAAGATATGACAACAACTTGTTGCATTCTCACCAAGATGGGTGCACACAAGTGTTGCAAGAACACTACAACATAGAAGAATGACTACACAAGACCTCAATAATACATAAGAAAGGTAGCATCGATGGAAGACTAATGGTCATGTAACAAATTCAACATGTAGAAATGATGAGAGAGAGGACAACGCATTGACAATAATCAGTACAACTCATGACCACATTCTTGTACAAAACTACATGAGTGATGAGATAAGGGAATCCTTGAACTCTAATCCACATCAAACCATGCTAACTAACTCAAGCCACAATTGGAAATTGTTGTTGCTTGGATATGTCATTGTCATTGATGTCAACATATTCCTATGATTTATTGCTCTGGTGATTTTAGATTGGTTTATTGAGATCATGGTTGTAATAACCCACCATAATTAACTCAACAAAATTGACCGTTCTTTTTTTTTGTGTGTTTAGTTTAATCATTATGTTTGATTCAACTGCATACTCTGGGCATCCATCCATTTGGATTAGGCATTCATCCATCCAAGATGAGCATCTAACCATACAGGTTAGGCATTTGTCCATATGGGACATAAGATTTCATCTACCCAATACGAGATAGGCATCTACCCATGCGGGGTAGGCATCTACCCATACGGGATAGGAGGTGCTCTAGCTAGAGACTTAGACTCATCGGGACCATTCGGGTCCTAAGCCACTCACTAAGTACTACACTCTTCTAACAGAAGTGCACCGAGGTCGCCGTCCTTAGGAGTAATTAATAACATAATACAAGCTTGAATTCCACCTTGGAATTTGGCTTAAAGCCTTGGGAAGTCAAGTGAATCCATACGGGATTCCTTCCGAGTATGCATTGAATTACTTTTTCTAATTTAATTATCTTGTCTTTCAAAATAGGATTCTTACTCAATCTTTCTATACCAAGCTTAGACCCCACCCACGAACACCTGAGTACAAAGGACAACACCATCCCAAGACTAGCTACATACCCACTTCGGCACGGGATCAAGGCATAAAGTATGTAGTTCTATTTTCTACTCTATGGTTTTATGTAAACTGATTAGTGGGTATGCAACCTTTTCTAGGTTCAATGTCCTAGACAGTTTCTCTACGGTTGCTACCCACGATGGTAGTGCTTAAGCAAAGGCTCAAGATGGCCTATTGCTTGTGGCCTAAAATAACTAGATCCTAATTCTTATCATGAGCATCACCCTTGACCAATTGCCAATCAACAATAATTATTCGAGATTAAATCAGTTTTATAAAAGCATTTCACTCATCATCCCTATAGGGGTTTACTATAGTTTAACTCAGCGAATGAAAGAACATTTTAGAATTTTCTTATTAAATTATCGATCCAAGGGGGATTACCCACCCCTTGGATTTTAACTTCCAAGTGTCCCTTATTACTCCCTGATGATTTATAGGGATGATGCCACAGACATCATTGATGTAGCTTTATTAGGTGTAGAGTGCAGTAGTTCAACACAACGGCATTACCCGTAAGCGTGACCCAGAGGCACCGTATATACCGAACGCTACTAAGTTTTGGTTTTCCAACTTCCTTTATTTAATTTTCTAACTTATGATAACATCATGCTTGAAAAATAATTATGAATTTAGACATTGCAAGGATTAATTAATTGAGATAACTACTTGATGAATTACATGGAATAAAAGCCATAACTAACATTATTTATTATTCAAAACTTGAAATATAACTTTGCATAATAATAGTGATTGGGAAACTTGCATAATAATAACGATTAGGAAACTTGCATAATAATAATGATTAGGAAACTTACATAATAATAACGATTAGGAACTTGCATAAAAATATTTAAACGTATAACTTGCATGAAGGGATCACCAATAATTGAAATCAACGTAAAGACATTTGCACGAAGTGAAGGTAGGGTAAGTTACTTGCGAGAATATCACTTATAAAACCACTAATCCCAACATAGAATTTAGCTTCAATTATTTAATACGGATTAATTACTAAGTGGATCAAAAGAGTCCAATTATAAAATTTGATATAATTACAATTTATAAATGGCTAAAACTAATTATAAATAAAAAAATTATCTAAGTTAAAAAATTTATTAAACTAAAAGAATTTATTTAAACTAAAACTTTATGTACATAAAAAAAAGTCTAACAAATGTCATTTGCCAAAATTTAGAATTGAATTGGCATTAATAAAGGGAAATGGGAGTGGGACCCCATGGGTCCCCTCCACTACCCTGCGGCCACTGCCACAGCAATGACCGTAGGCTAGTGGGGGGTACCGTTATGGTACCACTCCCTGTGGAGTAATAACTCTGTCCTTCGCCTATGAGCCGATACGCACAAGCAATTTATCGTGCAGTATAACATCAATCACTTCGCATAAATTTATTAATACATAATGCATAAAAACTTATAAATACTATTACTATATATATATATATATATATATATATATATATATATATATATATATTAATTAAATTTTTATGTATAAAGTTTCTAGTTTAATTTTATTTAATCACAGAGAGTAGAATTAAACCAGAATATGAGAGGTAAAATATCAATGTAAACAATAAGAATTTACTTATAGGAGTAAACAACACAGAGAGTTATTCGCAGAGGGATTCATTCCTTAGTTTTCAATTATTTCCAATGAGAAGTAGATAACCAGACTCAAACATTTAAGGAACCAAATGAGAATATCACAGAGAATTATTCACAGTGAAATCTATCCTTTCATTGCAACTAATTTTCACAGAGAAAATAGGTATAACCAGATAATGAATCAAATGAGATTATCATAGAAGATTATTCACAACGAAATCTATCCTTTCATTTCTACTAAATTTCACAGAGAAATTATATATAATCAGATAATGGAATCAAATGAGATTATCACAGAGGATTATTCACAGTGAAATCTATCCTTTCATTTCTACTAAATTTCACAGAGAAATTATATATAACCAGATAATGGAATCAAATGAGAATATCACAGAGGATTATTCACAGCGAGATCTATTAAAAGGATGAGATTCAGATTTCTATTCAAAAAACCAGATTGATCTAATCTAGTTCTCAGCAAGGAATTGAAACAAGATTTTTACTAATCTAATTCGCAGCAAGAATAAGATGCATGATTCAAAATAAAATAACTAAATAAGAAAAAAAAAAAAAAAAACCTAGATACTTGCAATTGATGTAGAATCCCCTATGAATCCTTCAATTAGCCTCCCTTGATCCTTCAAGCTTGGGAAAATTTCTCCAAAGCAACCTTAGCTATTCTCCAAAATGAAATATGACTACCAAAAACAATTTTTTGAGAAAAGAATTTCTTCAAGGAATAACCAACTCCTATTTTTGAAAACTTGCATATCATTTATAAGAAAAATCCCTCTATTCCGCTATCTTGAAAATTTAATTAAAAAGGAGATTCTTTCCCAATTTTGGACTTCATGCAAATTGATTAGACTTAGTGGAGGAGTTACATGCAAGGTGGTGGAGAATCCTCTAGAAGCTTCTTATTCTTCCTACAACATGTGCCATAATTGGATGTGGAAAACTAAATAAATAAATAAGAAAAATGTATATTTTCCATGTGTGTTGTGTGTTTTATTATTTTATCCTTTTATAATATTCATTCAATCATTTAAATAGCTTATCCAAAAAAATATAATAGAGTTTGTATTTTAAATCCAAAAGTGATAAAGGAGGGTTGTGACAATGGTTCTGTGTATGGAGTATTTATAGTGTCATTATATCTTTCTGTATCAATTTCAATGATCCAGGAAGCCTAATTGATCATATCATACGA
Organism: Cryptomeria japonica; assembly: GCF_030272615.1. Lineage (NCBI taxonomy): Eukaryota > Viridiplantae > Streptophyta > Pinopsida > Cupressales > Cupressaceae > Cryptomeria > Cryptomeria japonica. The sequence goes on along the minus strand of NC_081414.1, from coordinate 358,110,768 downwards.
TCCGGTTTGTAGTTGATTTTCTGATTAGTACTTTGTAGAGTTTAGTATTTCCTCTAGTGTATTTCAATGTGATCAGATCTTGAGCTAAGATTTTGGAAGATTATTTGGGATGTTCATGTGTATCTTCATGTCAAATGGTTCATGATTTGGCAATCCACAAGTTATCTTTCTTCGTAACATTTGTTGTTGTTTGAGTGTTTTTTTAGGTTCAAATGTTGATAGATGAAGATTTGATAAATGGTGTTCATGCAGTTGTTACTAATGATTCTAATATGCTTGTTGGTGTTTCCTAAGTATGTCCTATTTGTTTTGATGATCCACATTGATCGTTGTGCGATTATTTGGTGAATTTATTGAATCAGTGATGTTCCTCATGTTATGCGGTATTTCTTGGTGGTGTAGTGTGTTGCGCTGGATCTTGGTGTGATTTGCAATGGTGATGCATATTTAGAGATTTGATTTAGGTCCATGTTATATCATGTATATCATTATATTGGTCCGATGGTCGATCTTTGTATCATGTGATGTAATTTTGTAATTGCAAGTTGAGGGTTTGGCCAACTTTGTAGTTAAGGTTGATGAATTGTATAAATAGGTGATATAGTCATGTAATTTAGGTGTTGACATTGTGTCTGCATTATCATAGAGTGGTGTATGTGTGAAACAAGTGATTCATCTTTTGGTGTGGTGTATTGAGCAGAGATTAGTATGGATCAGACAAATGTGCTTAATTGAAACTATCATTGGGCATTAGCAAATGTTATTATTGCAGTTCATCCCTTCTGGATTGTAGTCTGAATCTTGTTGTAAGTCACTGAGACTTCCCTAAGGGTTGTTTCCTTCCAGGTTATTTTATCTTGAGAAAGTGAGCTCTAGGCAGTGTGCCTAAATTCTAGTGCATTCCTCATTGTAATATTATCACATACTACTACAGAGTATCATCTTATTATGAGTAGGTTCTCACCGTCATTTTTCCCTTAACCGAGTTTCCACATCAAAATCTTGGTGTTGTGTGTTGTGCTATCAATTTGCTTATCTTTTTTATTGCGGTAGTTTATCATATTTGTATTTGTGGTTAAGTTAGTAGATCCAGTAAAAATTGATTCAACACCCCCCCCTCTCAGTTTTCCTTCATTCTTGTTCCCAACAATTGGTATCAAAACTAGATCCTCTGGAAGAAGCTTAACCTCTTGAGGAGATCCAAGATGGCAACTGGAGGTGTTATCTTTAAGAAGGAGACTCTGATATTTTATGGAAGTAATTAAGCTATATGGAAGAACACTTGAGATGTCGTAGAGAAGATTATTGGAAGATTACAAAGAATGTCTATTATGTTCACTTGAGGTGCACTTGAGATGTCGTAGAGAAGATTATTGGAATATTACAAAGAATGTCTATTATGTTCCTCGGAATGGACTAGTTACTGCTGATGAGATCAAGGAAGCTGAAAATAACATTAGAGCAAAGGAAGCATTTTTAGTGTCATAAAATTATGACCCTATAAATTTTTGACTGCGTTAGGGTCCTCACGCATGCGAGATTGATCAGAGATTGGAGATTTCTCAACCCTCAGAAACAACTTCTTTCTTGGCCTCTGCATCACCATGTCCGCACTCTATCATAGAGAAAGGGGTAGGATAGGGGCGTGGTGCCACTTTCCCCCTTTGGAAAAGGGTTGGCGGCCTTTTCCTCCCAAGACAAGGGTGTAGCACCCCTGTCCCTACCCTAATTTGGGGCAAGACCCGTCCTAGGGTTGCATTGGTGGTTGTGCATTGGGCAGGAAAATTCCCCGATGTCAGCTTGTGATGAAAATTAAATCCACTAACATGTATTTAAGGGGCATTCATCCTCTCATTTATATAATTTGGAAAATTTGAAGTTGGATAAGTTCAAGTTTTATGAGCAATCGATCATTCAAGAGCATTCAAGCATTCTTTTCCAACATTGAGCATTCTCAAGTCTCCCTTCAAGGATAAGTGTTGTATTCAAGTCAAGGATTCAACCATTGAAGAGGAAATTGATTCCAACATTCAATTCCACATAATCATTTCTATCAACGTTGCTATCACAACCTCCCTTGAGGTGATTTACAATTCAGTCTTTTATTTATAGGTATTTGCAAGTATTTTCTTTCATTACTTGGTTAATTCCAAAACTGGGGTTTGACCTAAAGGCAAACCCCCAATCCCAACCCATTTTCCTCTCTTTTATGTGTGTAGGTTGCAGGTGTGCAACTGGACTTTTGGATTCGGGCTCCATTTGCAAAGGCATAAAAACCCTTTTCGTTTCACAGATTTTTTGAAGGACCATGTACGTTCCTGCCATGATCCGAGCAACTTTTCCTCAAATTCATAGGTCAACTTCATCTTGACATATTACTATCAGATCCAGGTGCACAGCTTCATCCCATGTTCCAATCTTAAGTTATAATCAGTTCTTTGTCACTTTTGCACTACATAACTCAATCAATTCCTTTCCATTTCAAATAAGGAAGAGGGGATCAAGTTATCCTTCAGAATTCAATCTTCATCTTTAAAGGTTGAATCTAGTGAATTCTCCTCCCCTATTCCAAATACAACTTGGGGAAAATTGTTTGAAGGGTAATCAATAGTGAAACTCTCATCTCTCCTTGAGGGAAAGGGTAGTTTTCCTTTTGATCTCATCATTCACCATTTTTGCACATGACATTTTGGTGAACCTGACATCTTGCATGCTTTCCTTTGAACAAAATTGCATTATTCTCATTTACAAGTTTCAAACTTATGCAACCTTAGTGGTTAAATCATTAAAAACCCTAGTTTTTAAATTTAAAATTGAACTTGTAATTTGTAAAAATTGCTTGAGGTTATCTTAGATCTAAAAAAAAAAATGATTGTCAAATTCAATTTCCTCATTGTCTTGTTCAATTTGCAATTAAAATTTATAAAATTAGGAGGTTACTTGTTAAAACCCTAATTTGCAAGAAACATCTTGAACTTGTGCAAACATTAGATTTCCATTTAATTTTCAGATTTCTGATCGTTCTCAGATTTGTCTTCATTCCTACTATTCAAATTTTTAATTTCCCCCCTTTTTCTCAAAATTCAAATTTTAAAATTAAGTGGTTAGGTCATAAAACTCTAATTTTCAAAATTAATTAGATTTTGTACAAATTTCAAATCAATTTCATTCCAATTCATATTTCTAAACATTTCCAAGCTATCCCTATCCATTAGGTTTGACCTTTTTCAAATTTGCAATGCAATTCCTCTTTTTATTCAAAACCCTAATAGGGTCCTATTTTTACATTTGCGCCTTCATTTCACCCATCTAGAGGTCATAATATTCATCAGTTTTTGGGGATTATCTTTAAAATCATTGTAATATCCATCCTTGAAATTTTCAAAAAAAGTTCGTTGGACCATGTGCATTCCCGCCACGGTCCTCGGCTTTTTTCCCGAAATTTCGAAAGACTCTTATGATTGTATTTAATAGCCTAAATCTAGAAGATTGGCTGATTTTGTCAATTTTTTATCCCTCTAGAAATGGAAATACCTTCAAAATTCAACATTTCAAATTTCAAGAATTTTTTTAAAATTAAGAGGTTAATTATAGTCTGCCCTGATTTTAAAATTAAGTGGTATTCCCTTGGCCCTGATTTTAAAATTTCTATTTCCTTTCATTTTTAGAAATTGTGTCATCCCCTTCCCCCAACAAAATTTAAATTGTGTAATCATTATTTTCTTAAATTTTGTATTAATCAATTTTGTAAGCTTTGTTTCAAAAATCAAAATTCAAATTTTCCCTCTAGTGCACTAATTTTACCACTATTAGTCCTACCAATCCTATCCCCATTAGATGAAGCATTATAATTAAGGCTTCCTAAGGTTTAATTATCAAGGAGATGGAGCCTAATTTGGGTGACTTCTTTAATGAGGATCATGCTTATTCTTCCCATCCTAATCATGTGCCTATTCACCCCATTGATGAATCCCATGATGAAGAAGAAGCTTTAACTAGGGTTTCTATAGATCAACTTTCCACATTGTACAATCAATTTGATAACTTTCAACAATGGATGTCCCAAGAATACCCTAATAGTGAATCTTTTCCATTAATTGAAGGCCTTAAATGCATGATTCAAAGTAATAAGAATGGAATTGATATATTGTGTGACATTACATATATTGTTTATCCTAATGCCATGCCTTTCAAGAGTTGTGTCGAAACCCTAGATTACTCACAACCTTCAACACAAGTCAATCCTTCAATTCCTTTGACTACTCTTATGACTAATATTCCTACTTTTACCTCGAACATCATGGCTACTTCAACTCAAAATGTCATTCCTACAGCCATTGGTAATGGGGGCAATCCCTCTTCTTCATTTAATCCTCCATATTTACCTATGTCTTCCATGAGTGTTGCTATTATTCCTCAACCAATCAGTGTGACACAAGGAGGAAATTACTTCAACAACTTTATTCCTCCTTTAAGTGTCCCTTTTCCTACCAAATCATCACCTATGCCTACTTATCATAATGTCCCACCATATTATTCTCAATCCATGTCTTCTTTCAATAACATCACACCACCTTCTCAATCAACTATGTCTAACATCAATTCTTCTACTGAAGTGACAATTAAAAATCTTGCTCAAACTGTATCTGCCTTACTACAACAAATTCCTTCTATGAATCAATCCAAGTTTAGTGTGCCCACCTTTGATGTTGCAAGCCCACTTTCTCTTGATATTGGTAAAGTCGTGCCACCTAAACATGTTGAGATCCCTCAATTGGAACTCTATAATGGAAAAGGTGATCCTCTTACGCATGTCAAAACATTTCAAACCTTCTGTATTGATTTTGCTTCTAATCAAAGATTTCTTGTAAAATTGTTTACAAGAACACTAAGAGATAAGGTTTTATAATGGTATTGCTCTCTTCCTTCTTATTATATCACTTCTTTTCAAAAATTGGCAAATGCTTTCATCCAACAATTTCAAAACAACATTGGTCCTAAACTCACTTTAACTAATTTAATGGATTGTAAACAAGGTGTTAAACAAAAAGTGACTAATTTTATTGATAGATATAAGCATTTTTGTGCTCAAATTTATTTTCATGTACCTGATAATGATATTCAAAGAATTTTTATTTCTAATTTACAAAAAGATATCAGGGAAAAGCTTCTTTTATCTAAGTTTACTTCCTTTCTGTAGTTGTGTGCAACACTCAACAATTATCAACTAGCTATGAGTCAAATGAAGCAATCCACTCCTATGGCTCCAAGTGATAAGGGAGAGAGTGTTCAACAACCATTTGCAAAGTTCAAACCAACAAAAAGCTTCATCAAGCTCAATGATACAATCAACAACAACAATGTGAATGCGACAACAAGTGTGCCTTATATTTCTAAATTTTTCCAAAAAGAAAGATAGTTTACTTCCTTGAATGAATCTTTACATAGTACTATGTCTCATTTGTTGCATAGAAATAGTATCAAACTTCCTCCTCTAAAACAAGTTTATCCTTCTAAACTTGCATCCCCTTATTTTGATAACAATTCCTTTTGTCAATTTCATCATCAGCCTAGTCATGATACTGAGAAATGTTTCGCATTGAAGAATAAGATGCAAGACTTGATTGATAATAATACTATATCTGTGGTAGGTGTGAATGATAAAGGGAATAAAGCAGTAGCTCCTCTTAATCAAAATCTTAAGATTTCACCGATCCCTTGCCTTCTCATACCTATAACGTTATTGTTATTGTGCCTAATTCTATCTCTTCTGAAGAATTAACCTCTATGGTTCCAAACTTGGTTAATATGGTAGAAACACAAGATACACCTAAGGATCCTTGTATTACATTTGACCCTAGTGAGACCATTAGACCACTCTGATGTCCCTTTATACATAGTTATGAAGGTTAAGGATATCCTTTGTCGTGGTGCCCTTATTGATCCCTCTTGCATGGTTAATGTCATAACTAAAGAGTATCTTTTCACTTTACGATTGCATAAACCAATATATGATGCTTCTAATACGGTTGTGAAGTTATTTGATGGCTTCTATTTTCCTACCATTTGTTCTGTCACCCTTCCTATTGAAGTTCATGTTAAATCCATGGATGTTGACTTTGTTATCATACCATCTTCTAAGAAATTCCATGTGAAGTTTGGCTATCCTTGGCTATCTTGCATGAAGGCTATTGCTTCTCCAATCCACAAGTGTTTGAAATTTCCTCATAATGGAGAAATCATAACCGTAAACCATATCTTATTTCATCCATCTGAAAGAAACCCTGGTGTTCCTATTGATCTCTTTTGGCCTAAACAATTTTAATCTCTTCCATCAAGGAGTGATGCTCTTTTTCAATCTTATCAAAATTGGAAGAATGATATGATTTTATCCTTAAGTCAACATGCATCCCCAACACTTGACATTCCTATTATTCTTCAAGATTAGGTTCTTCCCCTCACAGATAGAACTAATCTCCCTCCTAAGGAATATCGTCAACCTATCCTTAAGGATGTAACTATACCTTCTCCTAAGAAGAACAACAATATTCTTCCTAAGGTTAGACATATACCTCATCCTCATGATGGACCCGGTCTCCTTCCTACACCTAATATTCTTCCTTTATATGGCACAATTCCACCTCCTTCCTCTTATCAAGAGAAGAGGCCTGCTTCTCCTATTGTTAAACAAAAAAGACCTCAACCTAAACCTTCCATTATCAATGAGAGAAACATTCCTACTTTTTCAAGTGTTCCTCCTCCTTCTCAACCTTCCACTAAGACTCGATGGAATCATTGTGTGAGAGAATGTCGATGCAGATGCCATGTTCAAGCTCATGAAGCTTTCCCTCAAAATACTCAATCTCCTCAGACTCTGACAATTGACATGATTCCCTTTTCTCCTACGCAAGATGTTCAACCTAAATCTCCAAATCCTAAGTTGCACAAAACATGTGATGGTTTTACTCCTATTCTTTTTCTTGCTTCTCTTTCTCTAAACTTTCATGAAGAAATGGGTAAAAATGTTATTTCTAATGGCAATACAATTCCTATTGCTTCTAATAATTGTAATACCCTAAAATGGTCACCTAAACTATGGGACTCTAATCTCGACAACATCACAAAGGTCCTAACCAAAGGCAATTTAATCAATTTTGAGCAAATTATTAATTCTTCAATCATCAAATATTACATGGCAAGTCAATTATTCTATATTAATTAAATATTTATTTAATTAATTGAATCATTCCAAGAAAATCATTTTGATCAATTATCATATTTTAATTTATTAAATATCTTAGCATATTTAATTAATTAATAAATTTGCCATTTAATCATACAAAAAAGGAATTAATTTATTACAAAAGAGGAATTAATCACAAAGCAAGAGTTAAATTGAAAATAAAATAAAAGAATTGAATTGAGAGAAATCAAACTTGAGATATTATTTCTTTTTCTAAATTGAGATTAACTTGAAATTAGAAAAGCAATTAAATTAAATTATTAATCATTCTCTAAAATTAGAACTCAAATATTTAGAGGAAAATAAGTTCAGTTACATTGAAAAAACCTTTTCTTGAATAAATCAAATAATTGCATGGAATTATCTATTTTTATCACAAATGTATGGAATTAATTAATTCTTATTTCTAATGCAACTTGAAATTATAATTTGAATGCATTTCAATTAAACTATAATTGAAATCTATCTCAAGGTTAACTGAATCTGATTTCTCAATTATTTCAATTAATCCTCAATTGTGCTTTTTCTTGATCTCTCTTGTAATTCTCTATAAATTCAGCCTTCAGCTCTCATCCAAATCACCCCAGAGAATTATTATTATACATTTTTTTGCTCTAGAGTCATTTAATATATTGTGCTTGCTTTTTGAGATTATTTGCATCTTAGTTTAGCTTTTTTCATATTTAGTTTATTCATGATTGCTTCAATCCATTATTTCTTGAATTCGTTATTGCTTGAATTATTCATCCATCTTGCATCCATTTAGCTTAATATCATGCTCATGTAGATTAAATCCTTCATCTTGGTGTAGCCTAGTCACTGGTATTGCTTAGAAAAATCTAAGAGAAATCTTATACTCGCATATTTTAGAAGGCAATTAGTCAATTTGTAATGGTTTTATTATTCATGCTTATATCTGTCTAACCATACATGTAATGACTTAATTGAAGTGTTGTGCCTGCAGATTATAGATACTTATTCCACTTTTTCACACACACAATAATGAGTATGAGTATGTTGATGTGAAAAAGAATTTATCGGATGAGTTTTCACAAACCCTAATCCTAACTCCTAGAGTTGAACAAAGTAACTTACAACATGAGCATAGTCCTTGTTTGGATCTTGTGATAGCTCCATCTATTGTGCTCGATGTCGCTCCTTTGGCATGTTGCTCACCTTCCTGAAGTAGTAATCAACAAGATCAAGAGGTGTATGTCATGCTAGACTAGCAATATTAGCATTGTATATCTTTCTCTCTCTCCTTTCTTTCTCTTTTGTGCCCATTCTTCTATGTGTATCCTTGTTCTTATATTGTTCCCTTAATGTATACTTGGGGATGATGCAAAGCATTGAGATCTTTTCTTGGTCTCTTTCATGTTGACTCAAAAGACATCCTCTCTTCCCTTTCTTCTAAGGTGGTGTCCTTCTTTGGGGAATGAATATTATTATATTCATACACATACATGATATACAGGAGTTATCATACAACATACTGACCCCAAGGAAAGTGACACTACCTCATGTTTTGTGTTCATTATTATTGGGTTTATTCCTCGATTGGGGGCTAAATCCTTGTGATAATGTGCTCCCTCCTTCTCTTTCTCGTGGGTGTGTCCTAACTTAAAGCAATCACTCCCAATACAGTGAGTGTGATCGCTCTAACATCAGGACATACACTTCACTCATATTTTCCTTCTTTGATACTAAGAATTGCCTAGTGAACTTTATTTTACTTTGTAATCTTTGGTATCCTTGCTTTCATGACTCATAGTGGAGGGAAATTTTCTACTTGCAGTCTTGGTTCTCCCCTTCTCTATCTTCCCCTTTACTTTTTTAATCAAATTCGTAAGATAGTAAGTCCATTAGGGGCTTGGCATATCTTTCCTCCTTGATGTGGTAAAAGTCTTTCAAACTTGCTTCCTTGACCTTTACTGGCAATATTGGTGTACGCTTATACTCCCACTAAAGTGGGGGCTAAATGTAGTGTCATAAAACTATGACCCTAGCAATTTTCAACTACATGAGGGTCCTCATGCACGTGAGATCGAATCCTCTAGCCTGGTTGGAGACTAGAGATTGCTCAACCCTCAGAAATAGCATCTTTCTTGGCCTCTGCATCACCCTATCCACACTCTACCCTTGAGAATGGCATAGGACAAGGGTGTGGTGCCACTTTCCCCCCTTGGTCAGGGGTGTGGTGCCCTTTTCCTCCCAAGATAGGGGTGTGGCACTCCTATTCCTGCCCTATTTTAGGGCAGGACCCTTCCTAGGGTTGCATTGTTGGTTGTGCATTCGGCAGGAAACTCCCCCGATGTCGGCCTATGACTAAAATCAAATCCACTAACATGTATTTAAAGAGAATGTGTCCTCTCATTTGCACAAGTTGGAAAATTTGAAGTTGGATTGATGAATAATGATGAACAACAAATACCCTAACTGGTACTCAGAGGGGGGGTGAATCGGTACATACAAAAACTTATATGCAACTTATCAAGTTAAAACAATGCTAACCGGTTGTCTTCATTACTCAACTTAACAATGGCAATATCAGTTAAACACAGTAAGACTTTGGACAACATAAACCAGTAAAACTGAACACTTCAAATACATTCAATACTTGATAACTTCTTCACCCATAAACATATGCATGTGGTATATCAGCAATACCATACCCATTAACTCTGCATGCATAATCACTTAAACAAAGAATGCTTAATCATCACATGAAAAATGCACAACTCGTGACACACAGATTTTTCACGTGGAAACCCAAATGGAAAAAACCACAATGGGGATGAATACCCACAAGCTTGTTTTGAACTCTTTTGAAGCTCGCTCTATTACGAGCCTAGTCCAGTTAAAGACTTTACAATAGGGTTCTTCTAGGAACCGATCCTGTTAAAGATCACCCGGTTAAGGGATGGCTATATACCCTGTTAAAGGTTGAAACCCTTTTAAAGGTTAACTCGCTAGAGGATTTAAAGAACTCAATGAACTTGAGTCACCTGGTTAGAGGATTTACAGTAAGCTTGTTAAAGCTACTTGGCAAAGGGATTTTCCTTCTGTTGAAATGGTTAGAAGACAACAGGTAAAACTTTGATTTGATAATAGCAATATATGCTCAGGTAGATCATTTTTAGTTCCTCTACTTTGCAATCACACTCTGCAGTTTTCACTCACTGGTCTAGAAAGTATATCATCACTCGGATACATACACAAATTTTTGTCAACAACAACAATATCAAAACTCATTGACCTTATAGATAGGAATTAGGTCAGTAACACAAACCCTAAACCCTAAGCATCTTAGGTTTACAATTACAAGCGGTCCAATCCTGACCGTCCAAACATTTTTCATAGAATGAAACAATCTCAAACATATCGCAAGTCATTATGCATCGTCCATCCTTCACCACACATAGAAATCAGTAACCCATCATGCTTTCTTCTCATACTGCTAAGAAGAATGTTCATTCCTGAGGTAGACATTTAATGCAATCGATCTTCACGTGCAAGATCCTCAAGGAAATCCTTCACGTGCACAAAACTGACATGGCATCTTGATCTCATCCTTATTTCTTAGCTAACTCGTCACATAATATCATCGGCTGCATCGCACAAGCTATATTGTCAAACCAGAAACCCTAAAGCTAAGACTACCAACCGGTAGTCACACTTAGTGAAACCCTGACACTAGTTCACTACTTCTCTTCATACAAGTTGACCTGTACCACTTCCAAGATTCATATCGGTGTACCTGCTTGAACACATATTGACATCAATGACAACATACTTTGTCACTGCTTCATCATATGCCACCAATCTCCCCCTTTGGCATTGATGCCAATACTTAGTGTAGCATTGCAATTATAAACATCATAGACCAGTGCATCTAAAATATCTTCATCAGATATCTTCTCCCCTATCATATATCTTCTCCCCCTTTGACAACAATTCCAAACTAGAGGCACAAGCTTCCATACTCCACTATGTTGCTCCCCCTATGGAGTAGCATCCTTCAACACATCAATCCTGAAAGATTTGTCACTATAATACCTGACTGATGTGAAGCACACATCTTTAGTTTACTTCATGAAGGGGAAAAACCCCTAATTCAAATAGGTAAATGTAGTCTTCAGTAAGGGCTTAGTGAATATGTCTGCTAGCTGCTCCTTACTAGAAACATGTTGTAATATGACCTCTATGTTTTGAACCTTCTCTCTCAAGAAATGATACTTGAGCTCAATGTGCTTAGTTCTAGCATGCAATACCGGATTCTTGGAAATATTGATTGCACTACTATTATCACAAAATATACTCACTGGTTCATATATAGGTACTTTGAAGCCATTTAGTACATGCTTCATCCAAATTGCCTAAGTGTAGTTCATAAATGTTGCCACATATTCTGCTTCAGTTGTAGACTGAGAAATATAGCTTTGATTTTTACTTGTCCAGGATACTAGTCTTCCACCAAGAAAGAATGCTCCACTGGTTGTGCTCTTTTGTTCATCCACATTACCTGCCCAATCTACATAGGTAAACACTTTGAGATTAAAATCACCATTGTATGGATACCACAATCCATAGTCAATAGTCCCTTTCAGGTATCTAAGAATCCTCTTTATCGCTACCAAGTGGGATTCTCTTGGACTCTTCTGAAAATGAGCTACTATGCCCACTGCATGAGCAATATCTAGTCTGTTGTGCACCACATAGTGTAGCTTACCAATCATTGACCAGTACTCCTCCTCATTCACCAACGTTGAATCATCTTCCTTAGTCAGTTTACAACCAGTCACCATCAGTGTACCAACCGGTTTGATCTCCTTCACACCAAAGGTCTTCAATACCTCTTTGACATACTTGGACTGGGTAATAAAGATACCCTCTTTCATTTGTTGAATTTGTATACCAATGAAGAATTTTATCTCTCCAATCAGAGACATCTCAAAGTCTTTCTTCATTTCATCTATAAAAGTATGACTCGTTTCATTGTCTCCTCCAAAGATTATGTCATCTATAAATACTTCATAGATCAGAATTTGATCACCTTCAGATTTCAAGTATATGTTACTGTCCTCACTTGTTCTCTAAAATCCTATTTTCACAAGATGAGAGTGTAACCATTCATACCATGCCCTTGGTGCTTGTTTCAATCCATATAGGGCCTTGTGTAATCTACACACCATGTTACTATCTTCTGATAAGGCAAACCCATCCGGTTGCTCAATATACACTTCCTCTTCTAGGATTCCATTCAAGAATGCAGACTTCACATCCATCTGGTATACCTTAAATCAATTGAATATTGTAAATACAAGTAGAATTCGAACACCTTCCAGTCTAGCCACAGGAGAAAAGGTTTCTCCATAGTCTTCTCCCTCTTCCTGAGCATATCCCTTGCATACAAGTTTTGCCTTATTCCTCATAATTGTGCCTTCTTCATTTAGCTTATTCCTAAAGACCCATTTGGTAAATATGACATTCTTGTGTTCTGGTCTAGGTACCAAGGACCATGTTGCATTCTTTTCTATCTGGTCTAGCTCCTCTTCCATTGCCTTATGCAAGTCTTCATGTGTAAGTGATTCTCTAGAAGTCTTGGGCTCCAATTTAGAAATCATGCAAGATTTTTCTTTCACCTTTCTTCTTGTGAGTATCCCTGCATCTTTTTCTCCTATGATCTGCTTCAGATCATGATGTAGTTTCACATATCTAGGAATGACTCTAGTTGGTTATGCTTGCTTCTCCTCTTCTTCTTCACTTACTTGTTCTTCTGTAGCTTCTACCAATACATGAACACTAAGGTCTTTACTTGTTTCTCTCTTAACCGGTTCCCAAAGGGCTATACCCAGTTCATCTTCCACTTTCTCATTGCAGATTTCCTCAGGCTCCTTAGGGGATTCATCAACCCTAACATTGATACTCTCAACAATTTTTGAGTCCTATTATTGTAGAAATTGAGAGCTTTTCTCTTAGTGGAATATCCCAAAAATATTCCTTCATCACATTTAGCATCAAACTTGCTCAGATGCTCACCTCTCTTGATATAACACTTACTGCCAAATACTTTAAAATAACTCATAGTGAGAGTCTTCCCAGTCCAATACTCATAAGGGGTTTTATTTCTACCTTTCTTGATGAGTACCCAGTTCATAGTATAGATTGCAGTTCTCACCACTTCTCTCCAAAAAGTGTGAGAAGCCTTTCCTTGGATCAGCATTGTTCTGGTCGCATCAACTACAATCCTGTTATTCCTTTCTACTATGCCATTTTGTTGTGGTGTCCTTGGGGCAGACAACTTCCTCTTGATACCTCTTTCACAGTACTTTTTGAATTCATCAGAAATGAATTCACCTCCTTGATCAGTTCTTAGGCATTTTATCTTTTGACCACTTTCCTTCTATAGTAATGCTCTAAAGGCTTTGAACTTTCCAAACACCTTAGACTTGTCTTTCAAGAATGTGACCCACATCATTCTTGAGGAGTCATCAGTAAGAATCATGAAATACCTATCTCCCTGAATACTTCTAGTTTTCATAGGACCACACAAATTGAGATAAACAAGATCAAGTAAGTTTTCTACTGAAAAAGACTTACCTTTGAAATTTGAGGAAGACATCTTTCCAAGTTGACATTCTCTGCATAAAGAATTCTCCTATTTGTTCAGAAAATGCAATCCTCTTACTGCCTTGATCTTACTAGCCTTTACAATATTATCAAAATTAATATGACAAAGTCTCGTATTCCATATCCAACTGGCATCAAACTTTTCCATCAGACACCAACTTATCTTAGCATTCAATTGAAACAAGTTACCTCTGGTCTGCTTACCAGTGGCAATAAGTTTACCACTCTTTCCAATTATACTGCAGACTCCACCTTTGAACTCCAGAATGAGTTCTTTATTATTTAGTTGAGTAACACTCAATAGGTTATGCTTAAGACCTTCTACCCAGTAGACATTATCTATACTACTCTTTCCATTGAATGAGATGGATCCTTTTCCTTTTACCAAGCATGGTGCATCATTGCCAAATCTGACAACACCTCCATCGTATTCTTCTAGAGATAGAAACTTTCCCTAGTCACCAATCATGTGGTCAAAACAACCACTATCAATAATCCACTCATTAGAGTTGTCAATGCGAGAAACAAGTGTTTTCTTGTCAGACACTTCTTCCTTTACAGCTACAAACACTATGTCCTCATTCTCTCCATCCTTAGATTCTTCATCTGTAACACCTTCATCCACTGCAACAAGATAATTTCTTTTATTTCCTCCTTTATACTTTCTAAACCTCTCTGGTTTATCCTTATTGTCATTGTTAGGACAGTTAATAGCTATATGTCCTATCTTATTGCAAGAAAAACATTTTAAAGGAATCTTACCTCTATATTTTCCAGTGCCTTTTGGAAGTCTCTTGGCAAGAAGAGATTCAAACCTTATCAGAATCTCTTCATCATCCATATCTCTACATTGCCTGGATTCATAACTAATACTTACTTCTATTCCTTTTCTGCTTGGTACAGCAGATGCTCTAAAGGTTGACTCAGTCTTCTGAACACTTCCATCATAGCTATTCAACTCATATGCAGTCAATTTTGCAATGATAGAGTCTAAGGATACCTTGGTTTTGTCAATAGACCTTAGCTCTTGAATAGCAACAACTCCGATTGCATAGACCGGTAACAATGATCTCAAAACTTTACTGACAACGGTGGCATCTTCAATTATTCCACCAGTGCTCTTGATATCTCCAACCACAATCTTGATCCTTATGCCATATAGTTGAATGGTTTCACCTTCAACCATCCTCATGTCTTCAAATTTTCCTATAAGGCTCTCTTCCTTAGCTTGCTTGACATGCTCATCACTGCCATAAATAGTTTCCAATGTGTCCCATACATCTTTAGGAGTGTCCTTATCTTGTACATCAATGAACTCAATATCGGACAAACTGCTAATAAGGGCTTCCATGACTTGCCCATTTTATTGAATCTCTCTTTTTTGATCATCAGTTAAAGTGTTAGTGGGGATTACATAGACATTCTCAACATAGCTCTAGTGTTGAGCACCCAAACTCTTGATATAGATCTTCATTATGTCCTTCCATATTTTGAAGTTATCTATATTGAACTTAGCACCTTCCCTCTTCATCATTAAAGCAGGATCTTTTACCTCAAGCGGTTAAGCTTATATCATTGAGGATCTGGAGTTGCTCTAATACCAATTGATGAATAATTATGAACAACAAATACCCTAACTGGTACTAAGAGGGCGGGTGAATCAATACGTACAAATGTTAGGCCCAATATGGAAAGCTAATGTACTGAGAGGGGAGGGGTGAATCAGTACTTCAAATCCTTTTCTCAACAATATCTTCACTATTATGCATAAACCAAAAACTACTGTAACATAACATAAAGCTAAAACAAATGAGTAACAATCATACATGATTCACTCCATAACACATATATTTTGGTTACGCAGAAACTCTTGGTTAGAGAGAAAAACTGCGGTGGGGATGGCACCCACAACTTCACTACTGCAATGATAAAGAGTGCTCGGTTAGAGCTACATAGTTAGCTATTTCTGATAGCTTACCCTATTAGGAGTAACAAGATCTGTTAGATCTACCTTGCTAAAGGATTTTACAACACTATATATATGTTGCACCTAGTTAGAGGATTTACAATTTATAGACTTGATTAGAGTCTTTTACCCTATCAAAGGTTTCTCTTACAACTTCAAAATATTACAATAAGACTTTACAAATATCTGCAACTTTACATCTAAAATGTTGTAGCAGATTCTATGTGCTCAAAATAAGATTACCTTGCCTATAGCATACCTCGGTAACTCATAAAGTAACTCTGTAAACCCTTCTATTTACTCTGTTCCTCGACTATTCTCTGATAACCTTCTCGATGACCTTTGTGTCTCTATAACAGTCATAATACTCTGTGATTTCTCATGTATCACATAAGTCTTGCTTCATACACATATGCACACACATTTCTCACATTCACACATATTTCTAACCCTAAATTCATGTTGTATAAATAGACTTCTTATGTCGGTGATCTGATTCATTGCTTTGATCTTACAAACATGATTTCTCGAATAAATAACCATGCAAAATATTTCATTGGTTAGATGACCTCAAAATTATACAAAATCTGTATGTGCAATTTCCAATGTGATAATGGTTCTGTGTGCCTCTATCTTGTAACATGTTTTCATATGTGTGTCCAGGTTCAATGAATTTGGTAACACATTTCACTCGTTGTATTATCTTTACTGCTCAGTAGACATGAAATAACACTCGGTAGGCAGCTCGATGTATACTGGGATTTGTGACTATTTTCCTTCTGTAACCGACTAGGCTATTCATATCGACTAAATATTTCGGTAGTGGTAACTGACTAGAGTATATAGAATGACTTTGTATATAAAACTAATGGCAATTTGATAAGTAGTAACAACAAAAACTTCTTTGCAACTTATCAAGTTAAAACAATGCTAACCGGTTATCTTCATTACTGAACTTAACCGTGGCAATATCGATTAAACATAGTAAGACTTTGAACAACATAAACCGGTAAAATTGAACACTTCAAATACATTCAATACTTGATAACTACTTCACCCATAAACATATGCATGTGGTATATCAGTGTAGCGTCCTAAAATTGTGACACTTACAATTTTGACCGCATTTGGGTCTTCACGATGGCAATGCAACACGGAACCTGAATGGAGACCCCGAAACTTGTTCATGACATCAAAAACTGCATTTTCCAGCACCCTGGCCTGATCCTCCTTGCACCCTGCTATCCCTGGAGGTGGGACCATGGTGCCCAGCGCCCTGGTCCTTTAGGACTAGGGTGCCCAGCGCCCTGGTCCCCCAGGACCATGGCACCCAGTGCCCTGGTCCCTGGCCCTATTTTTGGGCCCGGTCTCTTTTGGGTCTCGGGTCTTTATGTCTGCAAATTGGAAAATAATCTTCCCAGGTCGGCCTAAGGTCAGAAAAATCAGTCTTTTAACCCTAATTGGCAAGTATATAAACTACATTTCCTCTCCCATTTTGGAGAGGAAGGACATATGTGTACAAGACGTGGAAACGATATTCAAACATTCAAGCATTCAAGCATTCAAGCATTCCTTCAAGCAATTGATCATTCTAAGTCTCCATTCAAGGCTAAGTGTTGCATTCAAGACAAGGATTCAACCATTGAAGAGGAGATCACATATCACACACAGCATACAACATACAACAACATTTACACCTTCGCATGTAAGAATACAAACATTCTTACAACAAGGTACTAGTACTTGTTTTACATTACAATCATTTACATTTACAACATTTCTCATTTCTTGGTTAATTCCAAAACTGGGGTTTGACCTAAGGGCAAACCCCTAATCCCTAACCCCCCAATCATCCTCACTTTTCTATGTGTAGGTTGCAGGTACGCGGCTATAATTGAAGATCTGGAATCCTTGTGCAGAGATGAACAGATCCCCCTTCGTTTCACGGATTTTTCGGAGGACCGTGTGCATGCCGGGCGCCATCGTCCCGTCAACTTTCGCTCAAATTTGCAGGACAGCATCGTCTCGACATTTTACTGCTAATTCCAGGTCCACAGCTTCATCCTATATTCCTATCTCTGTTTATAAGTGAATCTTTCTCACTTTACATGCATTCCTAGCTCAATCCTTCTATCTACATTCTTTACAAAAGAGGGTAGCCTTGCTGTCTTAACCCTTGAAACTCATTTAGAATCCAATCTTGCATTGTGTGGGATTGGATCTTGTGGGTTTCAACCCCTCTTTTGAATGTAAAGTCTCCCCTAAGTGAAAACCGTCAACCCTAGTGACCTCCTTTCTCTCTCCTTGGAGTGGTGGGGGGAACACTTAGGGTTCGATCATGATTTTCTGCTTTACATTTTGGTGAACCCGACGTGAACATCCTTTCTGATTATTCATGGTTAGATCTGAAAATTGGCTTCCTTGATTACATTTCCATGTTTTATCTTTTGCAAAGTTTAGAGGTTAATTGCATAAAAACCCTAAATTTTCTTTTTAGTAATTGAGCTTGTGAAATGTTTAATTATTAATGCTTGTTTCCGATCTACCCTTCTATTACAAATTGTCAATTCATATTTGTGCTTTAATTTTGAAAATTAAATGGTTAAGTGTTGAAACCCTAATTTTTAGAACCCTCTTGATTCAACCTTTGACCGACAATTTCACTGATCAAAACATCTCCAAATCAGTTGTAACTTTGGATTCCGCAACAAAATCATAATATCTTTCATCCCTGAAAATTTGGAAAAAAGTTGCGAGGACCGTGTGCACCCTGAACGCCATTGTCCCCGACATTTTTTTCAAAATTTTGGGAGCTAGATCTTACTGTATTTTTCTGCTAAAATCCAGAATTTTGGCTGATTTCATCAATTCTAACACTTTCAAAATTAAAGTCAAAGTTGGTCTAGTGATTGCTTGGATTAAGGCTTCTAATCATTCAAAAATTGTTGAAATTGAAATTCTATGTCAAAATTGTGCTTCTTACTATCCTAAATCTGAAAAGTGTGTTGGCATTCATTCAAAATTTCAGTGCTTTATTCAAATTTTTTGCAATTTGTGCCTTTTGAAATTAAGTGTTTAATTACAACAACTTTGATTTCCGCTTTCAAAATTGAATTTTGCATGAAATTGAGTCAACCTTTAAATTTCAAAGCTTGCATTGCTCTTAGTATTCCCTCTAAAATCATAAAATTCAAAATTTTAGTTTCCCTCTCTTTTTCAAAATTCAAATTTTGCATTTTTCAACAATCTGGGTAGGGTTCAATTTTGAGATTGCAACTTTAATTTGGCCTATCTATAGATCATGAAATCAATCAATTTTTTTAGATTAGCTTTAAAATCATCATAACTTTCATCCCTACAAATTTCGAAAAAAGTTGCAAGGACCGTGTGCACCCCGAGCGCCACGGTCCCTGACATTTTTTTTGAAATTTCGGGAGATTGTCGTGATTGCATTTAACAGCTTAAATCTAGGAGATTGGCTGATTTTATTGAAATTTGCTACCTCTAAATTCAAAATCTTCTCTCCCTCTCTAGTGCATGAGTTTTACAACAATAAGCCCTACTTACACTATTCCCCTTAGACGAAGCCGTAGAATTAAGTCTTTCCAAGGTTTAATTACTGAGGAGATGGAACCTAATTTGAATAGCCTTTTTAATGAGGGCACGGGTAATTCCTCTAATCCTCCTAATGATGAAGAAGCTCTCCATGAGGTTTCTGTAGAACAACTTTCAAAATTGGATAACCAATTTGATGATTTTTAGCAATGGATGTCTCAAGAGTATCCCGATATTCAAGCTGTTTCATTAATTGAGGGTCTAAAACGTATGGTTCAAAGTGATAAGAATGGAACTAATATTTTGCGTGGTATTGCACACATTGTGGATTCGAATGTGATGCCTATGAAGAGTTGTGCTGAAACTTTAGGTTATACACAACCTCCCACTCAAGTCAATCATTCTATTCCTTTGACAACCTCTATTGCTAGCATACCTACCTTTACATCAAACATAATGACTACTTCTATACAAGATATTCCGCCTATGATCACCAGTCATGGGGGCAATCCTTCCTCTTCAATTAACCCTCTTCTTTCATTTAATCCAACTTCTTCATTCATTCCATCAATGAGTGTTCCTATTACGTCTCCACAAATGAACATGACGCAAGGGGGCAATTCATTCAACCATTCCATTCCTCCTTGTAGTGCTCCTCTTTTCCAATCATCTCCTATGACTAACTATCATAGTGTCCCACCACCTTACTCTCAATCAATACCTTCTTTCAATAACATAATACCTCCATCACAATCTAACACGTCTAATATGAATTCTTCAACTGAAGTGACCATTAATAATCTTGCAAAAACTGTCTCTTCTTTACAGCAACAAATTGCCTCTATGAATCAATCTAAGTTTAGTGTGCCCACATTTGATGTTGCGAGCCCACTTTCTCTTGACATTGTTTGAGCTATCCCTCCTAAACATGTTGAAATCCCACATTTGGAGCTTTATAATGGTAAAGGTGATCCTCTAACACATGGTAAGACTTTTCAAACAATATGTACCAATTTTGCTTATGACCAAAGGTTGCTTGCAAAACTGTTTACTAGAACATTAAGAGATAAAGCCCTACAATGGTATTTCTCGTTGCCTTCTTATTCTATTACTTCTTTCGAACAACTTGCAAATGCTTTTATTCAACAATTTCAAAACAATATAAGTCCTAAAGTTACTTTGATTGATTTAATGCATTGTAAACAAGGTGTTAAAGAAAAAGTGACTGATTTCATTGGTAGATATAAGCATTTGTATGCTCAAATTTCTTTTCCAGTGCCTGACAATGATATTCAAAGAATCTTTATTTCTAATTTACAAAAAGATATTCAAGACAAACTTTTGTTTTCTGAGTTTACTTCTTTCCAACAGTTGTGTGCAACTCTTCACAATTATCAACTGACTGTGAGTCAAATAGAACAAGCAAATCCTATGGCTCTGAGTGATAAGGGTGATACTAGTCAACAACCATTTGGTAAGTTTAAACTGAATAGAGAGTCCATTAAATTCAATGAAAACATCATCAACAACAATGTGAATGCAGCATCAGGTGTGCCTCCTATTTCTAAGTTTTTCAAGAAGGAAAGAAAGTTTACTCCTTTGAATGAATCATTGCATAGTATTATGAATAAGTTATTGGAACAAAATGTGCTTACTCTCCCTCCTGTAAAGCAAATAGATCCTACAAAGATTAATTAACCCTATTTTGATAACAAATCTTTTTGTCAATTTCATCGTCAACCTGGGCATGATACTGAAAAATGTTTTTCTTTAAAGGGTAAAATTCAAGATTTGATTGATAATAATACTATCTCTGTTTCAGGAGTGAATGATTAAGGCAATACATCTGTACCTCCTCCTAACCAAAATCTTAAGATTTTTACTGATCCATTACCTTCTCATACCTCTAATGTGATTGAGACTAATGATTCCTCCTTCTCACCTGATGATCTTGTGTCTATGACTCCGAATGTGATTAACTTTGTAGAGCAGCAAGAAAACCCTAAAGAACCTTCCATCACATTTGATTCTAGTGAAACTATCAGGGCACCTGATGGTCCTTTATATATAGTTACAAAAGTCAAGAATACACCTTGCCGTGGAGTGCTTATTGACCCTTCTTGCATGGTTAATGTTATTACTGAAGAATTTCTCTTTACTTTACAATTGAATCAAGTGATTTATGACAAAACAGATGTGATTGTGAAATTATTTGATGCATTTTCTTCTCCTGCAATTGGTTCTATTACATTACCTATTGAGGTCCATAACAAACCCCTTGATGTGAACTTTGCTATTATTCCTTCATCCGAACAATTTCGTGTGAAGCTAGGCTATCCTTGGCTATCTTCCATGAAAGCTATTGCTTCTCCTATTCATAAGTGTTTGAAATTTCCCCATAATGGTGAAGTTCTTACTGTCAATCATAGTCTCTTTAAACCAGCTAAAAGAACTTCTTGCGTTCCTATTGATTATTTTTGGCCTAAACAATTCCAATCTCTTCCTCCGCGAAGTGATCATCTTTTCAAATCTTATCAAAAGTGGAAAACAGATATGATCCTATCTTTAAGTGAACCTAGAACACCCAAACTTGATATTCCTATCGTCCTTGAGAAGGAAGTTCTTCCTTTGAAAGATAAAACTAATGTCTTTCCTCAAGAAGATTCCCAGCCCATACCTATGGATGTGACTATGTTTATGCCTAATAAACTTTCTAAAAGTAGACCTATACCTCCTCGTCATGATGGACTTGGTCTCCTTCCTAAACCAAATATTCCTCCTTTATATGGAGCAGTTCCTCCTCCTTCCTCTTATGGAGAGAAGAGACCTTCCTCTTCTCCTATTATCCAGCCTAAGAAACCACAACCTAAACACCCAAGTGATAAGGATGAGAATATTCCTCCTCCTCAATCTTCTCCACTTCCTACTAAGACTAGACGAAATCATTCTGCACGTGAACGCCGACGAAAGCATCATCTTAGAGCTCAAGCAGCTGCTTCTCAAACTTTGCAATCCCCAAAAACACCTTCAACAAGCATTATTCCATTTTCTCCAAAATCTCCTAAACATAAGATGCATGATGGTCTTGATCCTGTGCGAGTTAAAGATCCTATTTTTATAAATCTTGATGATGATATAGATGAAAATGTTATTCATGATGAAAATGTTACTTCTCTTGCTTCTGATAGTGAATATGAATATGTTGATGTTGATAACCATTTATCTAACGAATTTTCTAAAGCACTTATCCTATCTCCTAGACAAGAACAACGTGGCTTGGAACATGAACATAGCCCTTGTTTGGATCTTGTGATAGATCCATCTGCTGTGTTGGATGTTCCTCCTCTAGCGTGTTCCCTACCTTCCCGAAATATTGATCAGCAAGATCGGGGGGTGGATGACGTGCTAGACTAGTTTCATTAGCATAGCATATTCTCTCCTCCTCTCTTTCTTTTGTTACTTCTTCTATGTGTTGTTCTCAATCGTCTATTTGTTGTCCTTAGTGTTGTCTACTTGAGGATGATGCAAAGCATTGAGATCTCTTTTGGTCTCTCTCATGTTGACTCAAAAGACACATGTGTTCCCTTCTTCTAGGTGACCTTCCTTGATTGGGGAATGAAGAACAATTATGCATACATACATATGATATACATGAATTATCATACAGCATACTGACCCCGAGGAAAGCAAAGTCACCTCATGCTTTGTGTTTTGTGTCTATTATCCTTGAGTTTATCTCACACTTGGGGCTAAATCTTTGTGATAATGTGCTCCTTTCCCTTCTCATTTCTTATGTGTATCACTACCTTAAAGCAATCACCCCCATTGAGGCGTGTGCGATCGCTTTAATGTAGGGGGGCATACACCCCGTCTATCCCTTCAGGATACTTGAAAATTTCTTGGCGAACCTAGCTTTGCCTTGAAAATTTTTGGTATTTCTCTTGCATGACTCATAATGAGGGAACCTTATTACTGACAGTCATGGTTCTCCCTCATGATCTTCCCTTTTACTTTGTCAATCGAAGTCGTAAGATCCTTCGTCCACTGGGGGCTTGGTGTATCTTGCCTCCTTGACATGGTGAAAGTCTTTCAATGTTGTTTCCTTGTACTTTACCAGAAGTATGAGCATACGCTTATACTCCCGCTAAAGTGGGGGCTAAATGTAGCATCCTAAAATTGTGACACTTGCAATTTCGACTGCATTTGGGTCTTCACAATGGCAATGCAACACGGAACCTGAATGGAGACCCTGAAACTTGTTCATGACATCAAAAACTGCATTTTCTAGCACCCTGGCCTGATCCTCCTTGCACCCTACTGTCCCTAGAGGTGGGACCATGGTTCCCAGCGCCTTGGTCCTTCAGGACTAGGGCGCCCAGCGCCCTGGTCCCCCAGGACCATGGCACCCAGTGCCCTGGTCCCTGGCCCTATTTTTGGGCCCGGTCTCTTTTGGGTCTCAGGTCTTTATGTTTGCAAATTGGAAAATAATCTTCCCAGGTTGGCCTAAGGTCAGAAAAATTAGTCTTTTAACCCTAATTGGCAAGTATATAAACTATATTTCCTCTTCCATTTTGGAGAGGAAGGACATATGTGTACAAGACGTGGAAATGATATTCAAACATTCAAGCATTCAAGCATTCAAGCATTCCTTCAAGCAATTGATCATTCTAAGTCTCCATTCAAGGCTAAGTGTTGCATTCAAGACAAGGATTCAACCATTGAAGAGGAGATCACATATCACACATAGCATACAACATACAACAACATTTACACCTTTGCATGTAAGAATACAAACATTCTTACAACAAGGTACTAGTACTTGTTTTACATTACAATCATTTACATTTACAACATTTCTCATTTCTTGGTTAATTCCAAAACTGGGGTTTGACCTAAGGGCAAACCCCTAATCCCTAACCCCCCAATCGTCCTCGCTTTTCTATGTGTAGGTTGTAGGTATGCGGCTGTAATTGAAGATCTGGAATCCTTGTGCAGAGACGAACAGATCCCCCTTCATTTCACGGATTTTTCGGAGGACCATGTGCACGCCGGGCGCCATCGTCCCGTCAACTTTTGCTCAAATTTGCAGGACAGCGTCGTCTCGACATTTTACTGCTAATTCCAGGTCCGCAGCTTCATCCTATATTCCTATCTCTATTTATAATTGAATCTTTCTCACTTTACATGCATTCCTAGCTCAATCCTTCTATCTACATTCTTTACAAAAGAGGGTAGCCTTGCTGTCTTAACCCTTGAAACTCATTTAGAATCCAATCTTGCATTGTGTGGGATTGGATCTTGTGGGTTTCAACCCCTCTTTTGAATGTAAAGTCTCCCCTAAGTGAAAACCGTCAACCCTAGTGACCTCCTTTCTCTCTCCTTGGAGTGGTGGGGGGAACACTTAGGGTTCGATCGCGATTTTCCGCTTTACAATCAGCAATACCATACCCATTAACTTTGCATGCATAATCACTTAAACAAAGAATGCTTAATCATCACATGAAAAATGCACAACTCATGACAAACAGATTTTTCATGTGGAAATCCAAATGGAAAAAACCAAGGTGGGGATGAATACCCAGAAACATGTTTTGAACTCTTTTGAAGCTCACTCTGTTAGGAGCCTAGTCTGGTTAAATATTTTACAATAAGGTTCTTCTAGGAACCGATCTTATTAAAGATCACCCGGTTAAGGGATGGCTATAAACCTTGTTAAAGGTTACCTCGCTAGAGGATTTAAAGAACTCAATGAACTTGAGTCACTTGGTTAGAGGATTTCCAAAAATCCTATTAAAGCTACCTAGAAAAGGGATTTTCCTTCTGTTGAAATGGTTAGAAGACAACAGGTAAAACTCTACAATCACACACTGTAGTTTTCACTCACTGGTCTTGAAAGTATCTCATCATTTGGATACATACACAACTTTTTCCAACAACAACAATATCAAAACTCATCGAACTTATAGATAGGAATTAGGTTGGTAACACAAACCCTAAACCCTAAGCATCTTAGGTTTACAATTACAAGCGGTCCAATCCTGACTGTCCAAACATTTTTCATAGAATGAAACAATCTCAAATAGATCGCAAGTCATTATGCCTTGTCCATTCTTCACCACACATAGAAATCAATAACCCATCATGTTTTCTTCTCATAATGCTAAGAAGAATGTTCATTCCCGAGGTAGACATTTAATGCAATCGATCTTCAAATGCAAGATCCTCAAGGAAATCCTTCATGTGCACAAAAATGAGGTGTCATCTTGATCTCATCCTTATTGATTAGCTAACTCATCACAGAATATCATCAGTTGCATCGCACAAGATAGATTGCCAAACCAAAAACCCTAAAGCTAAGATTACCAACCGATAGTCACACTTAGTGAAACCCTGACACCGGTTCATTACATCTCTTCATACCAGTTGACCTATACCGCTTCCAAGATTCATACCAATGCATATCGGTGTACCTTCTTGCACACATATTGACGTAAATGACAACATACTTTGTCACCGCTTCATCATATTCCAATATGGATAAGTTCAAGTTGCATTAGCAATCGAGCATTCAAGAGCATTCAAGCATTCTCAAGTCTCCCTTCAAGGCTAGGTGTTGCATTCAAGTCAAGGATTCAACCATTGAAGAGGAGATTGATTCCAACATTCAATTCCACACAAGCATTTCTATCAACATTTCTATCACAACCTCCCTTGAGGTGATTTACAATTCAGTCTTTCATTTACAGCTACTTGCAAGTATTTTCTTTCATTACTTGGTTAATTATAAAACTAGGGTTTAACCTAAAGGAAAACTCCCAATCCCAACCCATTTTCCTCTCTTTTATGTGTGTAGGTTGTAGTTGTGCAGTTGTACTTTCAGATTCGGTCTCCATTTGCAGAGGCGGAAAAACCCTTTTTCATTTCATGGATTTTTCGAAGGACCGTGTATGTTCCCGCAATGGTTCGAGCAACTTTTCATCAAATTTGCAAGGCAACTTCATCTCAACATATTACTGCCAAATCCAGGTACACAGCTTCATCCCATGTTCTGATCTTAAGTTATAATCAGTTCTTTGTCACTTTTGCACTACATAATTAAATCAATTCCTTTCCATTTCAAATAAAGAAGAGGGGATCAAGTTATCATTCTCATTTCATTCAGAATTCAATCTTCATCTTTGAAGGTTGAATCTAGTGAATTCTCCTCTCCTCTTCCAAATGTAACTTGGTGAAAAGTGTTTGAAGGGTAATCAATAGTGAAACTCTCATCTCTCCTTGAGGGAAAGGGTAGTTTTCCTCTTGATCTCATCATTCACCATTTTTCCACATTACAGCATTGTTGAGTACCCTAACTCATTTAGAGATGACTAATGTAATGGGACTTCAAACTGAACATAAGACATAGGAGAAGCTTGAGACCTTGTATGAAGGAGATAAACAAGTCAAAGTTGCTAAGTTGCAAAGTTTGAAAGGTAAGTATGAGATGTTGAAGATGGGAGAATATGGGAACATAAACACCTTTATGGCTAAGGTGAATGACCTTCTTCTGGGTATCAGATGTGCTGGTGGAACCCTTGAAGAAGATGAAATTGTTGCTAAGGTGTTGAGATCATTTTCTTCTACTTACAAACATAACATAGCTACTATTGATGAGATCCAGAGTGTAACCATCATGATAAGAGATAAGTTCATTGGAAAGATTGTTATATTTGAACTGAGCGAGTTTGGTGAATCATGTGGAAAGTCTGAGACATCATTTAGAGCATCTTTATCTAAAAATCAAAAGTATGATCCTAAAAAATGCAAAATATCTAGATATGAAAGAGAGAGAAGAGAGATGGAAGACAAAGAAAGAGAATTGGATGAGCTTGAAGCATTGATTGCCCGGAGATTGCCTAAGGGAGCTAGTAAGTATGATGGAAAAATGTCTCTGAAATGTTTCTCTTACAATAAGATAGGACATTTTTCTTCTATATCTCCAGAGAGAATTTCTAAATATGATAGGCATCATAGACTTGATAAGCATGATAAGAATGATATATATGATAAGCATGAGAAGTATGATAAGCCTTACAAGCCTAACTAGAAGTATAAGCGACAAAAGAACTATTATTATATTGTTGATGAAGATGTTACAGATGAAGAATCAAAAGGAGATGAATTTGTGTTTATTGCTATCAAGGAAGATGGATCGGTACCTGTTGATTCCACAAGTTGTTTTATTAAGGAGAAAGATTTAGCTACTAAAGTTGAAGAGAAAGATGAATGGGTGATGGACAGTGGTTGTTAACATCATATGACTGGTGATAAAAGTAAATTTTTCAGTATGGAAAGGTATGATGGTGGAATAGTAAGATATGGAGATGACAAAGCCTTTATAATCTATGGTAGAGGTTCTATTTCCTTTGAGGGTAATCATAATACTGATGATGTCTTGTATGTTGAACGTTTGAAGCATAATATTCTAAGTGTTAGACAAATGGTTGAAAAAGGTTATGATTTACAATTCAATAACGGAAAATCCAAGATCCTAAATGCCTCCAGTATAGAGATTGCATTTGGAACTAAGACTGAAGGTAATACCTTTCATTTGAATGCTAGTAAGAAAATTTGTTTGATTAATCAAATTGATGAAAGTTGGTTGTGGTATGGGAGAATGTGTCACGTTAATTTTGATTCAATGATTAAGATCGGTTCTACTAAATGGATTGAAGTAGTGCCTTTAACAAAAGTGATGGGAAAACAAATATCATCATTTATTTTGAATTATATAATTTGTCACTATGGAGTTCCTATGACCATTATCACTGATAACGGAAGACCATTCAAAAATCAAGATGTGAAGGAGCTATGTGAACAATTTCATATCCAACATAGGTTTTCTTCCCTATATTATCCATAGGGAAATGGTCAAGCTGAGGCATCAAACAAAACTATCTTGAAAATCTTGAAGAAATCAGTCAATGAAGCTAGAAAAGACTGGCACATTCAGCTAAATCCAACTCTTTGGGCATACCAAACTAGCATCCGCACTCCAACAAGGGCAACTCCATATTGTTTGGTCTATGGATCAGAGGCCATATTACCTATCAAAGTAGAGATAGCTTCTCTACGAGTATCCTTGCAAGGTCTTATACCAGAAGAAGAAGAACGAGTCTCTTGACTCCAGGAACTAGAACTGATTTAGGAACGTCACCAAAATGCAACAGATCATTTGAAAGTATATCAACAAATAATGGCAAGAAGCTATAACCACACATTCAAGCCACGCATTTTTCAGATTGGAGATATAGTTCTAAGGGAGAATCCAAGAAATTAGCAAGATCGAGAAAAGAAGAGAAAATTTGAACCAAATTGGCTAGGACCTTTTGTCATAGTAGCAGCATATGGATCAGGAGCATACAAATTATCTACCCCTAAAGGTGATTGGTTTGGTGAACCTATCAATTCTATCCATCCCAAGAAATTCTATGCTTGAGATATAAAGTCCTAAAAAAAATCAATAAAAAGCATATAAAGTCCTAAAAAAATCAATAAAAAGCATATGAAGTCCTGAAGAAATCAATAAACATCAAAAAAGCAAGAAAATCCCTAAAAAGTATAAACAGCAAAAATGCAATAAATTTAGATAGTGAAAAATTGGTAAACAGATGCTATCTAAGAAGTACGTTCCTCCATCTATGAGATCACTTTGTGCACCTATCTACTTCATCATATCCATCTATCGCTTCCATCATATCCTAACTTATCCATTCCATTTTTTGCATCCATTTGCTTTCAAACATTTAGCAAGAAATATGCATCTTACCAATAGTTATCAATCTTTGACATACTTGTCGTAGTCACTATCCTAGATTTTATCAAAATCAATCATATTTGCATTTGTATCCTGCCATGGTTTGGATATTGATTAATTCATACATCCATTATAAATTTTTGTTTCCATTGGGGGCAAAATCCTATTTCCTTTTGCTAAGGTGATCTTTTTAATCTTTAAAAAATCCAAAACTTTCAAAAAACTTAGAAAAACCAAAAACACCAAGGGTTTTGAAACAGCTAACAACCAACAAATCAACAAAAAATCAAGGCATTTCATCAACAACTGAATCATGAAACTCAAAAAATGAAGTTTCGATCAACAAATAATAAGGGATTATCAAAGATCATTCATCAAGATGATTATATCAATTAATGACCATAAGAACATGTGAATGACATACAAGATTGTGTTTATATCTTAATTTTATTGCTAATCATGTACTCTATGCGACTCAAGGATGTCCATGACTAGAGAAGCTATGATGAGGCATGATTATTTTCTTTGATTGTTGTATGTGGTTTATCTCTATAAAGCGGAAAATCGCGATCGAACCCTAGTTGTTCTCCCCTCTTCCAACTCCGAGGAGAGAGAAGGGAGGTTCGCTAGGATTCGATGGTTTTCACTTAGGAGAGAGATTTTACATTCAAAAGAGGGGTTGAAACCCACTAGATCCAATCCCACGCAATGCAAGATTGGATGCTAAATGTGTTTCAAGGGTTAAGACAGCAAGGCTACCCTCTTTTGTAAAGAATGCTGATAGAAGAATTAAACTAAGCATGCATAGAAAGTGACAAAGATTTGCTTATAAACTGAGTTCGGATTATAGGATGAAGCTGCGGACCTGGAATTAGCAGTAAAATGTCGATACGGCGCTGTCCTACAAATTTGAGCAGAAGTTGTCGGGACGATGGCGCCCAGCGCCACGGTCCTCCAAAAAATCCGCGAAACGAAGGGGGATCTGTTCGTCTCTACACAAGGATTCCAGATCTTCAATTTCAGCCGCGTACCTGCAACCTACACACAGAAAAGCGAAGACGATTGGGGGGTTAGGGATTAGGGGTTTGCCTTTAGGTCAAACCCCGGTTTTGGAATTAACCAAGAAATGAGCAAGAGCTGTAAATGTAAATGACTGTAAAACAAGTACTAATACCTTGTTCTAAGGATGTTTGTATCCTTATGTGCGAAGGTTTAGATGTTGTATGTTGTATGTAGCATGTAATATGTGATCTCCTCTTCAATGGTTGAATCCTTGACTTGAATGCAACACTTAGCCTTGAATGGAGACTTAGAAGGAATGCTTGAATGCTTGAATGCTTGAGTATAGTTTCCACGCCTTTTTCCACATATCCTCCTCATGCCAAATGAGAGAGAAAAATGTAGTTTATATACTTGTCATTTAGGGCTGATAGACTGATTTTCCCGACCTTAGGCCGACTAGGAAAGTTAATTTCCAAATTGCAAACAAAAAGACCCAAGCCCCTTAGGAGACCGGGCCCAAAATAGGACCCAGGGACCAGGGCGCTGGGTGCCATGGTCCTGGGGACCAGGGCGCTGGGCGCCCTAGTCCTGAGGGACCAGGGCGCTGGGCGCTCTGGTCCCACCTCCCGGGACAGCAGGGTGCAAGGAGGTTCAGGCCAAGGTGCTTGAAAAATGCAGTTTTCAGTGTCGTGAGCAAGTTTCAGGGTCTCCATTCAGGTTGCGTGTTGCGTCGCCATCGTGAAGACCAAAATGCAGTCGAAATTGCAAGTGTCGCAATTTTAGGACGCTACAATCTCTTACTACGGTATGTACTTGTCTCAGGATATGATCGGCAAAAGATCAAGGAGGATGTTCCAAGTCATGCATGAAAGGGGATAATTCTTGTCTGTTCTGCAAGCAATACTCAGGTCAACTTGATCCATTATATCAAGTTGCTTGTATTAACTTGCTGTATCAAAATCCATGTCAGAAATACTCAGATCATCTTGAATTATTATGTGAATTTTCTTGTATTTTCTTACAATATTTTGAAGCTCAATGATGAAATCAAAGCACTGTTACAAGATAACATATGAAGAATGGAAGTATCATTTTTAGTTAGATCATTTCATTAGCTCATTTTTCATCTGCATTATAAGCATTCATGGTCAGTTGCATTATAAGCATATCATTTCATTAACAGATCAACGGTCATAAATAAAGATTGAGTATACTTGGACAAATAAAAACAATTTGCATTTAATTATTGTAGGTGCATTCATTTTTAGAATCATTTTAATCATCATCCATTTTATTTAGTTGTATATAAATTATTGCATTAATTTGCATTCAATTAAGTGCATTTCATTCATCATGTAGTGTATCATCAGTATTATTTGCATTATCAATCCATTAATGATCATTTAGTTGCATCTTTACACTTAGATTCATGAACATTACATATAAAATCAAAAACATTTCATGTAGATCATTTGTATTTACATCATCATAAGCATTAAAGAAACCATTCATTTGCATTTCCATATAGATCATTGCATTTGCATCATTTAAGTTAGTAATCATTTTTATTTGCACCAAAGATCATCAAAATCAAAAATCAACAAAAGCATTTATCATTGCATCATCATATGAAGCATCATCATCAAAAAGAGTAACATGCATAAATATCATCATCCATCTAATCATGCATCCATATAATCATCATATAAAGCATATAGATCATCATCAAATAGAGTAACATAACATAGATCATCATCATATAGAATCCATGTTTGCATATAGATCATAATAAAAACAATAAAAGTTCAAGTATACAATGATATCAGATAAACAATACAAGTGCCTCCAAATAAAGTCACGTCTGTCCTATACCATTACCACCTGACTTTGTCCGTCTTTGTGGTTGTGGGTGAGAAGATCCTCTAGATGTTTGTCTCCCATGATCACCACTCCTGTAAGGAGGTCCCATGACCCCACCATTGCTAGTATCCATCAACACTATGGTATGATAACTAACTACTCTCTGGCTCTCTGCAACTGCCTCCTCATATCATCGTTGCCAGTGGGAAGTCTCCTTCCTAGCCCGAACTAATGCTCTAATAGTATCAACTGAGAGAGTACCTAATCCAACCTGTTGAATATGATCAAGAAGGCCCTAAGTATCCTGTTGTCACCTAACAGCTCTATCCCTTTCAACCATAAGAGTCTGCACCTATTCTCGAAGCTGATCAATCTATTCTTTAAGACTATCAATGGTCTCCTGCTCTGGCACATCATACTCTAGTGCATCCTGCTCTAGCATATCATGCTCTGGTGCATCCTTCTCTAGCAAATCCTATTATGGTGCATGAACCCCAATCCCCTCCTCACCACCACTCTGTCTAACTGTTGGAATCTCTTCTGAGTAGCTCTCACAATCCATCATCTAATAAGGGGAACATGATCCTCTGGATCCTCATCATCTCCACCATGAGCTTCAATATCCCTAGGATCTAGTTAAATATGTCCAAAATCAAAGCCTCTCCCACAACCCGCATCCAGTCCAGTCACCCTGCCTCCTCCTATCAATGGAAACCCTCTCGGTGATCTCATCCCTGCCATGCTCCCTCCCAATCCATCCAACATCCCTCCCACCCATAGGAGGTGGTCTCCCAATCCTACCAATCAATCCAAATAATCCTCCACGGACTCTCAATCAACCTCCCCTCCATCCAAGTCTACTACCACCACCACCTCCATCCCTACCCTCATCTCCACCTCCCCCAGCCTCCTGAGCAGCTCTAAGCTCTCATCTCCATCTACGTCTCCTCACACCTAGATCATCTGAATCATCATCCTCATCTCCTGAGCTAGGAGGAGGATCTGCTAGATCAGTAATATGAGGAAATGGATGAGCTAGTATGTACTGAGCATAATCTGTAGTAACCCCAAGAACAAGAATGTGTAATCTCATATCATAAGCCACTCTCAGAGTAGCAAGAAACTTTGTGTGAGCAATCTCAAATAACAAAGAAGGTCCCCAATCTCGTCTATCTTTGTACCACCGGGAATATATCATCACACCAGTAGGCATAGGTTGGATGATACCAAACTGTCTAAGAATGTGACTAATCGATTGTCGCTCAACAATGTAAGGAGTCCGACCAATGAGATATCTACTTTGCATGATAAATGGTAATGTTTGTGCATCATCCATCCATGGCTCACAATCAACATATGGTCTCCAAGTAATGCTATCCAATGAATCAAGCACCCAACGTCAATACTCCATCTTATCCATCTTATGTTGAGTAAGGATACCTACAGAAAAATACACATATGGTTGTCTCTCTCCATAAACTCTATGATGGATAGGCCAAGTAATAGCAATGTGCTCCTAGCACCAGATCTGCAATAAAGTGCATCCTGTAGACAAACTAGCACTCTCGTCATACACCATCTGATGAATATCATGATATAAATGTGAAAGCATACAAACACCCCAAGCATATCAAGTATGATGGTGCATCATACTCAGAAGAATCTCACCCCATCCAAGAGTAAAACTTCATGATTTCCTATCAGGATAAATAAATCCTCCAATCAAACTAGCTAGAAAAGAAAGAGTCTCATAATACATCACCATATCCTCCCATCGGATCTCTCCTCTAGCAATGCTATCATCAGC
Source organism: Cryptomeria japonica (assembly GCF_030272615.1). NCBI lineage: Eukaryota > Viridiplantae > Streptophyta > Pinopsida > Cupressales > Cupressaceae > Cryptomeria > Cryptomeria japonica. Next base: position 358,076,909 of record NC_081414.1, on the reverse strand, counting down.
AAACACGGCTCTACAAGCTTCTGTCCCAACACGATCCTGAAAATAATACTACATTAACTCGCTAGTCACTGGGATGTGCAGAATCCTATACACATCCTCGAGCGTCACACTTATCTCACTTGTGGGCAAGTGGAAAGTGTTATGCTCACTATGCCATCTCTCGGCTAACATCATCAATAGTCCTCTATTATGCATAATCTCAGGCATATACAATAGATGGCGTAAACCATAGGCATCTATATGTCTAACCTTTGCCTGTGTTAGCTCTAGCACTAAATGACGTACTGTCGATAATTTCTCCCGACGCTGGAGAACATCAAGTTTCTCCTATTTATCAAGATAATTACATCAATCATCAACTATCTATCTATCACATCAAAGAGATCGCTAATCTATCAATCTATCAAATCAAACTGAAGCAACTTACACTATCTATCTATCAAATCAAATTGAAGTAAATTAAGCTATCAAATCATTTTAAAACCTATCAATCATGGTTTTCTATCAATCATTGAGTTCAATAAAAACTCTACTAAGCTCTTGCATCATAAACTAAATCGGTTTCTTAGAGCTACTCAATCAAATCAATCAATCAATCAATCAAACCAATAAAATTAATCAATCAATCAAGTCCCTATTCATCATACATGTGCATCAAACATGTTAAATCTAATCATCAAAGTGATATTTAGCTTTTGCACTTATCAAAAACATCAATTTTGAGCAAAAACGCTAAACTACAACATTTGCACTATCTTATTGAGAAAAAGCGCTAAACAAAAGCATATGCGCTATCTTTTTTTATCAAATGCACTAACCCTAAGAACATATGTGCAAAACAAAGCAAAAGCGCTAACAAACAAAGCAAAAGCATTAATTTATGCATATGCACTATCATCCTTAACATATGCGCTATCCTAATGAGCATATGCGCTATCACATGCAAATGCACTAAACCTAATTGCATATGCGCTAAATCAAAATGCAAAAGTGCTAACCTAATACTAAAAATCGTGAAAAAATTCAAAAATTCACAAAACACGCCTAAAACATGAAAAGTTGCACGACAAGTTGAAAACAAAGCTCGGGATAAGATACATATCAAATACCCATACTCGAGAGGTTGTTGATATCATTGAACACGCTCAAAATGATGGTTCTCCATAGGAATCACCATTTCGCCACCTCACCAAGAAAATTTTCTTCCCAAGCTAACAAGGATAACAATGAAATTAAAATTAGCCTTGGTTAATTTTATATTTACTATTTGAAGAGTAATTAATGCTACTCAATGGGGTACATTAATTTATTTTTTATAAATTAATTTAATTAATGGGACTTTCTTTTTATCAATTATCATGAGATCAATCGTTCAAACCAAAGTTTTCAACAATTTCACGATCAATCTCCTGAGGGGCCACACAATTAGGATTTTCATCTTCATCAGACGCATTATCGAGACTTGATTTAATCTTTGAAACAATGTTGTCTCGGCATCATTTCAAAGAGGGGCAAAATGTAAACACATAAAAATGGCTATGAGCAATTAAATAAATATTTTATATTTATTTAATAATTATTCTTCTATTAAATAGTTAATTTAAAAAGATTAATTTATTTAATTCATTTTTGTGTCTTTCTATTAATTAATATTTTATTAATTAATTCTTCTATCCTATTCTTCTAATTAATTAAATATCTAATTTTTAATTATCCTTTTAACCAAGTTAATTAAATATCTAACATTTAATTATCTTCTCCAAACAATTAAATATCTAATATTTAATAGTTATTCTCCTATCCTATAGTCTCAAATATTAAATGATTTCCTAAATTATTTAATCTTCCTTTTCCAACTCACCCTCCATCTCCACTTCATCTTCCCTTTGCCAACTCATCCATCATGTGGCTAAGAAAATTAATATTTCTTAAATATTAATTCATCATTTATCTTCAACTCTCAAACTTAATGAATATTGTGTACATACACATATTTCATAACCATCTCCTATATTCTCTCCAACACCCCCTACATCTTAGGAAGGACTTGAGTCCACTTGTCCTCTCATGCCTAAACCTTCTCTAACCATCCCTAGATTCCCTCAGTAAGCAACCCATTCAAGGTGAGATGAGTGACACTTGTCTTCTCCTTCCCCCTTTTTCTCAACCTTCACCTTTGCTTACAACCATCCAAATTTGTAGATCTAATCATGACCATTGATCTGAGCCACATCATCTCATCCTCTCAAGGTCTATAAAATCAAGAGCTTCAGTTGAGAGAGAGTTAGACTTCAAGAGACTTCAAGAGACTTCCAGTGTATTTTCAAACAAATCATTTGTAAAACTTATGCATCCGTGAGTTTTAATCTTGAAGTAAAATAGAAATTATCATTTAGCATTATCATGTAGTATTGCATATCATAGCATCAGTTAACTATCGGTTATCAGTCCATTCTTCATATGCCATCTTGGAATCTATCAGTGCATTGTCTGAGAGCACACCATCTGCAACCAGGAACAGTGGAGTTAGGACACAATGAGACATAAACCATGAAGGTAATATTAGTATTTTTATTTCATATGTATTTAATGTAGTTTCATTGGTTGAGTTTGGATTTCCTGTAGCATTTCCATTTGTATTTTGTGAAACTAACTTGTTGCGGGTAGCATTATGGGGATTAAATTCAACTCGACATAGTTATTATTAGTTTTCTATCTACTGATTCACCCCCCCCCCCCTCTTAGTAGTTGATTGGATCCTTATTCTTTCATCATACCATCAATTGGTATTAGAGCATCTCAGGTCCTCTAAGGTCTAAGCTTAACACCTTGATGTAAAGATCTTGTAGAACATGATGAAGAAGGAAGGTCTGAAGTTTAATAGAGAGAACTACAGAATATGGAGTGATAGAATGAAAATTCATATTAAGATTTTATAAAGTCAATACTGGGAACATATTGCTACTCAATATGTCGCACCTAGTGGGATTAGGATTGATGATCAGAAGAAAGAGCAACAAGAAAATAATCAAGCACTGGAGGCTATTATCAATTTGTTGTCTAATGCAGAATATGTAGATGTTCATGGTCTGGAGACTTCTTATGAGGTATGGAAGAAACTTGAAGAGATTTATAGAAGTGATGAACATGTGAATATTACCAAAGAAGGGAGTCTAAGAGGAAAATTTGATGACATGCAGATGGCTGAAGGAGAGAATATTCAATTCTATGGTTAGAAGATACAGAGATAGTTGGTGAGATCAAGAGTCATGGTGGTAAAGTGAAAGATGTCACAGTGGTTAGCAAGGAGTTGAGAAACCTTCTATTGGTCTACGTTATCCGAGTTGTAGTCATTCAGGAGCTAAAGTCAATTGATAAAACTAAGGTAACCCTTGACTCCATCATTGGTAAGCTTATTGCTTTTGAATTAAATGGTTATGATGGTAGCATTTAGAAATTTGAATCTGCATTTAGAGCTTCAATTTCTAACCCATCTATGAGGAAAAGTAGAGATGTCAATCATAGTTATGACTCTAGATCTAGGAGAGAACTTGATGATAAAGATAGTTTGGTTGAGCTTGAAGCATTGTTGGCTAAGCGGTTGCCCAGAGGTACTGATAAGTATAGAGGTAAATTACCTTTGAAAGGTTTTGCATGCAACAAGATTGGACACATTGCAGCTAATTGTCCTAATGGTGATAATGAGCACAAGCGAGAGAAGTTCAAGAAGTACAAAGGAAAAGGAAAGAGAGACTGTCTTATTGCAGTTGATGGTGGTATCATGGATGAGGAATCTGAGCATGATTCTAATGAAGACATTGTCTTTGTAGCCATTAAAGATGAGACATCTGATCAGAAATCTTTAGTTTCTCGCATGGATAATTCTGATGATTGGATCATTGATAGTGGTTGTTCACATCACATGACCAGTGACCGAAGCAAATTTCTTTCCTTGAAGGAATCTGATGGCAAAGTTGTGAGATTTGGTAATGACTCACCCTACATGGTAAAAGGTAAGGGAACTATTTCTCTTAATGGAAAGAGCAGTGCAGATGATGTGTACTGGGTTAAAGAACTAAATAACAATATTTTGAGTGTTTCTCAGCTCAATGACAAAGGATACCCATTGGAGTTTAAGAATGGTGTGTGCAAAATCTATGGGAGAAAAGGTGAACTGATTGCAACTGGAAAGTAGACTAAAGGTAACCTATTTCATCGGAATCCTAAAGTCAACAACTGTTTAATTTCTAAAGTAGATGATAGTTGGCTTTGGAATAGGAGATATTGTCATATAAATTTTGATAACATTGTTAAAGTGATTAAGTCCAAGACAGTGATAGGTTTGCCTCAGTTGAAAAAATGGGTTAATGTTCTATGTAAGGAATGTCAGTTGGGAAAGATGGCATCCTCAACTTTTAAGAGCAAATCTTTTTCAGTGGAACATTTGTTAGATTTGGTTCATACAGACCTCTATGGACCAATAAGGACTAAAAGTATTCAAAGTGATAGATATTTTATGATCTTCACTAATGATTTCTCAATAATGATGTGGCTCACATGACTGAAGGATAAAACATAAGCATTTAGTAAGTTCAAGGCATTCAGGGCCTTAGCTGAAAAGGAGAGTGGTGAGAAGATAAAGTGTCTGAGGACTAATCAAGGTGGTGAATTTACTTCTAAGGAATTCACTAGATATTGTGAAGAAAATGGTATCAAACAAAATCTCTCTGCACCAAGGACACCACAGTAGAATGGTATTGCAAAGAGGAACAACAAGTCAATTGTTGAAGCTGCTAGAATGATGTTGATATAAGGAGGTGTAGAAAAAAATTTCTCGAGAGAAGTTGTCACCATAGTTGTTTACACTATGAATCAAATATTGGTAAAAAGAGGTAAGGATAAGATTCCTTATGAATACTGGTATGGTAGATCACCTAATGTCAGTTACTTCAAGATATTTTGTATTAAATGTTTTATTAAGAGAAGTGACTATGTTAGTAAGTTTGAGGCTAAAAGTGATGGAGGTATATTTCTTGGTTACTCCACCAAGAGTAAGGCCTACAAATGTTACAACAACCGGACACATAGAATCATTGAGAGTGTTGATGTTCAAGAGGATGAGTATCCTAAAGTCTCAAGGGAAACTAGTATGGAGAAAAAGGATGAAGATCCTTGTATTTTGTTTTGGAACCAGAATCAATGAAACCTAAAACTGGTAAAGAGAATGTCGTTGTACCAGTTCAACCAGAAAAGGTAGATTCAAAAGAGGATGATGATAATGAAGAAGAACCTTAAGATAATGATCATGTTATTCCAAGTTATGTGAGACTCAATCACAATCTTGGCCAAATTATTGGAGATAGGGATGTTAGAATGTTAACCAGAAGAAGAATTAGAGAAAATTCTTGCATGATCTCCACTATTGAGCCTAGAATTGCTAAGGAAGCATTTGGAGATGATCATTGGATCAAAGCTATGGAGGAGGAGCTTGATCAAATTGAGAAGAACAATGCATGAACCCTAGTACCCAGACTGGTGAATAAAAATGTGATAGGTACTAAGTGGGTATTCAGGAACAAACTAAATGAAGATGGTGTAGTAGTCTAAAACAAAGCTAGATTGGTTTACAAAGATTATGCACAGGAAGAAGGAGAAGGTTATGGTGAAATTGCTAGATTGGAAGGTGGTAGAACTTTACTTGCATTTGTAGCACATAAGGGATTCAAAGAATATCAGATGGATGTGAAGTCAGCATTTTTTAATGGAATATTGGAAGAAGTATACATTGAGCAGCCAAATGGTTATGCTTTGATTGATAAAAAAGACATGGTATGCAAATTGCACAAGGCACTATATGGGTTAAAGAAAGCATTGAGAGCATGGTATGAAAGGCTTCATTCACACCTGATGAAGATAGGTTTTCAGAGAACAAGTGAAGACAGCAACATATATCTCAAATCTTAAGGAGATAAGATACTAGTTACTGAAGTGTTTGTAGATGATATCATATTTGGAGGCAATGATCACATGAGCAATGACTTTGGAAATGAAATTAAAAGTGAGTTTGAAATGTCTCTAGTGGGAGAGAAAAAATTTCATAGGCTTGGAAATACAGCACATGAAGAGTGGTATTTTCATCATAGCATCTAAATATGTGAAAGAGGTATTAAAAAGATTTGGTATGAGTGACTGTGAACCAGTTGGGACACCAATGGTTACAAGTTCTAAATTGTCTAAGGAAGATGAAGCCACATTTATTGATGAAAAGGAGTACAAGTCAATGATTGGGAAATTGCACTATGTTGTTCACAGCAGAATGGATATAGCTCATGTAGTTGGTCCAGTTACTAGATTTCAAAAGAATCCAAAGGAAACATATTTGATAGAAACCAAGAGGATATTCAGATATTTAAAAGGTACTATTGACTATGGATTATGCTATCTATAGGCAGGTAACTTTGATTTGAAGGTGTATACAAATGCGGACTGGGCAGGTAATGTTGATGATAAGAAAAGCACAACTAGTGGAGCATTCTTTCTTGGAGGAAGACTTGTTTCATGGAGTAGAAAGAAGCAGAGTTGTATATCACAGTCTACTGCTGAAGTTGAGTATGTTGCAGCTTATATGAATTGTACCCAGGCTATCTGGATGAGGCACATTTTGGAAGGTTTCAAGATGAAGTTTACAGAACCTGTAAAGATCTTATATGACAATACCAGTGCCATAAATATTTCTAATAACCTTTTTTGCATGCACGAACCAAGAATATTGAATTGAAGTATCATTTCTTGAGGGAAAAAGTGCAGAGTAAATATGTGATATTGGAGCATGTTTCTACCAAGGAGCATCTTGCAGATATCTTTACTAAACCTCTGCCTAAGACTACTTTTGAGTATCTTAGAAGTTAGCTAGGGGTTGTACCCATTCATGAGGTCAATTGAGTATGATGTAGAATAAATCAGTCCCAAAGCTACTTGTAGAATTTTACAACAGGATTTGTGTAGAGTGGAGTTATTCCATAGGGGGAGCATCAAGTTGCAAGTTGTTGATGCTAAACAGTGAAGTTTGACATTGCATGTTTTACTTTCACTTTGGCATTGTTGTCAAAGGGGGAGAAGAACTATTTGATTATGGGGAGAATAATTGTATGATTGACAGAGAGAAGGTCTATAGCCAGTTACTAGCTGAAGACAAGGAGAGTACATGGTAAAATTTAAACCAGGATCCCTATACATAATCATAGCAATCAAGGGTATTGATATTTATTTGATATGTGTATTTCCATCAATGCCAAAGGGGGAAATTGTTGGAATTTGCATGAAGATTACATTAATGAAATGTTATGATGTCGTTGATGTCAATTAACTAGTAATTATGTTGTTATAATGTTGTTTTGTAACCGGTAGGAAGAGCTAGTGAAGGGAACTGCAACCGGTGCGTGAGTTTGTGGTGGAAACCGGTATTTTTAAGAAATGGTGAGATCAACTGGTAAAACCTACTTGTTGATATGATAAACCCTAACCGATTAAGTTTGGTGAATTGGTTGTATTGGTTTATGGTCTGATGATGAGCGGTAATGATTATGACATGTATGCATGTTGTATGAGAAGAGTTTCAAAGTATTTTTGGCGCGTTGAGATAATGGTTTTTTATCTTGGGAATGAGCAAGTTCATTGCATGTAATACAAATCGCGTAATAGGTTATAGAGTTCGATGAAGTGGTGATCAAGGAGAGGTCGAGGCTATCTTGAACGATGTGCAGAGATTGTTATTTAATCCAACAGTCATACTTAAACTGATTTGTTTGTAATCTCTATGAGAGAATTAGTTTTGTGTTGTGTTACCAACCTATTGATTTGTTTATAAGGTCGATGAGTTGTTTTGTTTCAGAGTTGGAAAATTTGTAATTGAGAGTGAGAGTGTGCTTGCTAAACCAGATGATGTATCTGCAATTTGTGTCAAGGAAGATAGGAGCATGAAAAGGATTTGAACAACTAAGTGTAGTTCTATTCAAATAGATCAGAAAACCCTTGTTATTTTCTAACAATTATAGCAGTAAAATCCCCTAATCAAGTAGGCTCTAGCAAGCTTAGTGTTATTCAAATCCTCTAACTAGGTGGCCCATTAGCTTGGATTCCAAATCCTCTACCGAGGTTACTCCTCAAAGGGTATTGCTTCTAATAGGGCATTATAGTCAATCCCTTAATCGGGTGGTCCCTAATAGGATTTGTTCTTAACAGGACTTTTTGTAAAGATTTAACAGGCTTGGCTCCTAATAGGATGAACTTCAGAAGAGTTCAAAATACTTATGGGTATTCATCCCCACCGTAGTTTTTCCCATTTGGGTTTCCACGTCAAAAATATTGTGTCAAGTGGTGAATGTTTTTGTGGTTATGTTTACTATGGTTGAAATGCTTAACTGCTAAATCCACTTTGATATGTTATGTTAACCGACAACAACCTAAAATGAGGCTTTACTAGTGTCAATAAAGTATTTGGATGTTTGTGAGATTCAAGTTGTTTTACTGTTATTCTTTTATGATAGTCAACCGGTTTAACTTGACAGTGATATTGCATTTGTAATTTAGTGGTTTAACTTGTCAGTTCTGATTTTGCTTTGAGAGGTTGATTTTGAGATTGGTGGAAGTTATTATTAGTTTTTTATCTATTGATTCACCCCCCCCCCCCCCTCTCAGTAGTTGACCGGATCCTTATTCTTTCATCATACCATCAAGGTGTGATCACTAGAAGAAGGCTAGCTATTGAAGAGGTATGTTTGATTTCTAAAATTTAACTTAAAGATGTTATTGAGGCTTGCAAGGATGACGATTGGATAAGAGCTATGGAAGAATAATTGAATCAGATTGAAAAGAATAACACATGGGAACTTGTACCTAGACCTAAAGATAAGAATGTAATTCGTACTAAATGGATATTCAAGAACAAATTGAATGAAGTTGATGAACTTGTCAAAAATAAAACAAGATTGGTATGCAAAGGATATTCACAAAAAGAAGGGATTGATTATGATGAGACTTTTTCTCAGTAGCTATACTTGAAGTTGTTAGACTATTGATTGCATATGTTGCTTATAAGGACTTCAAGGTATATCAGATGGATGTCAAGTCAGTCATTTTGAATGGTGATCTTGAGGAAAAAGTCTACATTGAGCAACCTGATGGATTTCATTATCACATGATGGAGACATGGTATGCAAACTAAAAAAATCTCTTTATGGATTGAAACAAGCTCCTAGAGCCCAGTATAATAGATTGGATAAGTACTTGCTAAAATTAGGATTTAATAAAGGTATTGTTGATAGTAATCTATATTTTAAGATTGAGAATGATAAAATCTTGATTGTTGAAGTCTTTGTTAATGATATTATCTTTAGAGGAGATGATAACTTGAGCATGAAGTTTGTCAGTGATATGCAGAAAGTATTTGAGATGTCTATGATAGGAGAGATGAAATTTTTCTTAGGATTACAGATTTCATAGACTGGGAAAGGTATTTGTATATATCAAACTAAATATGTGAAGGAATTACTAAATAATTTTGGGTTAGAATATTCTAAACCAGTTGGAACTCCTATGGTGACTAGATGCAAATTATCTAAAAATGATGAATCTTCAAAAGCTAATCAGACTTTGTACATATTTATGGTTGGTGGACTGTTATACTTAACTCAAACTAGACCGAATATTATGCATGTTGTGTGCATGGCTACTAAATATCAAGTTGATCCAAAAGAAAGTCATGTCACTATTGTAAAGAGGAAATTCAGATACCTGAATGGGACTATGGATTATGGTTTGTGGTATCCGAGGAATGATCATTTCATGTTATGTTCTTACACTGATGTTGATTGGGTTGGTGATGTTGATGATCGGAAGAGTACCTTTGGTGGTGCATTCTTTTTGGGTAATAAATTGGTTTCATGGGCTAGTAAGAAACAAGATTCAATTTTCCTATCTACTACTGAAGCTGAATACATTGTTGTTGCTAGTAATTGCACTCAGGTAGTTTGGATGAGGCAAATGTTCAAGGATATTAGAATAATTTATGATGAGCCTACTATCATATATTGTGATAATTCCAATGCTATTAATATGTCAAAGAACTTAGTGCAACATTAAAATACTAAACATGTCTCAATCAAATATCATTTCTTGAGAGAGAAAGTCAGTGAAGAGGAAGTAAAGCTAGAGTATGTATCTACCAAGGAACAAATTTATGTTATTTTCACTAAGTCTTTCCCTATAGATACAAATGTATCTATCAAGGTTGATGAATTATATAAATAGGTGATATAGTCATGTAATTTAGGTGTCAAGGTTGTGTTTGCACTACCAGAGAGTGATGTATGTATGAACCAAGTGATTCATCTTTCGGTGTGGTGTATTGAGTAGAGATTGGTGTGGATCAAACAAATGTGCTTAATCAAAATTGTCATCGGGCATTCGCAAATGTTATTATTGCAATTCATCCCTTCCAGATTGTAGTTTTAATCTTGTTGTAAGTTAGTGAGACTTCCCTGAGGGTTGTTCCCTTCCAGGTTATTGTATCTTGAGAAAGTGAGCTCTAGGCAGTGTGCTTGAATGTTGGTGCATTCCCCATTGTATTATTTTCACATACTACTGCAGAGTATGATTTTATTGTGGCTAGGTTCCCACCATGTTTTTTCCCCTAACCAGTTTTTCCACGTCAAAATATTAGTGTTGTGTGTTGTGCTAGATCAATTTGAGTATTTTTTTGTTGCTGCAGTTTATCATATTTGTATTTGTGGTTGAGTTTGTAGATATGGTGAAAACTGATTCACCCCCCCCCCTCTCAGTTTTCCTTCATTGTTGTTGCCAACAACCACAACACTTATGACACACTAAAAATATTGACATCAACAAAGGCTGCGTAGGATCTAACGTTGCTCAACTAGATGATGACTCTCTTATTTATCAAGGTAAGGAGGAGGATGAAGATAGAGTCATCTCAAGAACACTCAATGACACCAAAGACAAGCCTCCAACATGAGGTACAACCTACACAAGATACCACTCAACTTGGATGAAAAAATGCTACCAAATGGAAGAATGCCAAGTCACTTCTAAGAAATGAGTCAGATGACACACTTGCCAAGGCAAGGAGATGTCCTAAAACCTTATGTAGGACACTTTCCATAGTCATGAATACCCTAGAGATCAAGGGATCCAAATTCGCACACTAGCTCACCTCGAGGAGTGGTCGATAATCAATTTAAGGTAATCAAACTACAAATCTAGACACCCTAAGGATAGTAGCACCCAAGGATGGCAATGGCACACCCTGTTAGTGTCTCACCAGAGTCCTAGACTTGCGCTAGTGTCTAGTTTTGTCACTAGAGTATTGGTTGTTTGTTGTAGTCTTGACTGCATGCTAGTGTCTTGAGAATGAGCAATCTATATTTAAGGGTTGGTCACTAGGACACCCCAAACATATAGGAAACTCCCACAAGGTCCTACAATGCCACAAGAGACCAAAAATAACAAAACTTGACTTACAAAAGAAATTAACAAATGACTCCCTCGAGTGCTAAACACCTTTGGAATACAAAAGGAGAATAAGGGAGAGACCCTAGGGACCTCACCAAGACTCCTAACTCTTTCCCTAAGCCAAAGGATGCAAGGAAATACAAATACAACACTTTATGACACCCTAAAAGAGAGTCTAAATTGGTTTGAAAACTTCACAACACTCTTAACTTATTTTGGCTTAACTTTTCCACTAAGGTTTTATGGTATGTTTGGAAATCAATAAATGAGGAAAAATTTAACAGTAATGGGAGAGAACTTACTGATTCCTTCAAAACACTCATGTTATGTGATATTTCCATGCAGGTTACACTGACAATGGAGGTTTCTAAAAATAAATTCATGAAGATGATGAAAGAAGGTACAATGGAAGTAAATAAAGAGGAGAAAAAGTCTGGATAACATCAGCCCTTCAATAGGTCAAACAATATCTCATTAATGAGGAGCTACTTGGAATTTCAGAGATGAGAGAAGTTGTACCAAAAAATACTCTCAAGAAATATTAAGAAAATATCTTGGCTTTCAGGGTGGAACTTGTTTCCACATCAATGGTGATGTATAGAATGGTATAGTTTAATCATGTTGACGCTTAAAAAAACTTATGATCTTTCAGATGTATTGATGGGTATAGTTATACAAACTATTATAGGTGTATTAGTTGTCAAATGCATGGATTACATCCAGGTTATCCATCATGTAGGTCCTTCCATCCAGACAAGCATGTGATCGTCTAGCATCCTGGCAGTTTGGATCATTTGATGTCTAACCTGGTGGCCATTGCCTTTGATTTCTTCCATAAGAGCATCGAGGGCATTCACAAAAGAAGTTCTCTCAGCATTGGTTATACCCCAGGTGTATCCATGGGATAGCACAAAGATGAATATCATGGCATGTCCATCTAGAAGGAACCTCTGAAACTTCTCTTTGTTAAGCCTGAACACCATAGTGACCTAGGAGCAGACAGAGTGGAGGGTGAGACTTCGAAAAGACTTAGTAAGGGCCCTAACTTGATCTTGAAAGTTTTCTAAGTTTCTAATTTTCCATATATACCAAAGGATATCACTAGAAAGTAAATTCCAGAACACATTAGTATCTTTCTTAAGTCCTTTAATGACCCCTGTAACAACATGAAGAATATTACAATGCACAGGAAGAGTAAATCCAAACATAAGCCAAATTTCCTTAGCAACAATGTAGTCAAAAAAAATATGTCTACTGGTTTCCCTGACTTTACAGATAGAAAATAGGTCTTCATTAGTGTAATCTGACCTAGTAGGGAGCTTGTCTAGAAGAAGAAGCCATCTGAAGGTTTTCTTCCTCGAAGCCAATGGAGACCCCCAAAGAGATTTGAAGATATGACCCATTGAGCTCTCGACAGGTTAGAATACCAGACTGAATTGAGATGGTTGAGGATATTGTTATTAGAGGAAAGGGTTTTATAGATAGCAAGAGGTTTAAGGTTCCCAATCAGGCTTCCATTGGACCAAGTGAAGGAAAGAGGGCTGCTAACGTTGCAAGCAATGGGGGGCTGGAGGAAATAAAAAGCATTTCACAAGATGTTATAAGTTCTTTTGTTAGAAGGAGGCAAATTAAATTTTGCAGAGAGCTCTTCCCAAAAGATCATATTTCCATTAGTAATGATGTCTTTGAAGCAAAAAATTCCTTTGTTGGCCCATTTTTTGGCCGAACACCCCTGAGTAAGGGCTAAAGGCTTATCTTTATGGGTTAAGTTTCACCAGAATGACCTATCCCCACACACTTGATTAACATGGCTGCTCCAACCATTGTCAACATTAGAACTAATAATTTTCCATGCTTTCCAGATGGTTTTGAAGATAACAGAGCCTATGGTAGAAACTAAGAAGGATCCAGCTAGTAGATCACTAATGGGGAGCGACTTCAAAGATTTAGCTTTCTTAAGAACCCCCCTGCTAATATTATTATCAATGAGCACTTTCCATGGTTCGTTACCTTCCAGAGAATGAAAAATCCATTTGGCGGCCAATTCAATCCCTTGGGTTCTCAGATCCTTAAGACCCAGGCCTCCAATAGATTTATCCATGCGGCACCAATCCCATTTGATTGAGTGAGTTGCTTGTGACCTCTTCCATCCGACCACAGAAAGTCTCTGATGGTTTTCTGAATCTCATTGATCTGATAGTTATTGAACATCCAAACTGATGCATAGTAGATACTGTAAGATGAGAGAATCTTTTGGCACACTTGCATTCTTCCTGCTAGCGATAAATAGTGCTTATTCCATTTAGAGAGCTTAGATTCAATCTTCCCCTTAATCCACGCCCACATGTCCTTAAGGCAAGGGGAGCTTGAAAAAGGGATCCCCAAATATCTGACAATTGTGGTCGGTACTCCCCATTGATACCCATAGGTAGCGAGCCAGTCTAGAGGTTTCTTAGTCCATCCGAGTATGGTAGATTTGGGCTAGGAGATCTTGGCCCCTATGGCTTCACAGAACAAGGAGAGTTTGCCTGACAGAGCATCCAAATTCTTATTTAAAAGCTCAAAGAAAAGGGCAATGTCATCTGCAAATTATATTTTGATCAGTTCTGAGTCATCAGGGAGGGAGATTCCCTTAATGCTAGGGGAGTGGGATTTGTCTCTGAGCAAATAAAAAAGAGCATCAGAGGCAATAACAAAAATGGCAGGGACAAGAGGGTAGCCCTGCCTAATAGATCTAATGAGCTCAAATGGATGATAAATTAGGTCATTCACTTCTACCTAGGCATGAGCATCCTTAAGAAGGACCTTAACAGACTAACAGAAGATCTCAAGAAATTCAAAGGCTTTGAGCATAGTGGTAATGAAACCCCATTCAATCCTGTCATAGGCTTTTTCAAAGTCTAACAAAAACATGGCCAACTTTTGTTCCGAGACTCTAGCCCATTTCATGGCTTCCCAACTTGTAACCAGATTTTCCAAGATGTATCTCCTTTTAATGAAGCCAGTTTGGGTGGGGTATATAAACTTAGGGAGGATATTTTTGAGCCTTAAAGGGAGCCGTTTAGCAAGGATCTTGTAAGAGACATTAAGTAGAGTAAAAGGGCGTCAGTTCTTGATTAGAGCCTTGTCCCCTTCTTTAGGTATAAGCTTGATCAACCTTCTATTAATGTTAATTCCCAAAGTTCCAATCTTGATGGCTTCATTATATACCTCAAGAAGATCATCGGCTATCCATGAAATGTTATCCTTATAAAACTCTATGGTAAGCCCATCCGATCCTGGGTCTTTGTCATTATGAAGGGAGTCAATAGCTCTAATAATCTCCTCCACTGAGAAGAGTCTACTGAGAGAGATAACCTCATCAAGAGATACAAGTTTAGGAATAAGATCCTTGCATCCTTTGAGGCAGGGGAGTCTTCAGAAGAGAGGAGTTGCTTGTAGAATTTACTTAACTCATTCGAGATTTCCTTATCGATAGCAATTTCCTTGTCGTCCACCCATAGCTTATCAATCCTCTCCTTACATTGCTTTTGTTTAAGAATGTTGAAAAAGAACTTTTAGCCTTTGTCCCCTTTGTCTAGCCAGAGCATCCTGGCTTTGGTTCGGGCACCTAGTGCCTTATGATGTTGTCTTTTCGAGAGCTCATCTCTAGAAATGGCCACTTGGAGATTAAGATGAGAGTTGTTGGGGTCATGTTGAAGGGCTTGCTCTGTATTGAGCAGATTTGATGATAGAACCAACTCAACCTATCTAGCATCTTTGGCCTTCTTTTTGCCAATGGTACCTATTATCTTCTGCCAACTTCTAACCAAGGCCCAAAATACATTATAACAAAACGATTATAAATTACGTTTAAACAACAAAAAAAAAAGCATATGATATTTATATCATTTTAATGAGAAGTTGTTTTTTTTTGTGTTAAGTTTAATTAGTTCTTGATTAAGATTAAGGTGGCATTAATCGTGATTGATGTAAACTTGATATTGATTAATTATATAATGGAGTTTATAGGTGAATTAAACATTCAATTTCATTTCATGATTTGTGCACCTCGTCTAATTAAGTTCTACAACTGTCTTTCGCAATTAAATATTGTTGTTTATAATCTTATTGATCTTGGAGTTGTAAATCTAGATCTTACTTTCTAGCTGATTAGGGAAGTTGGCTAATCGAGGTAGTATTGTTTAAAAACGAATGGAATAATATGTTATTGGGATTGAAATACGAAATTGAAGAGGTCGGTTTTAGACCAGTGTGTTAATGATGTTTTCTTTTGTTGAAGATTAAATGTCTTATTCAGTTGATTAATGGTTGTCTGAACTTTATTAATACGAATTGGTTAAAAACTCATCATGGCTTATATGTCTGTTTATACTTTGAATTTTAACGAGTTAGAAAACCAGGAACGACTTATCCCTTGACAAGGTAGATAACTGTAATATGTTTTAGATCATGTAGAAAACTTGATCGTTTTTAATGTTTAAATCAACTTGAGGGAATAATGTCTTTTCTGATTATTGCATTGCGAGTTTAATTACTGTATTCGCTTTAATTATGAAATGGCATGTTTTGCTTTGTAAGTAGGACCCTGTCGTACGGATGGTTTGGTGTTCCTGTTTTAGTCCTCAATTTCCGAGTTGACTGTTGTATTGTGATGTTGTCATTATTGGTCATATCCTCTTGAGTGAGTCGAATGATGATTCGTGGTTAACCTTAGTTGTCAGGTCTCTAGTTAGAGTACCGTCAGTAAGTGATTACCGTTGGGTCGTGTTGACCTGATGTTTGTATCTTCTTGAACTCCGTTCATCTTACCATGTGTATTCCGTGGTTTGAGTTCGTCTGAGTTAGTCTAGTGTCGTATGGGAAAGTGGCTTTCGACTGGGGGCCGCACCCAAAGTGGCTGCTGGGTAACCCATCGAAAGTGAGTCTAATAAGTGATAACCTAAGTAGATTAGAAAATAATTTATAAATAAGATAATGTGCCTCACACATGGGACGGGTGCTAGCATAGACTCGACATGCTGTGAGAAGGCCTGAAATGGCAAAACACCTTCCTTGTCTTCACGAGAGGATGTGTGGGTCCACATGAGGCTTGGATGGGCCGGAAGTTCGGATTAGGTTGCCAGGGTTACCAGTGTATGGGCCGGGACCTATGAAGACTTGCCATGGTATCCATACCAGGTTGTGTGATGACACTTGTCCCTACGTTCGCTAGTGTGTTGTCGTCTTGTCCTGTTTTGAGTACCTTTGTGAGTCGTCCTTTGTCGCTGCCCTTGTGAGTGTCGGTTTCATGCTAGAGCTTGGGTGGTGATGGTTCAGTTTTATGGATGCCCTCATGGACTCTTATGTTATTAGCTTTGATTATGTTCAGCTGGATCCTGTTCCTTGTAAGGATCGTTTATGTATTTATTGACCGGTGTGGTCGCTTGTTTATTGCTTATGTATCGCCTTGATGGCTGGATTGTATAGTGTAACCTCTTGTACTCTTAACCTTATTATTTATCAGAAAGGGTCTTGCAGTTGAGCAGACCCGGAGATGTAGCCCTTTAGGGGTGAACT
Organism: Cryptomeria japonica; assembly: GCF_030272615.1. Taxonomy (NCBI): domain Eukaryota; kingdom Viridiplantae; phylum Streptophyta; class Pinopsida; order Cupressales; family Cupressaceae; genus Cryptomeria; species Cryptomeria japonica. The sequence continues at coordinate 358,059,821 of NC_081414.1, read as the reverse complement.
CCGAGATCATTATGGTGTTATGTGGTGTATTCTCTTATGTCTCTTCATTCAGCTTTATCATGTATGATTAATTTATGTTGAATGGTTAAGTGGATAATTGGAATTAACTATTAATGCTTATATTCAGTTCTATCTTGAATGCCATGTGGATCGAATGCATAATTGCTTGAGATGCGGTTTATCGTAATGCATGTGTGAAATCGTCCTTTTAATGCAATGAATTGGATTATGGAACAATGTATCTTAGAGTACTGAATTATACTCAGTTGTTGTTAAGAAATTAAATATGCTTGGAAAGATCTCTTATGTTATGATGAAATCCTAGTGTATTAGAATGTTATAGGTATGGGTTGTAATTTTAAATGAAAAGATTGAATGAAGTTGATGAATGGAACTTAATGGATGAATCCTTGTTATGATTTATATTTCCGTCCTTTGAAAGAAATTATCCTGCTTATGAATTATCTCATTATTAAGATATTCAGCTTAATGGATTAATTGCGTGAGTAAAGTGTATTATGAAAATTTAAGTAATCTCGTTGGGAAACTCTTTAGGAGTTAATGGATGTCTTCCGCTATGTAATCTGAATCTTTGTTATCGTGTTGCATCTTATGTGTTGTAACCTTTAAAAAAAAAAAAATTTTGCTCTCTATTCTTGTTATTTTAGCTTATCCCTTTGGGGTTTCCTGGCGGGGCATTACAGTATTGCAGTTGTTTATATAGGAGCCACTAGAGGGATTCCACTTATTAAACATTCTTATTATATGAATAACCGCAAGGACAGCCTGGTCTTTGAGGAGATTGTTGTTAAGAATAAATTTACCTCCATTTTTACTATGAGGCTTATTTACACTCCTACGAACAATTTCAACAAAGATGGGGTGGTGATCCGAGATGGAGGAAGGTTTGACCACCACCAGGCAGCCTTGGTGGTCTAGGATAAAGGAGAAGAAGTTCTTATTGGTATAAAATCTATCAAATCTAGAGTAGATTCTACTACCAGCTTTCTAGAAGTTGCACCACATATATCATAGGCCCTTATTAACATGCTTTAAACTTTCTAATGGGTCAAATAATCTCTTCATGTTCTTCATTCTATCCCAGTGTATCTTTTCTCCTCCTTTCCACTCATTTGCAATTCCCCCTGACTTGTCATCCTTGTGTTATACCATATTGAAGTCACCCCCAGAATCAATGGGATGTCAGGAAGAGAAGAAAACCACTTCCAAAGCTCAAATCTATCCATGTAATCATTGGGAGCGTATATGTTGCACAGTCTGAATGAAGATTCACCATGATGGAAAGTGGCCCACATAGCTCTATTACAAGGGGAGACTCATGAGTCAATGATAGAGTTTTTCCAATTAGGATTAATAAGGATGGCAGCCCCTCATTTTCCTTTCTCATCATTAGTGAAGAGTTTGAGAGATTCCTTCCATATGAAGTTTAGATTGGTTTGTAGGGTGAAGTTAATAGCTTTAACTTCCTGAAGCAGGACAAAATCCAAGTCCTTATGACTATTCAGCAATCTTCTCACAATATATTTCCTGTCAGGGGATTCTAACCCTCAAATATTCCAGGATAGACATTTAATGGAGAACAGGTAATTATTTTTCATTCTTGTCAGCCTTGAGGTTGTTAAAGCACTTGGGGATGCTCAGCTTTCGATTAGATTTTTTGTGTGCATGAGAGAGTTTGTTTTTATAGCCTAAAGGCCTCCCTCTTTTTCTCCTAGTGAGAGCTTCACCCTCAGAGATTTCCTCATTTGTGAAATTTGTATCCTTAAGTTCCTCACCATTAATGGTCGACAGGTTGGATCTTAAATCAGTTTCTATCTCAGACTCATGGATGTCCACCGAGGAGGAATCTTTCTAGGATTCTCCTTTTGACATTCCTATCTCAGGAACATAATGGATTCTAGAGTTGACAACTGTTGGAGCATCCGGGATAATCTCGTAAAGGACATTGTCATCATCAACCAAGGTCTTAGGTTTATCTAGAGCAGGGATCAGGAATGTGATAAGGATAGGATGAGGGGAGAAATCCTCATGCCGTGGAGGGTCCAGTGAATCATTCTACACAAGTGTCGAGTCTGATGAATTATCCCTAACTTGGGATTGACAGGTTGTGAGAGTAGATTGAGGATCATCAAGGGCAAGGGGGTTGCAACCCTACTCCTACTAGCATCATCTCCATGATCAATGCCTTCAAAAGTCCTGACAATTGTTTTGACATGAGAGTCCTTGCGGGGGTTGGTCTTTGTCAATTCCTTCGGAGGGGTATTAGATCCCTCTTGCACTATGCCTGTTTTGACGGGTTGAAGACTTTGATGTCCTCTAGCCCTAATATTCTCTAGGGCCAGTTGTTGGGCATTCTTTTTCTTAGACCTTTTTTTTACCCTTGAGACCAACTAGAAGCCAAAGTCGTCAATATTTTCCATCTAAGAAACGGCTACAGACACCGCTGGGTGACGGGGGATCAGCATTGAAGGGACCGAATTTGGAATTAATGTCAAAATTAGGGGGATCAATAGGTTGAGTCTTAGGGAAGCTAGACACTACAATATTAATGGCTTTACTTAATAAATTCAGTTTATCTTTAGCAGACGGATCCTTCGAGGGCTTAACAAAAGGATTGAGAGGAGCAGGACCCCCTTTATTCCTTCCAGACCCAGGCGGGTTAGCGAACGGTTTGGGCCTGCACGATAGAATAGGGAAAGAGCGCCTGATGTGCTCTTCCCTTCTACAAAGGAAGCACGAATTCAAACCCCCTAGGGTTTCCAGAATGTAGGTGAAGGATTCATTCTGCAATTTAATGTCAAGAAATCTAGGAATGTCTACTCCCGGATTGATGGAAATCAAGACTCTGGCATCCAAATTGGGGACAAGGTTTGTCGAATTATCCACTCTCACCATTTTCCCTATCGATTCTAGCAATTACGGAATGAAATTCCAAAAAATGGGGGGGAGATTTTTAATTAACAGCCATCGAGGGCAAGATAAAACCAAAATTTCTTCATTAATCGCATCAAAAGACCATTTTAGGGCCCTGAAAGTGGTTTGACCAACGGCCCATAATTGTTTATGTAGAACCTCTAATTGTGATTTATTATCTTTAAAGAAAATAACAAAAAGACCTTTCTGGATCATTCTACAGAAAGGAAAATTGAAACCTACCTTTTTTATCCAAACCTTTTTCATCCAATCATCAAGGAATTTCCTTGCTGGGCATTTATCCACATTAGTTACAGCAAAAAAGATAGCAACGTCTTGGAGTCTCTTATTTTCAAGTTCTAGGGCATCGACCATGGCATCGTTAGGAGAAATAGAGAAAGTGCAAGGAGCCAAGGCAGGTCCTTACCTCATCCTCTGGTTCTGCCATTACCGTCTACAGGTGAAGCACTTCCCATAGTGAATTTGGCCTCCTTCGAGGCCTGCACTGCATCACTAGCGATCGCATCTCGAAAGGACTTACCAATGAGTGCTTCCTCGACGGCTTTATTCATGGGCACATGGGTCGATTTCACCCCATTAATCCCCGCCTCCATTGGGCATTAACTGTTGCTACCCTCCTTCGTGCCTGCAATGAATGCACCCGACTCGACAAGGGTTTAGAAAACAAAGAAGGAAAGAATTGCTTACCACCATGGAGGAGGACATACGCCTCCTCCACCCGCAGGGCTGCTAGGGATCCACGTCAGCCCAGGTTGCAGGCCCTAGTTGCAGAGCGCCATCCCTTTCCTATACCATTTTCTCTAGTTCACAATTCCTTCTTTATTAAAAGTTGTCGATGATATTATATTTAAGATGGCAAGTCTTACCTCTAGAATTCTAATTTTTAAAAATCAATAATATTCTTTAAAAATTTCTCGTAACACCATCAATCTTTTATTACTTAAAAAAGAGTCTTTATTTATTCCCATCATTTATAGCCATATTTACTAACTCATAAGTTAAATATTTAATTCATATATATTATGTATAAATGTATATTAATCACAAACATAATATCATTATCTAACTTGTTATATTTAATATTTTAACTTCTTTTAAGTGATAAATTTGTTTAAATCAAAATAATTATTTATTAAATCTATTATTTTATTTTTTTATTTTTTTTATTATTAATTATTTATATATATATATATAAAGAAAAAAAAAACCTTTATGCTTAAATAAGCTTAAAGCCTTTATTTAAGGCTTTGGCGGGTTGAGCCATGTTAAGCCGCCCACTTTAATAAGTCATAAATACATTGACCATTTTTGTTAATGCTAATTAATTTTTATTATATATTATGAATTTAATGCTAAATTAATATTATAAGCGATGTATATTTATAATCTTTATATATAACTCTTTTATTATAATGAATATAATATATTTATATAAAATATTATTATTAAATATCTTTTCTATTATATAAAAAATAAATAAAAATTGTTATATATTCATATAATATTTTTTTCAATATAATATCATTATTAATAAATATATTTAATATGAATTTACATAATATTATTACATATATTTTTTAAAAACATTTGAAAAGTATCAGCGTGTATTTTAATATTATAGTCTAATGTGACATGATTTTTTTAATTTCCTAATGAAATAGTTTTTATATATCAATCTATTATTTATATTAAACCAAATTTATTTATTTAATTTAATGTACTTATTAATGTTTAATTTATTTGATCCATTAGCTAATTAATTTAATAAATAATTATTTCAAACCTTTCTCAAACTCAAGCAAAGAAATATTCTAGATGTTTTAGGTGAGAGGGTTGTTATAGCGAAGGTATTAAGGAGCTCTATCATTGTGCATATGCGTTTTTCCTAGATTTAACCCCAAGTTATTTTATTCATTTTTAAACATATTTTATCTTCTTGGGAAGGCTTCATTTGTACTATTCATAATATTTAAGATTTTTGATATCGTGTTGTGGTTATTTTTATGTGTAATTGCAGAAATTTCTCATATTTTATTATGATTTTTTCATTTCTACCTTCTAAGATCATCTTGAAAAGTGAAAACTGTAAACAATGGAGAGAGAGATGGTATCATTTAAAATCTCTAATATCTTCATTTTTGCAACATTTGTATGGTATGATTGTTGCTCTAGGTATCGTTATGCCTCACACCCATGCCCCTCTTTGCCACTTGGCAAAGTAGGGACCCCCTCTTTTTTTGGTTTAGTTCCCCTAAGAGTTTTTTCTTTTGTTTCCGTCCCAGATTTCTTGGTTCTGGTCCTTTGAAATTCAGGTTTTGGGTCTTCATCATTCCCATTTTGCCATAAGGATAGTGTACCCCTAACAAGTCCAATATTCATGTTGTTCTCCTTTTCCTTTGCCTACTTATTGGCCTCGGGCTTTGGACTTAAAGTGTATGTATGCTACCAAGTGAAACTTGGAGGCCCAACCCGCAACCATAGTCTTCCTTCTAAGATCGGGCATCGAGTGTTTAGATTTTTCTTGGTGATAAGCAAACATCAAAAGCTTGGTCCTCAAGCTCGGTGTTGCCATGTGTCCACCCTACCTATGGGTAAAAGCACATAACTATGTCACGTTTTAGACCAACTTATTGGCACAAGTGAATTTAAGTAATTCTAACTAAAATTTAATTTTAGTCAAAAATGTGGTCTATAGGGATTCATTATAGCGATATTATATATGGGACACAACTTTTCCTATTGGAATTGTTTAGTAAATGTCTATTTTATACCACTTTGGGTTTAATTACCATTTATTTATTTTTATTTATTTTTAAAACCCAATTTTTCAACAACTCCTACTCTTATTTAAAAAAAAAATGAAATGTAAAAATACCCTTTATAGATCTATAAGTTAATTTTTCAAAAAAATATTTTTTAATATTTTAATTAGTTTTTATATTTTATATTTTATATTTTATTTTTATTGAAAGTAGATCATCAGCACTAAAATATAAGGTTGATTATCTTGTAAAGGAAAAATACTAAAATTTTGAAAAAAAAAATTGAAAAAAATAAATGTTCTAGAGAAAAGAGTCTATGTCAAGAGAATAAAATTATTTTCTAATTTGGATAAATAATTAAGAAAAAAGGTGATGCCAAATGAAAAGAGTTATATTTCAGTACATGCAACTTTTCAAATTTATTGAAAAATATATAAACATTAAAAATAGTTAAAAATATATTTTTGCATTAAAGTTTAAAGTTATCAATATACACAAAAAAAATTGAAGAAAAGAAGGTAAAACTTGTACTATATAAAGTGTGATGCCTCATGTAACTTCAATTTCAGCATTTTATCAACAACTAAATTATAATGTTTACTTTATAAGAGAGTATATTCAAAAAAAAAAAAAAAAAATTTAAAACTACAAACATAAAATACACAAAAAATATACATTTTATTAGTTTACGTCATTTCAAAATTCAAAACATATATTTCACTTTCTATTGATTCAATTTAAAAAGTTGAATTGGCATTGGCCATTTCCTTTATCAAAGTGTGACACACCTTTGTGCTTTTACCCATACACAACCTGACCATCAACCCTACACCATATTTATTGTGGTTGCTGGCTTCGTTATGTCAATAAATTTCCTATAAAATGGCATGATTCAATCTCATTTGTTACCTTAGCAGTCTGACTTTGAGATCTCAAAACATTTAATTGATTCACAACAGCATAGCATCATGCCCTAACTTCATTGTGATTGTGTTTTCTCATGTGGCATGTGTGAGATTGAGTCAACATTGACATTTGGATGTCGGTCTTTCAATTTTTAGGTAGGGTTGGTTTTAATTTCCTTGTGTTTTTTGTTATATTGTTTTTCCTAGGGTGTTCCTCAGGGTTCTATGTCTCCCCTATTCTTTTTCTTTTCTTTTTTTCATGTTTCATCAAGTCCCTCAAGGGTTTCACCCTTGACATCAAGTGACATGTAATGGCCCCTCTAGGAACCCCAAAGGAAAACCATACAACTAAGCAACTAAGGGTGAAATAAAAAATGTTTTTAAAAGGTATAAATCACATTAAGTGTTTTAATGACTACAATGCACAATAATAACACAAGCGGAAGACTAACACAAGGATTCATGAAGGGTTACCAATGAAGAATTAAATGAAATGTTAAATTCCAAATTAAAGGTTAATCCAATTATACATCAATTACTTGACGAATACATTAAACCATAATCACATAACAGATTTCATTATTGAAAGATTGAAGTATTACAATAGAATTTTCTCTTCAATAAAGCATTTGCACAAAGCATAAGGATAACTGATAAAATAACATCCAAAACTTAAGATTACACTGCTCATAAAATACATGGCTTCCAATAATACATATAAAGTTTACATCTTTACCAAATACAAGGTTACATAAATTCATTAATACAAATGACCACATAGGTCTCAAAAGGGCAATAATCTCCAAAAAAGGGCAATAATCTCCAACATGAGGATGCATGAATCACGAACCACAGGAACACCTTTGAAACCAATCCTCGCATGAAGGCACAAACAACAACATCTGATGGGGGAAGTGGCACTACCACCCGACCATGTGATCACAAAGAGGAATCACCCCACCATGCTAGGAGATAGCAAAAGACCCTCAAGCAAGCATAAGAAAGACATGGATGACAATACAATACGACTCCACAATACTCTAGGTGAACTTGACATCACAACATACTAGTAAGCCTAAAGAGAGAGTGTCATCACATAGCTTATGATGGTTACCCTAGGTACGCCTTCATAGATCCCAACCCCCATCCTAGGTTATCCTAGTAACCTTTCTTGAAACCTTGGTTCTATCTAAGTCTCATGCAGATCCCACCAACCCTTTGTGAAGACAAGACGGTCGGTTTGCCATTCTAGGCCTTCCCACTACATCTTGAGCCTATACGAGCACTCAACCATGTGTGGAGTAAAATATCCTAATTAATATTAAAAACTACCCACCCCCTAATTAATTATTAGGTTATCACTTATTATCTGACTTTTGAGGGGTTATCCTGCCAACCACTTCAGGTGCGGCCCCCACTTGAAAGCCACTCTGTCAAAGGACACTAAACAAACATGGTCACTCTACGAGGACCCTGTGGTGAAACAAACAGCCATAACACCACTACAACCATACAGGTGACCAAAATAAATACTTACTAACCCTTGGTTAACCATAAGGAATAAGAACAATATGGTTAAAACAGCGAGGTCATAAACACAACACCCGATCAAGAGGTACAAAATACACCACAACAGGACAACTGAACATCGGCAAAAAATTGCAACAAACTAAACCCCTTACAAGAAATGCTAAATTCACTAAGACCGAACCCAGACAATCTTTGAGAATAACAACATCATATACACTTGCAAATTCATTGATAAAATTAAATAAAACATCACCATAAAGATTAAGGGAAATTCAAGTCATCATTAAACTAATAGGGCTAGAAATCTAACTAATCATAAATAATTAATTTACCTCTTTTCCATTTGAACAAGCAAAAGTCATAATAATTAAATGAACAAACACCCCAAAATAAATAAAACATTTATTCCAAAGGCATCATTTAATTTATAAATTAAACAATTTCTTTAAACTATTAATATCTTAATAAAAATTAATACATATAATAATAATTAATAACAATTTATACAAAGAATTTTTTCTTTTTGCAAGGTGGCACTGCCACTTGATATATTTTATTAATAATATATAATTTTTACAATATATTTAAAAACTGGTTCAAACTGAACTCCCAAAGAAACGAACCAGCAAGAAAAACTTTAGTCATTGCTCATCAACATGCCTATAGAAGAGAAGTAGTGAACAATCCTCTACCCGGAGCTACTTATAAAATAGAGATCAGCAAAGGAGCATGCAAACTCATTTACAAATAGGAGCATGCAAGCTCATTTTATAGAATAGGAGCATGCAAGCTTATCTACAAAATAAGGACATGAAAAAGAAATAACATAGGTAGCCCAATGAATGAACAAGAGAGCTCCAAAAAGAAAGAGGACTAAACCAGGATTGAAGGACAGATCCATCTTCATGGGATATCTTGAAGGCCCTACAACAAAGAACTTCTGTAACCAAAATTGACATGCCCCTGCACCAAAAAACACCTGCAACCAAAATATATATATACTACAGAACGCAGAGAATTTACAAGAAACACAAGGATCCAAAACATAACTGACACCAACGACATGAGATCTACGGTCTGCCATTATAGACAAATGCCAAAGGAGAAGAGGTGAATGTGGAAATGCTAGAGAGAAATGAAGCCAAAAAAAATTATATCGTAAATGAAAAGAAAGATGAGATATATCATAAAAATTCTAACAAACCAAAAGAAGCCGCATACAGAGATAATCATGAAAACAACACCACGCCAAACTTTAAATGGCATATGAAGGACGAATTCCCAAAGTGAAAATAAATATCTCCAGATTTCGCACCAGAAGAGAGTACCAAACACACGAACAACATCAATAACAACCAACTCATCATTAATGAATGCCAAGTGATGATCGAGTAAAGAAAAGTACCTTAAATCAAAACCAAATGGAATTATGAAAAGGAATACCTCACCAAGAGAAGAGAATATCAACTTGTATAAATGAGAAATCATATAATAAGAAAGATTAAATACTCGACTCTCTACAAGTTATACTTAATAGGTTTAGGAAGCTCATCAAATCACACCCCAATTGAGAGGAATCAATAACAATTTTGTCACAACCTGTATTAGCGAGGCAATCAGCCAATGCATTACCTTCACGATAAACATGTGAGATAATGAGGTGCTCAAACGTATCAAGAAGAGTCCATATTTGTTCAAGAATATACCAGAAATGCCAATTATTAGCTTTTCTTGCTTTGCAAGCATTAATGACAATAGTCAAATCACCTCCAATATGAAGGTATTTGAAATTCAAATCCTTATCCATAACAAGACCTTCTAAAAGAGCACAAGCCTCGGCCATATTATTTGTGCTGGAAGAAATTGGCATAGCTTTTAATGCTAATAAAGAACCCAAATGATCACGAAAAACTACCCCTATTCCTGAATCACAAGGATTTCCACGAGAGCATCCATCAAAATTCAATTTACAAAAAGGAGGATTAGGAGGATGCCATTTTATGAAATTTTTGTCTACGAGTGTTTTTTGAATCTTTGGAAAGGCGGGTGATACAGGAATAATGATACTTTTCCAAGAAGAAATCATAAAATTGTCCCAAGAAGAGAACTTTGAATTCATATTAAAATATTTATGAACATGAGCATTAGCTTGCTCAATAATACTTCTTTCCAAAATCCCAAGAACAATTGATAAATCTGATGAGTCACATCTAAAAATGCGCTTGTTTCTTTCCCACCAAATGGTCCATATGACTGAAGAGGGAATTATAAACCACAAACAAGCAAATAGAGAAGATGAATACAAAATTGGTCAAGACTTAAACATGTCCCATAAAGATAAAGGCAAAGGGAATGAAAGAGATAAATTTTGGAGGACAAAATGCCAACAACTACTCTCAAACTCACAATGAAGAAAAAGATGATTGACATCTTCAAGAGCTTTACCACATAAGACACAAGAAAAGGAGGCTGCAATATTAAATTTGACCAAACGATCACTAATCAAAATTCTATTTTGCAGCGCAAGCCAGGAAAAATACTATTTATAATTAATAAAATGCTAATATAATATTATTATTTTTTTATCTTTAGAATTTTTTTTTATAATAATAAAAACATTAATTAAAAAAAACTAAATACAAAGGATGGTGGGTCCACGAGACCCACCACATATATGTGGTCGCAGCGCATGCTGCTGGGGGGGGGTGTGGCTGGGTCGAGCCCAGCTCCCCACCACGCATCCCTCAATCAAATCAATTTTTTTTAAAATTTATTAAAAATAGATTTTTTTTTAAATCTGTGCAACTAAAAATAGAGAACAACAAAATTTTATTTTATTTTTAAATTTCCCCCAAACAAGATTTTTTGAAAACTAAAAGAAGTATACAAGACCCAAATCAAAATATCTTGGGTAAATTTCATGAGAAATAAGCAAAAATAGAGGGAATTAAATCAATTCCTACATTTCTTCACACACAGGAAGAATCTTTGCATCATACAAAGAGGGCAAATTGACAAAATTTTGCCAACATAACCCCCTAATTTTGAACAATTAAAAACTTGAAAACATACAGAAAACAAAATCTATATCTTACTACACAAATTGAGAAGATAATCAAAAACTAAATTTTACAAAAAAACTTGAAAGCACACAGCCAACAAGATATTAGAAAATCTCTTCAACAAAAAATAACACTTTGATTTGGGAGTTAATTAAATTCCAGAGCAAACTAATCTATTTCCAAACCAAACTTACAAACAAGAATCTCCAATAAGATTTAACAAATTTCAATCATACACACAGGGAAAGAGCTCAAAACATTCAAATTTTTTTATTGCAACAAAAGAGGGAAAACTATCCAACCTACAAAGCAATCTAGGAAGAAAAAAGTAGAAGAGCTTCAATCCTGCATACCAATTCCAAAATCCATATTCCTCCTTCCAAATGGTTTCCAAGTTTTGGTTTTAAAAAATGTCTCTTCCTCTTCCCGTGAACTCGGGTAATATAGCCAAAAATATTTTCAACCTAAACTTTTAGGTTAAAAGTTTCCTCAACCAATAGGAATAAAATATTTAAAAAGTAAAACAAATCTAATTTCCCTTTTCCATGACACAATTCCTTTTCTTTTTTTTTAAACAAAAATAAAATCTAAAAGCTAACTAAAAGGTCAATGGAAATGCTTTTAATTCATTTTCTTTTCCCATAAGAATTTAACTCAACATTTGTACTAAAATTCAAATAGCATGGTCATTTAACTAATTTCTTTTTTTTTTTAATAATTTAATACAACTATTTTAACAATATAACATGCAATTAACCATTCAATTTAACAACTCCATTGATTTAAATTAAATCAATAAACTCAAGGCATATAATTAAATTAAATACGCCAACACAAAATAACATAATTCACTCAATTTAATTTTTTTTCAAATAACTGGAAGCACGTAAAATGATAGAAGACCATACGATGACTCACAAAACGAAAATATCAAAGCACTATGCCTCGCATATTGGTCAAACGGAAAAGATGACCGACTGACAACACTCACATGAGTGTAACTGTGGGTCAATTTAGGGTCTAACAACTATCTCCTCCACTCCCATCAGACAAATAAGGCATGCTTAGACTTGTGAAACCAGGTGGAGTCAATACTTTGTACCTACCCAATACTTGTACCTACAATGTCCGACATTAAAGAACCACACGTGCATATAGACAAATATATAAATAGACATGGCATGTACACCGATGAAGGAGAATCGTGACTTTTCCTATCTCACCAGAGTGAGTGAAGGAAAATCATCCCCTCACATCCCATACACTTGCAAATATGAAACATGTAAATAATGCATCGCACTAATAAAGTAAATGTGTCAGTCCATGTCGGTAATCCACAAAAATTACATTTACCATAGTATTTAAATACTGCATGAAAGCATACACTACATATCAAGTTAAAGCATGTAATAACATTGCATAAAGTCTAAATAAAGTATAACAATAATGTACCCACTGAACAGTCAACTGAAGTCAACCATGAGTCTAAAAAGTATGGTCGAGAAGGGGTACTACATGACATTTGTTTGGGCTCTTTTTTATTTTTTTCTCAACTAACTCTTCGCCCTATCATGCCCTCTAATCTGCCTTTACAAGATAGACCTGGGGTTTTCTTAACAATCCCTTCAAAACAAAGTGAATCGGACCTAGTTACCTAGGATTTGGATTAGAAATTACAATAGAACCATGGGTTCCCAAAGATAAAAATGCATCCACAAAAGCTTAAGGAACAAATGAAAAGATGCAAATGTCTCAAGGATCGAGCCTTAGGGTTCACCTTTGTCAAACAACAAAATAATAGTATAGCATTTAGAATTTAGAATTTAAGATTCAAGATTCTAGAGTTTAGAATTTAGAGTTAAAAACTCCTTCATGTTAGCATTTGGCATTATAACAAACAATGGGAGATTGTTGGCATTTTAATAAGGATATTGAGAAGGTTGTTGATGATTATGGATATAACTGATTAAGGATGTTTACTATCTTGATATTATTATTTTGTCATTGATGTCAAGAAATTGATTTTCTAATTTAGTATGATGTTGCCATATCTTGAGAAGTATGATTTAAAGAGTATAAAGATGTTGGTAAAAGACACAGAAACAATATGATGAATAAGGGGATGAATAAGGTATTCAATGGGAAACTATTACCGAGTTAGACAATGATGAGATCATGATGTTTAGATTGTTTTAAACATCATACATATGTTGTAAATTATAAGGTTAATACTATACTATGTTACCGAGCAAAGAACCTAGTCGATAAACCCTAAGGTTATCGCTATCGATTAATGAAGGCAGAATGTCTACCAAGTGAAGTTTAGTATTCACCGAGTTATTACCGAGTTGTAACCGAGCTGTAACAGAATACATTAAATGGTTACATGCGTTATTTAATGAAGGAAGCTGATGAGCTAGAACTAATTAGATGATTGGTATGTCATGCTTGAAGTTTGTTAATGAATCTATGGCAAAGGAAAATCGGCATGAAGATCTACAGCTTAGATTGAACCGCAATACCCTAGCACAAGTTCCAAGAAATGTATGCAAGTTCCTAGGCGGGGTAAAACATTTTCAGATCGAAGGATAGATTGAACCTGGTCAAAGCTTGAAGATCTGATGGCTATGATTGATCATGGGAAATGTGATCAAGGAGATTAAGCGGTTGGCTAATTGTTTATAAATAGGGAACTATTGATAAACAATGCATGCGGGCAAATGTATGCACAGGGATGCTACATAGTGATTACCGAGCACAGAAGCTTGAAGACTTGTTTGAATAACAGAGTATAGAAGCCCAACAGATGGACAAGATTAGTTCTATATCTAGATTGTATTGAGCAAATAAGAATCTGCTTTAGCATTTTAGATGTGAAGTTGCAGATAGATTTTTATTACTGTTATTTTGTGAAAGTGACAGAAAATCTCTTAAGCGAGTGGACTTAACAGTCTTATTTGTAAAACCCTCTAGCAAGGTGACATTCTGATTGAGTGTTCGAAATCCTTTAACAAGGTCACTTCTAACAAGGTGGAGATCCTAACAAATCTGAGGGAAATCCCTTAACTGGGTCACATCTAGCAATGTGTTTGTAATCTTTAACAGGATTTGCTTTTAACCGAGCATACTTTAGAAGAGTATATTTCTTAGTGGGTCCAAAATCCCCTAGTGGTTTTTTGCTATTTGGGTTTCCACGTTAAATCTGGTGTTATGAGTTTTGCTTTGGACTCTGGAAGAAAAGTTTAAAGGTACTTGAGGCAAAGATTTGAAGATGTATAAGAGGGATGCACCGAAGTTGAACAAGTCAAGTTTCTCTACATGGCAGAAAAGGATGAAGCTGCACCTATCAGGAGTTGGAGAATATGTTGTATATTATTTGGAGAATAATTTCATCACACTGAGCACATATCCATTGACAATGGAAGAGATAAAGGCAAAGAAAGAACATATCCAAGCAATGATTGAAATAACATCTGCAATGACCGACTCAGAGTTTAATAATCTAGAAGGCTGCACTGATGCAAAGGCTATGTGGGATAAGCTCATATCAGTATATGGAGGAGATGAACATGTTCAAAGAGCAAAAGTAGATAGTCTAAGAGGACAACTTGAATCTATGAGGATGAATGAAGGTGAGAACATAACTCAGTACAGTACAAGACTAAAGGAGATTGTCAATCAAATCAAAGGAGTGGGTGGAACTATTGAAGAAAAGGATATAACAAGTAAGTTGTTAAGAACCCTTCTACCGACTTATGCAATCAGAGTCTCTACAATCAATGAATTAAGGTCGGTACCTAATATGACAGTTTCTTTAGATGCTACTATTGGTAAGCTACATGCATTTGAGTTAAGTAACTTTGATAACAGTGGATCTTTGGTAAATAAAGTTGAATCTGCATTTAGTTCTTTTCATCTTGATGAATCTAATGATTACAATGAAAGAAAGTACAAGTAATCTAAAGGAGATCATAGTGGAGCAAGTGAAATATTTCGTAAGAACATGGAAGAAGTACACAAACTGTATGAGGAAATCAGAAAGCAGGAAGAGTTTGAAGCACTATTAGCCAGAAGGTTACCGAGAGGCAAAGGTAAGTATAAAGGAAAATTACCTCTGAAAAGTTTCAATTGTGATAAGATAGGACATATGGCTTCTAACTGTCCTGACAAAGATTCTACTAAAAAGAGAGATTACCGAGATGACAGACAGAAAGACAATCATTGCAGAGGACACCGAGACTTCAGAAGAAGGGATAGAAAGACATGCTTAATAGCTAATGAGGAATCCAATGATGATAAATCAAATGAAACTGATACAGAGGAAGTAGTTTATGTGGCCATCAAAGATGGTTCAGATGAAGAAAGGTATGAAGAAAAAGCCCTAGTATCTCACATAAACACTAATGATTCTTGGATCATAGATAGTGGATGCTCACATCATATGACAGGTGATAAACACAAGTTTGTTATGTTAGAAGATTATGATGGAGGCTATGTTAGATTTGGTAATGATGCACCATGTCCGGTGAAAGGTAAAGGATCTATAACACTTCTTGACAATGCAAGATGCAATGATGTTTATTGGGTTGAAGGTTTGAAATACAATTTGTTGACTTTAGCACAGCTAAACAATACGGGTTACCAAATAGAATTTCAGAAAGGAATTGTCAAAGTTCATGACAAGAATGGAAAGTTAGCTACTACCGGGACACAAACAAAGGTAATACATTTCACCTTGACTCAACTCGGAACAAGTGTCTATATGTAAAGATAGATGATACCTGGTTATGGCATAAAAGGTTTTGTCATGTAAATTTTGATAATCTGATCAAAATAAGTAAGAAGCACCGAGTAAGAGGTCTACCAAGTCTTGAAAAACATGAGAATGATATGTGTTGAGGATGCCAGATGGGTAAGATGACAAGATCAAGCTTTACAAGTAAGTCTTACACTTCTAAGGGAATTTTAGATCTTGTGCACACTGATCTTTGTGGTCCTATGAAAGTTCAAAGTTATTATGGTGATAAATATTTCATATTATTTGTGGATGACTATTCTAGGATGATGTCAGTAATGTTTTTAAAAGAAAAATCAGAAGCTTTTCAAATGTTTAAATGGTACAAGGCAAGAGTTGAAAATGAAACAGGAAGACAATTGAAATGTCTTAGATCAGATAGAGGAGGAGAGTTCACTTCTGATGAGTTCAACCTATTATGCAATGATCATGGTATTAAAAGACAAGTCTCTACACCAAGAACTCCATAGCAGAATGGAATAGCTGAGAGAAGAAATGGATCTATTGTGGATTGTGCTAGAACCCTGATGATTGAAAAGAAAGTGCCACAAACATTTTGGAGAGAACCAATAAGCACTGCAGTTTACACCCTGAACCAAGTAGAACTGAAGAAAGGTACTTTGAAGACACCATATGAAATCTGGTATGACAAGAAACCTAATGTAAGTTATTTTAAAATCTTTGGAAGAAGATGCTATGTACACAAAGATGATAGAAATGGCAAGTTTGATCAGAAAAGTGAAGAAGGAACATTTCTAGGTTATTCTTCTAGAAGCAAAGCATTTAAATGTTTGATCAAATCTTCTAACAAAATAGTAGAAAGTGCAAATGTGAAAATTGATGAATTTGCAGAAAGAAATGATGAAGGAAATTCCAAAGAACCAGAAGATTATGATGAATTTGTCTATGTTCAACCGACAAGTCCTACCGAGAAAACTGTTGAAGAAAATGAAGAAAATATCCAGTTACCGAGTGATGAAGAAGATCATACAGAGCCTACTGAGCCTATATTAGCCAAATATGTCAGAAGACATCATGCAGCAAGTCAGATTATAGGAGGTAAGGATGATCCAGTGATAACAAGGAACAAACTGAGACAGAACACATGTTTGATATCTGAATTTGAACTAAGAATAGTGAAAGAGGCATTTAACAGTGAAGATTGGATAAATGCTATGACAGAAGAGATTGATCAAATCAAGAAGAATGATGCATGGACACTAATCCCAAGACCAAAGGACAAAAATGTAATCGGTACAAAGTGGATTTTCAGAAACAAGCTAAATGAAAAAGGAAAGGTCATTCAAAATAAAGCAAGACTAGTTTGCAAAGGTTATGCTCAAGAAGAAGGAATTGATGATGGTGAAACTTTTGCACCTATGGCTAGACTTGAAGGAGTACGAACATCATTTCCATATGCTACTTTCAAAAACTTCAAGGTATATCAAATGGATGACAAATCTGCATTTCTAAATGGAATATTAGAAGAAGAAGTTTTTATTGAACAACCTAAAGGATTTGTTGAAGACAATAATAAAGATTAGGTATGTAAATTGAATAAATTATTATATGGTCTGAAACAAGCACCTAGAGCATGGTATGAAAGATTGCACTCTTATTTGATTAAGATTGGTTTTATAAGGACAAGTGAGAATAGCAATATGTACATGAAGAATGATGAAAATGGAATACTGATCTCAGCCATATTTGTTGATGATATTATATTTTGTGGAAATGACTCTCTATGTAAGAACTTTGGAAATGAAATGAGCAAAGAATTTGAGATGTCATTAATCGGTGAGATAAAGTATTTTATAGGTTTACAGATATTGCAAATGAAAAATGAGATTTTCATTACTCAATCCAAGTACACAAAGGAAATCTTGAAGAAATTTGGAATGGGGGATTCAAAACCAGTAAGTACTCCTATGACTACCAACTGTAAACTATCAAAGAATGATGAATCTACATCTATTGATGAGACACTTTATCGATCCATGATTGGAAAGCTACAATATTTTGTTCACAGTAGACCAGACATAGCACATGCAGTAGGTATAGTTGCAAGATTCTCTGCAGATCCTAAGGAAACACACATGACGGCAATCAAGAGAATTTTTAGATACTTGAAAGGCACAGAGGATTATGGCTTAGTATATCAGAAAGGAAATTATTTTGATTTAAAAGTTTATACTGATGTTGATTGGGCAGGCAACATTGATGACAGAAAAAGCACAAGTGGAGGAGCTTTCTTCTTAGGAGAAAGACTAGTAAGTTGGCTTAGCAAGAAACAAGGATGTGTTTCACAGTCAACAGCAGAAGTTGAATACGTTGCTGCAGCATTGAATTGTACCAACATTGCATGGATCAAACAACTGTTGGAAGGAATAAATGAGAAAGTTACCGAGCCAGTAACTATATTATGTGACAATACTAGTGCCATTAACATTTCAAAGAATCCTATTATGCACTCTAAGACAAAGCACGTCTCTATCAAATATCATTATCTTAGAGAAGAAACTCAAGAGAAGAAAGTGGTGTTAGAGTATGTTAGCACAAAGGAACAAATAGCAGATATCTTTATCAAGCCACTACCAAGGGACACTTTTGAATGTCTTAGAAGTAAGTTAGGGGTCCTACCTCTATCTTCTACTCACTGACCGAGTTCGGTGAAAGCATCAATTCGATGACTCTATCGAATATCTTTTAGGAGTTGATGCTGATTTACACACTTTAAGATGTTTTCTAAAGGTGTACAAGAAATAATGGAGGATACAATACAGGGAATAGGGATTGAAGACAATGCTCTGACTAAGACTCAGTTGATACACAATAGCAGGAAATCACTTCATACAGGAAGAAATTATGTTTTAGTTCTTTACTTTTTGGCATTGTTGTCAAAGGGGGAGAAGACTAATATAAGCAGGAAAAGACTGATTGAAAAGACTGAAGAAAATAGGAGAAGTCTAATGTATGGGGGAGAAATCTATTGATAGCAAGAGAGCATTTCAGCATTTCAAAATCACAACAATCTGAATCTTTTTAAGGTCAAATCAATTGGTTTTGCCATCAATGCCAAAGGAGGAGATTGTTAGCATTTGGCATTATAACAGACAATGGGAGATTGTTGGCATTTCAATAAGGATATTGAGAAGGTTGTTGATGATTATGGATATAACTGATTAAGGATGTTTACTATCTTGATATTAATATTTTGTCATTGATGTCAAGAAATTGATTTTCTAATTCAGTATGATGTTCCCATTTCTTGAGAAGTATGATTTAAAGAGTATAAAGATGTCGGTAAAAGACACAGAAACAATATGATGAATAAGGGGATGAATAAGGTATTCAATGGGCAACTATTACCGAGTCAGACAATGATGAGATCATGATGTTTAGATTGTTTTAAACATCATACATATGTTGTAAATTGTAAGGTTAATACTATACTATGTTACCGAGCAAAGAACCTAGTCGGTAAACCCTAAGGAACCTAGTTAGTAAACCCTAAGGTTATCGCTATCGGTTAATGAAGGCAGAATGTCTATCAAGTGAAGTTTAGTATTCACCGAGTTATTACCGAGTTGTAACCGAGCTGTAACAGAATACATTAAATTGTTACATGCGTTATTTAATGAAGGAAGCTTATGACCTAGAACTGATTAGATGATTAGTATGTCATGCATGAAGTTTGTTAATGAATCTATGGCAAAGGAAAATTGGCATGAAGATCTACAGCTCAAATTGAACTGCAATACCCTAGCACAAGTTCCAAGAAATATATGCAAGTTCCTAGGTGGGGTAAAACGTTTTCAGATCAAAGGATACATTGAACCTGGTCAAAGTTTGAAGATCCGATGGCTATGATTGATCATGAGAAATGTGATCAAGGAGATTAAGTGGTTGGCTAATTGTTTATAAATAGGGAACTATTGATAAACAATGCATGCATGCAAATGTATGCACAGGGATGCTACATAGTGATTACTGAGCACATAAGCTTGAAGACCTGTTTGAATAACAGAGTATAGAAGCCCAACAGATGGACAAGATTAGTTATATTTCTAGATTGTATTGAGCAAATAAGAAACTGCTTTAGCATTTTAGATGTGAAGTTGCAGATAGATTTTTGTTACTATTATTTTGTGAAAGTGACAGAAAATCTCTTAACCGAGTGGACTTAACAGTCTTATTTGTAAAACCCTCTAGCAAGGTGACATTCTGATTGAGTCTTCGAAATCCTTTAACAAGGTCACTTCTAACAAGGTGAAGATCCTAACAGATCTGAGGGAAATCCCTTAACCGGGTCACATCTAGCAATGTGTTTGTAATCTTTAACAGGATTTGCTTTTAACCGAGCATACTCTAGAAGACTATATTTCTTAGTGGGTCCGAAATCCCACAGTGGCTTTTTGCTATTTGGGTTTCCACGTTAAATCTGGTGTTATGAGGTTTATGATGTTTATATGCTTTTGGGTTTGCATGTTTAGCAGTTTTTGTTATATTACTGAAGTATATGTTGTCGAGGTTGAATCTGATGTTTTTATGGAAGATTAAGTTTGTATGATTCACCCCACTTCTCTCATCTTGTTGGCTATTGGATCTATACTTACATTAAGTATCAAAACTATCACTTCAAACCATTAAGTCGAGACAATCAAATCTCAAACCCTTGATCCCTGAACCTCGACAAGAGAATCAAACAAAGATCTCATCACTCATTAGGGATCAAAGATAACCTTTACTATGTTCAGTTTTGGGAACCTTGAATTGGTAACTCTACCCCCAACTTGGCCATGCCTTCAAAGCATTTCATCATTTAGCGAACCTCAAGTTGAGGTTCATTTGTTCAATATTCTAATATATAACTGTGTAGGGGAAAAAGCGAGACTAGGTTAACATGCCCTAATCCTACCTTTTGACACACATTACGGAATACGAAAGAGCCTAGAGGTATCACACAATTGGCTACTTCTTCTTGTGAAAGAGAGAGCCACGGGCTACCTATTAGGATTTCTATTCCTTCGTTGAAATTGAAAGATAAAATGATGCAAGTTCAAGTCCTAATCCCAAAATGCATGTACAAACGAATAACAAGATTGCAGAATTGAGATTAAACAATGAACAGTTGTAAATATAAGGATGAAATAAGAATGCAGATGCGTACCCAAAGTCAAAATCTGATTGAAAATGTTCGGGACGGGGGCGCGGGCGCCACTGTCCTGATACAATGCCGGAAACTGCTCCTGAAACTGCTATCTTGCACTCTGGAAACTGTCAGAAATGTTGTCTGTCAGGAGGACCAGGGCGCCCAGCGCCTCTGTCCCAGGGACCAGGGCGCCCAGTGCCCCTGTCCAGGCAGGACCAGGGCGCCCCACGCCCCTGTCTAGGTCTTTTACTCTGCAATTTGATGTGGAGTGCTGTCTCGACCTGCTTTTCCCGGATCTATCACTTGCGGCGTCGTCCGAGTCCCGAAACCTGCACTTATATCTGAAAAGGGTATGGGCGACTATATAGGGTTTTGCCTTAGTCAAACCCCCGCTTCGGTGATTTTCACCTCCACGAATAGCCAAGTTGTATTGTAAAATGTATTGTGTGTGCAGACCTAGTGTGTGTGCAAGGTCCTAAAATGCAAGCAAGCAAACTAGAGCAACCTAGAAAGTAAACCCTAATTGCTTGTAAATGATGATGTAAATGCTCTAAATCAAGATGCAAAGTGATCTAAAGCATGAATAAAGGATATATTGAAGCTTATGCAAAGACATGAAAACAACATGAAATCATACCCAACCCCCAAGGGAGGAGTACAAGCCAATCTTCAGTCAGTAATCTCCTATTGTTCTTCAATGTCTTCCAAGCCCTAAATGGATGAATGAAATTGATAAATTCTTGATAGAAGGATGTTGAATGTTGTTGAAGTCTTCAAAGATCTGCTCTTTCGCTACATATGAGGTTCCTGAAAACAAAAATCGGATCCCTTCAAATGAAGAAAGAGAGCTCTTATGTATGAAACCCTAGGTCGTAATTTCATCTTTTGGCCGACCTAGAGATTGAATTTCCCACCAATTTCTTGGGGTTAAGCTTTATTTTATGATTGGATTGTGCTCCTAAAATTTTGAGAAAAATGTCCGGGACGGTGTGCACTCCAGGCGCCACGGTCCCGACAACTTTTCACCAAATTTTCAGGGCCGTCGGATATGATGATTTTAGAGAGAATCCTAAAGTTACAGGTGACTTCAAGATGTTTTGACCCCCGAAACCAAGCCCCCAAGCTCAAAATAGGACTTAATTAGGGTTTTTGATTGAGTGATGTATTGGAGGAATAAAATGAAAAGGGCATGCTTTAACGAAAGGGCCCAACTTTATGATGTAGAGGACGATGAAATAGGACCTTAGACCTAATTAATTTGATTAATTAAGTGCTAAAGGAGAAATGCAATGCAAAATGTAAAATGCACTAAGGTGGGTGCTAAACTAGGTGTGAAATTGTACCACCCTAGCAAGTGCATACAATTTACGACGCTACATTTAGCCCCCACTTTAGCGGTCATATGAGTACTACGTGCATATGCAAGCTAAAGTACAGAAAAGTAAACATCATTTGAAAAAGGATATATCCATAAGTTGTCGGACGAAGCCCCCAGCGGTATCTGCAGTACACAGTTAGGAACCGTACCCTACAAAACACACGTTAGATCATAAAATCACCTAATGCTTACTAAGGAAAGTGATGAAATTTGTGAGTAGCTATATACCCCCCCCTGTTTCGACTTGCTTATTAGGGAGGTGAAACAGGGTAGCATGTTTACTTACAACAAATTGTGTAAGAGAGTATTGATGAGGGGTGTTCACTGAATAGGCTTCATCAGAGCACTTTTTGGAACATCCCGAGAGTAGGGGAATCAAAATACAATTCCTATGCAACAAACGGCTCGAAAATCGCATCTCCCAAACTCAAGTTATGATGAAATGAGTGATAAAGGAAAATTGGGGTTTCGAAAGTAGGTAAAGGAATGACAGTATATACTTTGAAAGTGACATTTGCATTTGTCACTTTGTTGATTTTGGAATATTGTTCATTGCAGTGGAGCCCACATAGCCATCATCATGCCTTCACGATGATCGGAGCGTCCTGCGAGGATTGAGATCCTGCGCCAGGCCGTGATCGACGACGAGCCACTGGACGAGGTGAGTTGACTGAATGTTGACTTTTGATTTTCTGCATTTTGACTTTTTATGATCGTTTGCAGGACCTAAAGTCTGACCTGAGCCCCACCCAGGGCGCCATGGTCCCTGTGGGGTGCCCTGGTCCCCTCAGGGTGCCATGGTCCCTGACAGGGCACCATGCTCCCTGACAGGGTGCCATGGTCCCTAACAGGGCGCCATGGTCCCAATCAGGACTTGGCGAGGGATTTTAGGGTTAGCATATGATGTTCAACAGTTTGCATGAGTGATTTTGATGATTGAGTACTGATTACAGTTATGCTTTTGTGTTGCAGGGTCTCCCATACATGAGAGAGCATACGGCGGGATAGATTCTTCGCAGTTTGCGAGATCAGATTCCGCGGCTGACTCGGGCAGAGAGAGACACATTGTTGATCATGGGATTATGGTATGCGATCCTCACGCCAGCCATTCGGTTCCATAATGCCATGCTGATGGCATTGATGGAGCGATGGGATCCTGACACATGCACATTTCATCTTCCAGTAGGGGAGCTGACGGTTACACTTGAGGATGTGTACCGCATACTTCATCTTCCTATCAGAGGAGCTACTGTTACATACGTGACCGATCGGTCAGTGGAGGACCATTAGAGAGAGCAGGTATATTGCATAGGGAGAGTCATGCCGAGCAAGACGAGAGGTCGCATTATGGTCAGCTGGCTCTTACATCCTACAGGAGAGGTGCCCCTTGTGAGACGCCTTACGATCGCCATCATAGCACTAGCCGTCTGCCCTAATGGTCGAGGTACGCATATGCATGGGGGTCTCACATGGTGCATCAGAGCTATGGAGAGACATAGGAGAGTATATGCTTGGGGTCAGAGTATGCTTGCACATCTCTATCATGACCTTGAGGAGTATGTGTTTGGACAGGGTTGCAACTTGATGACATGCACACTCCTGCAGGTGTGGGTATTTGAGCACTTCACATGCACCAGGCCTGTCAGCTTTCCGATGAGTACGGCTAGCGAGCGACCTAGGGTGTTTGCTTATCCACTTACCAGCGAGTGGAGATTTGGAGATCTGTTATATTGGAGAGTGATTTTTGATAGATTGACAGCCGAGGTGACTGTGTGGAGACCCTATCTGCAGATGCCCAGATGGGATGGGATGGAGAGACAGTTAGCATGCTTACAGAGGAACCGCCTACTGCGGGGATGATATTCACATATCATAGTCCCATTCTACTTCGACCGAGTACGGAGGCAGTTTGGGCTAGAGCAGTGTGTTCCAGTCGATGTACCCATCTATACTCAACACTCACGAGTCCTTCCCAGACCTAGAGCAGTAGCGAGACTGGCGATAGATGACATTGAGACTATAGATATAGAGGGATCTGATCAGGATGTAGTCACTGATTACTCTGCAGATCTTGGAGCATAGCGCAAGTATGTCTCATGGTTTATGAGATCATACCCAGGGCCTATCTTTCCACCAGATCACCCGACAGGCCATCCAGGCCCATGGAGACATGGAGACCGAGATGAGGACCAGGGATCCAGGTCAAAGGAGCCAGAGGAGGGAGAGGGTCATGAGGAGGTAGGAGATCCTGATCCACCCACAGGAGATCAGCCTAGTGCCGAGGAGGAGGAGGAGGAGGAGGAGGAGGACACAGATAGAGATGAGGATGAGGAGGATGCAGGTGAGGATGCAGACGAGGACAAGGATGAGGATGATGAGGAGGACGACGAGGAGGAGGAGGATAGAGATGATGAGGAGGGGTCAGATGCAGCTCCCCACCATTCAGGAGATGATACCATAGCTCTGGATCCTCCTCTTATTCCCCAAAAGGGGGAACACGAGGTGATATGGAGACTTGTTTCTAGTACCGTCCAGCCTACACCCATCATGCATAGATTATTCAAGTGAGGGGAGCCTAGTAGTTCCCAGTCACAGATGCTACCATATCATGATCCCTACTGGCGTGAGGGAGATCCAGGTATAGTAGGTTTATATTGATTTATTAATGTTTTGATAATATAGAATGGTACTAATACAAAAATCTATTCTACTGCTACAGCTAATGTGCAGGAGTGGCATTCCTTGATTCAGCAGGCAGTGACAGACATTTCCACGATGGCACAGATCCCCAGTTCCTCACAGATTGCTTATAGGCCTCAGGGGAACATGGGTCGGCATGAGGACTTGTTTTCCCCATTCTGAGTACAGGTAGACATATGGAGGGAGAGAGAGAGAGTCCTATTAGAGGACCTTCAGCGGGCGCGGCGAGATCTAGCAGCTGCTCAGGCCGAGGCTACCTCCTATCGCGCGATCCTTATGGATAGGGATCGTAGGAGTTCCTCTCGGAGTCACTCGCGGTCTATATCGCGCTACACACCTATGGGTCCACCTGCACGGCCGGATCAGGAGGGAGCATCTAGTCGACACTCTCCAGCCACCAGCCCTAGGGATAGGAGATGATTTTATGATGTAGGATAGGTCACATTTTGGATGTATAGTGACCTAGTATTTGTATACGATCCACATATATATATATACATGCTTCTCTTTTGTCTCAAATGTGTTATCTTTAATGCTTAAAACAATGTATATTTTGTCTTGATTAAATCTAATACATTTGGTAGATGTACATGTATGTTCAGGATTTAATTTCCATGTTATTGATTTCTCAATGCTCCATGATTAAATTGATACATGTGTGACTTAATTAAAAATATTTAATCAAGTACTACATTGATGATAGGGAAGAAATATGCATTAAGTCTGAGAATCATATAACTAATGTGATTTAATTTTGAACTTAAACACAACATGATACGATCCTACTTAACACATAAGACATTGCGAAATATGCTAGCATAATGGAAATGTAAATCTTTTACAATTTACATAAATGAATTCAAGACAAACTATAAAGCAAAGAAACACGCTTGTCAAGAATGAAGAAATATAGATTAAACACCATAACATTTAATTCTATTTTGCTCTAATTAGGAGATACTAACATATTACCCAATGTTGAAGAACTGAAAAGAAGATAAATGAAATCAAAGATAAGGAATGAGGAATTAAGCATAGTATCTACGCAAGTGCATAGCATTTATAGGTTCTTTAAGAGGCGTACCATCCACATCCGCTATCTTGTAAGCACCTGATCCATAATCTTCAATAACGATGTATGGTCCCAGCCAATTAGGACTAAATTTTCCCTTTTATTCAGGTAAGGAATTCACATTGCGTTGATTCTCATAGAGGACTAAGTCACCTACTGAGAAGGAACGTTGAATAACCTTATCATTATAGCTTCGTTGTAGAGTTTTATGATACGCTTGAATATGCTCAAGAGCATTTATACACTGTTCATCAAGCATCTCAAGCTGTTGAAGTCGTTGTTCTCTATAAGAGTCATCATCTACTATACCTTTGAGAGAAACCCTAAGTGATGGAATCTCTAACTCTAAAGGCATAATGGTGTCAGCACCATAAACAAGATTATAAGGAGTAGTTCCTGTAGCAATTTGTCCACTCGTTCGGTATGCCCAAAGAGCATAGATTAGCTGGTTACTCCAATCCTTACCATGCTTATTCACGGTTTTGCGAAGAATTTGTTCAATTATCTTATTGGATGATTCGGCTTGACCATTTGACTGAGGATAGTATGGTGTAGAAAATCGATGTTTGATATGATACTTCTCAAGGAATTTCTTCACGTCCTTGTTCTTAAATGATGTCCCATTATCTGAGATTATAGTAGAAGGTATCCCAAATCGAGCAATGATGTTTTCTAAAAGAAATTGACAAATCACTTCAGCAGTAGTAGAGCGAAGGGGAATAGCTTCTACCCACTTCGTAAAGTAATCTATTGCAGTTATAATGAAGGTGTGTCCTTGAGATGAAGGAGGAGAGATTTTACCAATGAGATCCAAACCCCATGCGGAGAAAGGCCAAGAAGATACTTGAGAACGAAGTTCTTGGGCAGGAGCATGAATCAGATTATTGTGTTGTTGACATTGATGACATTTCTTAACAAATGAAAAAGAATCCTTCTGCATAGTTTGCCAATAGTATCCCATATGAAGCAATCTTTGAACCAAGGATTTCCCTCCAAAATGCCCCCCACAGGCACCTGAATGTGCCTCTTCAAGAGCAACGGGGATTTCCAATTTGTTAAGACAACGAAGGAGAAGACCGTCATAACCCCTTCGGTAAAGGACATTAGAAAGAATGATATACCGAGCAGACAGCTTGCGGATTCTAGCCCTAGTGTTCCTATTAGCGGAATCAGGAAAGGTACCATCGGTCAAATATCTTACGATATGCGAATACCATTCGTCTGAATCTACAAAGTCACAACATGTTACCAAGCTAGAATCGTCTACAATAGCTAGAGAAATAAGGTTGTGAATAACAAATTTAAGATCAACCACAGGGTCCTCTAAAGATACAAGAGAAGCCACACATGCCATTGTGTCCGCATGCCGATTATCTTTTCAAGGAACAGGTTCCATGGTATAAGAATCGAATTTTTGTAATAAAGAGATGGCAAGGTCTTTATATTGTGATAATTTGTCCTGTTTTGCTTGATACAATCCTGTTACTTGTCTTATAATCAATTGAGAATCTCCATAAATATGTATGTGTTTTATGTTCAGAGCTAAGGCTACTTTTATTCCCGCTATAAGAGCCTCATACTCAGCAATGTTATTGGTACACAGGAAATTTAGATGATAGGATAAGGGAATGGGTTTCCTTGTAGGAGAAATCAGAACAACACCTGCCCCCGATCCCATACGACACTTAGAACCATCAAATTATAATTCCCAAGTTTCATCTTTCTCTATAGAAAGAATGAAGTCATCGGGGAAAGACTCAGAATTAGGGAAGGAGAAAGGTGAAGGGGCCTCAACTAAGTGGTCGGTCAATGCTTGCCCTTTAATTGCTCTTTGAACACAAATTTAAGGTCAAATTCTGTTAACATCATAACCCACTTAGCTAGGCGTCCTGATAAATCAGTTTTAGAGAAAAGATGCTTCAAAGGATCAAACTTTACCATGACGTGGACTTCTGAATTCAAAAGATAATGTCTCAATTTCTGAGTCGCAAACACCAAGGCCAAGCATTGTCTTTCTATCGCAGAATATTGGGTCTCATAATCAAGTAAGGTACGACTTATGTAATAAACTGGACATTCCTTACCATCTTTATCATGTTGTGCCAACAATGCTGCGAGAACATGAGAGGAAGCAGCTGTATATAGAAGGAAAGGTTTAGAAGGTTCGGCAGGTTGAAGAATAGGAGGACTAGCCAAATACACTTTTAAATCTTCAAATGCTTGCTGACAATCTTCGTTCCATTGAAAAGTGATATCCTTTTTAAGAAGTTGAGTAAAAGGAAAGGTACGATCCGCAAGTTGAGATACGAACCTACGAATAGCTTGAATCTTTCCTTGTAAGCTTTTAAATTGAGACACACTTCTAGGAGGTGGCATGTTGACAATAGCATCTATTTTCTTAGTGTCCACCTCGATCCCACGATGCGAAACTATGAATCCTAATAGTTTTCCACTATCCACACCGAAAACACATTTTCAGGGATTCAAGCGCATGTGATATTTACGAACTCTTTCAAAGATTTGACGAAGGATTTTAATGTGATCTACGCGAAGAATGGATTTGGCTAAAATATCATCAACATAATCCTCTAAAATCTTATGCATATAATCATGAAAGATAAGGGTCATCGCTCGTTGATAAGTTGCACCGGCATTCTTGAGTCCAAAAGGCATCATTATCCAACAAAACGTACCCCAAGGAGTGGTGAAAGCGGTTTTAAATTGATCTTGAGGGTTAATGAAAATTTGATTGTATCCTGAAAAACCATCCATGAAGGATAAGAAGGCATGTCCTGTCGTAGAATCAACTATCATGTCAATGTTTGGAAGAGGGAAATCATCTTTTAAAGAAGCCTTATTTAAATCTCAAAAATCCGTACACATTCTTATTTTGTTATCTGGTTTAGCCACAATGACAATATTTGAAATCCATGGGGAATAGTCAATAGGGCGGATAAATCCAGCCTCCAATAATTTTTCAATCTCAGCCTTAACAAGCAAAGCCACCTTAGGATTCATTTTTTGAATCTTTTGTTTCACGGGCTTAGAATCAGGAACTAAGACAATGTTATGAGTAACAATCTTAGGATCTATACCAGGCATGTCAGAGTATGTCCAAGCAAAGATCTCGGGGAATTCATGCAATAAATCTTCATATTGTTTTTGTTCCTCTTCATCCAAACATTTTCCAATTTTAATAACTTTCTCTTTATTGCAAGGATCCATCTTAACATCAGTGGTGTCACTTATGAGAAGATTACTTTGTTGAGGAGTATCCTTTAACTGAGGGAATTCTTTCACAATCTCATCATTATCGATCTCTTTTCCAAAATAGGCTTCAGTGTTCAAACAATAAGGGAGTCCCCTATTGTGATGATAATGAGGAAGAGTGTCATAGGCTCCCAAGAATTCAGCTAAAGCATCGTCGGTAGGGAAGACATCCAAAGCACAGTCACCCGAAGGATCCCCATAAATATACTCAGGGTGTTGTATTGATAGAGATGTAGAAATAGCATTAACACTAATGCATGGTCTTTTAGAAGCTTTAGTGCGTTTGTAGGGATTATAGCCAAGTCCAAAGGCATAATTATGAAAATTAGTCTCTAGAGGAACTTTTATCCCTTGTTCATGAGCACCACAACCTTTTCCATGATACCCATGCTTAGCAAAAATGCAAAAACCACGACCATAACAATCAGCCATTTCAGAAAGAGGAGGTGGTTTTTCATAAGACAAAGAATCAAACTCTTCATAATTAGAGGTGTGAGGAGAAGAAGTTTGAGAAGCGGCCACAAAATTATTACTCATAGGTTCAGGTAAGATTGACTGATTTTTAGCTTCTTCCTTCTTTTCAACCTTAAGTTCTCTAGAAGGAACCTTATATTCACCTACAAAGGTGGGATTGAAATCAAGAGATCCCCAATCGTCTTCTACGAGAACCTTCTCAGGATCAAAATCTTTCTTATGTGTAGATTCAAGTCGAGAAGAATCTTCTTCAGGAACTCCAGACTCATCCAAAGAATTTTGATCATCAGAGAGCGAAGACTCATCGATAGGTATCTTGTTTAAAGAGTCATCACTAGACGAGGATGGCTTAGAAGAACCCCCTTTGGAAGTAGATGTTTGTAGACAAGCTTGGAAATTAGTATCACCTATCAAGGTATATGTCTTATTGTTATAGATAAATTTAACTTGTCTATGCAATGTAGAGGGGACAGCTTGCATACTGTGAATCCAAGGCCTCCCTAATAACAAGTTATATGTTAAATTTCCCGACATAACATGGATAGGAGTAGGCAAAGTAACAGGTCCTACTGTAAGAGGTAAGGTGATAATACCTAATGAAGTCTTAGCCACATTGTCAAAGCCTCGAATGGGATGAGAGTCAAGCTCAATGAGAGATGTATCCACATTCATTTTATGCAATAGATTGATGCTACACACATTAAGGCCAGAGCCATTATCTACTAGTGTTCGTCTTATAGCAGTGTCTTTCATGATAACCACAATCATCAAGGGATCATATTGTTGTTGAATTTCACTAGTAGGCAACTCATCTTGGGTAAACACAATTTGAGCTTTAGGATTCATCATAGAGTTAACTAAAGATGCTACATTACTAGATGTATTCGGTGGAGGAACATTCAAATCTTTCAAGGCCTCTTGTAACATTCCATGATGAGCGGAAGAAGTTTGAATCAAATCCCAAAGGGATATCTTAGCAGGGGTGGCTTTAAGTTGTTCTCTGAGATCATATTCCTTACCCATAACTTGTGAAATACGAGGAGCTTGTGGAAGAATTGGTTGAGGATTAGGAAGAGAAACTGGAATAACGGGAGGAGGACTAGGCTGCCTATTATTTCTGGTGTGATAAGTATGGGCAACTGCATGATAACTCTCTCTAGTTATTTTCTTGGCATAACTATAAGGACTTATAGGTTTTCTTCCTTGCACGATGATAATTGGTTTATTCGGAGTACGAAAGGAATCATGATCATACCCTCCTTGGACAGTAAGGAGAGGTGATTTAGGAATTTGAAAGGTGGGAGAAGGATAAGCACCTTGGACTTCAAAGAGAGGCTTGTTATGCTCATTCAGGTTTATCATGTTAACCAATTTAGAAGTCTTGTTCTTATTTAAAGATTTTGATAAAGCCACAAAGTCATCAAGAGCATCATCCAACAAAGCATGATCATATCGATTAAAAGGTCTATCTTTTGATTCAAAAGGAGACATCTCCTCATAGAGGGGATTATTGAACACAACCATGTTACTAGATTCAGTGGAAGAGTTGATAGGAATGTACCCTTGAGAGGAACCATTCAACTTATCTTTCTCATCACATCTAAATGGCATAGTAACAAGGTTTATGAGTTTTTGGTAAAATGAAGGTTTGGCATCTTTAGGGTTAAAAAACTCATCTAAAGATTCATCTAATTCATCTTGGCTATACTCATAATAATCATCAAAAGCACGAACATTTTGCAAATAAAAATCTGACATTTTGAAATAAAGGTTGCATAAAATTTAAACACACAATGCAAAGAAACACACCTCTCTTTTTTTTTCTTTTTAATGAAAATGAAATGAAAACACACTAAATCTAGATCTAGATCTAACAAATGCAATGCAAGAGGAAGCAATGATAGGTTCACGTCAAGTTCACCAAAATGTGTAGGGGAAAAAGCGAGACTAGGTTAACATGCCCTAATCCTACCTTTTGACACACATTACGGAATACGAAAGAGCCTAGAGGTATCACACAATTGGCTACTTCTTCTTGTGAAAGAGAGAGCCACGAGCTACCTATTAGGATTTCTATTCCTTCATTGAAATTGAAAGATAAAACGATGCAAGTTCAAGTCCTAATCCCAAAATGCATGTACAAACGAATAACAAGATTACAGAATTGAGACTAAACAATGAACAGCTGTAAATATAAGGATGAAATAAGAATGCAGATGTGTACTCGGAGTCAAAATCTGATTGAAAATGTTCGAGATGGGGGCGCGGGCGCCACTGTCCTGATACAATGCCGAAAACTGCTCCTGAAACTGCTATCTTGCACTCTGGAAACTGTCGGAAATGTTGTCTGTCAGGAGGACCAGGGCGCCCAGCGCCTCTGTCCTAGGGACCAGGGCACCCAGCGCCCCTGTCCAGGTAGGACCAGGGTCCCCCACGCCCCTGTCCAGGTCTTTTACTCTACAATTTGATGTGGAGTGTTGTCTCGACCTGCTTTTCTCAGATCTGTCACCTGCGGCGTCATCCGAGTCCCGAAACCTGCACTTATATCTAAAAAGGGTATGGGTGGCTATATAGGGTTTTGCCTTAGTCAAACCCCCACTTCGGTGATTTCCACCTCCACGAATAGCCAAGTTGTATTGTAAAATGTATTGTGTGTGCAGACTAGTGTGTGTGCAAGGTCCTAAAATGCAAGCAAGCAAACTAGAGCAACCTAGAAAGTAAACCCTAATTGCTTGTAAATGATGATGTAAATGCTCTAAATCATGATGCAAAGTGATCTAAAGCATGAATAAAGGATATATTGAAGCTTATGCAAAGACATGAAAACAACATGAAATCATACCCAACCCCCAAGGGAGGAGTACAAGCCAATCTTCAGTCAGTAATCTCCTATTGTTCTTCAATGTCTTCCAAGCCCTAAATGGATGAATGAAATTGATAAATGCTTGATAGAAGGATGTTGAATGTTGTTGAAGTCTTCAAAGATCTGCTCTTTCGCTGCATATGAGGTTCCTGAAAACAAAAATTGGATCCCTTCAAATGAAGAAAGAGAGCTCTTATGTATGAAACCCTAGGTCGTAATTTCATCTTTTGGCTGACCTAGAGATTGAATTTCCCACCAATTTCTAGGGGTTAAGCTTTATTTTATGATTGGATTGTGCTCCTAAAATTTCGGGAAAAATGTCTGGGACCGTGTGCACTCCAGGCGCCACGGTCCCGACAACTTTTCACCAAATTTTCATGGCCGTCGGATATGATGATTTTAGAGAGAATCCCGAAGTTACAGGTGACTTCAAGATGTTTTGACCCCCGAAACCAAGCCCCCAAGCTCAAAATAGGACTTAATTAGGGTTTTTGATTGAGTGATGTATTGGAGGAATAAAATGAAAAGGGCACGCTTTAACGAAAGGGCCCAACTTTATGATGTAGAGGACAATGAAATAGGACCTTAGACCTAATTAATTTGATTAATTAAGTGCTAAAGGAGAAATGCAATGCAAAATGTAAAATGCACTAAGGCGGGTGCTAAACTAGGTGTGAAATTGTACCACCCTAGCAAGTGCGTACAATTTATGACGCTACAATAACAAGATACAATTTTAGGATCCTCGACATCAATACACAAAATGATCACAAACTTTTGGATTTGGGGGTTAATTCTCCACTCTCCCAGATTTTATAACAAGATATTAGAGGCACAATCCCCAATCCTAGCCTAAGTTGTTTCAACAAATTTCTTGAACATAGGAAGTCATTTCTTTGATGAGTTTTTAACAACTAGATGATGAAAGTGATGAATTATGCTAACAAAAGTAGTGAATTTAGGATGAACATTAATGATGAGATTTATTTTTCTTCAAAACTTAACTTATTTCTCGTGTAGAAGAGATTATGTCTGGAAAGAACGGAATAAAGGAGACACCAATGAAGTTCCAATTCAAAAGATATTTCTTTCCTTCCAAAATTATATCTACTAAAAAAGACATTAGTGACACAAATATGGGCCATATTGACCAAGATGAGTTTTTGAGAATGATTAAGGATCAAAACAATAGGACTCCATGGGCTAAATCCTTAGTGAAATCAAGACTTATATAGGTGGCTACTTTCCTAGTAGCTCTTCAATCTCTAGATCTGGTAATGACATGTGGATAGAACTACAATGTAGATGAAAGGAAAACCTATGGACCTTTGGGAGAAGTAGTATTGGAAATCACCTTGGATTTAGTTCAAAGAATATTTGGGATTCCTACATATGATGAGTATTTTGACATGAGTCTGACCATTGGAGATCAATACTATGAGAAGTGTGAAGAGCTAATGGAATATAACAAAAATTTATTGGATAACCCTATGAAGGTGTTGAAAAAGTTTTCAAAAGTAATTTACAAAAGCATTCTCCATGAGGATGCCAAAGATCAGGTTACTTTGTTTAGTAGAGTGATAGGAATACCAAGTGCTAATGCCATCCCTAGATGTTATTCTTCATGAAGACAATCGTTGCTAAGAAAGAGAACATACATTGGGGGATTTATCATAAGTGACTACCTACCATCTAGTGGCATTCTATTACTCCTTGTGGTGGTACTCTCTAGATCACTCTTGCTCCTCTTTTCAACTCATCACTCTAGGAATGTTGGTTGTTGTCTTGATTTATATAAAAACAGTTAAATTGTAACTTTTTCACAGGTAAACATTGTATGTTCTTCTCCTCAATAAAACATGCATCTTAACCTTTTCTTTGTCCAACATTTTGATGCATAATTACCAATATTACCACAATTGAAAGAATTTACATCATTTCTTCTCCTATTCCCTCATCTTCCTATGTAGTTTGAAATTCTATTGTCATCTTGGTACCCTCAGTTTCTCTACATTGCATAGGCATGTGGATTGTCTTGCCATTGGGAATCCAGTAGCCTATGTCATCTATTTATTCCTATGTACACCTTCCATTTGAGCAACATAAATTTCCCCCATTATGGATGGGAGGTCTATTTCTTCGATAGTTCTCATTGAGGTGCAAGTACCAATCCTGACAATATGTACAATACATTGAATTAGATTTAATTGCTCTTGCAGCAACTAGTATCTTTTTTTCCCTATCCTTAGGACATTCATTCCAAACAAAACCTTCTCTATGCTAATAATTCCACCATATCCATTAAGGTTTAGAGGTCCTTATTTCTTGTTGGATTGCCAACTTCTTGACTCGATCTTGTAGGCTTTCCTAAAGCTCTGTGTTCCAGTGTTTTTCTAGGGTTCTCCAAGTTAGGGCCTCTATCTCATAGGCCATTGTAATCAAATCACTATATTTTTTAAAATGTCTCCCATCTAACCCGGTTGTTATGTCTCAGTTCAATCTAGAAATGAACCACTCAATATTTCATTTCTCAATTAAATGTTCTTCGATCTTTTTACAGACTTCTTTTTAACTTCCTCTCATATTCCTTGATGGATGCATTGTCTTGGGTGAGGTTTCTCATTTTCGCAACTCCTATGGGAAATACTGGTGTCCTAATGTTTATCAATATTCATCTACTTAAATTCATTCCAAGTAGTTACATGTTGAGGATAGTGTTTTATATACCATTCTAATTCTGCTCCCCATACCAATCTTACAAAATCTAGCAATTTGTCCTTGCCAGCATACTTACCAATTTTCTCCCATATAATTCTAGGATGAAATAGTGTTCTTCTGCATTGGTGGTGTTAGTTCCAAAAACTACAATCTTAATGATGGTGCCTTTTGTAGTAGATTTTACTCTAGGATTGTTTGATATCTAGTAGTTTCCAACCAATTTTCTTATCAATTTCTTTCTTGGTGATTTCTTCTCTCTTTTCAATTAGTGTTCGAGGGCTTGCCTTCTCTGCCCTTGTCTCTTTCTAGTTTAATATTAAAGTATTCTTGTACTATTATTTCACTTCACAATATCTCTTCCTTGCTACTATATTTTGTTTGCTTCTTCTCTTCTTTGTTCTTTTGTTATTTCTTTGGTGTCTCTTCAAGTTCGATTCTCCTACTTTTATATCTAGCTAGTGATGGGTCTTGGTCTAGGGGTTGTGTCATTTCAAAACTTCTTTTTACTCCTTTTTTTGAATGACATATTGTTTGTTCACACCTCTTTGTTTAACCCTTCATTTTCTTTTCATTTATTTCCTTTTACTGTTAATCTTCTTATTCTTAGATTAACTATTTTTTAGGGTTATTTTTGAAGTTTACAAAAGTTCCCTAAAGCTATCTTCTAGCCTAACTATGATGTTGGTAAAATATTTTGGTAGGGATTGTGATAGGGTAGGGGCCATGTTGCTACTACTTGACAATAACAACAACCTCCTTCTATCATACCCTTCAAAGGTTGACTATACATTGTTCACCGATCCTTGCATCTTATTAAATTGAGAATTCATTTTTTATAGAATGTCTATGTCTCTGGTTTTTTTTTTCTCAAATATCCTTTATGGGCAACACCCATAGTGGTGCGCTCAGCGGCAACCTTATTGGCACACTCCCATTAGACACAATGTGCCACTAAGAGGGGGGAGTGAATCAGTGGTTCTCAAAATTTTCCCTTTAACAGACTTATGTGAATACTAGTTATGGGATCTAACACAATGCAGACTTACCAGTTAGTGGAGAGACTAGTGCAAATCAAATCACACAAGGGACATCACATAACACCAATATATACGAGAAAAACCCAAGATGGGAAAAACCTCGGTGAGCAATGTTGTTGGAGTCTACTGCTCCAATCTAGCCTCACAATGAAAACTTTGTTACAATGTTTAGGGCACCAACCTAAGGAGAAACAACCCCTTATTTAGGGCACCAACCCAAGGAGCAACAACCCCTTATTTAGGCAACCAACCCAAGGAGCACCAACCCATAGCTTGTTTATGGGCTACAATCCCTGCACCGAGCTACAACTCAGTGTTCACAATAAAAACATCAATTACAGAAGTAGTTGTCTTGTTACAAGTGAATCTTGCAACCATTTTGTATACCTTACTCTGTTGGTGAGATACCCTCTCTGCTACACCGACTCACTCTTTTGTTGCTCTTATCCATTGCTTTGCTTGTCGGTAAACTTCACTAGTCCACCTCTCTTATGTTTTGCTCTTACTAAATCTCATCCTCACTACTTTGCTCTTCATCGGTACTACACTCTGTCGGTTTTATGTATGTCTACTTTGCAACTTCCTTCACCTCTACTTTGCCAGTATGGACACTACCGGTTCTACTCTTCTACCGGTTGAACACTTCAACCATGTTCTCCCTCACTCTTACTCTCTTCTTAGATACTTGTTGAGCACTTGGTTGATTTTCTCTCACATGCAGAAGTAATACACTTCGAAGCAGCACAATATTCTTCTATTTAGCAGCAACCTTCAATGAATTTGGCTTACATATTTATAGACTGGTTTACTCGCCAAAAACCAATTCAAACTTTGGGCGGTTAGGGTTTCCTCACTTACCTTGAGGTAAACCAAATTTAATCAGGTCTTATCTACCAGACAGCTAACTATACATTTCCACCATTGTCGTGCCTTCCAATACACATTTTCCAAATATAGAAAACATGGCCCTTTATCTCGACCTACATCTGTCAAACTGCCATTAATACCTCTGCTATTTCCTTCTTGAGGTCTTCTCACACACTGATTTGATTTCTTTGATCCAGGTGCCACCAAATCCCTGATTTATCTTTGTCGCTCATTCTTCCTCGAGCCACACTCTTTTGATCTGATCTACAAATCACGGTGTAGTACCCCCGCCCTAATCAATTTCTAATCTCGGTGTGACCTTATATAGTCTATCATAATATAAGGTTATTGTCAGATGTTTTGATTTAGTGCATATCTGTTAATGTGGTTTTCGCAACAGTTAGTATGCAAGTTGATTAGTTTTCCTATTTCGCATTATTAATCTCAGGCTAACACTTTCATTAAATTTATATATGTATGCATGTATGACTCTTGGTTGCAAGAGATTTCAGGTACAGTGTCACATGGGTGCGAGGTTCGTCTCCACCTGTATTTGCAAGTTTGAGTGTACCTCTTTGGTCATTAGAATTAGGATTAGGTGGTCGTAAGACCCTTGTTTGACCATAGTCGTGCTCAAGTGAGTGTCGTCACTCGTCGTCGGTATTCCCTTTGGTTGGGTATGCGGGTCGTCTGTCTGTTTGGCTTCTTGGGTTGCGTGTTTTGTGTGTATGGTTAAATTGAGTAATTAGTCCTTAGTATTTAATTTGATTAAATATGTGTTTGTGCATTAAAGATTAATGGACTAAATTAAACAGGGTTTCTTTATGCGATTATTGTTAATTTGAATTGCTCGATTTAAATTGGGAGCAAGTTCAATTTAATAGTTAATTTTAATGTTAAACTTAATATGTTTATGTTGTTGGAAAAAAAATGTTTAAATTTAATTGAAATAGAATTAATTTTATTTTCTTGGCATTTTGGAAATAGAAAGGTTAAATTCAGTTATTTGAGAAAATCAATTTTAAATTGAAAAGCAAGTTTAATATGTTGATATAGTTTAAAAGAATGATTTTTGTGAATTATTTTAAATAAAATATTTTAATTCCAAAAATAAAATTTTGGTCAAACTTCTCCCATTTAACCTAGGCTTTTGGAAAAATATGGGGGATTGATATTTTTGGAAAATATTTTTGGATGGAAAATTTGGGGGTTTTGGGAAGAGAGGGAATTTCTTGAGCTAGAGATTTGGGCCCTTCTTCAATCTTGCCAAGATTGCTAAACCAGGTAGGCCTCTGGTTAATTTCATTGTTTTCCTTGTTTTAAAGAAATTGTTTTGGATTTTTAAGAAATTTGTGTCTGAAGATGGAAAAATCTCATCTATTTGGGGAAAATGAAACAGATGCAAGTTATTTCCAATCCAAACCCTTCTTGTTTGTTTCCATTCCAAGTTTAGATTATGGTTGCTCTAATTGTTTTAAAATCAAAAATAAAATTGGGTTGGTTGTATACAATGAAAATTGGATAAAATTCTAAATTAATGCTTTCAAATTCAAGCTTTAATCAAAGAATTCTGCCTGTATTGGGATAATGGATGTTAATCCTTATTATTTTACCAATCTGGTGTTTGTTTTTAAGAAATCTTTCCCTTCCTTGAATCTGGGTTTTCAAAAAAAAAAAAATCAAAATGTATATTTAAGAAAACTTATAGTTTTCTGAGAAAAAATAAAATAAAATATTTCTTTTAAGTCTCTGGGAGACTTTTTTTTTTTGGACTGTATTTTACACAATAAATAAAATTTAAAAGAAAAATTAAAAATTAAAAAAAAAATGTATGAAACCCCACCCACGTGGCAGAGTTTCCCCCACTACGTGGAGGGGTATAGCGTGCTCCTTGGGGTAACATCGCTGCCCTTGGTAGCGACTGCTACCTTTGGGTAGCAGCGCTGCCTAAGGACAGCGCCTGCTACCTTTGGGTAGCAGCGTTGCCTAAGGGCAGCGTGAGCTAGCAAGGGGGGGGCCCACGTGGGAGTCCACGTGGGTACTCTTCCCCCCATACTTTTATTATTTTCATTAAAAAAAATGTTTTTTTTATAATATTTTTATTTTTTAAAATCAAAAAAAATATATAATAGTAATTTATTATTATTAAATGTAATTATTTTAAATTAAGTTTTAATAAAGTTTAAATATGGCATTCAATTAATAAATTACGATTAGATTGTAATTAATTAATTGTATAAGTGGCAATATACATTAATTAATTTTCAAAATTGTATTTTATTAGTAATGCATATTTTTCTAATTAGATACTTAATTTGTTATTTTGTTATTATTTATTACTTGTTTATATTTTATTAATCGCGGATTAATAAACGTATATTAATTAATAGTTCATTTTGGCATTTTTTTCTATATGCGTAAGGAAATAATTGTTAAGTTAGGAATGGACTATCTTTATTTGGATTCCTTATATGTTTATGTTTCCTTGATCTATATAGTGTAACTTGGTTCTCGAAAAGACGAATTTGGAGGAATTATTTTTGAACCAATTTGACAATGATGTTTTATTTGAAGAATAAATATCATATTTAGTTTGTTAAAGTTTATTTATTTTTATTTATGTGAACTGGGTTTAAGAACTCATAATGATGCATTTATGTATGTTCGATGCAATTGAACCTTAGAGAGTTAGAAAACCAAGAACGATTTGTACCTAGATGAGGTAGATAACTGCAATCTA
Organism: Cryptomeria japonica; assembly: GCF_030272615.1. Taxonomy (NCBI): domain Eukaryota; kingdom Viridiplantae; phylum Streptophyta; class Pinopsida; order Cupressales; family Cupressaceae; genus Cryptomeria; species Cryptomeria japonica. The sequence continues at coordinate 358,019,541 of NC_081414.1, read as the reverse complement.
ACTTAGATCATTTAGAAAACTTGATCGACATTTAATGTTTAAATCAATATGGGAAAAGATTGTATTTACCAATTGTTGCCTATGCAAGTTTAATTTATGTATTCGCTTTTGTTTAAGTAATGGCAAGTCGTGCTTTGTTTGATTGGACCCTATCATATGGATTGATTTGGGTACCTGTTTCTATCCTCGGTCTCGAGTTGACTATTATTTTGTTGTGGTGTTGTATTGGTCATATCCTCTATGTGGGTGTTGAATGATGATTCGTGGTTGACCATAGTTGGTCAGGTCTCTGGTTAGAGTACTGTCAGTAAGTGTACCTCTATTGAGTCGTGTTTGACCAAATGGTCGTTCCCTCCTTTTTGAACTCCGTTTGTTTGACCATGTGTGTTCCTTGGTTTCTGAGGTCGCTTGAGTATAGTCTAGTGTCGTATGGGAAAGTGGCTTTCGATTGGGGGATGCGCCCAAAGTGGTTGCTAGGTATCCCATCGAAAGTGAGTCTAATAAGTGATAACCTAACAGTAGATTAGAATGCTAATCTATAAGTAAGATAATTGTACCTCACTCATCAAACGAGTGCTAACACAAACTTGACATGCTGTGAGAAGGCTTGAAACGGAAAACCATCATCCTTTTCTTCACGAAAGGATGTGTGGGTCCACATGAGGCTTGGATGGGCCGGAGGTTTGGATTAGGTTGCTAGGGTAACCCAGTGTATGGGGCCAGAACCTATGAAGACCTACCATGGTAACCATACCAGGTTGTGTGATGACACTTGTCCCTACATTCGCTAGTGTGTGGTTGTATTGTCTTGATAGGAGCACTTTTGTGGAATCATCTTTTTGCTTATGCCCTTGTGAGTACCTGATTGTCATGTTGGTCCCTGGGTTGCGATGACTTAGTTTTGTGGATGCTCCAGTGGACCATTGTATTTGCTTCTATTATGTTCAGATGGATCCTTTCCTTTTCAAGGATTGTTTATGTATTTATTGACTGATGTGGTCATTTGTATATTGGTTATGTTTTGCCTTGATGGTAGGATTCTAAATAATCAGAAACTCATGTATTCTTAACTTTATTAATTATCAGAGGGGTCTTGTAGTTGAGCAGACCCAAAGATGTAGCCCTTTAGGGGTGAACTCCGAGATCAACTTGCTGTTATGTGATGCTTTTGTTCTTATGTTTCATGTTTAGCGTTAGCATGTATGAATGGCATTTTCATAGAATGTATAAATGGATAAGATGAAATTAATTTTAAATGCATGTATGCAGTCCTCTCTTGAATGCAGTAAATTGGAACATGAAAGAATTTAGATTAGGATATTGGAATATATTCAGTTATTGTTAAGGAAATTAAGTATGAATGGAAAGATTTCATTAGTTTATGATGAAATTCAAGTGTCTTAATAAATTAGATGTATGACTTAAATTTTAATGAAAAGTATGAACGAAAGGTATGAATAAATCTTAATGGATGAACCTTATCTTGTGATTTATATTTTCATCTTCTGAAAGAAATTATCCTTGTTTAAGAAATATCTCATTATAAGATAATTAGCTTATTGGATCTATTAGTGTGAGTTAAGTTAAATGTGTAATTAAGTAATCATGTTGGGAAACTCTTTAGGTGTTAGATGATGTCTTCCGCTATGTAATCTGAATTTTGATATCTCATTGTATCCTAATGTTGTGTTTATCTTTTAAAAAAAAAATTATTGCACTCCATTTGTATGTTTTAGCTTTATCCCTTGGGGGTTTCCTGGTGGGGCATTACACATGGATTCCATATTAAATGCACACATGTAGAAACACCTATCTCTACACAGCACTCCATCGACCTTTGCATGCTTGCCACCTTATCTCTTCGTGGCATCCATGTCGGCATCCACCTCTTCTTGAGCCACTATGTCGATATGGATTGAATCACCAACCAACTCCATTACTAGGTTCATCTACTGGTATACTAACCCTGTCGGTTAAACCCTCAAACCGGTCTGTCATTAACCTTGCATTCTGCTTCTCTTCTGGTGGACTACTCAATCGGTCAGCACTCTTACTAACCTGCCTTATGCACATCTTCATCAGATGGGGAGTCTTTGCATCTGCACCTTGTCCATATTACTGATGGACTTACATATAGGTAAACACTCTTGATGACACCATGTCATTAACCTTCCACAGACTCCATCTTCAATCAGACCATTTTCCTCTATCTGCATTTGCTCGACCTTACCTTCTCCTTGATCAGCTCGGACCATATCACAACCAATTTGTCAAAGTGACAAACACATCACACTTCATATTTTTTTGCAACTCAACATGCCTTCTCTGTCAGTCCAATGCATATCCATGTTCTCATGCACTTGAGGCATTCCTTTGATTCACTAGTAGATCTGGTGTGAGCCTTCAAACACCTGCCTTTACCTTTTCTACCTTATCTGATGAAACTATAATGCACACTATGCATAATAGGAGATAAGCTCCACTTACCGGTGGACTGATACTTTGCCTCTTGCATCCTGCAATGCACTCATGTGACTTCCTTGTTTGTGCAGCACATCTTCAAACAGTCACATGTGATCTGATGTGAGCACATTCATTGTCAGTCATTTTCTTCTCATGATGACTGCATCTTTATCCGATGGGAGCCCTATTGTTTTTCAACTTCACAGCATACCGATGATCTGTTCATTCTTCTCCTCAAGTGTTGATATGATTCAGGTAACATTCTACCTCTTCATCACAAACAACATCTAAGCACCTTGCTCATCCTGCTTGTACATTGGCCATGACCTTTGCAGGCTGACAATCACTCACCTCGTTGATCTGACTTCTCCATGTCAACACACCACTTACCAGTTGACATCCTTTCCTTACCGGTGATACATTGTATCGGTAACCTATTCATCTCATCCACACAAGTCAGGCACTAACTTGTGTATCAGTAACACGAGTGGTCATCTCTTCCTTACCTTACTGGTGTCCTGCAACCTTACCTGTGTTCTGCAACACAAGGTGATATCAAAGATATCTCAACTTGTATTCCTCCTAGACAGTGTTGCACATACATCTCTCATACCGGTAGACATCCCATACCGGTTGACATCAATGACAACACAATGCCAACAACTCTAGCATTGATTTTATCATTATTTCCATTATCCTTTGATGTATGTCTTCTCTTTACAATGCTTGTTTGAGTCTCCTCTCTTCTCCATTAGGGTTGACCATTATGTTCATTCTCCTTGTTTTATTTTTCTCCTTGATCTCTCTCAAGTTCTTATTATCACATGTGGCCATGGGTGTTCTAGATTTGGTCTTGCATTACTCCTAAATCACATCCCATGGTGGTTGCTCATTTAGTTTCTTCAATAGTCACATATTTTCATAGGTCTCTAAACCTTTTCCCCCTTTCCATTTCCCATCTACTTGGCGCGTAACCCCCTCTCACAAGGTAGACATCAAGAAGACAAATATTTTATTGATCATATCTCATTTCTTTCTTTCCTTTCGATCTGGTATTAGGTTAATATTTTAAATTTATTTTTTCTTGACAAAAACCCCAATAGAACCTATCCAGGGTCCTAACAATGAAACCAATGTTAGCAAGAAATATGAAGGAGACAAATTAGAAATATGTTCCCAAAGGAATTGTTTTGTTGTAGTATAATAACCCCAAACTCAATCATACTAGGGCAACAACAAAAAATCATTATGGATCTATTATAAGTACTCAAATAGAAAGAAAATATTGGGCTTGAGAATTAGATCTCTTTATATTTATTTCCCAATATATTTAGTATATTCCCTTATAACTCCTTTATATTTATATCTCCTCTATTCAGATTCTTTATTACTCATCTATTCTAGTGAATAGATCTCTCATCTATACATATATATCCTATTAGGGTCATATCCCTTAGATAGTATCCCTAAAGACTATTCTATCTCCAAAACTACATATTTCAGAACCGTGTTACTGGACTACAACCTTATATCTTTGGACCGGTTTTTGTATCTCATTTTCTAGTCAACAAAGTCACTACTCACTTCTTCGATAAATGTTAGTTTTCTTCCTCTATTTTAATTTTCTTATGAAAATTGTGTTTCTCAAATTTCTCTTTTATTTTTTTTCTTTAGGACTGAGTCTGTATATTTTTGCCTAGGAAAATGTCTTATTTTTTTGTGAAATCTTGAAAGTCACTCATCTAATCTTGAGTTTATTATCTATATAATCTTGAGTTTATTATCTATATACTCTTGAGTATTGTCATTTGCCCTTGTACATAGTTTATGTTTTATTTTTATTTATCAATATCAATATAGAGATAAGCTTATGGAGTGGTCCATTGAATCTTACCAAGGGTAAGCTTTTTTCTCAATGTTTTGGATTACATATAGCAAAAAGGAAAATAATGGATTGCTGAGTTTTTTGTGGAATGGGTGGAATTGAAAAGAGAAGTGTATGGGCAACAATATCCCAATATCTATGTACTAGGGGAAGAGCACCAATTACCGTTCATGTTCCAATAACCATTCACTCCTTGCACACCCAACCCCCCAATTACTAACTTTAAAAAAATCAAAAAATAAATAACTAAAAGCTCATTAACAATGTTCACATGTACCAATAGCCGCTCATTTTTTAGCTTTTTTGGACCATAATTGACCCATTTGTGCATATTTATTGGTAAGCACAAGTGCATGACTACTGGGGCATTTGTGCATAAGTATTGGCAATTTTAAGTGCACGATCATTGAAACATCTTTAAGAAAGTATGGGGAGACACTTTGAAATGTGTATTTTTTGACCCTTGCGTGCATAACGGATCCCACATTGTGAAGACAACAAAAAAAAATCATCAAAATCTAATGTACCGTTTAGAATCTAGGTATGCCAAAAATAGCTATAACGGCTATGATATGACCAATATATCTCCATACTATTGAACCAACATTTTAGAAAACGTGGCTACGTGCCCACCCATAAAGAGCAAGAATCTGTACTTTTATAAAGTAAAAAGTGGAGCTCGATCAACATCGTCTGGAAGTTTTCTTATCGTTAAAGAAGAGTTTGAGCTCGGTGATTCCATGCCATCTGAAAAGGCCATGACTATGTCTTTCCTTCATATAGCCCTACTTTCACCCAAATATGCAGAATCTCCTTCCTATATGGCCCAAATGTCATTTATGATCAAAATAATTCTCATCTTCTACAATGTTTACCAGTGGATTTGCAAGGGAAAATGAATGTATGCGCACACATTTTCCAAGTCTTGGAAAGAAAAACCATTCATCTTCAGCATGGACCATGCTGTCATTCATCTTTGAGGAGATGAACTTCAATGGTTAAATCACTCATCTCTTTCTCCAACTCTGATAATCTCACTTGTTTATTATTATTGTTATTAGAGGTTACAGAAAGAAGAATAACATTTTTCTTACACACTCCATCTGATATATGCTATCCACTACTATATTGCAGAGATTGGTTTTTTTGTTTACTCTAGGCAACAAGATTTCTACAAGCAATTTAGAAAATCTTTTCTTTTCCTCGGTTTTAATAAGGTTTGTCCCCATACAAATGCAATGGATGATCTCTGTACAGAACGTGAATTACAGTTCTAGCAAGTAGTTGTTTTGGGTCTATATACAACAGTGGGTCATCAACAAGCATTTCCAAGTTGGCAAATAATTATTGAACATTCTTTTGGTTGTTTTATTTATTCTCTCAACTGGCTTAACTCCTAAACCTACTCATGGTTTGATCACTTTTGATTTGTTAATTAATTCATTCAACTGTTGTTCAATGTTCTCTTTTAGGGTTCTAGGACCACCTTAATTATTTCATTGTGTTCTTGCGAGCTAAATTCAATACTTAAAAAATAACCATTGAAAGTAATGAGGAAATATGGGTGGTCCTTTAAATGACAGAACAAAATCTTCACTTTGATGATCATTAATCTAAAGCTAAATATTTTGTGCAAGTAGACACATGTGATTTCACATTAATGAACTATATTAATTAATAATAAAATTTAAATTTTTAAGATATAAAATTGATATAAAAATTTATTTATTTTAATTCAATCTTTAATTATAAGGGAAGACACAAGTGACAAAAATAACTAATTTCTTTTATTTTATTTCATAAATTTCAGTTTTAAATGTGAGATAATATTTTGGCTAAAAGTATAAATAAGTATATTAAAAAAAGAACAATTATGAACTAGCCTATACTTAAAGTTTCTAACTTGTAGTGACATGTAACAATGTACAATAACATGCAATAACCTATTGCAATAACTTGCTATATATAAATGATTGGTTTTGTTTATTTTTTTTGTGATGGGTAGCTGATAGATTTATATATTAATATAAACAAGATATACATAATATAATTAAGAGTTTGAAGTTTGCAAATCTAAGACGAGATCAAAAATAATTACAAAAAAAGGAAAAAGGGCTGAAGTTCAAGAAATACTGAAAAACTACTAGGAATCTAGGTTAACCAGGCGAAGAAGGAGAATCTAGACAGAAATTTAGTTGAAAATATAAAAAATAATATAAATTTTTAATTTGTTAAACCTAGATATCATTATATAAAAATAAAGGGGGTGTAGAAATATATAATATATATTTCATATCTTTGCATATCATGAATTATTATATTCTACTAAGCTAGAAGAGAAAACAGAGTAGGGTTTAATATGAGTAGGGTCTAATATGTTATTATTATTTTTATTACTCGTGTTGTTTAGAAATTTGTAGCTCATGTATCAACGTTGCAATACATCAATTATGAGTTTGTTTGTTTTTTGTGAAAAAGAAAGAAAATATTATCTTAGTATTGATAGCTTTGATAATATCAATAATGAAATGTAATATATTAATCATTGTAATCCTTGTTAAAATATATAATGAAGAATAATTGGTGCTTAATCACCCCACATCATCCATTATTTCTTTCTCTCCTCACTTGTCTACTTTGTGAAAAGGAAATATATCATTGATATGGGTGGAGTGTGGTAGAAACACATATCTTGAAGTATAATCAATGTTCGATATTGAAATGAAATAATTCTTGATAGATTTTTTATTTATTATAAATGTGATTTCTTCTTTTTTTTAATTATTCTTGAAAGGTTAAATTGAATGAAATAATTGCTACTTTATTAAAGGGATGTCACATATAAATTAAATTATTTATATGAATGTAATATCTTGGAGTCTTGGCCTGTTAATGGGCCTCTGCAAGTTAATCTGTCTTCAAAAGCTCACAAGGATGTGGTGTGGACTAAACCAAAGCCCAAATGGTATAAGGTCAATTTTGATGGGCTCTAAGGGCAACCCAAGACCTTCAAAGGCCGGGTTCATCACGCGAGACTGGGATGGCAATATAATTGCGCTTAGCGCAACCAAGCTGGCGAAAGGAACAAACAACTAAGTCGAAGCTCAAGCTGTTGTTGAAGCACTAAAAATGGCCAAAGCAATGGGGCTGAAGAAAATTCAGCTTGAAGGGGATTCTCAAATAATAATAAATGCAATTAATAAGGGCGAGATCCATGCTTGGAAACTAATTAAATTTGTGACCATTGCCAATTCTATTTTAAAAACTTTTGAAGATTTTGAGATTTGTCACGTAGCCCGAGTAGGCAATGATTTGGTGGATAAACTTTCAAATTGGATGATATCCTTAAAAGAGGGTTGTAGCTATTCTGGCTCCAAAACAGCATGCCTCAATATGATGCCGAAGGCATACCATTCAAGTACGTCAAGTCCATGAGAGCAACATTCCTAGGACCCATAGATGACATGGAGGAATTCGTTGCTGCGATGACGTGGATGATGTTGTCGTTCTGCGTTTGACGGAAAAGCTTGCTCGCGGTTAACACTTTCCTGGCCATTGTCACCGCAATGTGACAGTTACGGTTACATCGGGTGAGGCAATTAACATACTGTCGGGCAAGCGTTTTACATTTTCAGTGACCACCAATTTCGATTTTGCGTCAACTAACATGACTAACATCGGGCGGCGGCCATGTGTTATGGGCACAGTTTTCAATTCATTTTTTTTAAAATTTTGAATGAAAACTCCATTTCACAAAAATTGAAAATATATTTCATCCGGTAGTTGCATGTAGAACGCACTGGTGGAGGCGAAACAAAATATTCGACCCTGGAAATTCAGGCTGTAAATTCATGTGCCTAGTTGAATCACTAAGCGAAGGAGCTGCGCTTCAATTGTAGTTATAGGTATGCATTCTTAAAATATGTGTGGCTCCAAAGGGGAGGAGAAAAGCCGACCGCATGCATAACCCAAGTTGTCTGGGTATATTGTTAGTCGTATACACTTCTCACCTGTTAACATGCGGGTTTTTTTTCACATGCAGGGAGGAGGTATCGTAGCATACAGGGGGTGGTACGATTGAAGATTGTTGTTTAGGGTTATGGCGGCATTGGTAAATTCAAACCCTAATAGATAAAGATAGTTTTGTGATTCCTTCGTCAACCCAGTGTTTGAAATTGTAAATTTTATATCTTTTTTGTATCGCAGAGGTGGTTGTGAGTGTGCCCTCAGGAGGTGTCAAGAGGACAACAATTTGGGTGGAGGCTTAGGCGGCTGCGGTAATTTGAAACCCTAAGACATTCAATTTTTTTTTTTTATTTCTTGTGTCATTTTGTGTTATGTCTATGAAAATTAGGCATCATTTTGCAGCATGGTCATGTCAGGATACCAAGGTTCCCTTTTTTATTATTGATGGCTGATTTTTGGGATTTTGTTGAAAATCGTCAGGGTTTGGATTGTTTGTTTGCGGTTTGGTGTGTGTTAGTGTATATATATATATATATATATATATATATATATATATGTCAATATGAAGCAATACACACGCGCGCGCAGACACTCGCAGACACACACACACACACACACACACAAACATGTCCTCTACAATACAGAGGAAAACAACAGAATAAAATATAGATAAAAGAAACTATGGAAATATTATGCTCTGTTTCCATTATTCTCAAGTGTTCATTAGATAAAAAAAAAAAAGAAAACCTATAGTCCCATAAATCCCCCTTCAACAATGAGCCAGAATAGACGGAGGCTGCTTCAACAAGGAGCCCTTCAACAATAATGTTTTCGTTCGCGCATTAGTCTTACTTTTTCCATGTTAGGCAAATGAAAAAGGCGCCATGTTTGCTATCATCAAACAAACAACAAATCAACTCCTAATTTTCAGCAAACAACAAATCAACTCCTAAACTAGAGCAGGTCACACACAGTCAAGGATTGGCTGCATCAACGAGTCAACAACCTAATTTTGAGGAGTCTATTTGCATCAAAAGGCAAACCATAACATGTAAACGAGGTCAAGACCACGTAGAAGAAGCTCAATTTGAAACAAAACATTTTATCTCACTTTGTCTTTCATGTAGCTATTAGGTGCCTGCCACTTGTATTTGCATATATATATTTATTCTCGGACATGTATGTTGATGCATGTCATTGGTATGATATGTCCTTTTTGGAGCCAGAATAGACGTGTGTCATGTATGTTGATTCATGTCGTTGTTACAATCTCATTTTGAAGCCAGAATAGACATGTCTGACACAAGTTGGAAGCACCTAATCACACTCGAAAAGTGCAGAATAAACATAAATGCATATATATGTGGGAGTCTATGTGTATTGTGGCTCGACAGTGGACGTATCGTACCAACAACATGCATCGACATATATTTCCAAGACATGCATACCATGCCAACTTCTCGTGGTGCTCCGACCCATGGTATGTGATGTGGAGTTGTTGTCGAGTTCTCAGTTTCAATCCTCGGCGCCCACGCAAAATTATGTGGAAATGCTGGAGGATGGTTGCGGCATGCTTCGTGGTTACTGTCGGTTTATTGTGCATAACATGCACATTAAAAGCTTGTGAATGAAGGAATCGCATTTGGAGGGCATCCTGGCAGGAAGAAGAGGTCGCGGGCTGCAAAAACTTGGTACTTTTGTCAGAGAAAACACTAGCACAAAACTCAAGTTACTCTCGCAGTGGGACGCCTCTATTGTGGCTGCAAAAAACAAAATGGGGGGACTAACACCCCATGTTTGTGGCAGGTTTTTAATCGTAGGTTTTGCATTTGATGGCTGCTTTTGTCTAACACAAGGTTGTTAGTCTGTATGATTTTTCTATTTTGGAACCAGAAGAGACACAACCTCTCGGACCATTGTTCATGTACGAGTTGTGATTTGATGCAGCTAACAGCGGTAAATCCAAAGGCTAACACGCGATGCAATTTACCATAGTAGATGGAGTTAGTCAATAACAAGGCTTGAGAATAGACAAATGGTATTGTGTATTAGTGACATGTTATCCAAATGCATCCATTGAATGTAAAATATAGTGTAAAATGTGTGACTAAGTTGTGTGTTAGTCAGACCATAGTGTTGATTTTGAGTTGGAATAGAGGCATCTGTCCTTGAGCGCACAACAATAGTACGAAAATAGGTGGTTGATATAGACAACTCTGGTACAGCTCTGGTACTATGGCAAATTGACATATATAATTTAGGTGATATAAATTACTTAGTGGTAGTTTATATTGGATGTTAAACTGCAATTTCATATATGAACATTTAGGTTCCTTTTTTGTCTTTTGAAATAAATGTACTTCCCAATGTAGATTACCAGTAACATGAGTTATCCATGCAGGTTGTTGATTTTCAAGGACTATTGAGTAGTCCCTTGGCAAACGTCCAGACATTCCCAGGTTGTTGCTCTGTCTCCATTGTTTAATACTACTTGCACTGTAATGTCCACTTATTAATAATCTTTGGGCTTGTGCAACTTTTTGAAAGGCGCTTGTTATATATATATATATATATATATAGTTTTTTGTATATAATTTTTTTATGCAGCACAATTGTATGTATAAATTTCAGTTCTTCATCATGTAATATTAATGTCCTTACTTTTATTGAATTTGATAATAATGAAAATGAACAATGTAATTGGCTGATGCGTTTTATTATATGCTATAGATGCACCATATTAGACAATAAGATATAATTTTTGAACCTGAACACCTTAATATTGTTATTTATGGATCTTCGAGTCATGAAACCAGTGTTGAATATATGAAGCAGAAATCCTGATTCTTGCGAACTATGTGTTATAAATTTGTAAATATTCTGTTGATTTGCATGAGAGTGTTAATGTTCATCGTAGTGTATTTGTATTTCTAGATTATTGATGTTCGTGATGTTTGAGAAGTACATGTGTTTGATGATCCAACTCCAATCTGAAATGTTATTTGGGCTTCTGTTTGAGGTGTCTCGGGTTGGCACGACGAACTCCTCATGTGTCTATCCTTCAAAGTTTTTTTTTCTTTTTTTCTTTTCATAAATTAAGAGTATGTTTTTAATAAATAATACTATTCCCATGTCAACAAAGAGATGGAAGCTTTAGAATATGCACTCGTTTCAAAAGACTTGTGTCTTTCAAAAAATGAATTGGAGGTCTCTGTACCCATTAATTATCATGAAAGACTTTGTTAATGGTAATGATTCGTTGTTTATTCTCTGAAATAGATTGACCATCTTAATTGTTGCACACTCGTTTTACAACATCGATTTTGCAATTAGCGGTTGTGATTGACTAACTTGTCGGTAACACATTGTAGGAAAGGTCCGTTTTGGAGCCAGAATAGACACAGTCGATCCGTTAAGCGTGTTTTGCATCCTTGTTTATCAATCCTTAAGAAAGTCTAGTTTTTGTGTTGTATTTTGGATGGGGAGAACACAGGTAGCCTTTTTAATAGCGTTGGCGATGTATCATAGTCATTATTTCATTGCAATTGCAACCAAATATGTTCTAGAGAGGAATGTCATGGATAGTTTATGGCTAAACTGTTAGCTAGGTTATACATAACACAGCAACACGCTGACTTTGTATTGGAATGTGGGCATAACTGGTCGTGTGTTGGCTGTGTCATTTGTAGTGAATGTGTGGTGTTATTGATAGTGTGACGAATATGAATTGCATTTTTTTTTTGTTTTAGTTCAATCTTGTCAATTGTGTTGCGAAAAAGGTTGAGGGAAAATGTTGATCTTGATTATGGGTTGCTGGAGCTAAAGGCAAATGATCTCCTGGGAGTTGGTCGCGTTCGCTTCCTAGTGACACGTGACATCGGCCTGCCTGTAAGCTAAGTAGTTTTAATGGATTATGTAACATGTAGTATTGCTTGGTGTTGTAAATGTTTAATGCTTGTGACTGGAGAGCTAATTTGTATACCTAGGAGAGAGGTGGGCTCTCATATGCGGGAAGAGTTCGGTATTCATATCTGAAAGATTCAGGTGTTGGGCTTTCACATCTGGGAGTAGTTGAGGATTTGAATCCGAAAGAGTCAGGAGTTGGGCTTTCAGATGCATGACCAGTTGGAGATTCAAATCTTAAAGTTTCAGGAGTCGGGCTTTCATATCTAGGACTAGTTGAGGATTCAAATCTGAAAGGATCAGGAGTTGGGCTTTCAAATGTATGACAAGTTGGGGATTCAATTCTGAAAGATTCAAGAGTTGGACTTTCACATCCATGAGTAGTTGAGGATTCAAATCTGAAAGACTCAAGAGTTAGGCTTTCAGATGCATGACAAGTTGGGGATTCAAATCTGAAAGATTCAGGAGTTGGGCTTTCACATCCACGAGTAGTTGAGGATTCAAATCTGAAAGATTCAGGAGTTGGGCTTTCAGATGCGGGACTAGTTGGGGATCCAAATCTGAAAGAGTCAGGGGATGGGCCTTCAGGTCAGGTACTAGTTGGGGATTCAAATCTGAATGAGTCCCCAGTTGGGTCTCCAATTTTGAACCCATTGTCAAGTCAGCTGCTCAACGACTGCAGAACCACACTGGTAATTATTTCTCATTGCATTATATATTTTTTCCATCATTGCATGGCATGGTTGGTGGAAGTTGGGATTTATAAGTGGAAATGTAGATATATACACGGGCATAAAATGGATCGATGATGTGTGCTATTTTATTGAACAGCATTATGATAGTGGTTGTGCTGGTGAGGAAGATGAGGCCAGTGAAAGTGTAGATGAGGCTGATTATACTGATGCTTGAGGTGGTGAGAGTGAAAAAGGGGACGTTTGTAGCGAGCACGAGGTGAGCATAGAGCAGGAGGCTGAATGACAACGTGATTCTGTCAACGGTCGTGAACAGGAACAAGGAGGGGCAAGTAATAAGGAGGTCCACTATTAGTCATTATATGTTGGATTATCTTTATAATGCTTCATTAGTGAAAAATTGAATGTGACTCTTTGTCTCTGTTGGCTGTGTGCAGCAACAGGCCAATCACAAAAGAGAACATATTAATGGCAGGTTGCACTACTTTTGTCTCTTCTGTTATTGTTTTGAAAATGGAGGTCGTCGGTTTTGGGATCTGGGGAGGCTCAATATGCATAGAGCCAGAGAACATCAACTACCATTTTTGGGGATCGCACGATGCAATCGTCAACAGTGTGGAAGTGGAAAGCGCAGTGCCGATCATAGGAAGAAATCGTCGTTGGAGTTGAAAAAGAGGGAGTCTAATATTGAATACCAAATGGGCGTACGATGCAGTATAAAAAAAACATGTCACTGATCGGGTATGTATGAAATATGGCAAGAAACACATGATGAGCTTCCTACCGAAGGCAAGGAAGATATAAAGGAAGCAATGTGAGTGTACGACAACAGTCCGGTTAGGGAGGCGAGAAGGAAGAAGGTTTTAGAGTTATTGCAAAGAAAGAATATTGCAACAGAGGTAATTTTTTAGTGATCGTATTTTTTTATAGTTTACTAAATTCCTTTAAACATGTGAAGAATGACTTATTGAGGTATCCTATCCTAGTGCCCATATTTTAAGTGACAGTGCAAGCCATGGTGAGGAGGTTCTATCATCAAAGGCTAATCGCAAAACAAACGTGCTAGTGAATGAGGTTGCATATGTTTCGTTGGGGAAGCAAAAAAAGAGGAATGCTGCGAAAAATTCAAGGCGGGCTTTAGGTCATCAAACAAAAGAGGGTGCACCTATTTTGTGGGGAAGCAAAAAAAGAAGAATGTTGCAGAAAAAAGAAGGCAGGCTTCACATCCTCAAACAAACGTGCCAGCCAATGAGCTTGCATGTGATTTGTCAAGGAAGCAAGAAAAGAAGAATGCCGCAAAAAAAACAAGTCTGACTTCAGATGACGCGACACGTTTATCATTGAAGGTGACTGTTTGTTGGCTTGTCCATATGTGTGTTTTCATTGCATGGTATGCTTTGCACTGCACTGTGTAGTATGTTGTATTTCATCCATGTCATTGTAGGGTGATGGGGTCCATGGAGGGAGCATGGACTGTCCCGTGGTATTGGATGACACAGAATGTAGTGTGTGAAAAAAATTAAGTCGAAAACCTCAGGTGTCTATTATTTATAAGTTCATTTCATCAAAGAAGCTGAAGGAGACGTTAAATGAAAAATTGGGTGCATACAATGCTGAGAATATTGTGGATCATTCTCGTGACTTGGGCCAGATGATGGACGATACGAGAAAAGAACAGTCAATGCAGTTGCCTGATGACACCATGTGTAGTGTTCCCAAAAAACCAAGTCCAAAATCTCGAACGTCTATTGGGAGGAAGAAGGTGAAGGAGACGACGATTGAAAAACTAAGTGAATGCAGTGGCGAGACGATTGCAGAGCACCCTCCTCAACTGGGGTAGAGGTTGGAGGATAGCTACAAAGATGAACAGGTAATGCGGTGCCATTGTGCATGACATGTAGTGCTATATCATGACATGGTGTGTTATACTATACAGTAACTCTTTTTTTATGCAGTTGGTCGCGGTATTCGACAACAAACTTCAAAAGTCTATTTTGAGGGAGAAACTGAAGGAGACGGTGAATGGAAATTTGAGTGCATGCAATGGTGAGAAGATTGCAGAGGAGTCCACTCAATTGGGGCAGACATTGGAGGATAAGAGCAGAGATGAACAGGTATTGGGCTCTTCTTTTGGATAACAGGCGGTGAGGGGCAGTGTTATATTGGAGCATTTTTTATGATGTTGTGGTTTGTGTCCATTATCTATGTTCTTGTTATTTCCTTAGTCGTGTAAAATTCATCGGCCTTGGTCCAGTAGTGTTTGTAGGCGTATGGGTTTAATGTGTACTTACACTCCTGTACAATGTGTCATGTTTTGCAGCATAATCCGATAGAAACAAGCATTGACAAAGAGTTTGGGGGAAATGATGATGGATGTACAAATGCAGACTGTGACCACGATGGGGGCAATGGGTCAGAGAGACAGCTACTCCAGTACTGTTGTACTGCATTGACATGGATTCATTTGAGTATGTTTGATCGAGATGTATAAAGAATTTTATTTGAGCAACCGTGTCCACTCATTACTAATGTAGGCAACCGTGGAAGACAAAGAAGAGTGTACCAATGAAGATGCTCACGCTGTTGTTGGTGGAGTTGAAGTCCGCCGACTCCTGGATGGGGCAGTGGTTGGGGAAGGCATTGTTGATGGCCTGGGGAAGGGTGTAATGTGTCATACTATTCCACTTCCATGACATTGTGCTAAAGTTTGCATCATCAAAGTCTTCGATGCAAATGCCCAGCTACCTTTCCTAGGTCCTTTCGTCGATGACTTGTCGGATTCCCTAAACTCGTGGGCGGTGTGGCCCATTGAAGACCTGGTTTGTTCCCCACTCTTGGTAAGTTTCGAAGATGAGAAGATCCCTTCCTCCATCTTCTCATTCCATCATTTACCTTATTTCAATGGAATGAAATAGGCAGCACTCGTATGATGTCATTTGTATGTGGCAGGATAAAGTTGGCAAAACTATCCAACCACAAAAAGAGGATGTTAAACGTGGCCCTGTGATCAGATGGGTAAGTCACAAGCTATGATCACTTGGCATCACCCCTCCCGAATTACATAAGAATGAGAAGAAGCGTAAAGCATTTTATGGTACTTTCAACTCCATTGCGCAATCTAGACAGGGGAGGCGATAAATATTCTTTGATCATAGTTGTTGTTCCTCTTTCCAAATATTTAGAGTGAGATACTGTGGTGGAATTTCAGTCTTGATAGACTTTATTCAGATGGGATTTGGAGATGTTATATTGACATGGCTTTTACCTTAGCATAGTTTAAAGTTTAAACCCTCTGAATTATTGTTTGTCTTAGATGAATTGTACATTATTATTCAACCTTTCCTACTATTTTAAGCACCTTTCCTGTTATTTTAAGCAAAATAATTGTAAAGGCTTGATTTGTTGGACTCTTTCATGGTGATCCTGCACCATCAACTACCCTTTAGTAACTTCACAAACCTTTCTTTGGTGCGCAACATTTTTAATAATGATAGTTGATGGTACAATAAAGTCGATGATAGTCGTTTACTATTCAAGTTTTGTTCAAGGTCTCTTATATGTTGCATATGCATAGGTTTTGTTACTGCGTACCAATAGAGGGTCCCTGCAACTCTTTTACGTATACAAATGAAGCAAAATATTTGATTGAAATTATGAACCATGTGCTCTTTCCACTGTAGCTTACGATAGTTGAATATGCCTTTGTGATTGTTTATTTTTGAACACTGAATCTGAAATGAATTAAAAACAAAAAAATAACCAAAAAAAAAAAAAAAATCTATTAAAATACACCAGACTTCTGTTATAGTTTCATGGCATATGTGTAATAAGTTGGATGCAGGATGAGGGGTGCTAACTGATGGAGTTATCTTCCCAAAACATGGATTCCCAATTGGCAGGTAACCTGCCGCCCAAGTGCCTAGTTTAGTGAACATGTCAACTTTACCGAACACGTTAACTTTTTGTATCGTGCATAATGTTATTCATTCCAAAAAATGCAACAAATAGCAGTTCCTTTCTTGTTGGCATAAACTATTGTTTCCTACATTTTTCATGTTGTCTTGCCCACCTGTCTATAGATACTTCTTTTTGGCATTGTTTGTAGGGATGGCAATGGGAAGACCACGGACAGGAAAAAGAAAGGGTGTCGAAACATCTGTTCCACAGAACGGAACGCCTGCTGCAAATTCAAAGGCGAATGGGACGGCCGATGTTCTCACCTCCAACGGCGGTTTAGGGAAGTCTGCAAGACAACCACCACCACCCTTTGCAGATTAAAACGATGGGATGGACACAATGAAGTTTGACGCCATGCAAGTAGAACTGCTAATGCAGAAGGTCGAAATGGCCCATGTTGAAAATGAAAGGCTGAAGGGGATTGTTTCTCATCTTGAATGGAGACTCACTAAAGTGAAAAGGAGATGCACCGAACCCAATAAGAAATGCACTGAACTCAATAAGAAATGCATGGAACTCAATAACAAGGTCATGGACTTGGATGATAAGAATATGGACCTTGAGCTCGAAGTGTGTGGTTTGTAGATGGCGAATGAGAGACAGGAGGTAGTGCGTGAGGCGTCTACTAAAAATAGCAAAATCATAAGTGACCAGATGCAGGGGATGCTAGATGTTTGTGCGCAACGTGCTCAGTATTGGAAACATAGGTACGCGGAGGTGTTTGCCTCTATAACCGATGAAGATGATGGGAATGATGTGCCTCCCCTTACTCTGACCACAGGGGGAAACAAAAGTCATTTAAATACTCAACCTCTACCTCTATAACAGGCTTGCACTATTACGAAAGTTTTCTTGTTCAATAAAACGTCAATAGTGGTGCAGACTTTTTGTAATCAGACATATTTTTTCATTTAGGAAGACACTTTGTATGCTTCATAAATGGTTATTTTCAATAAACTTGATTGACCGAAGTTTTTCTTTCTGGTTCTTTTCTTCGGGAGCCCTTCTTGAACCAGTCCCTTGAACCAGTTGTAAAAATATATTAAGTAGCCTTGGCACCTTGTCAAAAAAAATAAAAAATAAATAAATGTGATTGACTTCACTTAAACATCAATGGTTAATGATTGGTTTGTTGTACACTTTTTCATGCTTTCTGAATGTTTCTATGTGGCTTTTCTACACGTCTTCTATGATGAATGGTTTTCGCATTTCTCTTAATAAGTTAATATGACTTCCCAATCAGTGTTCGCAAACCAACTCGGGTGAATCTATACCTGAAACCTAACTTTAGGTTCAAAGCTTTTTTATAGCGGATTTAAATGAACCACTAATTGTATGATGGCAAAAAAAATTTTACAGATTGAAAAAATGCTTATTTATAAATGATGGATAAACTGATTTTTTTTTGTACACTTTTTCATGCTTTCTGAATGGTTCTATGTGGCTTTTCTATACATCTTCTATGATGAATGGTGTTTGCACTTCTCTTAATAAGTTAACATGACTTCCTAATCAGTGTTCGCAAACCAAGGTGGGTGAACCTATACCTGAAACCTAACTTTCGGTCAAAAGCTTTTTTATAGTGGATTTAAATGAACCACCAATTGTATGATGGCAAATTTTTTTTATAGACTGAAAAAATGCTTATTTATGGATAAACTGTATCACAAGTACATAAGATAGACTGCTCAATGACTATTATTCTTTGTAAATATTAAAAGGTCTATAACTATTAATCTTGCTTGCAATCTTTGCTTGTCTTCATCACTTTTTTTCATACAGCCTCTTATATGTAGAGTCCTCCCTCAACAAAAACTCTATTTGATCTTGATTCAGTTGAGCCATATCTAAGTTTAGTTTGCTAGTGCTTCTACGGTCAGTCTTTCCAACTTGTCGTATCATCAAATGTCCAAAAGCTTCTTCTCTGTCAACTAGTGTGGGTGACTCTTCTCTGTCAATGCATGTTAGTCATGTGTTTTACACCGTCGATTTTGCAATAAACGGTTGTGATTGACTAACCTGTCGCTAACACGTTGTATGAAAGGTCTGTTTTGGAGCAGAATAGCTTCAGCTGTTAGCGAAAGGTTCCTCAATCACAATCATTAAGTGCAAAATCGACGATGTAAAATGCGTGACTAACACACGTGTTCATCAATCCATACTGGAATCGCAACCGTTAGTTTCACGTGTAAGTTAAAGGTTAGTCAATCAAAACCATAAATGTCACGTGTTTGTGCAAGGTTAGTCAATCAAAACCATAAATGCCGCGTGTTTGTGAAAGGTTAGTCATTCCCAGCCATAAGTTTTGCTCGTTACTGATAGATTAGTCAATCACAGTAGTAAATTTTGTGTGTTTGTGACAGGTTAGTCAATTGCAGCAGTTAGTTTCGCATGTTTGTTACAGGTTAGTCAATCGCAGCAGTTAGTTTCGATGGCATGTTATCTAGTTTGTCGTTTCGCGTGGCAAAAGGAAAAGTCTGCCAGCCACTAGTCGAATCGTAACCGTTAGTCAACCACAACCATTCATTTCACATTTTTTGATAGGTTAGTCAACTGCAGTCGTTCATATCGTGTTTGTGTGATAGGTTAGTCAATCGGAGCCATTAGTTTCACTTTTTTGTGTTAGGTTAGTCAATTGGAGCCATTAGTTTCACTTTTTTGTGTTAGGTTAGTCAATTGCAACTGTTTGTTTCGCGTGTTAGTGAGAGGTTAGTCAATCGGCCTTCAAGGGATCAGGATATGATCCAGATCAATTAGGGCCGCGGCTATTCTAGCTCAAAAATGGACCTTTCGTAAAGCATGTTAGTGATAGCTTAGTCAATCGCGACCGTTATTGCAAAATCAATGGTGTAAAACGCGCGACTAACTTTTTGGAGCCAGAATAGACACGTGTTGTTTAGAGAAAGGATTATATTTATTAGATTTAAATTAACATATAAAGTGTATTGCTTTGTAGACAGATAAAGTGCATAGAGACAAACACATAAACTGTAAACATAACTAAGACAAACATATATAAATTGTAAACATAACCAAGACAAATTTATAAATGGTAAACATTGGAGACAAACGATGTTCAAAGATTGGCTATGTAACCATAGAAATTAATTGTTTTATAAATAATAGCATAGTCTTACAGGACCAGTTATACAATTTTAATTAGGGGACCTCCTCTGTGATGGGAATCTACTCTGTATCCTCACAAACCTCCGTGTTGGCCATGGACTACCATAACCCGTGAAAATGGGGGTGTAGTCCATAATAAGCAGGTTCCATGGAAAGAATGTCGTGACATCCTCGATATTGTCATCGGAGTGAGGCACCAGAGACCGTCCACGTCTCCAATGGGGTCTATCAACATAGATAATGTGAATCTGAGGGAGAGTGGCTGGCCAGTATGCAAGGGTGAAATACACTGGCCATAGTCGCCTATACAAATCGACCATCAACCGAGTTGACAATCTGGCGAAGGAGATCACGTCTTGTATGTGGACCGTGTACATATTGTTGTCGGCATAATGTCTTCCCATTCGAATGGTCCACTCAGCGGCCCGTGTGGGAGTTATTGTTCGGATAATATCCTAAACAATGACATCCAGGAAGCACTGAAATAAGGCAGAGTCCTCGTCATTCTCTACCAACCTCTCTAGCAGTCTGCAGATACATATGATAAGAGTGTTAGTAATATAACTATAGCATTCAAGAAATGTAAGACATAAGAGTATTAATTATTTAACTAGAGCATTCAATAAATTGAAGACATAAAAGCGTAATACTAAAAAATTAAGTTGCATAAAACCTGCGCCTGTCGCCGGACGTGTATGTGAACGCCATTTAGTGATAAAAGAGGGCGAAAAAACAACGGACCTGCATACAAAGATACATTATAAAAGATGGTTAGGGACAGTTATAGTAAACATTACAATGCAACTAGAATAAACAAATTTGTTCCATATTACGCAACAGGTTGAATGAAGAATGGCTAAACATCAAGGGACATCAAGCACATATATGACATAGTTAGAAATAGAAAGCTTGATCTGAACAAATAATACCAAAATTAGTATCAGTGAGGATCACTGTGTGATCCCTCTCCACATAAAAGACCATCAAAAGCCAATCGCCGACGAGGACTCCTATGGCCAGGTGTTGAGGGGGTGCCGAACACTGTTACAGATAAGTGTTTATCACTTTCACTGACTACAAGACACAACGACTAAATAAATGAGTGTAGCATTCACATGTTTAGAAACCACTTACAGGTGACACTAGAGTACCAACCTATATCAGAGACAACCGATGGAGTGGCAAGGACATGTGGTTCCCATGCTTGGTCCAATTGCCTCTTTCCCCTTCTCCTCTTAGAAGTCTCAAAGGGAAACTCAAAGGTGAGAGGTTGTTGAACATCATGAGAGATCTCACTCCTACTACTATGCCTATGTTGCCGCCGATTGCGACGATGGACCCAACTTGCACTGAACCAAGGCCGCATACGTTCGGTGGTTGTATTGGTTGGATCGGTAGACGGTCTAAAATCAAATGACATGGCACTGACATCCTGAAGATCAGCCATGAACCTATCCAGATAGCCTACAAATGCCATTAGTTTATCGCCTGAAGCTGGCATTGTTTGCGACAATATGTTTAACTTTCTGTTTGCTCCGTTCCACATTACGATGTCTACATCCTCTAAATTTGTATGTGCTTTAGAAATGGTATTGACGACAGGTTCAGGTGTTGGGTTTTCATTAGTATTAGCAGATGTTGGAGTCGACATACAAATAGGATCTGTATGAAACAAGATGTTATGGTGAAGTACACATCTTTTAAGTTAGCAAAAATCAACATTCACAAACATCCACTTACTCGGAACACGTGAATCGTGGAATGAATTGTTCATCATTGCAACAACCTTCAATGCATGCTTGCACATGTTTCCTCGCAAACTCCATGGACATTCACAGATGTAGAAGTGATCCCCAACTTTCCTAACCACATACCAATTACATGAGGACTGAATTTTCACCTAGTACCATCCAAGAGTAGTGTCATCTGGAACACAATCGGTATCAGGAATTGCCTTTGCCCTCTCCATACTAGTTTGCAAATGTGTCAACCTATAGTTTTTGATAAATCCAAAATGCTACAATTCTCGATTATGCTGGTAGAATGGTTCCACTTTATACACAAGTATAAAATACAGATTGTCCATCCTCCTCAAGCACGTCTTTTTATCATCTCTTAGGTGCAGTGACTTCAATTTACCATGGTATGATTCGATGGCATTATTTGTGTCCTGGTTAGCATGAGTGAAATTCCTGAAGTTTTTCGCCCACATGGCTGGCCAAAAAAAAAAAAAAATGAAATAAAGAAATTAAAAACAGGAGTAGGATGTCAACTACCAAATGACAACCAAAATGGGTAACAAGTCATAAAGCCACTACTTGAATGTAATGTCGAACTCACCGATATGGCCTTCTCCTTGACACCATGTGTTGTAGAAGTACTCTAGAAAATGTGGCTGATCACTAAATTCGGCAAAGAAAGTGTGCAGCTCCTCCACCGTGCTCTCTTCACTTTCATGCATTGCCATCATTATTACCCCTAGATGGTGAAAAATGCCCATTGCTCTTTCCTTCGTTGCATACTTGTATACATTCTTCAACCATGCTCGACACACGTGTCAAATACAAAGTATGACATGGCATTCAAAAGCAGTCCTGTTATGAACAAAATGTTTAATTGGGCTGAGCCGGTAGCGTGGTCATTTAAAATAAAATGTAAAGCAGCATACCATACTGTTTGATTTCATGTAGACAAAATATCCCTCTTGCACTTACTCTATGGCTTGAATCTATGCACTCGCATCGTCCATGATAAATGCATTGATCCTCCAATCAGGAATAAGTTTGATCTAGATGAGCAAGAGTTGAGGAAGGAAAAGTGGGTGGCTTTTAAAAAAGCCTTAGACTTTGTACACCAATTTGATACCAGCTATGACCCATTGTCTAGCTTCCACCCTTTTGAGGAGAAAATAAAGTTCTTAATTCTATGTTTTGAGGATGTGATGCAAACTTTGAAAGAAAAGAGGGAGGTTGTAATTAAAAACAACCCTAAGAAAACAAGATTGGTTCTAAGTAGGTCCACATATGCCAGAGCAATCCCTCCTGGTGACTACATGTTGCACAAGAAGTCCAATTACAGTGTGTTAATGCCTACAACAGGGGAGCCCTCTACCTCAAAAGGGAAGAGGAAGATACAGGATGTCATTGACATTCAAGATAGCCCAAAGAAACAAAGAGTGGGAAAATAAATACAATTTGATGAACCTTTGTATTCACCATCTCAATCCCCTATTCATATAGGAGATGAGCAGGTTGTAGCTAAGCAATTGCTACAATTAGGCAGTCTTGGAGAGATAGCTTACACTTATGATGAAGTGGATGAGGGAATACCAAAAGAGCCCCTCACAGCTGAGATGAACCTTACTGTTAATGAATTCAAAGGCCAGGAGTGGGATCCTGAGATCAAACAGGCCAGTGAAGACTTCTTGGCTAATAATAATTTTGTCCCATCAGAAGCTTTCATGCAATTTGTGTGGAAGCAAAACATTGACAAATATAATGCAAGGTGTGAAAAGAGAAAAGGTGAGCAGCCCCACAAAGATCCAGTTGTGGTTGAGGAGGAAATAAAGAAAGAAATGATTGATGAGTTTAAGACCATCACTCTTGAGCAAGGAAGAGACATGGTGGCATAGGCTGGGGTACTCATTCTCCCCAAGTGGGACATAGCAGATGCCTTGGTATTGGAGGCAGTAAGAAAAGAGACCAAACCTATGGAGGGAGTCACGTTCAACAAAGAAAATGTTGCACTGGTCATGTGGTCTCTTAAGAGAGATGAAAAAAAGAGAAATAAAGACACCCCAGGGTCAAGTTACCTTGGTGGAATGATAGTAAAAAGAGTGCAAAACACTAGGGTAGTGGAAGCTGCTAGCACTGTGCTAGAGACTGCAAAGTTTAATGTTGCAGTAGTAGAAAGAGAGGCAAAAGAAAAGGAAGATCTCCAATCTAAGCTGGAGATAGTTTTAAAAGCTTATAACAACGCCAAGGATGAGATAAGAGGTAGAGATAGCATCATTGTCAAGCTACAAAGCCATTTGGCAGGACAGTACCATCAAGGTGAGTCTTCAACACTGATGATCTCCTCTTCTCCTGCAAGACCTCCACCTAACAACCCCATTATTGAGTTACCACCATCTCCAACACCTTCTAGTTCTCAAATGGTTGAGATCACTCCTCATGAGTTGGAAAATTTAAAACAGGCTCAGGCCCGGTACGCAAAGAAATATGAAGAAAGAGTAAGGGCTATAATTTCAGCTTTTGTCGATACCATGGGGGCCTCATTATTGTATAACAACATGAGCAAGATTCTAGATATGTGGAATGAGCTTAATGGAGATAAGGTCGTTTTAATGCCTATTTTTGACAAGTGGAAGCCTAGAGAGCAGGATTTGGAGCTTATTTGTGTATCCTATGATGAAGCAGGGGCTGATCCTATTATCAAATCCACTTGTGACACCACAAATGATCTAGTAAAATTAGTAGAAGGAATAGATAATGCAGATAGGAAGATCAATTTGTACAAGAAAGAGTACAGTGATCAATTTTTTGAATCACTCCCAGGAGGTTTTGCCAGCCCAAACCAATTAAAGGACAAACAAGTATGGCTTAAGGAATTAGAAGCCAAATTGTCAGGTAGAATAAAAGGAATTATTGACTTAGATGATGCTTCCTTTTTTGTTGTAACAATTCAGGAGATAGAGAGAATCAAATATCATTATGATTTTCTCAATTCAGAGGTTAACAAAATGAGGAATTCCTAGAAAAGGTTAGCCAAGGCAAAAGCAAAAGTGAATAACTTCATGTGGCCAACTGATGATGTATACAATGAGTGGACAAGAAAATATGCCATACAGGATGCAGAGCAGTTAGCAAAGGTTGCAACTGGACAACAAGTAGAAGAAACTACGGAAGTTGAAAAAGACTTGTAACCGCTTTTGTAAAAGGTTTTGTAACTTCTTCTTGAGAAGCAATGATTGTAACAAACTCTCCTAGGAAATTTCGAAGCTATGTGTGCATCCATATTGTTATAAATGGATACTAGGACTAGTAAGAAATGATTGCAAAATATTGTAAGAAAATGCCATAGAGATTTGTCTGGGCTTTTCCAAGTTTTAATGGAGAATATTCGACAGTTTTTGTAATACTTTCTTTGAAGAAAATATCAATATACAGACCATCGGTTTTGAGTTTAAAATTTGTGTCATCTTCAAATGGGTTTGCAAGTGTTTACTACTTCATTCTAAATAACCTAGGGTTATTTTGTTTGAATAAGGGTTGTAAGGCAACTTTCAGTAGATATTTTTCTTAGCTTTTCTCTTGAGGAGAGGAATTAAATATGCAGAAATCATTTCTATCAGTAAATTCTTTGTGAGATGCTTTGAATTTTGATGATCGCAGTTTAATGTGGTATGAATAAATTCTTATGTGTGTTAGGCATATATAGGAATCTGCAGAAGCCAAACTAATATTAAATCCACAATCAATTTTAGTTTGTGAGGCCTCTAGCCCCCAAAGCCCCAAATTCTTCTCTTAAACCCTTAAAATCAAGGGTTTCTCCAATCTCACACTTCCCCATGAATCCTCATTTGATGCACTCTTTATCAGTATAACTCACCCTGATACTCCAACCAATGCTTCTATCTTCATCGGCGGTTGGAATAACCCTTTTATATTCCTCATGAAATCCTGATGAATTTCTGATGCACTTTTTTGTGTTATATGCTTATGAGTTCTTTTATTGATATAGGTAATACCGATGGCTCGGACTTCCGATTCTCCATATCATCAGGGATCGGTATAGCAATTTTTGCACTGCCACCATATGAATATTCTTTCTAATGGGGTGGCCTTTAGTTTCCTTTAGTCATCGGGTATAGGGAAAAAACTTTCTTATTACTTCCGATCTCCCGGTACTATGTTATAAGCTTGGCCATTTCGTTACAAGTTATACCGATGCTTTCATAGGTCATGGATATAGCAATTTATATGCTTTGTCGATAAGCCGATGCAAGCCGATAGAAAGCAACCGCCTACTTTCTCATCGGAACAAGCTATCTCGATGGAATGATCTTATGAAAAGTGTGCACCGAGTTGAGTATGTTTTAATGTGCTCCAATGAGTCCACGCTCTGTTTCATCGATATAAGTGTTGCCGATAATCCTCCTTTGGCTTGCCAATGTGGTTTCATCTGGAGCTTCATTCTAGATAGACGTAGGCCTGCCATACCTTAGTGGAGGGACAAACCGGAGACCTCTATGGTTTTTTCATGTGCTTTGGCAGATTCACATCAGGCCGATTAGATAAAGTACGTAGGAGCAGGGAACTTGACGGCTAGTTCTCATAATAGTAAAGATATGTTGTTCGGACGAACCTTGATTGGATTTCGGGCCTCTTGTGGTCGGTATCTAGACTTCTCTAGAAATTTTGAAACTTTATATAAGGAATGATTCAGATTGTAGTCTTAAGACTAGAAGTCTCGAACTGAACCGATGGTGCATCATTTTGGTGTCAGTTGCCTGTGTAGAGAGGAATTGATCCAGGCCCAATGCAACCGGCTATTTCAAGCAAACAATGTGCTCTAGAATTCTGTATGGCGGGTGGCTAATGGTATATTGGGTGCTAATCGACACTGGTGTGATGGGTTTGTTTATGAGGTTGTCATTTGCACTATGGTTGACATATTCA
The DNA here is from genome assembly GCF_030272615.1 of Cryptomeria japonica. Taxonomy (NCBI): domain Eukaryota; kingdom Viridiplantae; phylum Streptophyta; class Pinopsida; order Cupressales; family Cupressaceae; genus Cryptomeria; species Cryptomeria japonica. The sequence continues at coordinate 357,992,869 of NC_081414.1, read as the reverse complement.
ATTCAAAGGAAGTGACCATACAGAAGATCGACGGCTTTGTTTGCCTGTCTGATGGGCAGGCCCTGGGAAATGCCATTCTAGAGTTGGATTCTGATTGTTGGGTAAGCACCCTCTGCATCTATTTTAACCACACCAACTACATCTCCTTTGAATCAGAGGAGTTAGACACTGAAGACGAGGAAACTGCCCAAAAAAGGGTAGCACGGGAAAGGAGGAAGAACTTCATCCAGGAGGCGTGGGAGGTGTATAGGGTGGGGGTGAGGAATGGGAATCTGGATCCCTTCCATAGACTACTAAACTCCGATGATAACTGGCTCACGGCACCAACCACTATCAAAGTAATGGAGATTGGAGAGAACATGGGTGTCATACTCCAATACATTGGGAGTTAGTTTTGTTGTTTAACTACAATTTCCTGTTTTGCATATGTCACCGCCTACACTTCTATGACCCTATTGCATACAATAGGATCAATTTTGTAAAATTAGCAGTAGCACTATTTTAGGTAGTTACCGGAAAAGTTATAAAACATCTTGTCATGGTAAATAGGAGAAAGTGTCACCATTGTAGGTGCATGGAGCGCCTTCGATGGTCATTTTGTAGCCAATATTTTTATGTTTAAAGATGTCATTTTCAGGGTCCTCATTTTCATCTGCATGTATTGATGAGGGATGGCTGGTGGACATTACAATCTGTAAATAACCAATGCTTCTTCCACACTGCTGCCATTTTTTTAACACAATGTTTGTTAAGTATTTATGTATTCAAATACAAATTTTCTGTCACATGAAGTATTGATCTATAGTTGTTAGTTTTGCCTTTTCTATACTTTAATATTGCTTCAATCTCTCTATTAGCTACAAACTGTTATGCAAAATCATTGTATAGATTGACCAATAGTGTGTTAGTGACAGGTTAGTCAAACGCAACCGTTAACTACAAAATCAATGGTGTAAGAGACTAACACTCGTGTTAGTCAATCCGTAGTGTCTTTTTGGAGCCCGAATAGATGCGTCTGTTCCTGATAGGTGAAACATAGTCGGATATGCCCCATCGGGTATCAGTATAGTTCAATTTATGTCCCTCTAATGCCCCACTGATCTGAATATAGTAGTCTGCATTGTGACCAAGTCCCCTGCGTTATCAGCATAAATCAACCCGAAGAACTCCTAGCAACTTTCCATCCGCCTTAATAGCCTTATCAGGACTCGACATAGCATAAAACTGCTTCTTTCGATGTCCCGATGAGTCCTAATGCATGTTTACTTTATTGGTATAATTTACACCGATATCCCCGCATGTGTTGTTATCTTCATCGATGGTCGGAATAGCCTTTTTCTATTCCTCCCGAAGTCCCGATCAGTCTCTGATGCACTTTTATGCTTCCGAGTTTGTTTTATCGATATAGGTAATACTGATGGTTCCACCTTCCCCATTCTCCATGTCATCGGGGATCGATATAACTCTTTTTGCACTATCCTGATATGGTCTTTTTCTCCGATACGGCCATTTTTTTTTAAAAGCAGGAGATATGTCGGGCCCACCATCCTTTCGCTACTTCGCGAAAGATAAACTCCATGCTAATTCACCCACCAAAATAACACAGACCGTCGGATCGCTTTGAAGATGTACCTTCTTTACTTTCCACGTCATCCTCACTTTGGGCCCACTTCCCTTTCGCTGCTTCGCGACAGGTTAGTCAATTGCAACCACTAACTGTAGAATCAATGGTGTAAAACGCACGACTAACACGCGTGTTAGTCATTACTGACCAGGTATCGGTATAGCAGACTGAGACCACTCCCAATAGCCAAAACATAGTCGGATATGCCCCATCGGGTATCGACATAGTTCAATTTATGTCCCTCTAATGCCCCGATGATCTAAATATAGCATTTCGCATTGTGACCAAGTCCCCCGTGTTATCAGCATAAATCAGCCCGAAGAACTCCTAGCAACTCTCCATCCGCCTTAATAGCCCTATCAAGAATCGGCATAGCATAAAACTGCTTCTTCCAATGTCCTGATGAGTCCTAATGCATGTTTACTTTATCGGTATAATTTACACTGATATCCCCGCAAGTGCTTTTATCTTCATCGGGGGTTGGAATAGCCTTTTTCTATTCCTCCCGAAGTCCCGATCAGTCTCCGATGCACTTTAATGCTTTATGCTTCCGAGTTTGTTTTATCAATATAGGTAATACCGATGGGTCTGCCTTCCCCATTCTCCATGTCATCGAGGATTGATATAACTCTTTTTGCACTGTCCTGATATGGTCTTTTTCTCCGATATGGCCTTTTTTTAAAAAAGCAGGACTAGTCTAATATGTCGGGCCCACCATCCTTTCGTTGCTTCGTGAAAGATAAAATCGATGCTATTTCGCCCACCAAAATAATGCAGACCGTCAGATCCTTTTGAAGATGCACCTTGTTTACTTTCCATGTCATCCTCACTCTGGGCCCACTTCCCTTTCGTTGCTTCGCGAAAGATAAACTCCGACCATCTTTCCTTTACGAAACAACGCAAGTCATTGGATCAACCGGAAGATATCATCCATTGGTATATTGAAACGAACCATCGAGATATAGAAAATTTAGGTATTTGGAGATCTGATAAGTGGGTCGAGGTAGTTTGTTCTGATCAGAAAGCAAAAAAGTGGTAAAGTAAGGCTCTGTAAAGTAATAACAACTGGCGGCAAACATTTGAATCATCGGGAGGAGTGTCGTCGATTAGCTGTTGGCTTTGGCATGAGAAGAACTGACCGTGACAACATAGTTTCTATTAAATGCATAAATTGAGTACATTTGTTGCCGCATGAAGAAAATCTATCCCAAATAGCTGGTATTGCAGAGGGAGCAGCATTTCTCATGAAGTAATTGCAGAAAGATATTAAGTGCTTACTAAGAAAATTTCTGAGGTACTGACTATAGAGTGAAATAATTTGCAGAAATGGAGGGGTCAAGGTCAAAAGGGAAGCGAAAAGCTGTCGAAGTATCAAGTACCGCAACAAAGAAATCGAGTAGAAAGCTGAATCAGGACATGATAGACCAAATGGGCTCTCCAGAAGCTAGGTTACGCAGAGCTAAGATAAATTTGCCTGTCTGCGAGTAGTTAGAGGATAGATACAGAGGGATTGGGGATATATTCACCATAGTGCGAGGGCATGAGTTGTTCCTTTTCCATTACTTCCACAGGGATAACCCCATGCCAATTTCGAACCCATGGAAAACGGGTCTCGATAAACTTGTAGTACCCAATGTGTTTATGAACATTGATTTGTTGAAGCTTTTAGTAAGAAATTATAATGCAAACAAGTGATGCATTATGTTGCCTGATGGGACTGCTCTAGTGCATTTTGCAAAGGCTACGATTCAGGAAGTTTTTGCAGTAGATTTGGAGGCGGAATTGCCTTTGTCTTTTGTAGATTTGGAAGAAGAGTACAGAAAGATGGACACTACATACCAGGGCTGGAACCTCACTGTCCATAAAGCAGAGAAGGGGAGGCTAACAGATGAAGAAGGTCCTCCATATGACATGACTATTTTTAAGAAGTATCTGCAATATACATATACGGCTTGTGGTCAGGTGGGAGGAGTTGAAGCTCCTGATGTGGCAAACATTGGACCACTTGTTCTAGCAGCAGAAGTGCAGAGGCATGAGCCTAGGGCATTTGACTTCGCTTCTTACCTGGTAGATAGATTGCATGAAGGTTTCTTAAACTTGAAAGACAATCTAGACAAATATTTAAAGCACTACTCAGTGTTAATGCACATCATTTTATTTTATGGGAGACTTAGAGGGTTATGGCCGGAGGAATTGAATGTGAATACTATTGGGAAAGATGGAAGGAGCAACCAGTGCAATTATGGGTTTCCCTTTGGGATTACAGGTTTGAGAGTTCTCATTACCTCAAATTTGAGGAGTTCTTTGTCAAACCACTTTTCTTGCTCTTTGGTGAGCCTCGGCAAGGATCATTTTCAAAGGAGGTTAAGAAGTTTCTTAGGCCTCATGAGCACCAAAATCCAAAGGACAATCACAACTGAGGTGATTGGTACTCATGCAAAAACTTCACTTTTGTTCGATGCTATGGATTTGAGGGTTATCCATATTTTTTCCCTAAGCCTGCACCAGACAGAATTGCCTTCTTGGAAATTGTAAGGTAGTTAAGTGTGTCTAATGCCAAACATTTTGGAGGAGCACACAAGCAAGCTTTCCTCCTCGGCACACTTCACTTTTAGGATTTTAAAATTGTATCAACTAGGGCATACGAGGCCATTGACAGGAAGTTGGTGGATGAATACAATTTGTTTCAGCACGTATCTAGAGCATGCTATGATCCTGAGGGTTACATCCATTCAAGCAGGAAAAGATGGGATTTGGGAGACTACCTCCATGAGGAGGATGAATTTGAAGACATGTGCAAGAATAAGGAGGTGGAAGAGCTTGCAGGATTTATGGAGACCTTGGAGAAGAAGCTAGAGCAAAGAAGGCAGAGACTAGAAAACATGGAGGGAGAACCAGCCCAAAGTGATTCGGGGGAAAATGAAGTAGTCTCCAATCTCTGTGCCCCTGATAAGGAGAAGGATTCAGAGGCAGAAGATAGGCTTATTGTTGCTCTAAATGCAGAGACAGATGAAAGAATGGCAGAACATGTTTCTTTTGTATCTAATGATCACTTCATTAAGTCTAAGGAATTCAAATCATTCCTGTACCACTTCAAGGGTAAGAAATTGAGGGAAGCAGTGCCAAATGTGACCCCTAATAATGAAGCAGAAATGATGATGAGGTTGAAGGAAGACATTAACAAAGAAGTTGATACTATGACCCCGCAAAGGGGCAGGCAGTTGCTAGTAGACGCAGGAATGATTGTGTTTCTAGGATGGGACCTGAGTGCTTCATTTATTTTTGATTCTTTGTTACATTCAGATAATAAGGATATGAAGTTAAACATCCAAGGAGTGCAAGATATTTTTATTGGATCAAGATATGATCCAAAGGAGGAAGAAATGTTATTGTGGGCCTTATATCCTCCTAATAAGAGGCCAAAAATCATTGATGTAGATACATCTTTTGGTCACATGATGACCTTGAAGGTTGGGGAAGTAGATCCTATAGTCACAGCTGACATGGGTATCAATATTTCAAAGTTTAATAAGGCCCAAATGAAACATGAGATGGCAGAGAAGAATAAGTATAAGGCTTTGTATGAAGAGACCCTTAAGAGGAGTGGGCACCTTATTCCCCAAATTATAGATTCAGGAGGTGAATGGAAGAAAAAATTTGGAAAGCTATCTTATGAACATAACAAGTTGAAAAAATAGATGAAGAGCGTTAGGGCCAATACGGCTTGTGTGTTGCTAAGTAGGAGGTATGACAATATGGAGAAAGAATTGAACGAATTATGGGGTGAATATCAGAGGAACATGGACAATATGATTTCACACACCAAAATTCGAGATAGACTCGACATGATGTTACAGGATGCAACGATGAAAGAGAAAGAAAAAAAGAAGCTGTAGGGTCTGCTTGTTACACATGAGGGAGTTACAGAGGCATTGAAGTCTGAATTTGATGAATGCCAGCAGATTGTTGAGCATGGGGTTCCCAGTCTGATAGATGATGCAGGTGTGATCAAAGACAAAACCGTATGGATCGCTAAGTGCAAGTCTATGCTTAATGCAGCCCAAGCCATCACCAGAGCAGATGTCCTTGACATGAATGACATGGTCGATCAATTGGAAAAAATTTATGTGATTGAGAATGCAGCCAAGGATGCCATCTTCAATGCTATAATATAGAAGGATCCGGCCTACTTGGGGCATATTAAAAAATGTGGACGACGGCTGGATCGAAAGTCCTAGTGTGGTGTTTGACTTTATGTAATGTAATTGATATCTTGGTTAGGCATTTTAATTTTTGTTCACATAGTTGTTAAGATAATGAAAGGTTGTGTCCTTTCATTCCTGTCTTTCAGCATTTGTATTTGTATTGAGTCATCTTGCGTAACAAAGGGAGTTTTTTTGGGGGGGGGTTTGGAACATCATTGTTGTAAGGACTAAAAGTCATATGTATTATTAAATTTTATAGGAAGCAGAAGTGTCATTTTGTGTAAGCAAATTGCAATGAAGTATCTCCAAGTGGGTAGCTTCTGTGTACTGTCATTTCTTAGACATTAATATACAAGATTCACTGTTTCTACTTCAAATGTACTGATTACTTTCTTTGTTGATGAAACATGCTTTCTCCTCTTCATAAATATGTTTAAGAATTTGTTGTAATGTGAATCACGTTATGTTACATTAAATTGGGTTACATTCTGTTTAAGAATTGGGTTCTTATTGTATTGATCTAAAATGACTTCTAAAGCCTCACTAGGCATTTATGCATATCAGTTTAATGTTAGGAAGTCATGCTAGGAGGTTCTATATAAGTAAAAATGCATAAAAGGCAAAAATGCACATTTGACAAAAAGTTGTCATTGTTGCTTGACAACTTTTTGTAACGTTTTGAGAAACTTTGCATTTTTTTAGCAAATTGGTGGTTGGGCAACCGATGAAGTATTGGTTATGACCAAAATGGCATATAAAATGCTCTGAGAATGACCAAGATGACCAGAATAGAAACTCAATTGTGCTACAAGAATTTGATTTTATTTGTAGACATATATATTGAAATGCCTGACTTTGATGTTATACAACAATTTCATGCACATACAATAAAAAACATTTGTTTTTCCACCATATATAATAAAATGTTAACAAAAATTTCAAAACAAAGAAGATAAGAGTACCAGTTGGTGTCAAGAAATTTTTTATTTGTCCAGTAAAGCTATATTTTATATTAATTTTGAAGATGTTTACATTTTGCAAGATAAACCTCGATGGCTAGCCGACTAGACCATCGAAGTCGGCGAACGGTATACATAACAGTCCATACATAACACATTCAAAAACATTTCAAAAAAAAAAACATAGTCCTTGCTTCAAAAAAGGTTGTATGTGCCATCTCGCTACACCACATGAACAATGATTGTGCCCTCTTCCACGTCCAACACTTCCATGTTCCTAACTTGGTTAATTTTTGTCTCCTTGGTGGAGCCTTCACCGAACTGTAGCACATGACCCTTCTTAGTTGTTCTTCCACAAGGTCAACCCCATCATTTTGTGCATGTAGGAACCATTCGTTGCACAAGTGATCTATATTCTAACCAAGGTCCCCATTTTGCCATCTCCACACCCACTTCCCAGACATCAACCGTCTCAAGGTATTGCACAATACCATACATCCCAGCCTATGCTACACTTCTTCTGGCCTCTTTATTGAATGTCGCACTCCAGAGCAAGAATGGTCGCAAGGGAGGACTGAATTCACTCACGTGAATCCACACTCCGCCCACACTTTCAAAGCCATCCATGTCTCGTGCCAATCCTAATAAAGCTTCCATTCCGCCTAGCCATTCCTTCTTCACACACCTGTTCATGATTTCTCTAACTTTCAGAATAGGTCGGAGCTCCAGACACTATGCCATAAATAGAGACACTATGTCCGCATTCATTCTGTACTTCCATCCACCTTCTACGTACTCAGGCCCAAGGATCAACTTCACCATGGACAGGAATGCGGTGTCTTCATAGATAAACAAGTTCATCAACCTATCATCTCTTATTCGTCCCCAAAATGTGACCTGTATTTTGCTTGTTCATAAAGAAAAGTTGGCCTCCATATTTCAAATCAAGATACCTGTTATTCCAAAACGGACATGCAAATATGTCAGGCTAAAGGCAACGTCTATAAATTATTTCAATTTTTATCAAATTGTGCCTTAATTTTTTAGTGCTTTCTAATAACTAAGTTCATCCACCACATGTTCCACGTTATTCTACAATCTAAGTTTCTGCACAATAGTCTGTGGACATTTTTATAGACTTACACATTTTCCATATGATGCATAGAGCTAATCAAAAGTTTCTTCGATTAACAAGGCAACCAACATTCTGCGATTGTCTAACCTGTCGGTAACGTGCGCTTGCGATTGACTAACCTATCGGTAATGCGTGGTTGCGATTGACTAACCTATCGCTAAGACACTGTATCAAAAGGAGAATGGGAAGGCAGAACCATCGGTATAACCTATACTGATAAAACAAACTCGGAAGCTTAAAGCATAAAGGTGCATCGAAGACTGATCAGGACTTTGGGAGGAATAGAAAACAGCTATTTTGACCCCTGATGAAAATAAAAGCACCTGCGGGGATATCGGTGTAAACTATACCGATAAAGTAAACATGCAATAGGACTCATCGAGACATCGGAAGAAGCAATTCTATGCTATGTCGAGTCCCGATAGGACTATGTAAGCGGATGTAGAGTTGCTAAGAGTTCTTTGAGGTGATTTATGTCAATAACGTCGGGGACTTACTCACAATGCGGATTGGTATCCTATTGAGATCATCATGGCACTGGAGGGACATAAATTGAACTATGTTGATACCCGATGGGACATATTGAACTATGTTTCAGCTATCAGGAACGGTCTCAGTCTACTATACCAATACCCGGTTAGTAATGAGTAACACGCATGTTAGTTGCGCATTTGACACCGTCGATTCTGCAATTAGTGGTTGCGATTGACTAACCTGTGGTGAAACAGCGAAAGGAAAGTGGGCCCAGCATGAGGATGACGTGGAAAGTAAAGGAGGTGCATCTTGAAAAGGATCCGACGGTCTGCGTTATTTCGATGGGCGAAATAGCGTGGAGTTTATCTTTCACAAAGCAACGAAAGGATGGTGGGCCCAGCATTTCAGACTAGTCCTTCTTTTTTTTTTAAACGGCCATATCGGAGAAAAAGACCATATCGGTATAGTGCAAAAAATAGTTAGATCGATTCCCAATGACATGGAGAATCAGAAGGCGGAACCATCGGTATTACCTAAACCGATTAATCAAACTCAGAAGCATAAAGCATGAAAGTGCATCGGAGACTGATCGGGACTTCGAGAAGAATAGAAAATGGCTATTCCGACCCCCGATGAAGATAAAAGCGCGTGCGGGGATATTAGTGTAAATTATACTGATAAAGTAAACATGCATTAGGACTCATCGGGACATCGGAAGAAGAAATTTTATGCTATGCTGAGTCCCAATAGTACTATTAAGGCATGGAAGTACTCTGTTTTACACCATCCATATTGCGACAAACATTCTGTGATTGTCTAACCTGTCGGTAACGCACACTCGCGATTGACTAACCTGTCACTAAGACACTATATCACATGGAAAATCGGGAAGGCGGAACCATCGATATTACCTATACCGATAAAACAAACTCCAAAGCATAAAGCATAAAAGTGAATCGAAGACTGATCGGGACTTTGGGAGGACTAGAAAAAGGCTATTCTGACCCCCGATGAAGATAAAAGCACCTGCGGGGATATCGGTGTAAAGTATACCGATAAAGTAAACATTCATTAGGACTCATCGGGACATCGGAAGAAGCAATTTTATGTTATGCCGAGACCCGATAGGACTATGTAGCCAGATGGAGAGTTGCTAGGAGTTCTTCAGGATGATTTATGCCGACAACACGGGAGAATTACTCACAACGCGGACTGGTATATTGAGATCATCGAGGCATTAGAGGGACATAAATTGAACTATGTTGATACTCGATGGGACATATCGGACTATGTTTCGGCTATCGAGAGTGGTCTCGGTTTGCTATACCGATACCCGGTCAGTCATGCGCAAAACAAACTCTGAAGCATAAAGCATAAAAGTGCACCGGAGATTGATCGGGACTTCGGGAGGACTAGAAAAAGGCTATTCCGACCCCCGATGAAGATAAAAGCACCTGTGGGGATATCGGTGTAAAGTATATTGATAAAGTAAACATGCATTAGGACTCATCAGGACATCAGAAGAAGCAATTTTATGCTATGCCAAGTCCCGATAGGACTATGTAGCCGGATGGAGAGTTGCTAGGAGTTCTTCGGGGTGATTTATGCTGACAACATGGGGGACTTACTCATAATGCAGACTGGTATATCGAGATCATCGGGGCATTAGAGGGACATAAATTGAACTATGTCGATACTCGATGGGACATATCAGACTATGTTTCAGCTATCGGGAGTGGTCTCGGTCTGCTATACCGATACCCGGTCAGTCAAGCGCAAAACAAACTCCGAAGCATAAAGCATAAAAGTGCATCGGAGACTGATCGGGACTTTCGAAGGACTAGAAAAAGGCTATTCCGACCCCCAATGAAGATAAAAGCACCTGCAGCGATATCGGTGTAAAGTATACCGATAAAGTAAACATGCATTAGGACTCATCAGGACATCGAAAGAAGCAATTTTATGCTATGCCGAGACCCGATAGGACTATGCAGCCGGATGGAGAGTTGCCAGGAGTTCTTCAGGGTGATTTATGCCGACAACGCGGGGGACTTACTCACAATGTGGACTGGTATATTGAGATCATTGGGGCATTAGAGGGACATAAATTGAACTATGCCGATACTCGATGGGACATATCGGACTATGTTTCGGCTATCGGGAGCGGTCTCGGTCTGCTATACCGATACTCGATCAGTCATGCGCAAAACAAACTCTGAAGCATAAAGCATAAAAGTGCATTGGAGATTGATCGAGACTTCAGGAGGACTAGAAAAAGGATATTCCAACCCCCGATGAAGATAAAAGCACCTGCGGGGATATCGGTGTAAAGTATACCGATAAAGTAAACATGCATTAGGACTCATCGGGACATCGGAAGAAGCAATTTTATGCTATGTCGAGTCCCGATAGGACTATGTAGCTGAATGGAGAGTTGTTAGGAGTTCTTCGGGGTGATTTATGTTGACAACGCGGGGGACTTACTCACAATGCAGACTGGTATATCGAGATCATCGGGGCATTAGAGGGACATAAATTGAACTATGTCGATACTCGATGGGACATATCAGACTATGTTTCGGCTATCGGGAGCGGTCTCAGTCTGCTATATCGATACCCGGTCAGTCATGCGCAAAACAAACTCCGAAGCATAAAGCATAAAAGTGCATCGGAGACTAATTGGGACTTCAGGAGGACTAGAAAAAGGCTATTCCAACCCCCGATGAAGATAAAAGCACCTGCGGGGATATCGGTGTAAAGTATACCGATAAAGTAAACAAGCATTAGGACTCATCGCGACATTGGAAGAAGCAATTTTATGCTATGTCGAGTCCCAATAGGACTATGTAGCCGGATGGAGAGTTGCTAGGAGTTCTTCGGGGTGATTTATGCCGACAACGCGGGGGACTTACTCACAATGTGGACTGGTATATTGAGATCATCGGTGCATTAGAGGGACATAAATTGAACTATGTTGATACTCGATGGGACATATCGGACTATGTTTCGGCTATCGAAAGTGGTCTTGGTCAGCTATACCGATACCCGGTCAATCATGCGCAAAACAAACTCCGAAGCATAAAGCATAAAAGTGCATCGGAGACTGATCGGGACTTCGGGAGGAATAGAAAACGACTATTCTGACCCCTCGATGAAGATAAAAAGCACCTGCGGGGATATCGGTGTAAAGTATACTGATAAAGTAAACATGCATTAGGACTCATCGAGACATCGGAAGAAGCAATTTTATGCTATGTCAAGTCCCGATAGGACTATGTAGGTGGATGGAGAGTTGCTAGGAGTTCTTCGGGATAATTTATGCCGATAATGCAGGGGACTTGGTCACAATGCGGACTCATCGGGGCATTGGAGGGACATAAATTAAACTATGTCGATACCCGATGGGGCATATTGGTCTATGTTTCGGTTATCAAGAAGGAAACAAGAACCAAAAATGAAACAGCGTGTTAGCAATAGGTTACTCAATCACAGCCGCTAATTGCAAAATAGGTTACGCATTCGGCCACAGCTCCAAAACAGACATTTTTTTTGTTATTTTAGACTATTTTATGCAATAAATAGTAAATCATATTAAAAAAAGCAGACAAAAAACCCTGTGTAAAATTGACTACAAATTTATATGGGTATTTCGACATATTCATTTGAATCATTTGAAGATAATTTCAATATTATTGTTAATTGTTAATCGCCCAAGGAGTAATCGCGTGTTACTTAGTGCGTACGGTGGACTCAGCAAGGCCACGGCTATTGCGCGACTAACAACGCATGGAAATCCAAGGTCAGACCTATCGGCATTACTCTCGCCGATTAAATTAATAAGGCAATGGCGGTTACATCGGAGAACCGGCAAAAACATAATATTGTCTTGCCGATAACCGAAAAGTGCAACAGAAATGACAGACGAAAAGGACAATACAGAGATACTAACAGACACCAAACACCCAACAAAACAGCAATACAGACATACTAACACGCATTTTACAATGGCTTTTTGGAGCCAGCAAACACGCGTCGAGCGCTATATCTAACCCTAACACGAATAATTTCAAGCTACAGAAAAAGAAGAATAACCAAAGCAAAAAAAAACAATATGATTTTCACACAACGTATACAAATCTAAAAGAATAGCTACTCAACAAAACAATAAAACATGCAAATTTTCCAAATGTATACAACCAGAAAAATGGCTACTCAACATACATGTTAACCTTCAGAAATGAACACAGGCTACCCTTGAAAACTAAGTCCTCGCTGCCTTCAAACACGCTGCCTCCTTCAAACCTTTCTTTGCCTTCAAAAATGCCTTCAAAAATGCCCTCAAAAATAGCATAACACTTGAACAAATGAGGGCTTTGGACTTTATCTAATCGTGCATTAGTCCGTCCCTTTGTCCCCTTTCTTCCACAACACGTAGAAAATGGTAGGAGCTCCGGTCGTATGTTCCACCTACCCACCTAACACACGTGGGTTCGACATCGTCCCATTTTTCAATGCATAAAATGGCGGGATGCGTCCATTCTGGCTCCACAGTACGGATTGACTAACACACATGTTTGTCTCACATTTTACACTGTCGATTTTGTAGTTAGTGGTTGCGATTGACTAACCTGTTACGGACTAACATGTTGTACGAAAGGTTTGTTTTGGAGCTATGGCGTCGGTTTTCACTGAACAATTGTGATTGACGGATTGACTGAGTAAGGACCCACCTATCAGTAGCACGTGCGAGACAACCACTGCGGTTTGGAAGCCCGCAGCCTCTTTTTCTCGCCGTTTTGGCGTCCGAACGTGGTCATCAACACTTGCCGCCGGATGTTTGTTTTCTATGGCTTTTAATGTGTGTGTTAGGCACAACACATCGGCCCAAGCTGCGGCCCATGATCCACCATTTTCCAGCATGTCCACGTAGTTTCATGTGGGCCCCGATGTTTGAAACAACCGACTCCAGGATAGCTCCACGTCATTTTTGGTGGGTCCGACGCCTGCACCAAATGGGCATGGTATGGGCTATGCATGTCTCGAACATGTCCGCGATGCATGTCGTTGGTACGACAGGTCACTTTTGGAGCCAGAATAGATGCGTCCTTAAAAGAGGAAGGGCAGAGTACGATGGAGGCATTTAATGACACCACCCTAGATTAAGTACTCACACAAGTATCAAAATTATTGCATGGAATGGTTTGGCATTACTGATTGCAATAGGGCATTAATGAGAATTTAAGGTGGTAAGTGGATGTGACAAGGGTTAATTGTGTTCATTAAACATTTTTTGCTTGCAAAGTGTTGTCCAGGTGAAGCGACGGGTGGTGGTGTTTAATTGAAGTAGAAGGTGGCAAACAGTGATATCCATGGAGATGACCTTTTCCCTCCTTACCCCACGATAGCAACTTGCCTTCATGGGGCGTATTTGAAAAAGAGGTTGTGAGGATTGTTTAGACATGGGGAGGAGAACTTCTTGTAGATTTTCGAGGTGATTTTTCGATCAAGTGCCCATGAACACAAAACACAGATATCGGACCAACATTGACACTGTGTTAATGTTGGTGTTAATGTTGGTGGCATGGGGCCTTGAAGTGGGGAAGAAGAGGTGGAGCGGGTGGTGAAGGATTGTGTAGAAACAGAGTGGTTTTACGGTTTGCAGTCTGTGCTTGTTTGGGCCATGGCGGGTACTAGGTTTCTTCCTAAAGATTAGGAGCAAGGTGCGAAGGAGGAAACTCCAAAACAACTAATGTTGTTCGTTTGTTGGCCAAAGGGCATGAAGAGACAAGGGTAGAGGTGTATATTGGATGGGAATCCCTAAAGTTTTTCTCCAAGAGAAGGACATGGTGTGAAGGAAGAAGAAAGGAATTGTGAAGACAGAGATGAGTACAAGGCCGAGGTTTGAGTTGAAGGACTATTGAAATAATGGCCCCCTAAAAGTCGTGAGAAAGAAAAAGCTTTTCAATGCTTTAGAATGTGTTTCTTTGTTTTAAAATTTCTCAAAATAAACTCTGTAGTAGCTTGGTATGATATCGTGTTGATGTATATGGCTTAAAAGTTTGGCCAAGCCGATTTTTGGCAGAGTAGTAGTAGGTAGCTTGGATTTCATGAAGGGTAGGTAGGTTGACACTGTGAATATGGGGTTTATAATTGTTTCCTGGCATGGATGGTTTTAGTATATTTTGATAGCATGGACATGGATGATGTAATTTTTTCTTTTTATTATTAATACTAAACTCAATATTATTGAACAAAAAAAATATCTTAGTCTTTTCTCGTTCATGTAGTTGGTCATTTATGGTCTATGCTTCTTTCTTCCTCATCTTATCATCATGAAGCTTAGTTACCATAATATTAATGCTCTTCTAGAAACACAATCATTGATGCATTCTTCCTTTATAGCTTTCTCCTTTATAGATGGACCTAGAGTTTGTCAGAGTAGCTGTTGGGATCATGATCACAAAAGGTCTTAAGGAATATGGGAAGAGAGTTCATCCATCCTATAACGATAAGGCTATCTATAGTTAGCCTATTCTCAGTATTTATCCAACCATTCATGAGGTAGTTGATGTAGATGAAAGAGACAAGAAAGTGGTCCAATGGGCCAACGAATGGGTGGAAAAACCATATTCCATGTTGACCCCACCAAAGGTAAAATCCAAGTCTCCTAAGGAAGGAGAAGGAATCTCAAATTCCAAGAGGCCATCCTCCTCAAAAGAACTTGCTAAAAATTCAAAGCCTACAAGACATGAGAGAGGTACTACTATGATGATCCCAATCAAGGTGAAGAGAGAATCTAAGGTTTCTATAACCTCAAAGGGTGCCACATCTAGCAAGAAATAAGTTGCAACTACTACTACCATTGAAGTATAAGCAGTGCATCCAAAGGAAAAACACAAAGGAAAAAGGCTTGCTAAGGATCCTAAAACCTATAAGATCTCAAGGAATTTTAAAAGGCAAGTACAACTTAGAGAGTCCTTAGAGGGGGAGATAGAGGAAGAGGAGGAATTCCATTTGCAAAGGAATAAAAGTCAAAGAATAGTAGCCCATCCTGAGCCAAAAAGCATGTCCCTTCTCCTTCTCCTCCATTTGATGAACATACTCCACCTTCATAGACCAAACCTCCATATCCACTCAAAGATATTGGTCTCCCTTCATCCTCTCAAATTGAGAAAGAAAAGGCTTTTTGTTGATCAAGGAAACCATGATGTAGTTGATGTACATGATGAAATTGAAGATATAATGGGAGGTGTAAAGACTAAAGCTCCTTTATCTAGGAATCAAGAAGAGAATGTAACTAATAAAGAAGAATTACAATAAAATCAAGAAGAACAATTGCATGAAGAAGAGAAGCAACAAAGAGGTCAAGAAATTCCTTTAAATGACCAAAAAGAACAAAAACATCGAGAGGAAAAGGTATTTGAATAACATCAAGAAAAAGAAGTATTTTAGGAACATCAAGAGGAAGAAAACTTCCAAGAGCATCGAGAAGATGAAGAAGAAGCCTCTAAAGAGAAAAATACTTCACTTGGTACTGCATCATGATAATTCCCCATATGGTTGAGTCAAATGATTCAAAAAAGATAGAGGAAACATAGGAAGTCAAAATAAGAAGACTTCACAATTTTGGAGGAGGCATTGAAAGCCCCTCAAAGCCAACGAAAGAAATATAGGAAAATATCCTTTGTTAGTGGATGAACAAGGGTACGAAAGAGCTCAAATATCCATCCCCAT
Organism: Cryptomeria japonica; assembly: GCF_030272615.1. Taxonomy (NCBI): domain Eukaryota; kingdom Viridiplantae; phylum Streptophyta; class Pinopsida; order Cupressales; family Cupressaceae; genus Cryptomeria; species Cryptomeria japonica. Next base: position 357,976,738 of record NC_081414.1, on the reverse strand, counting down.
GGTGGACAAAGCAGAACAAGATATGCATACAGGAGATTATCATATATAGGATGTAGATCTGAGTATCTAAACTAGAGCTAGAGAGAAACAATCATTGTAGCAAGCAATAGATACCACATTTAAGAGGATGTAGAAGGATAAAAAAATAAGGAAGAGCTCAAAGCTCACATTGACCAACTAAAACCATGTGTCAATCACTTAGTTGGTCGAGTGGATTCAGCCACTCACTCTATGAGCTTACAAGTTGCATTATCAAAGGATCCAAAGTTACAAGATACAAATGGGTTTTTGACAGTTGTTATGCAATAGATCTTAAATTTTTGGGTGAAGAGATAATTAAAATGTCCATCAAGGTTTACCATTCAATTAGCAATGAGATTAGTTATTTACAACAATTGTTATCAGGAGAGATGGTAACACTGGTGTGAATGAGAGAATTCTCTTGTGGAAGGATTTCATTCCCATTTTGAAGAAAATAAGAGCTACCAAATAAAAATTACTTTAGGTCATTGTAGTAGATGAAGAAAATAAAGATAAGCCCAAAGAATGGATTAAGACTATCAAGATGGTTATCCCCACCTTAAAGAAGTCCAAGGACAAGATTGTGCAGCATCATGAGGAGGCAAATAAATTTTTGGTGAAGATAAAAGAGTTCATTGGAATGTTATCATGCTCATTTTAGGAATAAACTATAAAGTATTCACTAGAAACTATTGTCCAAGAATTTAAGAGTAATTCAAGCCAACAATGCACCAAGGAAAGCATTAACAATATGATGTTACTTAAAGAGCAACTGGTAAAGATGCAATCTAAGTTCACGGGATATAAGGATATGAAGAAGTTAAAAAAATCTTAATTATTCACAAACAATCGAAGATCAAATACACCAACACTCTAGATTTGGAGGACTTGAATGAAATGGTGAATAGTTTTGTAGTCGAAGCTTTTCCAAGTGTGGATATTGATTTGTGAGATGTAAAAACTATTTGATTATATAACACTTGTGTTTTTGGAATTAGTTTCATTTTGCAACAAGTCTTCAAAGGTTTTACTTGCAAGAATAGGTACAGATTGAAGGTTCTTAGTTTTGTTGTTGCCTTCATTGTATCCATGACCTTCCATGGAGTTTACACACGCACTCAAAGATTAAACAACAGCTCAAGTGTAGTTTCATAATTTTGTTTTTCTTTTCACACCTCCTTGGTTTGAGCTAAAGTTTCAAATCCACCTCCAGCACTGCCTCATGCAAATGACACCATGTAGAAGCAAATTGAAGATCAAGAAAGTCTCCAAGTTCCCAATGCACAAAGTGATGCTTTGGCTACTATTTTTGGGCCATATTTTATTTTTTTCTTTTCCAAAAAAGGCACCGACTCTTGCATGATTTTGGGCATGATTTAGATTTAGTTATGGTTTAGTTGGATAGTAGTTTGATTCATAATTAGTTTTAGTGATTTTTTGGATGTCAAGTTATTTGTATTGAAACCCTAGCTACAAGATTAAGAACTTTGATGTAAAATATATATAAACTAACTTGTGAATAAGGATTAAGAGTTGGAAATTATTTTGATAGGAATTTGGACAAGTGTTATACATTTTTTTTATAGTGTTAAACTACTAAAAAGTGTGGATTTTTAAATTTAATCAAAAATTAGATATTTTGTTCATTGCATTTTAGTTTGTTCAATCATCGGGCATTAATATTTTTGGATTTTCTTTCACATGTGTTGGATAAACTAGTTAGGTCTTCATTCTAATGTTTATTCATATGATTTTATCTTATTTTTGCACATGGATGTGGCATTCTAATTGATGGAAACGTGATGATCTATTTTATCAATTGCATGTCCCATTTCATTACAATAGAAACATTTGATTTTTCATGTTGAAGGAATATTCTTAGATATTTATTTTCCTTTTCTTGCTTTGTTATGTACAAATAAGGCCTCTTTAGATTCTAAGTCCTCATTATGATCAAGTAGAGTAGATATTACTCCTTCAATACTAATGGTTACCTTGCTTAATGTGAACACCATTCCAGACATATTTTTAGGCAAACTATTTAGAAGTATTGCTTTGGCATTGTCATCTTTTACTTTTTCATTAATCCCAACTAGCTAATTTAGGAGAGAGTGAAACTTACTGATATGATATGCCATTTTTGTAGCTTTTTCCATCTTCAATCCATACAATCTTTGCTTCAATGTTGTCTTTGCACTTTTTGCTACAGATCCAAAGAGCTTGTTTAATGACTCCCAAATCTCTTTTGCCAACTTTACAAAATCCACATTGTGTAAATATGATTTTGATAAGTTAAGACCAATAGTCCCCAAAGCTTTCTGATCTTTGATATTCCACTTTGCAAGTTCATTTGCATCAGTTGGTATGATTGAGTTTGGTTTAACAACATCCCAAAGATCATTTTTTATCAAGTGAAGTTGCATCTGTATCTGCCATGCATGAAAGTCTCTAACATCAAATTTCTTGATGAAACTTAATTTATCCATGACTATTCCTTTAATCAAAGGTGTCAAGTTACACTGATAATGCACCTTGATTATAACACTATCAACACATTGATATTATTCTAATACCATTATGTAAATCAAAAACTAATAAATAATACTAGCTTTCACTGGATCTAAACATCTTGGATCAAATAAGAGACATACCTTGTAATGCTAAGCATTTCCAATCCCTTCCAAAGGTAGCAATGAGGTTTTCCATGGAACACTCTTATGTTTAAACAAAGATATATTGATCGTTGACTCAATACTTCACAATTTTGGAGGAGGAATTGAAAGCCCCTCAAAGCTAAAGAAAGAAAGCTAGGAAAGTATCCTCTATCATTGGATGAAAAAGGACACCAAAGAAAGAGCTCAAATATCCATCTCTATGGTGGGCAAACTAGTAGAAGATATGCATCTAGGATATTATCATAAATGGGATGTATATATAGTGTTTAAACTAGAGCTAGAGAGAAATAATCACTATAGCAAGCAATAGATACCATATTTAAGAGGATGTAGACGGATAAAAAACTAAGGAAGAGCTCAAAGCTCACATTGACCAACTAAAAACATGTGTCAATCACTTAGTTGGCCCAGTGGATTTAGCCACTCATTCTATGAGCTTACAAGATGCATTATCAAACAATCCAGAGTTACAAAATACATATGGGTTTTTGATAGTTGTTGTGCAATAGATCTTAAAGTTTTAGATGAAGAGACAATTAAAATGTCCATTAAGGTTTATCATTCAATTAGCAATGAGATTAGTTATTTACAGCAATTATTATTAGAAAAGATTAATAACACTAGTGTGAATGAAAGAATTCTTATGTAGAAGGATTGCATTTCCTTTTTAAATAAAATAAGAGCTACCAACAAAAAAAAAAATTACTTTAGGTCATTGTAGTACATAAAGAAAATAAAGATAAGCCCAAAGAATGGCTTAAGACTACCAAGATGGTGATCCCCACCTTAAAGAAGTCAAAGGACGAGATTGTGCAGCATCATGAGGAGGCAAACAAAGTTTTGGTGAAGATAGAAGAGTTCAGTGGAGTGTTATCATGTTCATTTAAGAATAATTTACACCAACAATGCACCAAGAAAAGTATTGACAATATGATGTTAATTAAAGAGAAACTCTAAGTTCACGGGATATAAGGAGTTAGAAAAGCTTAGTTATTCACAAACACCAACACTCCAGATTTGCTGGACTTGAATGAAATGGTGAATAGTTTTGTAGAAGCTTTTCCAAATGTGGTTATTGATTTGTGAGATATAAAAACTGGATGATTATAGAACACTTGTATTTTTGGAGTGAGTTTGATTTTGCAACACGTCTTCAAAGGTTTCACATGCAAGAACAGGTCCAAATTTAAGGTTGTTAGTTTTGTTGTTGCCTTCATTGTATCCACGACCTTCCATGGAGTTTACACACGCACTCAAAGATTAAACAACAGTTCAAGTGTAGTTTCAAAATTTTGTTTTGCTTCTCATGCCTCCCTGGTTTGAGCTAAAGTTTCAAATCCACCTTCAGTACTGCCTCATGCAAATGACACCACGTAGAAGCAAATTGAAGATCAAGAAAGTCTCTAGGTTCCCACTGCACGAACTAGCGCTTTGGCTACTATTTTAGGGCCATGTTTTTTTTTCTTTTTCTTTTCCAAATAAGGCACCCTCTCTTGCATGAGTTTGGGCATGAGTTTAGATTTAGTTGTGGTTTACTTACAGTAGTTTGATTCATAATTAGTTTTAGTTAAAAAATTTGAATGTCAAGTTATTTGTGTTGAAACCATAGCTACGAGATTAAAAACTTTGATGTAAAATATATATAAACTGACCCACAAGTAAGGATTAGGGGTTGGAAGTTATTTTCTAGGAATTTGGATAAATGTTATGCATTTTTTCATTGCATTAATCTACTGAAAAGTGTGAATTTTTAAAATTTAATTACAAGTTAGATACTTGGTTTGTTGTATTTTGTGGATTTTCTTTCGCACATGTTGGATAAACTGGTTAGGTCTTCATTCTAATGCTTATTCATATGATTTTGTCTTAGTCTTGTGAATGGGTATGGCATTCTAATTGATGAAATCTGAAAATGTTTTGAATTTCATGTGGTTTTCCTTGGATGATTGTGTCAATTTTTGTATTAATTGTGAGAATTCTAGTTAATATAATGTTTGTTGGAAAGATCTAAATTAACCTTTCAGTTTGTTGAAGTGAGTTAACAATTATCGTTGTTTGTTAGAGTAGATTTTCACTACATCACTTGTTACCCAACTATCTTTTGATGTTTCTTTAGGATTCATGTTAGAGTAGGATCATACTTAAAGAGAAATTTCACTTTTAGATCTACTTATGAATGTGTTTGTGATTGTAATTCAACATCTTTAATCTTGCACATTACATCTTTGGGAGATTTGTTAACTTCACTTCCACATAAATGTGAAGGATTATATATAAATGCCCCCTTGTTTAACAACCATGTCGACCATTTGAGTCAATTCACACGGCCAAGACTTGGCTATAAAGGGGAGTAACCTCTTTACTTTTCAAGAGAGGTGATTCATCCTTGATTCACCTACCATTGGTTGAGCTAACACTTTCATCAAATGGACTTTCACATTTGTGGGTTCACTATTTGGAGATAGTTATCTTCGTGTTGATTAGAAATGTTGACATCTTGGAGCCATGGAGGACTCATGGAGTTGTTGGTCAAGGTGTTGTTTATGCTTTGTCATTTGACATGTTATCCTTGTTTGACATGATGGTTGTTGCTATTATGTTATGTCTATGCTCTTGATGATTATTAGATATAAATGGGAATTATGGAACTAGATTACATATATTACCTTCCTAAGGTTCCTTGGCTCATGAGGGTGACTTCAATATAATCAAACACAAAGATGACAAGGTGAGGAGTAAATATGCCCTATGGAAAGGAAACAAACTATATCTTTGATCTAAAACGAAAAGATTCCATAATATTTTGGATCCTCTTGAGAGTAAAAAAAGTTGTGATAGCTAGAGATCTTGTATACTTGGTCTAGTAAACAAATCCTTAGGATGAGTGTTTATTCAAGACTTGACATATTCTATGTTAATAAGTATGCATTCTCTTTTAAGTATAAAAGACGAAGAAAACTTGTTTAAGTGTGCTAGAGTCACATAAGGACTCAAGCTCTCGAGATCACCTACAAAAACTAAAATAACCTTCTACAAGAAAGCAAGAGCATATATTTTTAATAATGGATGCAAAACATATTAGATCAATTTATGATCAATAATGTCCATATATTATCTATGTAATACAATGAAATGTACATATGAGACCTTGTTTATATAGACAAGGTTGAGAGATAGGACCAACTATGATGATGGAAAGTGTCTTAATCCTATGTCATGTGACAAATAGGAGATAAGATCACATGTCTACAAGAGACATACAAATATTCATAACTCACTAAGTAAACTTACATGTGAACATGTGTCAAAAGTTCCTATTTAGAAACTAGTTAGATAATGCACTTTGTTCACACTATGAAATGAGAAAATGGATTAAAAAAACCATGTTCATACCAAAACCCCCCTTAAATGCTACTTAGGGAGAATGATGAACAAATTCAAATGATGTAAATGATGGGTCCTAGCTACTAGGCCATGTTAGGTTCCCATTTACAAATGTAATCCCTCACAAACAAAGAAAAGGGGAAAATACAATGGGACAAAATTCCTCTCTAAAAGAGAAAATAAAAAAGCAATCATGTAAAAGTAACAAAACAAATGACAAGTAACATATTTACATTTGCAATGAAAGAAATGGCTCTCGACGGATCTCCCGCTCTCAGCGGCTCCCCCGCTCCCACTAGTTTGAACTCTTCCCTCCTCGCCTTGTCTGGTTTCCCACTTCCTACCTAGGCTACCACTCTGGGGGCTTCCCACCCTCCTGGGAAACCCTCTCTGGTGGCCTCTCCTAGCACACTTGCGGAACCCATGAACATGGGCTCGATGGCTTTGGCTTTGGCTTTGGCTTGTGTTGTGGCTGTTGCTTCTGGTAAACACACATCTAGAATTGCTCCTCCACCAAGGAAACGTTGCTTCACTCGTGTGGCTCATTCTGCAGCTCCCTCCCCTTCTGGTGTTCATCCTCTCTCCTATGCCAAGACATCAACTGTGATTGTCTATGGGAAGGATGTGGTGGACAACATCAGATTTTATCAGCGTTGTGCCCTAGTGTACAGATTTTTGGGGTTTTGGTCATCCCTTCCGGATCTTTGTCAATGGGTAAGTGAATCTTGGAAACCCTTGATTGCTTACAACATTGAATTTTTTCCTTGTGTGAATGGTTTCTTCATTGTCTCCTTCACTTCTTCTGAGGATAGGAATCTGGTTCTGAGTAAGGTGTGGCCTTGGGACGCTCACCCTTTCTTGATTAAACCCTAGACTACGGCTTTCAACCCTCTCACTGAACCACTAAATTTGTGTCCAATTTGGGTTCGCCTTTCAAACCTTCTGCTTTATTTTTGGGAGCAATCATGCTACGAGGCTATTAGTAACTCCATCGGTTGCTTCACGATGGTGGACGAGGACACCTCCTCTATGGACCACTCCACCTCTGCCCAAATTCTAGTTGACATTGATGTTGCTTCACCACTCCCTGGTGATGTGGTTTTGATGGTGGGATACCAGCCATGGACTCAACCGCTTGATTTGAGGGCCTCCCCTTTCATTGCCAAAAATGCCTTTCTATTGGCCACCTTGCCTCGCATTGCTCATCTTCTCATTGATGAGGGACTCCCACCTGGTGGAAGGATGCTACTCTAGACCATTTAACAGTCTATGCTTCAAAGGGACATCTGGACGATCCTAGTGATGCTCAGCCTATTTTGCAATCTGACTCCCCAAATGCTACTGACGAACTTGTTCCAGTCCAAGCTCCTACGACCCCCCTGCAGTCTATGGAGACCCCTTTTGATTCGCCTTCTGCAGACTCCCTATCAAATGATCTAGATTGTGTGAACCCATCTAATTCAATCACTTGGATGATGGTTCATCATCGACGAAAAGAGAATTCCTCTCTACCCCCCACCTCCTCCCCCACTCAGTGGCTAGATGTCTTTGTTCCCCCTTGATTGGGGTTGTTTCTGTCATGTCTCTGCAGGCTTTCTCTACCTACCTAATTTGTTTGTGATTTTGTTTTTTGATAGTCCATGACTATGTAAAGGGTCAGTGCCCTAGATATCACTACTTTTTTAATCAAAAATAAAACAAGTGGTAAATGGAGTTATCATGAGCCCCAAGAACTAAATTCATCACAAATATACAATTGATATTCCCCCTATAAGAGGAAAAAAGAGAGACTATGTAGCCCCCCCATAATGGAATATAAATACCAATGACCTAGATTCTCAAAACTAGATGTAGAAAATGGTCCATGATCATTGAACAACATTGCTCCCCTTAGGAAGAAACAAAACCATAGGTGTATGTATGAAGTCTCCCCAATCTAGAAGGAAAATGTAGGAAGATATCTCAAGATGCATGAAGACTCTAAAAACTACTCAAGTGTCTCTAATTCAATATAGAAAGTTTCCCCTTCCATAACAATAGTTCTAGGCCACACTTTTGAAAAAGACAATCCAAAATCTAGTGATTTTGAAAGTAGAGAAAGATTTGAATACTCAAGTGTATCCTCCAATGATAAATATTCTTCCAAATGTTTTTACAAAGTGTCCACACTCATGTCAAGCAATGAGGAATGATCATGTAGATAATAAACAAGAGGGTCAAAGTGTTTCCTCACAACAATTGAAAAAAAATCAAATCCATGAAACAGAAGATATATGTCATCAATGGTGTCTACCAAATCTAAAATGTGAGGAGACTCCACAAATAGACATGTTGCTCTAAATCACAAAAAGTCATATATGTAGCAACACAAGCAACATTATAGATGCAATCGTAGATGGACGAGATGGAACACATAGCTCAATAACTAGATCATGTGTGAGAATACTTAAGTTCTAGTAACCAAATCTCTCCTAAAAATCAAGGTCCACGCTAAACTTTTCTTCATCATCCAAAGGATCATATCCATCTTTGGGAGAAAAACCAAATAAGTTGTACAATTGAGATGCATGACCAACCACCACAGTAGTAATAATCTCTCTACTCTCCAAGTCTCTAATGATAACTGAATCATATGTGAATTCCACAATATTCCCTACTCTACCATGGGTAATCTAATAGATAGAAAGAAGATTGTTTGGAATAAGAGTTACAAACAAAACATCATTGAAAGTGTCATCCTTATTATCAATAGATACATTCCCAATTACATGCATATATATATTATTGGCAATAAAATAGGTGGCATAGCACAAGGCTTAAAAGAAGAGAATATAGACTGTAACGAATTCATATGATGATATGCTCCTAGATCTAGACGTCGTCTTCCTAATCCAAGACCTATAGAAGCACAAATAGTGTGTCATTTGTTCATACCGATGCAAAAGTGAAACCCACTTGGCCATTTTCCTTATTAGATTATTTTGATTGAGAAAAAGAAGAAGTTGACACAAACATTATGGAAGGTAGATCAATGTGATTCTTCTTAAGAGAATGTTTCAATTCATCAAGGCCCTTCTTATAACAAGAATATTTCTCATGTCCAAGGTTCTTGCAATATGCACAAGCAAGCTTCTCTTTCTTAGATGAATTCCCCTTTGAAGGGGATTTATTTTGTGCTTGATCTATATGTGGATTGTTCTTTGATTTTTCCTATTTTCTATTAGATACTTTTTGTTCTTTCACTCGACTAACCAACAACACATCAAATCATTATCTTTTTGAGCCCATACAAAAAAGATTATAATGCTCATTTATTAACATCTCGGATAAAGTTAAAAATGAGAGCATAGAATATGTGGATCCCATGGTTATCATATTCAAGACCTAGTTTGTTCAATGCATTGTTGATCAATTTAAATGTCATTTTTCTCAATTCCACCTTCTTTACTTTGTGCTCTCAGGTCATTAACCTTGGTAAAATAGTCCTAGATGTTGTCAAAGTTCCTTGGATCATCGCTCATCAATTCATTATTAATTTGATAGTTTTTGACTTAATTTGTAGTCCCATACAATATTTCCATTTTTTCCCAAGATTCATGAGAGTCTTTACATGAATCAATTCAAAATAATAGATATTGTGAGACAAGCTTATGAAGACATCCAAGAGCTTTAGTATGTTTAATCATCAATTTTATCTATTTCTCATCATTCGCAGGTTCAAGTACTTTTTTCTCAACATATGGAGAATATTAAAGGTTCATTAGGACATTATATGCATGTTGATGCCAAGTTGAATAATTATAAGGTGTTACTAAAGGGAACTTAGAATGGTCCATGAAAAATGAGAGCATAAGAAAACAAATCAGAAGAATGCACCAAGAGACCCCCTTTACCCACCCCAAATCACTTAATCAAGAGACCCTCAACAATATATGAGGTTGGCACTTTATAGTCAATGTGATTACATGTGCTAGATGTCAAAAATAGCAAACTAGACTTGATCTTAGTACATGCAGATGTCAAATTTGTCACAAGATCAAAGTATGATTTTTACATAGAATGAAATTAGTCAATTTTATCACATTGTTTCAAAGTACAAGAAAAGTCATGCACTTTCAAATAATGGCACCCAAAAATGTTATTAAATGAGCAAAAATAGAGCCCCAAAAGTTTCCAAAATGATAACAAACTTGACTGTAAAGTCCTCAACCAGGATTTTTTATATTTTTCAAATTTTTTATGTAATTTTTTATGATTTCTATGCAAAACCATGAACTAAAACAGCAAAACAAAATGAACTAACTGCTAGAAACTTGTTATAGAAACTCTCTATGGCTGGAAAACAATGCCAACTTCACCTAAAGTAGCACAATACAACTTGTAGATGATAAAAACCCAAATGAAAGTGTTGGTTCTACTCAACAACTATGAAAAACTACTCTTTTAAATCAAGGCACAACAATTAAAATATGGTCACACCACTAAAAAGGGCATGGAATTCTCCCCAATCAAAAAAAATCTTGAAAAAGGGAGTACGAATAACTAAGATATGATTTTTTGAAGTTGATCTGCAAAATCAAAATTATTAATGGAGAGTGGGCAGATTGGAGCAACCTATTGACAACCATTTGGCTATCAAATTCAACATAGTATTTTGATGGTCATTTGACCCTCAAATTTAAGATGTGTAAAATTGAGAATATTTGTACGAAAATATGAAGTATTATATATGAAAATAAGAATTTTTTAACCTTCTAAATTCAATGGATGATAAAGATACTTATAATAATCTTGTGAAAGCTAAACATCAACTTAGATTTTTATTAAAGTATAAAAGTTAAGGATCTCAAATAAGAGTCACGGTAATTGATTAAATGGAGAAAAAGGGACGATGATTCCTCAATATTTAAGTCTTATACTAAGGAGAAAATTGTCCCTGTTGAGATTGGGGACTTTGAACTAATGACCTTCTGAAAATATTTTCTAGAGTTTTAATAATAACCTTTTCTCTATTGAAGATAATGAGCAGAGTGAGATTGCCATTTTATTTAGAAAAATATTCTAAAAAAGGTTAGTGAGGAGGATGCTAAAGAAATTAGTAAGAAGATTTCTATGGATGAAATCATTTGAACCATTAAATCCTTCAAGGATGATATATCCTCTAGAATTGATGAACTTCCCTTTATATTTTATATAAGTTAATTGTGACTACATTGTAGATGACCTCTTAGAAACCTATGAGGATGAATTTGTAATGCGATCTCTTGGTTATAATATCAATAGGAGGTGGTCGAGTTGTTGCATAAAAATGGAGATAAGTCTCTTATTTGGGAATTGGAAACCTATCACCTTAATGTTTCTTATGAAATCATTGCTAAACTTCAATACCTAATATTTACTAATATTTTTCTTGAAATTATATCCTTCAACTAGATTTATTAAAGGTGGATATATTTTTAAATTTTGATCGTTGGCTGGGAAAATTTGAACTATGCCAAGCACTGTAATCAATTTGTTAGTATGTTTTTTATTAAAGCAAAAACAGGTTTTGAGGGGACCCGAAACCCTATACAATCAGATTTTGAAAGGATCTGGAACCCACAACCAAAAAGTTGTCCAAACATAAGGAACATGAAAGCACAAACAACCAAGGAAAAAAGACTGCAAAAAGAACAGCTTGCAGCCAGCCACCCTAAAACAAGGTTGCAAAAAGAACAGCTTGCAATCAGCTTAAGACCAGCCCCCGAACAAGAACCATCAAGATTTACATTTAGAGTTACTCTTGTGGGAGCAGAGAGTCATGTCAAAAGAAGGATTAGAGAACTTTGTTTTCTTTCCCTTAACAGATATCCAGTCCTCTTCCATTGGCATTGCCATGTCATGCCAAACCAGTGCCCCATTATCCTGTGAATGCAAGCCAGCAGCCACAGTCGCAGAAATATCATCTGCATTCCTCCCTAAAGGAATGGTCTTATCAAAAAGGCCACCAAAAATAGCATCCTGAGGCCCATTCACTCTCACATGAGGGGTTGCAATAGCAACAACCCCACCATTTGTGACATCCAGAGAGGATGCCCCAAGATCCTGAGATTCCAAAGCAACCATGTCATAACCCTCCTTTACCATTTTGAATTTCTACTACTATTGTTATTTATATTATATCATTTTGAGGTTATGTTAGAAATGAATTTATTGAATATAATTATAATAATGAACACACGCATATACACTCGCCCATCTTAGAGAATAGCCTAATAAACCAGGATTGCTAAGGAGATTATTCCTCATTATATCAAATCATATCTAGCTTTGTTTACTACCCATTCCTTGGTGTTTTCGGATAACCTCGTCTTGCCTCCACTCATTAATTCGTATCGAATTTTGATACTCGATCGTACCCGCTCATGAGATTCTCATTTCGTCGGCTGATTTGTATCAATCATCCCCTTGCACATGCCAGTCATGCAAGGATTAATTAGACACTAAGCATGTGCGACGCCGGATGATGGAATTACGAGGAAGCAATAGCATTCATTTCTCCACGATCTATTACTCCCGTAAGGATATCAAGTACCTCAACCCAATGCTTCATAATGAAGGACAATTTCGACTCAATCTCAAATAATATCACTTCCTTCCCAGTCTTGAATTCCAAAACTGACCCCTTGGCTTTATATAGGTTCTCCCTTTTATTCTCAAAGAGCAAAATCCAAACGTTATGGATACTATTCTCAAGCTCAAATGCTCCAAGAGACAAATGACTATTTCTAGTGAGATAAAGGCAGATCGGCTGAAAGGCATTGTAAATTCCCTTCACGACCTGGTCATTAATGGCATTTCACAAATCTTAGGGGAAGATTTCATCAACAATGAGGATAGAACCATAGCTAATTCTAATATCTCCTCTATGTTTTTAGCTATAGTGTTTCATTTTGAGCCCAATAGAGAGTTTATCAGGAAGCTCTGTTTAAAAGTCTTTAAGCACAGTATTTTGGTAGAGCTCGACCGGGTAATGATTAATGTTACCACTGATCTTCTGGCCCCCAAGCCAAGGCACTATGACATCCTAATGTGGAACAACTGCCAGGTTCCCTGATTCCCAATTCTAATTAATGACAACTCTGCGAAGTTTGCAAATAGGCACCCCATCATCCAGAGGAATATCAATCTCCTCATGTGGTCGTTGTGTGAAATCCCCTCCCTACAAACATTGGCTGGTTGTATACCTCTGAGACAAAGGACTTAATATGGACCTGGCAATAGGGATGGAAGACTCTGACCTGAAGTCTCTTGCCTCACCGAAGAGCTCACCTTCAGACCAAGCAGGGCCCTGAGGGAAAGGGTTCGCCTCTTAAGAGAGATTTTGATTTTGATTCACTGCTAAAACTTTATAAGACTCTGTTATACTTGACTATCTATAGTTAGCTACTGACTTTTATTTTGAATTTTTAAACATTTCTTGCAAACAATTTGGATACAATCAGTCGCATATAAGATATATACTATTATACGCTTAATACTTTTATCTAGTTGTTTTCGCATTATCATATCATTTTAATTATGGAATAGGTTGGATGCAATTTCTCTGTTAAAGGACTCATTAACAAAGTATCTATTTCAGCATAAATACAAACACATAGATACAGATGTGTACATATACTGCTATGCAGATATATATATGCATCTGCATTTATGTGGCTATATTTATGAAGTAATATATACTTTTAGGCTAATATAACACCTTCACGTTTCTGAAATCTCTTTTATGGGGACCCACTTCTATTCATGGGGTCTCCTTCCTCTGTTGTTGGCTTTGTGGATCTCCCTTAAATGATTCCCATATTCTTTTTTCAGAAGCTGGCCTCCCTCGAGTGGCTCTCTTTTTTCTCCGTAGGTGGCATCGACCACAGCTGTAATGGCCTTGGTCTATTTCATACTTATATTTTGGTGTTTCAATCTCCTTTTGATAAGTGGTAATGCAGGTTTTAGCTCCATAATTGCTTCCAGGGCAATCTAAGTTTGGGTACCTCAAGACACTTGGCACTGGGTCCTAGACCGAATCGACGAAGCCGGCTTATTTTCTTCCCTCTCTTATCATATTTGTAGTTAAAATTCTTTAGTTTAACTTGACCTTTCAGTTTGCAAGAGAACCATGTCTCTGTGTTTCTGCAGGTTCCAAAATTAACACGGAGACCCCTCTCCCAAATCAACGATAACAAGATTGAAAGCATCTTACGGACACTATCGATCGCTTCTTGACACTTGAAGGACCCGACCTAGACTCTGGTGCCTCGCCGCAAAGGTTCATGTTTAACATCGATGATCAAGAGGAATTTAGTCAAAAGTTATGATAATGTAATCCCCTGAGTAGCTCTCATTGGATAATTGGCTTTCGGGGATATGTAAATTATTCTAGGATTTATCCTTGGGCAAGACCGGAGGTTTTCTTTGTTCAGTTCTTTCCTACCAGTGCCCATGCCGAACCGAACTTGTACAAATTTATTTACGGCCTCAGTGCATTATAGAGCAAAAAAAAAAAAAACATAGAAAAATAATTTAAATAAAAATTATTAAATTCCTCAATTTCAAATAAGCACATGTCGTAGGAGAAATTGGAAGCTTCTAGAGGGAATCTTCATCCTCCATTTTCTTATATGTAACTCCTTTATTTAGTGATCAATCAATTTTGCATGAGGATAATTTAGGAAAAAGAATCTTATTTTCAATTAATTCTCTTGATAGTGGAATTGAGGGATCTTTTCTATATAGTGTATGCAAGTTTTCGAAAGGATGGGGTTGATTCATTTCTTTGAAGAAATTTCTCATGTTTCATGTTGATATAAATAGGATTTCTTTTGTAATCATGTTTTATTGGTAGAATTGTTAAGTTTGTTTGAAGAAAATTCACCAAGTTGCAAGGAAGGATCTAGGAAGGATAGCCAAAAGATTGGAGGGGATTCAACATCAAGCTTCGACAACCAGGTTCTCTTCTCTCGCTTTCTGTTAATTACATATGGAAAAAAATTGTATTATCAAAAAAAATAGTTTATATCATTTCTTTTAGATCTTCAAGTATATTAAAATTTTAGATTGTTTAAAAACAAAGTAAATTCTTTCTTCTTAATTACGATAATTATTGATAAAAGTACCTTTCACATAATGCATGTAAAAGATAATTTTATTTTTATTATTGATTTAATTTTCTTAGGAAAAAAAGAAAAAGAAAGAAAGAAATTAGAAATTTTTTTTATGTTTTTGCTTTCTAAATTATTTTTTTTATGTGCAAAAAGACAAAAAAGGGAAAAAAAATCATATTTAATTTATTTTTCTTTTGAGAATGAATTCATCTCTCTGTGATTTATTGAATAAAGCCTACATATGAATTATTAAAAAATTCTCTGCATATGAATCTCATTCCTTCTTCTGAGAAATTAGGAATGCAAATTTTATTCTTGTGATTTTATGATGATCTTCTGTACATGAAGTTTATTTAATGTTTTCCTGTGAGCAACAAAAATAAATAAAAATTGCATGCCTCTCTCTCTGAATGTAGATTTGATCATTGTGTATATTTGTCTTACTTCCCTGTGAATGTATATTGCCCTTGTGAGAGAAAATTTATCACGAAAATTATAATTATGTCAAATGTATGACAACTAATTCCCTGCAAACCCCCTCTTTGTGAAATCTTATTCATGAAATACATATAATTTCATCTCAATAAATATAAATATAACTCTGTGATTCTCTGTGTAATCAATCATTATGAAATCAAAATAAATATATCTGAGATAATTTATTCTGTTGTGGAAATCTATCACTGTGAAACTGTAGCCTTTGTTTTTCAAGCATTATGTGCAAATTTCTTTTCTTTGGAATTCTATTCCTTGGAAATTTATTTCTCTTTTCCCTGTGAATCTCTCTTGTGAAATCCCCTCTTGAGAAATTTTATATATATATATATATGTGTGTGTGTGTGTGTGTGTGTGTGTGTGTGTGTGTATCTCGAGAAAATAGTTGGTTTTCTCTTCACCTGTTCATCTCTCTGTATATTAGAATAAAACTCTAAATCCTTGTTCAATTTATATTTTTATGTCTTATAATATAAGTATAGCACAAATCATTTATAAATCTTTTTTTTATTTTGTAGTTGTAAATTATACACACACACACACATACGTGTGTGTGTGTGTGTGTGTGTGTGTGTGTGTGTGTGTGTGTGTGTGTGTGTGTGTGTGTGTGTGTGTGTGTGTGTGTGTGTGTGTGTGTGTGTGTGTGTGTGTGTGCCATGTTGTTACATTCTTTATTTGATTAAAAAAAAAAAAAAGCCTTTTTCATGGGAAGTGGGTGGGGAAGCTCGCAGGCCCAGTCCCCACTCCCCTTCCTCTTTTTTAGCCACCCTAACGTTAGTGTGAATTTAAATTGCCATTGATTTGGCATTTACTTATATTTGGAAATATTTTATCATTGTGAAATTCAATTTCTATAATGTTAATAATATATTAAAATTTGATTTTTTTTTATTATTTGTTTAAAGATTTAAAATAATCAACATAATAAATGATTAAGTGGTACCATAAGTTAATTCAAAGTAAAATAATAATTATAAACTTAATTAGTAAATACATGAAATATAATCTGGATTAGATGATTTATTTATAATTTAAATAGAGTTTGTTTATAAATTTCATTGATTAAGTTATAATTTGGCTTTAATAACCTTAAGAAAATTATAATATGAAATTTATTTGATTATTTATATAGTTGATATTGTTAACAAATAAACATACTTGTTTATACTTTCAATTAAAATTTTATAATTTGGAGTTATCGATAAATAATATTTTCAATTTATTTTCGAACTACCTATTAATTAATAATTTGAAAACTTTGCTTGCTAAGCAAATTATGATCGGTAAACTTTTATTTAGTTACAACCCACTGGTAATTTGGAATCATTCGGTTAGATTAGTTTTATTGGGGTTGTTAGCTGGCATTTCAAATTCAATATGAATTATTAGTATATATATTGCTATGATCGTCAATCTGAATTTGATATGTTCATGCTTGGATGCATAGTCCTCGACCAATTGACTACTTCAAGTATCATGCAAGTTACATAATTGATGTATCATACAAATTACAAGAAGCTAGATATAAAGGTCATTCTCAAATTTGGATAGTAATCTCTTAGTAGTAGTAGATTGAAATTTTTTAAATAACCAAGTCATTTAAATTAATCAAATCTAATAGTAGTCAAATTTATCTCCTAACTCTAAGGGAACATAAGACTAGTAAAAGGAAGAGCTACATTTAAGGAAGAGGTGAATTTCTTAGTTGAACTTCATAGTAAAAATCTATTTTGTTAGAGCATTAATATTGATTGGGTAGTGGAGAAACTTTATTTGAAAATCAAAAGTTTTATCAATCTAGAGTCATTTAACTATGATTTTGACTTATCTCTTGAACCTCAAATCGAATACGCAACTTCTATTGTAAGTTTAATAGTGTAGCGTCATAAATTGTACGCACTTGCTAGGGTGGTACAATTTCACATCTAGTTTAGCACCCGCCTTGGCGCATTTTTCATTTTGCATTGCATTTCCCCTTTAGCACTTAATTAATCAAATTAATTAGGTCTAAGGTTCTATTTTATCATCTCCTATATCATAAAATTGGGCCCTTTTCATTAAAGTGTGCCCCTTTCATTTTATTCTTCCAATACATCATTTAATCAAAAACCCTAATTAGGTCCTATTTCAAACTTGGGGGCTTGATTTCGGGGTTCAAAACATCTCGAAATCACCTGTAACTTTGGGATTCTCTCTAAAATCATCATATCCGACGGCCCTGAAAATTTGGTGAAAAGTTGTCGAGACCATGGCGCCCGGAGTGCAACATGGTCCCGGACATTTTTCCCGAAATTTTAGGAGCGCAATCCAATCATAAAATAAAGCTTAACCCCAAGAAATTGGCGGGATATTCAATCTCTAGGTCGGCCAAAAGTTGAAATTACGACCTAGGGTTTCATATATAAGAGCTCTCTTTCTTCATTAGAAAGGATCCAAATTTTGGTTTTCAGGTCCTCATATACAGCAAAAGAGCAGATCTTTGAAGACTTCAACAACATTCAACATCCATCCATCAAGCATTCATCAATTTCATTCATGCATTTAGGGCTTTGAAGACATTGAAGAGCAATAGGAAATTACCGACTGAAGATTGGCTTGTACTCCTCCCTTGAGGGTTGGGTATGATTTCATGTTGTTTTCATGTCTTTGCATAAGCTTCAATATATCCTTTATTCATGCTTTAGATCACTTTGCATCTTGATTTAGAGCATTTACATTATCATTTACAAGCAATTAGGGTTTACTTTCTAAGTTGCTCTAGTTTGCTTTCTTGCATTTAAGGACCTTGCACACACACTAGGTCTGCACACACAATACATTTTACAATACAACTTGGCTATTCGTGGAGGTGGAAATCACCGAAGCGGGGGTTTGACTAAGGCAAAACCCTATATAGCCGCCCAGACACCTTTTCAAATATAAGTGCAGGTTTCGGGACTCGGACGACGCCGCAAGTTGCAGATCCGGGAGAAGCAGACTGAGACCGACCTTCCCACCAAGTTTCAGAGCAGAAGACCAGGACAAGGGCTTGGAGCGCCCTGGTCCTGCCAGGACAGGGGCGCTGGGCACCCTGGTCCCTGGGACAGGGGCGCTGGGCGCCCTGGTCCTCCTGACAGACAGCATTTTTAGCATTTTTGACAGCTTTCTCCAAAGTGCAAAAACAGTAGTTTTCGGAGCAGTTTCAGGGGCAGAATTAGGACAGTGGCGCCCACGCCCCCGTCTCGAACATTTTCAGTCAGATTTTAACTCCGGGTACGCATTTTCATTCTTGTCTTATCCTTGTGTTTACAGCTTTCCATTGTTTAAGTTCAATTCTGCAATCTTGTTATTAGTTCGTACTTGCACTTTGGGGTTAGGGATTGAACTTGTATCATTTTATCTTTCGATTGCAACAAAGGAATAGAAATCCTAATAGGTAGCCCGTGGCTCTCTCTTTCACAAAAAGAAGTAGCCAATTGTGTGATACCTCTAGGCTCTTTCGTATTCCGCAAGTGTGTGGTTGAAAGTGAGATTAGGGCATGCTTGCTTAGTGTCACTTTTTCTCCCACACATTTTGGTGAACCCGACGTGAACTCCAATCTTCTCTAATTCTGATTTATGTTTTCAAATTTGAGTTTTTATGCTATTTCAAATTCAAATTTGTATTCACAAGTTTCAATTTCTTGCAAGATTCAAAAAAAAAAATTAGAGGAAATTTTTGCTAAAACCCTAATTTTTCAATTCAAAGTTGAACTTGTGGATAGCTTATTTGGGATCTATAATTTCAAATCTGATTTAGGAACTCATTTGAATCATAAATTTCATTTTCTAAATCTACATTCTAAGTGCTTGCATTGGTTGAAATTAAATATTTCCTTCTATTTTGCATGTGTTATCATTTGAAAAAGGAAAATAGTTGTCATGATGCATTCATTTCATAGATGTGATAATGGGTTAGCTTCCCTTGTTTCAATTTTTCCTTCTCCTAAAGAACCTCCCCCCATCTATAACAACATTTTAGTGCCTAAAAGAGTTGCTACCAATCCCTTTGAGACTCTCCCATGCTCTAAGGATGAAGACTTTAAGAGTGATCTTGACAACTCTCCTAAAATGTGCCCTTCCTATCTAGCTATCCTAGAAGAAGAGAATGATATCATAAACACCTTTCTTAATGTTACTTTACCTTCCCTACATGATGCCTCTCTAAGTGAAAAGGTATTTATGGACATTGACTTATTTTCTCCTAAAGTTGGTCCTTCCAATGGGGGCATGTTAGTGCAACAAGAGGTTATGAACACTTCTTTAGAAGATCTCCTTCCTAAGCATGAATCTTTGGAGAAATATGTTCATGTTCCTCCTAAAAAACACTCCCTTCATGAGGATCCTTTTGTGCAAGAAAATGACATTATCCCTACATTTCCTAGTGATGGCATTTCCTTTTCCAACAAAATTCCCACTAGAGATGATGAATTGATGATAAATGCTTACCATTCTCCTAAAGTTTGTCTTATCCATAAGCATCCCTTAGAGAAAGAAGATGAAATAATAAGCAATTTCCTTAATTCTCTCTCCCCTAAAGATCATATTTTGAGGAAAGAGGATGAGTTTAACACATCTATTGATGCTCTCCCTTCTAAGGATGAGGAATTAATAAACAATGTTATCTCCTCTCCCGAAATTGACAATACTTCAAACATTCCTTTCAACAACTTCACTATTTGGGATGAACCATTAGAAGAAGGTGTAGATTATTCTCTCTCCCTTGATAATTTCTCACCTTCCTTGAATCTCAATTATTCTCCCTCTAAAAATAAAGCATCTCCCTCTCCTCGGCTTGGTTCTACTCATAAGGATACCCTAGTTCAAAGCAAGATGGTTAACATCTCTTTCAAAGATCTCCCTCTCAAAAGTGAGACTTTAGAGAGTAATGTTGATCCTTCTCCTAGAGAGTTTATACCCCATGTAGATCCTTTGATGATAAAGGATGATATGACCTTTCCTAGTATTACTCTTCCTACTAGAACATCAATGCTTATCCCTTGTCTCTCTCCTAAAATTGATTTGATCCGTGATAAGATTTTAGTGCAAGAGAAGATTATCAATAATTCTTCCAACACTTTTGTTCATTCCTCTAAACCATCCTCAATCAATTTGATACATGTGAATGAAACACCTAACAAACCTCTCTTCACTGTCCAAGGTGCTTGTCCTTCTCAAAAATTTCAACCTTTAAATAAGCCTATTTTAGTGGTTCAAGGTGGTTATGTTAATGATTCTTTTTGCACTCCTAAGAAACCTATTATTACTGTGAAAGGAGGTTATTCTTCTAAGAGCCCTTATGAGTATGCTAAGCAACTGACTAGAGAAAGTTATCATGCGGTTGCTCATACCTATAACACAAGAAATAATAGGCAACCTAATCCTCCTCCAGTTATCCCAACTTCACTTCCTCCTTCCCAACCTATTCTTCCGCAAGCTCCACGTATTTCACAAGTTCTCGATAAGGAATATGATCTCATAGAACAACTTAAAGCTACCCCTGCTAAGATATCCCTTTGGGATTTGATTCAAACTTCTTCCGCTCATCATGGAATGTTACAAGATGCCTTGAAAGATTTGAATGTTCCTCCACCTAATACATCTAGTAATATAGTGTCTTTGGTTAACTCTGTGATGAATCCTAAAGCTCAAATTGTGTTTACTCAAGATGAGTTGCCTACTAGTGAAATTCAACATCAATATGATCCCTTGATGATTGTGGTTATCATAAATGACACTGCTATAAGACGAACACTGGTAGATAATGGTTCTGGCCTTAACGTGTGTAGCATTAATCTATTGCATAAGATGAATGTGGATACATCCCTTATTGAGCCTAACTCTCGTCCCATTCGAGGCTTTGATAATGTGGCTAAGTCTTCATTAGGTATTATCACCTTACCCATCACAGTGGGACCTGTTACTTTGCCTACTCCTATCCATGTTATGTCGGGAAATCTATCATACAACTTGTTATTAGGGAGACCTTGGATTCACAGTATGCAAGCTATCCCCTCTACATTGCATAGACAAGTTAAATTTATTTATAACAATAAGACATATACCTTGATAGGTGATACTAATCTTCAGGCTTGTTTGCAAACATCTACTTCCAAAGGGAGTTCTTCTAAGCCTTCCTCTTCTAGTGATGACTTGTTAAACAAAATACCTATGGATGAATCATCACCCTCTGATAATCAAAATTCTTTGGATGAGCTTGAAGCTCCTGAAGAAGATCCTTCTCGACTTGAATCTACACATGAAAAAGCTTTTGATCCTGAGAAGGTTCTCGTAGAAGACGATTGGGGATCTCTTGATTTTAATCCCACCTTTGTAGGTGAGTATAGGGTTCCTCCTAGAGATCTTAAAGGTAAGAAGAAGGAAGAAACTAGAGATCAATCAATCTTACTTGAACCTATGAGCAATAATTTTGTGGCCGCTTCTCAAACTTCTTCTCCTCACACCTCTAGTTCTGAGGAATTTGATTCTTTGTCTTATGAAAAACCACCTTCTCTTCCTGAAATGGCAGATCGTTATGGTCGTGGTTTTCGCATTTTTTCTAAGCATGGGTATCATGGAAATGGTTGTGGCACTCATGAACAAGGGATAAAAGTGCCTCTAGAGACTAATTTTCACAATTATGCCTTTGGACTCGGTTATAATCCCTGCAAACGTACCAAAGCATCTAAAAGACCATCTCTCAATGTGAATGCTATATTTAGTAGTGATGATGATCTCACTTCAACTAAATCATCTTCTACTTCTATCAACTCTCATTCCCCTCATAAGGAAATCTTGGCAATGAACAAATCTCTTCATGACTCCCCTCAAATTTTTAAATCCACTTATGAATCTTTATCTCCTATTCATCATAAAGTCCTTTCCTCTAGGGATAAGGCTCTAATAAGTTACACTCATCCCTCTTCTAAGATTTCATGTGACTTTTTTTTGATCTCACTTATAGTTGAGCATTTAACATGTCATATTCAAATACCTCATTTAGTCTATCATGTCTTTAAATAACATTAATGGCTATTATGTTGCTCATCATTATGTGACATTGGTAGCTCATTTACTGGGGGCTCATTGTCATTCATGATGGTACAATTTCAAGTGCAATCATTTTTTTTTTTGAAGCAACATAATAGCCTAATTTTATTGTTCCTATGGGGACAAGAGTGATTTCATACATCTCTTCTTTTACTTATGTCCAAATCTCTCCCTAGAAGATTGTGTAAGTCCTTCTCATTGAGGCAATGATCTTTCCTTATTTTTATCTAAGGATCCACTTTTTCCTATTTTGTGGATGGTGTGAATTTTATTACTTGATGTTATTCCTTGTATGCATTTGTTGTTGTTTGATCAAGGATTCTCTCTTACAAGAGGTGTAAGTCCTTGATTACAACCTCTTTTGCACTTGGTAAAATACATCCATAATGAATTCACTCTCCCAATTGGGTTAAAAGGAGCGTCATCCTTCATTAAGAATCACTTTCACCTCGCAAAAGAAGGAAGTATTGCATTCTTATTCTCTTCTTTGTCTTATTCTAGAAGATGTTATATTTGTCTAAGACAATTCCTCTTGGGGATAGGTGTGTTTTGTACAAAGATCTCTTCTCCTCTAAGGATCTCCTTTACACATACTACAAGATGTCCCTTTTCAACTATCTTATCCTTGCTTAAAGAGTGCAAAACTCTCTTGCTTGGATCTATAACATTGTTGCATTTTTGGGGTATCTTCTTTTGTGATGAAGTTAGGTATCCTTGTTCTACTTTGCTTATGACACAAACATAACACTTTTTGAGCAATGGATTATTCTCGGAACCAGAGCACAGACTCTTAGAGCGAGATGTCTCCATTTTTCTTTTATGCAAGGTGATTATTCTCGGAACCAAAGCACAGACTCTTAGAGCGAGATGTCACACTTTTTGTACTACACATATACAGGTTGTAGCATACTCGGGCATAGACTCCTATGAGGTGCTTCTAACCTCACTTACACACACATGCACGAGGTTGAGTGGAACTAGCAGCATAAGGCTAGACTTTCTCACTCTCCTCCCTTACATGGATCACCTAGACAAGATCTAGGGGCGAGAAATCCATGTTTTCTCTCTCACTATTCTTTTCATGGATCACCAATGTGTGTATTCATGCTTTTTTCCTTTCTTTTCTTCTCTTTGCATTTTGTTTCCATTTACATCCTTCATCTTGTGTTAGAGAACTCCCAAATCCTCACACTCTTTGTTGTGTTGGAATTGAGATTTAGTCCTCTTTCTTACCAAATGATTCTCCATTAGTTTTTGATCTCATATCAAATCTTCTTGTGAGCATTTGTCATCAATATTCTTTAACAATTCGAAGTGGTAAACATGATACCCTGTTTCAACTCACTAAAATTAGCAAGCCAAAACAGGGGGGGCATATAGCTACCCTCGAATTTTCATCACCTTCCTTAGTAAGCATTAGGTGATTTTGTGATCTAACGTGTGTTTTGTAGGGTGCGGTTCCTAACTGTGTACTGCAGATACCGCTGGGGGCTTCGTTCGACAGACTTATGGATATATCCTTTTTCAAATAATGTTTACTTTTCTGTACTTTAGCTTGCATATGCACGTAGTGTTCATATGACCGCTAAAGTGGGGGCTAAATGTAGCGTCATAAATTGTACGCACTTGCTAGGGTGGTACAATTTCACACCTAGTTTAGCACCCGCCTTGGTGCATTTTGCATTTTGCATTGCATTTCCCCTTTAGCACTTAATTAATCAAATTAATTAGGTCTAAGGTTCTATTTTATCATCTCCTATATCATAAAATTGGGCCCTTTTCATTAAAGTGTGCCCCTTTCATTTTATTCTTCCAATACATCATTTAATCAAAAACCCTAATTAGGTCCTATTTCGAACTTGGGGGCTTGATTTCGGGGGTCAAAACATCTCGAAATCACCTGTAACTTCGGGATTCTCTCTAAAATCATCATATCCGACGGCCCTGAAAATTTGGTGAAAAGTTGTCGGGACCATGGCGCCCGGAGTGCAACATGGTCCCGGACATTTTTCCCGAAATTTTAGGAGTGCAATCCAATCATAAAATAAAGCTTAACCCCAAGAAATTGGCGGGATATTCAATCTCTAGGTCGGCCAAAAGTTGAAATTACGACCTAGGGTTTCATATATAAGAGCTCTCTTTCTTCATTAGAAAGGATCCGAATTTTGGTTTTCAGGACCTCATATACAGCAAAAGAGCAGATCTTTGAAGACTTCAACAACATTCAACATTCATCCATCAAGCATTCATCAATTTCATTCATGCATTTAGGGCTTTGAAGACATTGAAGAGCAATAGGAAATTACCGACTGAAGATTGGCTTGTACTCCTCCCTTGAGGGTTGGGTATGATTTCATGTTGTTTTCATGTCTTTGCATAAGCTTCAATATATCCTTTATTCATGCTTTAGATCACTTTGCATCTTGATTTAGAGCATTTACATTATCATTTACAAGCAATTAGGGTTTACTTTCTAGGTTGCTCTAGTTTGCTTTCTTGCATTTAAGGACCTTGCACACACACTAGGTCTGCACACACAATACATTTTACAATACAACTTGGCTATTCGTGGAGGTGGAAATCACCGAAGTGGGGGTTTGACTAAGGCAAAACCCTATATAGCCGCCCAGGTTTGGGGACTCGGACGATGCCGCAAGTTGCAGATTCGGGAGAAGCAGACTGAGACCGACCTTCCCACCAAGTTTCGGAGCAGAAGACCAGGACAGGGGCGTGGAGCGCCCTGGTCCTGCCAGGACAGGGGCGCTGGGTGCCCTAGTCCCTAGGAAAGGGGCGCTGGGCGCCCTGGTCCTCCTGACAGACAGCATTTTTAGCATTTTTGACAGCTTTCTCCAAAGTGCAAAAACAGCAGTTTTCGGAGCAGTTTCAGGGGCAGAATTAGGACAGTGGCACTCGCGCCCCCGTCTCGAACATTTTCAGTCAGATTTTAACTCCGGGTACGCATTTTCATTCTTGTCTTATCCTTGTGTTTACAGCTTTCCATTGTTTAAGTTCAATTCTGTAATCTTGTTATTAGTTTGTACTTGCACTTTGGGGTTAGGGATTGAACTTGTATCATTTTATCTTTCGATTGCAACAAAGGAATAGAAATCCTAATAGGTAACTCGTGGCTCTCTCTTTCACAAAAAGAAGTAGCCAATTGTGTGATACCTCTAGGCTCTTTCGTATTCCGCAAGTGTGTGGTTGAAAGTGAGATTAGGGCATGCTTGCTTAGTGTCACTTTTTCTCCCACACAAATAGAACTTAGTTTCGAAGATTAAATGAGTTATGATTGTTATTAGGGAATCCTTACCTTAATATGTGCTTGAGAAACCTAGTCCATGATCGCTTAGTAGATTATACAACTATTTTAATTGAGATAACCTAGGAGCAAATCTTAACTCTCTTCTAAGAGTTTGTGATTAATAAGTTATTATTTGTAGAAAATGTCCAAGGGATAAATTGTTAGGGTTTCAAGCAGATCCGAAGCAAATATGAACTAACAATTATATGCAGATTTAAATACAAAAGATAAAGAAATAAAATAGGACACAGATAACATAGAGATTTAACATGGTTCACCCAGAATGGGTTACGTCCACCATACACAATCGTCCAATCTTTCTTATTATCCAGCAAAAATAGTACATCAACCTTACAATGCCTTAAGCATCCCAACCACTTATAACATGCGTTTTTAGGGCAAAAACAAAGTCGACCTTTTTAGAGTTTTATTACAATGTCGATTTTCATCAAAAAAAAAACCCAAAAAAAAAATTTCTCGGGGGCTCCGCCCCCGAACCCCTACTCGGGGCCCGGCCCAACCCCGAACCCTAGCGAGGATACGTGCTGTGTGTACAATACTTTGCTGATCAGTCGCCACATTTCAACAATCTCCCACTTAGAAACTGATCAGGCTCCACACCAAACAATCTCCCACTTGGAAACTGATCAAGCTCCACACCGAACAATCTCCCACTTGGAGACTAATACTACACGACACCACTGTACATGCAGCATCCGCTGAATAAAACACTAGGACTCGATTGGTATAAATTCCACAATTATCAATCAAGAAGACCAACAGAAACTGATGAAGAAATCAGCTTCTCCTGTGGAACTGCCTTCGTGAACATATCGGCAGGCTTCTCACTTGTGTGAATCTTCTCAAGCCGTAATTGACCCTCCTCCAAAACAATCTGGATGAAGTGGTACCTGAGCTGAATGTGTTTTGTCCTTGAATGAAAAGCAGAGCTCTTCGCAAGATGAATGGCACTCTGGCTAACAGTATACAATGGCCTATCCTCTTGTGTCTGACCCAATTCCTCCAGAAAACATTGCAACCAAATCATCTCCTTGCTGGCTTCTGTAGCAACAACATACTCAGCTTTAGTGGTTGAAAGTGCAACAACCTTTTGCAGCCTAGAAATCCAACTGACTGCAGTTCCCCCTATAGTAAAAACATACCCTGTAGTACTCATCCATGAATCAATATCACCCACCAGATTAGAGTCAACAAATCCACTCAGAGCAGCATTAGATCCTTTGAAACATAATGCCTTCATAGTAGTTCCTTTCAAATACTGAAGAATCCATTTCATAGCATTCCAATGTTCCATACCCGGATTACTCATAAACCTGCTCACAACTCCCACTGCATGTGCAATATCTGGCCTTGTGCATACCATTGCATACATCAGACTGCCAACATCTGATGAGTACGGAATGTTAGACATTTTATTAACCTCTTCCTATGTCTTTGGGCACATCTCCTTAGTCAATTTGAAATGACTAGCCAAATGTGTACTAACTACTTTTGCATCCTGCATGTTAAATCTTTTCAACACCTTCTTTATATACTCACTTTGAGACAAATTCAAGGTTCTTTTTTTCCTGTCCCATGTAATCCTCATACCGAGAATTTGCTTAGCTACACCCAAATCCTTCATAGAAAATGACCTGGCTAATTTCTGTTTAAGATCATTTATATGTTGCATGTTAGACCCAACAACAAGCATGTCATCAACATAAAGCAACAAGATAATATAACTACCATTATCAAATCTCTTAAAATATACACAATGATCAGAATGACATCTATGATAACCTATTCAGCCATGAAACTATCAAATTTTAAATACCATTGTCGGGGTGCTTGCTTTAGGCCATATAGACTTTTCTTCAACCTGCACACCAAGTTCTCCTTACCTTTGACCTCGTATCCCTATGGTTGCAACATGTAAATTTCCTCCTCCAAATCTCCATGGAGAAAAGTTGTTTTGACATCTAATTGTTCAAGATGTAAATCATCTATAGCCACAAGACTAAGTACAGTTCTAATTGAAGTCATTTTTACAACTGGAGAAAATATTTCATCATAATCTATACCCTTTTTCTGTGCAAAACCTTTTACCGCAAGTCTGACCTTATATCTTTTCTAACCTCCTTCCTCCTCCTTTAGCCGATAAACCCATTTGTTAGGCAAGGCTCTTTTTTCTGCAGGTAAAGGGACTAAGTCCCAAGTCTTATTTTTCATCAAGGAGTCCATCTCCTCTTTCATGCCTAGCTCCCACTATTGTTTGGCATCTACCTGCATTGCTTCTTCATATTCTTCTGGTTCACCAAAATCCGTTAATAAAATAGAATACAAAGAAGGAGAAAATCTTTCAGGGGGTCTACTTGTCCTCGTAGAACATCTAACACTTACAGGAGTTTGTGGGACAATCTGTTGTTGCTGAGCATCAGGTAACTATGGCATTTCATTTTCAGGAATCTCATCCAACACCACATATTCTTGTTTGTCTTGTTCATGCTTCTTTTCTTGCATCTATTCTTTATACATAACCTTCTCATTGAATATAACATCTCTACTTCTAATTATTTTCTTATTTTCAAAATCTCATAACCTATAACCATATTCATCTATCCCATATCCAATGAAGGTACATTTCTGAGATTTAGCATCAAGCTTGGTTCTGTTTTCTTTATCAACATGGACAAAAGCTTCGCAACCAAAAGTTTTTAGAAAAGAATAATTTACCTTTTTACCATTCCATGCCTCCTCTGGAATACCACCATCCAAAAGGGTTGAAGGTCCTCTATTTATCAAATAGACAGTAGTATGTACAGCATCTGCCCAAAAATGTAAGGTCAATCTAGCATACAATCTCATGCTCCTCGCGCATTCCATGATAGTCTTATTCATTCTCTCTGACACACCATTTTCTTGTGGAGTTCCTAGAACTATCTTCTGCTTTTGAATCCCATTTAAGGAGCAATAATCTTCAAATGCTTTGCTGCAATACTCACCTCCATTATCCGATCTGAGACACTTCAACTTTTTTCCTGTCTCATTCTCAACCAAATCTTTCCATTTCTTAAAAGTTTCAAAAACATCTGATTTTTGTTTTAGGAAATATACCCATGTTTTTCTAGTTGAGTCATCAATAAAAATAACATAATAACAAGAGCCACCAAGAGATGATACCTGAGTCAGTCCCCATACATTTGAATGCACAAGCTCTAACTTCTCACTCTTCTTCTCTTTCCCAACCTTGAGAAATCTGACTCTTTTCCGTTTACCATAAACACAGTTTTCACAGAACTCTAAATCAATCTTCTTTAGTCCTGGCAATAGATTTTTGGAGTGAAGGGTTTTCATCCCTTTCTCACTCATGTGCCCAAGCCTATGGTGCCACATTATCGAATCTGCTCTTGCAACATTTATTGTTGTTGTCCCTGTAGTAACTTTATCTATAGCAGCTAGGGTAGAGTAAGTGTTACCTGTACACAACTATAATGTGTCTACCTTTGCACTTTTAGCTATTACTAATGATCCTTTAGCAACCTTCCACATACTGTCTGAGAGGGTAGCTATGCAACCTTCACTACCTAGTTGCCCTGCAGAAATTAAATTTCTTCTTAAATTAGGAACATGTCTTACCTCCTGCAGAAACCAATCATTTCCATTCTGCAACTTGATATTTACCTTTCTTTTTCCAACAATTTGATAGGGCTCATCATCACCCAAATATACCTGTCCAAAATCACCTTGAACATAATCTAGAAAATATTTTCTATGGGATGTAGCATGAAATGAAGCCCCAGAATCTATTACCCAGGAATCATTAACATTATCCAAACATAAGATTATAGCATCTTGTAAAGTATTACTTGCAATATTAGCTTCCTTACTGTCATTTTCATTTTTGTCTCCTTTGTTTTTTCGAGACCAACAGTCTTTCTTTAGATGACCAGGCTTTCCGTAGTACCAGCAATCTTTCTTTCCTCTAGATTGAGAGCGTCCTTTCTTTGACTTCCCTTGTGACTTCTCATTCCCAAGGCCTTTTCCTCTTTCCTTTGATCTTCCTCTGTTCTCCACATTCAAAACACTACCCGATGATGTTGGAGTCTCACCTGTGCTTTTCCTTCGCATTTCCTCGCTTAGGATAACACCAACAATATCATCAAATACCAAAGTATTTTTACCAGAGACAGAGTTACTTACAGCCATAACCAAGCTATTCCAGCTGTCTGGCAAAGAACATAAAATCAAGAGAGCCCTAATATCTTCTGCAAAGGTAATTTTTACTGAAGACAATTGACTGGTAATTGTATTAAATTCATTTAAGTGCTCCGCTATAGATCCTCCCTCACTCATTTTCAAATTAAACAAATGCTTCATAAGAAATACCTTATTCGAAGCCGAAGGTTTCTCATACAACTTAGCCAATATCACCATCAAATCTACAGTCATTTTTGCTTCTGTTATATTGAATGCTACAGATGGTGCAAGACACAATCGAATGGATCCCAGTGCCTTTCTATCTAAAATGTCCCACTCTTCATCTAACATTGTGGTCGGTTTCTTTGCCTTTCCTTCCAATGGCTGCCACAAATCCTTTTGATACAGGTAATCCTCCATCTGCATTTTCTGTAACTAATAATTCTGACCGTTAAACTTTTTGACCTTGAATTTGGAATCCTCCATTGCTCCCACTCAAATCTGAAAGTCCTACCAATTTACAGAAAACCTGGCTCTGATACCAATTGTTAGGGTTTCAAGCAGATCCGAAGCAAATATGAACTAACAATTATATGCAGATTTAAATACAAAAGATAAAGAAATAAAATAGGACACGGATAACACAGAGATTTAACATGGTTCACCCGGAATGGGTTACATCCACAATACACAGTCGTCCAATCTTTCTTATTATCCAGCAAAAACAGTACATCAACCTTACAATGCCTTAAGCATCCCAACCGCTCATAACATGCATTTTTAGGGCAAAAACAAAGTCGACCTTTTTAGAGTTTTATTACAATGTCAGTGAGGATACGTGTTGAGTGTACAGTACTTTGCTGATCAGTCGCCACATTTCAACATAAATGGATTCAAGTGGATAGTTATCTCCTTATAATATTGCATTAATTCAAGAACCACTAGAAGAAGATTTCATATATTAATTGGGGTTATTTAGAAACCATAATCATATTGGTTAATTAAAAGTAGATTGGTGGGATCATCTAAAAGTCATGTTCATATTGGTTAAATGAAATGAATTGGTTGGAATTAGAAAGGAGACTTATTCATAACGATTGATTGAAGGTATATTTATTTGAAATATTTAGGAGTCTTATTCACATTGGTTAATAAGCAGTTGGTTGATTTGGGATTATTCATATTGGATTCTCTTATTTTCAACATTGGTAATTAAAAGTAGTGTGGATATCAAGATTATTATTAAAAGCTTTCCATCAGACATGTTAGTAATAATTTCATTTCCAAAGTATTATTATTTGATGATTTCAAATATTTTCAAACAATTATTAGGACTCATATTTAAAGCAAGGATTATCATTTGTAGAAAATGCTTAAAGAATTAATTTTTATGTTACTCTAACTGGAATAATTAGCTGATTTAACGATGATGCGGTTATTATTAAGCTTATCATTAAATAGTTTTTTTCCCTCCTTCAACAAATAAGTGATAAATTCATTTCCAAAGTTTCGTTGTTTAATCATTTTCCTTAAGCAATCTAATACCTTTAAAATATTAAGAGTTGTACTCAAGAGTAATGGATGTTCCAAAATAATTTTATATTACAAGTGAA
This sequence comes from Cryptomeria japonica, assembly GCF_030272615.1. Taxonomy (NCBI): domain Eukaryota; kingdom Viridiplantae; phylum Streptophyta; class Pinopsida; order Cupressales; family Cupressaceae; genus Cryptomeria; species Cryptomeria japonica. Next base: position 357,944,844 of record NC_081414.1, on the reverse strand, counting down.
TTCAGGTTTTTTTCATAAGTTATCTTTTACAAGTATTAAGCAATTAGTACTTCATGTATTTAGTCTAGCCTTAAAGATTTAATCATGGTTTCTTTTCAAGAAAATCATATTCCAAATAGTTGATTTGTTTATGCTCCTTTCAATTACTAAGTTCAAGCATGAAATAGTTCATTTCCATTATTATTGCTTCTCTTGATATTCACGAATTCAAAATTAATTTCAAGTTAGACAAATAAACAAGAGGAGTTGGAAACAATAAACCTTAGCAACGTTCAGTATCTACAGTGCCTCTAGGTCACGCTTACGAGTAATATCGTCATGTTGAACTACTGCACCTAATGCCTAATAAAGCTGCATCAATGGCGTCTGTGGCATCGTCCCTATAAATCGTCAGGGAGTAATAAGGGACACTTGGAAGTTAAAATCCAAGGGTCGGGTAATCACCCTTGGATCAATAAACTAATAAGATAATCTTTAAATGAATTTGCATCCACTAGATAAACTTTAGTAAACCCCGTTAGGATTGTTTGAGTGAGATGCTTTTAAAACTTGGCTTAATCTTGAAGGTTATTTGACGATTTGATAATTGGATCAAGGGTGATGCTTATGATAGGTATTAGGACCTAGATTTTTTAGGCCACAAGCAATAGGCCACCTTGAGCCTTTGTTTAAAGCTACCATCGTGGGTAGCAACCGCAGAGAAACTATCTGGGACATTGACCCTAGAAAGGGTTGCGTACCCACCCAAATAGTTTACATTAAACCATAGATTAGAAAAAGGAACTGCATACTTTACGCCTTGATCTGGTGCCGAAACGGGTATGTAGGAAGTCTAGGGATGGAGTTGTCCCTTGTACTCAGCCATTTGAGGATGGGTCTAGGATTTGGTAAGTAGATGGATTGTGAAGTATCCTAATTTTAAAGATAAGGGATAAAGTAATTCAACGCATACTCGAAAGGAATCCAGTATGGATTCACTTGACAACCCGAAGCTTTAGGCCAAATTCTGAGGCGGAATTCAAGCTTGCATTATGTTATTTCATTTTCTCCTAAGGACGGCGACTCAGTGCACCCCTATTAGAGGAGTGTAGTTCTTAGTGAGTGACTCAGGACCCAGATGGTCCCAATGAGTCTAAGTCTTTGTCCAGAGCACCTCCTATCCCAAGTTGGATAGATGCCTACCCTGTTTGGGTAGATGCCTATCCCATATTGGATAAATGAAACCTCTTGTCCTGTATGGACAGATGCCTAACCCGTATGGTTAGATGCTTGTCCCAGATGGATGAATGCCTAATCCAATTGGATAGATGCCCAGAGTATGCGATTGAATCAAACACAGATGATTAAATAAATAAATTATAAAAAAAATTGTCGAAAATTCTTAGGTTAGTAGTTTGGGTTGTTACAAACCACCTCAAATAAACTCCTAGGTTGTTCAGATTTCTTCGCAATCGTATAATATTGATGACAAACGCCTTTCCACCAAGTGGTCATCATAGCCTTTTTCTCAAAACCGCAATGCGCAGCTGCATGACCAATTTTAAAACATCTTCTACTTCTAAAGGGAATCCCTTCATAGTCCAAAGATTGGACCCAAGAACCCTTAGAAGATTTAAGTAAAATCTCATCAAGTAACCCTTTAGAAACATCCAAATCAACCAAAATGCGAGCAAAGGTGGAATGGAAAATATCATAGGAATCATCATCCACCATCAAAAAATCTCCAAGGGCTTCACCCACTTCCTCTAAAAGAGAATCATTCCATAAATGGAGGGGGAGATTAGGAAGACGAACCCAAATCGAAATCTTATTAAACATCTAAGTAGAAGGGTTGAAATCAGAGTGCCAAGACTTAATCATTAACAAAAATCTATCCTCCCAGCTAAAAAAATGGTCACGTAATATTTTGTTTTTGTCCTGAGCATTATCAAACTTAGCAACAAAAAACCCCTTAGCCATGGGGAAGATATGAACTTTACCAATAATAAGAGGCTCCCAATGTTTTGAGATCCAGGTGTGTAGCTGAAGGAGGGAAGGCAAAAAACCCCTAAACCGGCAGATCACACCATGCAAGGAGAGAATACAAACATTATGAACAATTTCCTTTGTTGTATCTTCCTTCAGATTAACAGAGATGGTATTGGCAATAGGAATGAATCCAACATACAGTTGTCTACCAAGCCACGATCTTCGGGCCTCACCTTGCCTAGTTGCCTAGCAGACACAACCGCGTTCGGCATCTTGCCAGAAGGCCAAACACCCTGCAAGCCAACAGAATTGGGGCGGGAGGAAGCAGTCGCATCACCCACCGGGGAAGTGCCCTTGCCACCCAAGCCACCCAAATCCCCTACAGGAACAACAGAGGCCGAGGGAGGAGAAGCGCCATCGTTGTCGAATTTTGAAAATCCCCCTAAGCAAGAAGAGCCACAGCTGCGATATCCCCTGTTTTTTGCATCATGCTCCAATTTTCTAATATGTTACTCCTTGACTTTGAAAAATTTTATGACAAGGTTGAATGGGACTTTGCGATTGTTGTTATTAAAGCTTTTTATTTTCAAGTCATTCTACAAGTGGGTTAAGATTCTATCCAAAGATGTTTCTACCCAAATTGACATCAATGGGCATATGATTGAACCATTTTTTGCAAACGTCTATAAGACAAGTTTATCCTTTGGCTCCTAAACTATTTGTTATTATAATTGGTCAATTTTGTGGAACATAAATTGAAACAAGCCCTTTGTTGAAATCCAATGGTTTGACTAAAAGACTATGTTACTAAGTAATGGGCTTTTAAGGGTGTCAATGTTTTGAAGATATTATTGCCAATTGTATGACAAAAGACTGACTTCACAAAATAAAATTCAATGTTGCTAACAATCAAAAGAGATTTTACTCTATTATAACAAAAGCTAAGAAATTAAGTTTCATGTCTCCTTGAAACTCAGAGACATGAAACTCACTACCAAAATGTTCGTATAACTTTAAGTATGGTGATGAATCTGTGCACCTGATTTGTTGGAGGCCTGCAAAACAACAAGCAAACATCAAATGCACCCATGAAACATTACATGGAGAAATCTAAATGAAGAAAACATGTTCATCGAGCCAAATTACTCAAAACCGTCTCATGGTCCTCTATCTCCAAGGATGTTCAAGGTGGCCCTCACTTGGAAGAACAGTTGATCTTTAAGATGACAACCTAAAGAACGAGATTAATGGATATGATCTAGGATCAAAATGGATGCAACTAAGATCCTAGTGATGAGATGAAAATATTGATATGATATGTAAAATGGAGGTGTATTTTCAAATTGAAAGATTAAGTGATCTAACTAAGCTAAGATGAAGATGAGATATGAGAATACCATGAAATTGATATGAAATTAAGCTAAATGATAAGCTAAAATATAATATAATCTAAGTTATGATGCAATTAAGATGGCCTGGATGCTTGAAGATGAACAATTGGAGCTCCTTGATAACCTGCACAACAAAATAACTATAATATGGATGCAAAAGAAGATGGATTCTAAGGTTAAATAAATGGGCTCTATTTATAAAGAAAATGGAGAAATGGATGGTTGAGATTGAACAATCTCAACAAGGTCTAGGATTGAAAGTTATCAATTCATGGGAGAAATTCAATCCAATCCAAGTTGACAAATGTCACCTTGAGATGGGTTTGAGAGGATGCTAAGCAAGCATTAGATGCTAAGTAAGCATTAGGGGATAACCTCAAGGAGTGACATCATTGGATAATGTCATTAACCAAGGAGGCATGCTATTACCCAAGAGGTAAACTCTTGTGCAACATGGGAAAATGGTTAAAGGGACAACCATCATGGCTAAGAGGGGGTGGGCTTGTAGGAGGCATTAAATGTCTTTTGAAGACTTTGGAGGTTAACTTGCCCAAAGAGGAAAACCACTAGTGGTTTATGTAAGAGCCTTACATATTTGGAAGACTCAACAAGTTAACTTGTTGAAATAGAGTCTTAAATGCATTTTGAAGACTTTCTTCCCAATTTGGAGAAGTCTCCCCCAAATTTAGGGAAACGACATGATTAGGAGATTAGACATGATTAGGATGGGATTAGGAGGTTTCTAGAAGGATGATTATGGAGGCAAGTGGAAGATGTAAAATTTTGCAAGTGGGTGAGAAAAAATAGGATTTTTTAGTAAAATTAAAATGATTTAATTTAGCCAAAAGAGATGCAACTTGCATTTGTAGGATTTTGCAAGTGAGGATGGCTATTCACAAATAAATAATATTTATTTATTTGCAAAGGGAATTTTTAATTAAATGTGAATTTAATCAAAAAAAGAAAAGGAGATTTTAATCAAATAAATAAAATTTATTTAATCAAATGGCTAAGGGTACTTAATCAAACCTTAGTTTAATTAATAGGTTAGGCAAAGATTTAATGGAATCTTCAATTTGATTAAAAGGTCACTTAAAAGAATAGGGATAATTAAATGAAAAAAAATCACTTAATTCATTGTGCAACTTTTAGGTGTCTACAAAATCTACCTTTGATAGCCTATTTATTAAGAAATTTTACATTCTACTTGCTAATTCTAAAAAAACTATATGCAAGGTTAATGAAAACTAAAGTCTTAATTGATCTAATCAAAAATAGTATTGTACCAATGAAAATTGAAGTCTTAATTGGTCTAATCAAAAATAGTCTTGCACCCCAAATAATGTTTGGTGTTAAGGGGTTGAACTAAGAAAACATGTTTTTATATAGCTACTCATTCTCAAAAAAACTTGATGTTATAACATTGCTTTTATATAGCTACTTATTCTCAAAAAACTTGATGTTATAACATTAAGTAAATGCTTGATGTTGACATTAAGTTGGACACTTCAAGTACTAGTATTCTTGTCAAATCTTGTGATTTGTATAATGAAGTCGAAAACTATTAAGCATTTTTTTCCGTGTATATATGTTTTTAATAAATGATCTTCTTTTCTTGGTAATTTTATCTATGTATTAAGTGAGAATTATATTGTTAGCATGAAATTCTTTTTGGTTTTCATTTTTTTAAAAATCTTCTTAAGTTCTAAGTTAATATCAACTAACACGATTTTGTGAAGAGGTTGTTGATGGGCCCTTGGTTTGTTGGTGAGGCTTGAATAGTTTTGAATGGTTGGTGAACTTGAATGGTTCTATAGTACAAAGCCTCCTACTAGTTGAAAGGATGAGGCAATCAAAAACCTCAAAAAATGTCAGTATGCAAAAAAGCTCCAAAGATGTACTCAATATAAAAAACAAAAGTGTAAATGAAAGACCTAGATCTAGGTGCTTCAAATAACTTAGTTTTAAAAGACTAGATACTTCAAATAAGTCAATTGTAAATGTAAATAAACGACCTAGATAATTCAAATAACCCAATTGTAAATATAAATTAAAAAAACCTAGATCCTTCAAATGACCCCATTGCAAATGTAAATAAAAAACCTAGATCCTTCAAATAACCACATTGACAATGTAAATAAAAAACCTGGATACTTCAAATAACCCCATTGCAAATGTAAATAAAAAACCTAGATTCACCTAGATCCTACAAATAATCCAATTGCAAATGTAAACAAAAAAAACCTAGAACCTAGATCCTTCAGATAACCCATTTGAATTTGTAAATGTAAATATAAAGGATCTAGATCATTCAAATGACCCGATTGTAATTGTAAGTAAGTGTGTAAATATATAAGACTTAGATCCTTCAAATAACCCAATTGTATTTGTAAATGTAATAATAAAAGACCTAGATCCTTCAAATAAGACAAGACAATTGTGAACACTTCAAATCTAATATTGTTTATTAGTGTCGCATGTAAACAACTTAATACTTTTCTTGTTGGCTTTAAGGTCTTCTTTTGGTTCATGTTGTCATTTAACGATATGAAACTTCTAAATAGTGACTTACCCCTCATTAAATATGTTTATATGTAAGAACAAAGATATACAATTCGAGTTGTCTGCACGCATGCAACCTATATTTCTTGTGGTGAAATATACCAATATGTCATCTCTCAGCTTTGAATTCTTAAGATTAACATATTCATATTAGATTTTTAAGATGTTTTAATAGAGACCTTACGATATAGCAATACCAATAAATTGATCGTTCTATAAGAATTCAAGTTAGATTCAAAAGTTACTTATGTCGAGTAAAATTTCATCGTAAGGTACGATAGATCTTTTAACTCCAGCTAAACCAAATTCATAACCACAAATCTTTCAAAATTCTAGTTTCTGTTTACTTCGGCCCTATAGTACCCTAATAGATAATTCTGAATTTCAGTTACCGAGTCCCACATCATTAGATATATCACTGTTTTGAAAAATAATCCCCGTGTATACATGTCTGACCTGATGAGTATCACCCCTTATCAATTTCCACCATTTTCCAATTATAACCTTTCTACAAAAATAACCAATTTACAATTTAAGAGTCTGACCTGATGAGTACCACCCCTTATCAATTCCACCATTTTCCAATTATAACCTTTCTACCAAAATAACCAATTTACAATTTTAAGAGCATACATTAAAAGAGGTCAAAACGTTCATCAAGCTTTTAAACTACCAAAAATATTGACCATAAAGAGGAAGCACGTAACAATGAAATGATAATTCTGATTCACGCAATAAAAAAAACCTAATACTCCGGTTTTTCTCTAAAATTTTGACTTTGCTTGCTTTCAGGATAAACAGAGTCCACTGGATTCAGACACTTCAACTAGAAACATTTAACCATATAAGATCTAGTATATAGTGTTTTGCCCAGCTAAAAAGGGGGCTCACATATCGAACAAACACACAAACAATATTTAGAAAACAATCCTGAGAACCTCCTGCAACAGAACCTCCGTAGAATTAATTGGGCACACGCTGTGTGTTTGTGTTCCGCAAAAAAAAAATCACAGTTTCAATCATGGGAAAAAATACACGGGCTAATTTAAGAAATAACTAATTTCACAAATATGTGACCACGAATGATAAGATCTCTTTAAAAAGTTTCATTCTTAATTAAGTCGATCTTAATAGGTCACACAAAATAATGCATTGCACAAGGCATAACCACGATCAACATATTTGAGATTTGCTTTTAAGTAATCCATCTGACAAATCACCACATAATATTCAATGCTAGCTAAGGTTAACAACTAATTTCACAAATATGTGACCACGACTGATAAGATGTCTTTAAAAAGTTTCAATCATAATACTGTCGATTTTAATATGTCACACAAAATAATGCGTTACACAAGGCATGACAACGATCAACCATGTTTAAGATTGATGTTCAAGCAATCTATCTGACAAATCACCACTACGTAATATCCAACACTACATGTTATTCAATACTAGCTAAAGTTAACGAGTCTCTATCAAAGTACGAGTCTCTATTTTAGTTCAACATCATATCTGATTAGTGCAGAATTTAAGAGCCTAGTTCAACAACTATATAAGAGATGCTAGTCTATAGAATCAAAAAATCATGTTTGTCGCAAATCTGTGCTAGATTAAAAGAGCTTATGCTCTTTCACCACGAATTCTCCTAGCAAGCTGAATGTCCTTCGGCATAATGGTGACCCTCTTAGCATGGATGGCACACAAGTTTGTATCCTCAAATAGCCCCACCAGATATGCTTCTGCAGCCTCTTGCAATGCTAACACAGCATGACTCTGGAAACGCAAATCAGTCTGCAAAAAAAAACAATCCCGCAAAATTTATCGAACAAATCAGGCAAAACAAAAGTACTTGAATTGCCATGCATAAAAGATAAAACAGTCATTCCCAACCATAGATATTCATCTCCCAGACCTGTCAACTGGAAGCAGGGCTTTATATTGTATAGTCTACTAAAGCGTATTCATGATCATCCATTTTCAAAAATTACCAACTATAAACATTCATCTCACAGACCTGTCAACTGGCAGCAAGGATTTTTAATGTATAACCTACAAAATTCATATTTCAAAAATTACCAACTCCTTATCCAGTCCAACTGATCGCATATGAGCACGTTGAATTATAAAATGTTTAAAAAGAGACACTCAATGAACTCCACACAACCCATCAAAAGCAACTCTCTTACCACAATAAATATGAAGAGATAATTGCTGGTACAAGTTTTCCACAGTCCATAAAATGTATCAAATCTTCTCGATCAAAGAATGTGAATAGACGTTTCAAATTCATCAGAGTGATTCATCATCGGGAAGAGAATTATGAACAGATAATCCAAACAACATGGCAGAACAAAAGTCTATCATGACAGCCAAAGGCAATTAACATATCCATCGAGACACACCTCGCTACACATGGTTGAACGGATGATAATGGCACCATTGCAGGAGGTTTATCCCAACCGGACAAGCTGGTAAGACACTAAAAGCTGACTGGAGAAAATGAAACCCACTAATCCAAACAAAATGACGAGCAAGCTGGCTTCCAGTAAGTTTGACACTTCTGAGTTTGCCTCCTCAGAAAGCCCTGCCCTTAAAGTAAGTCTTTTACATTGACAAGGACAAGTGTGGAGACCGTAATCTATCCGGACATCCTTATCAGTTACAAAACACACTATGTTTTAAAAATAAGTAGCAATGCCTGAACAAGTTAAGAATTGTGAAACCCATGCCAAAAAGGTAATTATGAAGCACTTTCAAAATCGTTAAGAAGAAAGTGGCAAAGCATGCATTCCTCAACCCCTGTATGTTGTATGTCCATGAAAAACTTAGGGACTACACATAACCATAGCGACTCAAACAGAAAAATAGTATAAAAATATGGGGAGGAAAAACAAAACCAAAAAATTGCCACACGATACTAACTCTAACTTGGCCACAACTTGAATCGTACAAAGCAACTACAATGTTGATATCAAGTGAAATACCACATGCAACTCGCTTGACGAGTTACAAGGGAGGAATTGAAACTGAAGAATTTATCCACAATATGAATATATTAAATATATAACTCATCATTCAATTCGAAAACGCATGAGTCCATACCTCATTTTGAAAACCCTAATTGCAACCCCAATGAAAACTTGCATAGGCAATACAATAAAATTTTCAGAAAATATTTTCACCGTACAAAAATTAAATACAGGGCACATGCAGCCACTGAATGCTACCCCAAAGCCTTGAAACATAAAAATTCCTTACAATACATTAAAGCATCTCAAACCAAAAAGTCACATACAGGATATTGCTTGTTCATACCTTGAAATCTTGTGCAATTTCTCGAACCAATCTCTGGAAAGGCAGCTTCCTGATCAAAAGCTCGGTACTTTTCTGGTACTTACGAATTTCACTGAAGCACGACAAAAATAAACAACAGGTTAACGACTTCACAACTCTAAACAGCCCAAGCGCAAAACCCTAAATTTTGATATTTAAATTCGTATTTAGGTTTCCACTATTATAAACCATTTGCTGTAGACAACAAAAAATTTCAACTCCACACTCTCCTCAAACCCCCAAACCCTGACAGTCATCAAACCCCTAAACACGAAACGCGCCCTATCTTTTCAAACCCTAATTACAGATTAAAAATAAATAAAAATAATTAAAAATAATTAAGCATACCGAAGAGCAACAGTTCCGGGACGATATCTGTGCGGCTTCTTCACTCCGCCTGTTGTGGGAGCGGACTTACGAGCAGCCTACAAACCGAAAAAACAAACAAGAAACGCGAAACTCAAAACCCTAACAAAAATCACGAAACCCTAAACTCGTATCAGCGAGATGGAAAAAATAACTAACCTTGGTGGCAAGCTGCTTCCTGGGAGCCTTCCCTCCTGTGGACTTACGCGCAGTCTGCTTCGTACGAGCCATTCCACCCTCCTCTCTTCACACTAACACACGCACACACAAAGATCTGCAATTACCAAAAATAACAACCCATTATAAGAGCCAAAACGCGGCAGAGAAATTATTAAGGAGCTTCGCTGAATCATAAAGAGAAGATCCCTTCAATGCAGAACGAAAAGCAGGTTCCTTACCCTGGTTCTTCTGAGACCGCGAAGAATTGCAAACGAAAAATAAACAACTAACGAATTATCCCAAGGAGAAGAATAATAAGTAGCTTTGACTATGCTTTTATTTTTATATGGCATATAATCGGTTAAAATCTTATTTAATAGATCTCCCCTTTTAATGTTATTATTGTGTTTCTTTTCGACCATCATCGTACGGTCAGTGTTTTCATAATATTGTCGAGCGCGGATTGCCGTCGATTGCGATCCGTGGTGTCACCGATGATTGGATACACGAATCTAATCATGGATCGATACAGGTTTCTTAAAACCGGGTGTTGAATCGGTCCCTTTAACAGTGATTGGACCCTTATGTAATTTTTTATTTATTTTTATTATAAAAAATATATATATATGCAAACCTTAAATAAATATTGGTATCTTGAGGTTTCATATCTAATTGACACTAGATGGATAGATCATTTTGTTATTTGTATTAATGGTTTGCAAGTTGTACCATAAGACATTGGGAAATTGTCCTCTAGCTATGGAGTATCATTAGTAAATGACATTAACAATGGTTTAAAAGTTCTATTGGGAAGATCAATAATGACTCATACTATTCAATTAATTAATATAATTTTGGATAATGCACAAATTGAACAATCTAACATCATTCATCATTTTGTTATGTCATAATAATTTTGTTTATGTTTATATTTGTAATTAACATCATTAATAATATTTTTATCTATATGTCTTATGATGAAAATTGAATATTTACATTAATTTTTTTGTTGTATTTATTTTGAAAAACTGGTTTCACACACCCATATTGAGCAATCTTGTATGAAGTTGGATTCATTCTCCTAGTCTTGAATCCTTATAGATTTCGCATTCATCTTAGTTTTACACGCACATAGTCTTGTGCATTCATTCTATCTACACTTCTGTTATATTCACCTATGCACCTGCTTCCATAAAGTCATTAGCCGCCTAGATTTGATTGGTTTATTACCCTAGGTCATTTTTATGGTTGCAAACTAATCCCTTTCATTTTTTAAAATTCCAATCTAAATTTTGACCAACTGATGTTGTAAGTGTCCAGAATTGCTCACACTAACAAAGCAGTCCAATGAAGACCTAGCAATCTAACTCACCACCCACATGGCATTAAATATGTCTCTTCTTAGAATTTTGAAATTGATGCTAGTCTTTTTGTGCTTATAGTGTCCTTCCTAGCCTCTTTTCCAACTCCTCGAGTATCTAGATTAGCTTTTGAGTCTTCACACCATCCCATGCCTCTTTTTCAAACCTTCAATTATAGAGTCACTTGAGAAACTTGGGTTGAGTTGTAGGGTTGTCTAAGTGAACTTTCCTAGAAAAAGGGGTAACCCTAGGTGACATGTTTGAAAGTTGTGTGATTTATTTAATTCCAACCATTTTTTTGACCTTTATTGCTTCTATTTCAAGTTGATTTGAATTCTAACTTAACCCCTTCCTCCCTTAACTAAATCTTCTCTCTTAAGTCATAATTGCATATCTTGTTATATCTGAATCATCTCCCACTAGTTGGGAAGCTTCTACACCCATTTATACTCCCCTTTTCATTAGCATCCAGGAGGTTGTTTTGTGCATTCTTGGTCATTTATTTGTAATAATCCCTCATCCATTTCCCTTTCTATGAAGTGGATTGTGAATCACCTTTAGAATTATTAGGCTACCCTTGCTCCAAGAACCACCATAGCATAGCCATTTTCACGACAAGACACGCATGCCTTTTCCCAAGTTTTAATATAGAATCTTCAAAGTTTCTTGTTATCTTTCGAGTAATCAATTAATTTTCCCACTTCTAGATCTAGCTCACCTCTAGACTACCATCAAAGAGGAGCATCCCATTATTGGAGAAGAAGACATGGAAGCTAGACCACCTAAGGAGACACACAAATCTAAAGAAGCTTCAAAGCTTTAGACATATTCCGTGATTTAGAAACTTTCATTTCTTTAGAATAATTTAAATAGTAATTAGAAAATCAAAATTGTTTGATGATAGTAGCATTTTGTTATCGATCGTTATATTAGAGTAGAATTTTGTGTTTTTTTTTCTAACAATTTAAATTGTTCCCTACATTATATTAGATTAAATTATTGGATTTAACTTAGCTCTCATTTTTTAAAATTTCTTGATTCCAACATAAGGCATATAAGCTAAAAATCTTTGATTCCAATATGAGGTAATTCAACTAAATATAAAACATAGAAATTACATGTAGAAAACTTTGGTTAAAGTTGTTCAGTTGTGTTTATTAAAAAAAAAACTTTTACAAATAGAGTAATTAAAACATATTGCATTTTTTTTAAATGCTCTATTTTAACATGTGTGACCTTTCGTATCTTACCCCGACATCATAATCCAATTTGCATTTAATTAAAGCTTCTCCTTGGCAATCTAGGGCCAGGGTTTAAATTTAGGCCCACATTGGAGGGAGCAAGTCGATCAGATTGGTCTGATACCTGATGTTTGGGTTCAAATTTGAACCACATAATGGTTAGCTTGGTTAGGAGGGAAATCTTTTTTCGTGTTGGCCTAATTCTAGTTTTCAACCCCAAAATACTTGGTTAGGTATAAAGGAAGTTATCTAATCTCATTTTAGGAGGGAAAAAATTGTGAAGGATTAGTTGTGCAATTTGAAGACAACCTATGAGGTGAGATCTAAAAATCAAATGAAAATCAACAAACATCAAGATTTCAATCCATTTTTTTCATCAACATAGAAGCTTCAAGAGACGTTGGATGCTAATAGGGAATTACCGAATGATAAGTGGCTCATACCTCTCCCTTTGGGTGTGGTATAATTTCATTTTATTCTCATGTTTCTATATACAAGCTTCAAGATCTATGTTTCATTATTTCAAGTTATGTGATTCATGTAATCTCATTTTCAATATTAGTTAGGGTTTTACTCTAATACATTTGAGTAGATATCTAGGCTATTTTTATGCATATTTAGCTCATAACAATCTTAGATACACCTAAGATTCAAGAGCACATGCAACTCCAATTTCAACACCAAAATAGGGAATTAACTAAGGCAAACCCCTATATAGCTACACACACCATTTTTTTGCGTTGCAAGTTCAACTACAGGTCTAGGTTAGATTCTGAAAGAAGAAATCGCCTTTTGACACTATCACAAATTCAGATCTCAAGTTTCAGCCTTTTTGCAAGAAGAAAGTTGCCCGAAGTGCCCTAGTCCTAGGAGCAAGGCGTCCTAGGTGCCATAGTCACCTCAAAATTAGCTCAAATTTTACCCAAAGTCAAAACAAACCTCTAGAAACCCAAATCTAGAATCTCAGTTAGTTTCTCAATCTTAGGAACCAATCACCTTGGTAAACCAAGACTTAGCAAAAATGGTCTAGATTTGGATCATAGGTGCATTGTACTCTTCCCATTTTATTTTTGCACCTAATTTGTAGTTTATAGACTTCTGTCATAGTCATTTTTAGATTGAAGCTTAAAACCCTAGCCTTTTGTATCATTATTATTGACATATCCAAGCAGAAAAAGAATATAAGCCCTAAGAACATAGATATTGAATTGACTCTCTTGAATAAGAGATTAGTCAATCATATTTATCTCTTGATGTCTTCATATTCTAATGTGATTGAAAAGGGAGATTCTCAATCTAGTTGACCTATCCTATTTTCCACCATCACATTTTAGTGAACCCAACGTATCTTATGATTAATTTTTATATATTTTTTATTACATTAGACCATTTCATTTCATTTCAATAGTTAGCATTTATTTTCAAAAATGTCGAATTACTCTTTACAAGACTTTTGTGCCTTTGATAACCCATTTTCTTATGATGGCTACCCTTTTGAAGAAACATACAATAGAGAGGAACTTGAGGAGGCTCCTTATGGTTTTGTTTATCCTAATCCCTCATCTTCTAAACCATCCTTTTGCCAAAGACTAATCGATATGACATGTACACCATTTAGTAGTGATGACCTTGAGATGTTGGATGAAACTCTTGATGACTTTACCCTTGCCTCTAAATCTTCGTGTAAATCTTCAAAAATTCATAATGGCAGCATCACGCATGACAATCCAATTTATGAATCTTTACCTTCTATCAAGATTCCTATTCATGAAGAAGCTTTTGTGACAAAATAAGTTGATGTGGTTGACAATCCTCATAAAGATTTTCCTTTTATTCAATTTGAATTCATCTCTTCTAGAGATGAGGTCCTAATGAACCATGAAAATTCATCTCTTAAAGCTTCTCTTATTCATGAAGATAATTTGGCGCAACAAGATGATATTAAAACTTCTTTTACAACTCTTCCTCTTAAGGTTGAAGTTTTAAAAATTGATGTTGATCTTTCTCCTATAATGTGTATCTCTCATAAGGATATCCTAGAGGAAGAGGATGATATTATAAACACCTTCCTTAGTGTCACTTAAGCATTCATGGATAGTGTCAATCCTTCTTCCACAGTTTTTCTTACACATAAATTTACCTTGGAGCAAGAGGATGAAATTATTAGAACTTCCCTTGATTCTCTCAGGGTTCTAAAGATGAATCCTTGGAGAACAAAGAGCCTAATCAAGTCAATACCATTCATGTTTCTAGTTATGAGAAGTCTAAGTTACAGAGACCTCTTGATTATATCTTAAGAGTTGTAAAATTCATACGTGAAATAGACTTGACATGGAAAGGCAACTAGCACAAAAATATGATATTGAAGTGCCTAACTTTAGAAATAGCAAGCAATATTCCAATGTTCTTCTCACTTCCCTTCCTCCCCTCTAATCCTAAGAAACATGTTGATAAGGAACTTAATCTTATTGAACAACTTTGTGCTACTTTAAGTAAGATATCCCTTGATAAACCTAGAGGATTCGGTTAATGCTGAGAGGGGAATGAATCAGTATTAACAAAAACTGAAACTTTTAACACCAAAACAAACTTATCTCAGATCTAAAAACATTCAACACTTAAACCAAATCTTCATAACAAATTTCCTTATCAGACCTAGATAATCATTTCCTCTTATGCAAACTTATCAATCAGATCAACCATCAATTCAATATCGTATCAACAAACACAGTTACCAACTTATTAACTGATCAAAATACTTCATCAATCATATAATCATCAATACCGGTAACCACTTTAAAATCTCTGATAAAAAAACATAAACTGTCTCTACTAGTTATTAGAAATAAAACATGAACATCACAATAAAATCATACCACACATGAACACCATGTTTTTCAAGTGGAAACCCAAATAGGGAAAAACCACGGTAGGAATTGGTACCCACAAATATTTTGCACTTTTTGGAATGCACCCTATTAGGAGCCAAGCCCGGTTAGAAGCTTACAATGATGCCCTATTAGGAGCAGACCCTATTAGGAGTCACCCGGTTAAGGGATTTACCTCAACCCTATTAGAAGCTTTGATCTGTTAGTATCAACCTTGCAAGAGGATTTAGAACTCAAATATTGAGTCACCTTGTTAGAGGATTTTACAATGTGAGGCATGTTAGGACCTACCCGGATAAGGGATTTTAGCTATTGTAATTGTTAGAGAACAACAGTGAGTGATCTATGTATAACACTCTAATGCTTGCTTGATCAGGTCCAATTAAGTTCTAAGTTTGCATCTCTCTATCAGATCTTCTCACACACACTGGTTCGGCTTCTCGCACTCGTCAAAATCACCGACACTTCAAAACATCAACCTTGCTAACATAAATAACTTTTACAACTAGGTCGGCATCAAAACCCTAAGACTTACTACATAGATCATCACAGATCTTTGCAACTAATTACAAATAATCATAGGGATCATTACAATCAATTACAAATAAATATCAATTGTTGAATGATCATAAATTGTCACAACAAGTCGATCTGGTACAAAGTCAAACCCTTGGTACATTCCGCTAAGCACTTTGCACGTTCCCAAGAAACTCATTCTCCAAACGCACCAAAACATATTTCAAACTCATCAAGTGGTTTGTGTCATGTTATCATCAACACGTGAACTTGATTTAGATCACCGCCAAACCAAAAATCATTACCGGTTAAGAGAATTCTTTACCAGTCCTTAAACCCTTCTTAAACCCTAGCAAAACTTCATCAGAAATTCAAAACATGCCTTCCAATAACCATCATAGGATGTGGTTCTGGTTACATACTCAAATCCATCATGAAAGCTTATGTATCAAACCACAAGTCACCAAACATCGCCAATCACCCGATTCCACCAAAACTTATTTGCTTTACCGGTTAAGCTCCTAATTCGCAGTCTTGTCGGTAAACTTTGTCAAACTGTCAAACTCTTACTCCAGTAGACCAAATCACTTAGCCAACAAGTCAATCACTAAAAACCAATTGTAAACATCATTAAACATCAGTTGAACCTAGTTGCCATCAACAACAATATAAATAATTGATCATGTCATCTTCCTCTATCGGTACAATCATCCACCATCATCTCATCTTCATCAATTATGCCAAACATGCCAACTATCCCTTTGGTATTTAATTCAAACTTCACCTTCATACCATAAGTTAATTCAAGAAGCCTTACAAAAGGTGGTTCTTGTCCTTTTTCTAAACCAAATGATATTACATTCTCACAAGGTAAATTGCCTTCTATAGAGGTTAAAAATATAGATGACCCCCTTATGATTACTCCTTGCATTTATGAACAAAAGATAAGAGTTACCTTAATTGATAATGGTTCAACACTTAACATTTGTTGCGTCGAGTTACTACATAAGATAAATTGGGATTATTCTTTTATTCAAACTAATTCTCTTTATTTTTGTGACTTTGGTAATATTCCTAGAGAGTCACTTGGTATAGTCATATTACCTATCAAATTAGGACCTATGACTTTACCTACTCCTATTCATGTCATGCCCAACAATCTTAGTTATAATCTTCTTTTAGGGAGATTGTGGATCTATGCTATGAAAGCAACCCCTTCTACTCTTCATCGCACAATCATATTCAATTATAACAATGAAATCCATATAATCCATGCTAATCCTACTCCTTATGATATTATTCAAGACGAATTAGGATGTATATGTATCCCTTTCATACTACAATTCCTTCAACAACATAGTCCTGGGTAAAAGTACAAAGTTGTGTCACACTTTTATAAAGGAAATGGTCAATGTTGATTCAACTTTTTAAACTAAGTCAATAGAAAGTGAAATATATGTTTTGAATTTTGAAATGATGTAAACTAATCAAATTTATATTCTGTTGTCTATTTTATGTTTGTAATTTTAACAAAAGTTTTAAAAATCATTTGAATGTAGTTTTTTATAGAATAAACACTATAACTTAGGTGCTAATAAAATGTTGAATTGAAGTTTTTTTTTTTTTTTTAAAAGATTCCAGGAATCAAGTATAGCACCTCCTGTAAACTGCAGTGCATCGGGTAAACTTTTTAACGTGACTGGTGACACTGACGCGACACGTCCTCCGCTACCACATGGGTTGGGGGGAGACTAGACCTCGTGACCTCATGCTTTCCCATTGGAAGCTCTCGCCAATCGAGTGAGGCCCCCAACCCGCTAAAATTGATGTTACACAAGCCGCTACACTTTATTTAGTCAAATTTACCTTTTTTCTTCAATTTTTTTTTGTGTATATTGATAACTTAAAACTTTAGTGCATGGATTTATTTTTTACTCTTTTTTATAAATATATATTTTTCAATAAATTTTAAAAGTTGCATGTGCTAAAATATAACTTTCCGATTTCCACCACCCTTTTTCCTAATTATTTATCCAAATTAGAACATAATTATATCATCTTGACATAGATTCTTTTATAACTGCATCATATTTTTTCAAAAATTTTGAATAAATTCTAGTATTTTTCATTGACAAGATAATCAACCTTATATTTTAGTGCTAATGATCTACTTTCAATAAAAATAAAATCTAAAATCTAAAAACTAATTAAAATATTAAAAGATATATTTTTTGGAAAATTCACTTATAGATCTATAAAAGGGTATTTTTACATTTCAAAAAAAATATTATTTATAAGAGTAGGAGTTTTTGAAACATCGAGTTCTTTATTTTTTGCTAATTAGACCCAAAGTGGTATAAAATATACATTTAGTAGACAATTCCAATTGGAAAAGTTATGCCCATATATGACTTAGCTACAATGAATCTATATAGACCATACGTTTGAATAAAATTAATTTTTAGTTAGAATTACTTAAATTCACTTGTGCTGATAAGTTGGCCTGAAACATGACACAGTTGTGTGCTTTTACCCTCCTACCAATGATGCTTCTTTACAAAAGAATTGGGGTGCATTAGACTTGATACCTTCCTTCAATGGATATAAGAGCCCACAATCTAAGAATAAAGCTTTTAAGGAGTCTCGTGTGTCAGTATCCAAGATTATTCTAAATCGATTCCCACCTCTCCTTCCGACACATGTCCTGAGGATGATGGGAGCTCTTTAGACTTTGACACTTAGAATGAACCTTCTCCTTTATAAATTTCAACATCTACATTTGATTTTGTACACCTGAAAGTGTGGATCAACCAAACAAGAGCAAACACATCAAGCATGCCAATGAAACATAACAAAACAAAGATCTAAATGACAAAACAAGCTAAATCATTCATCTCCTAAGATTGTTCCATTGTTCTTTATCTCCAAGGCTCCTTCAAATCAAGGTGGCTCTTAGCTTGGATGAGCACTTGATCTCTAGGATGACTACCTAAAGAATGAGGGATATATGATCAAAGATCTAAATGCAAATAAACTAACATCTTAGCGTGATATTAATATTGAATCAACTATGATATGGTGCAAGATGATGAGATTAGTATGATATTTAAGCTAGCATGAAGATGATACTAAGACTATCTATTACTAACATGATATGCTATGAAATGATAAACATGAATTATTCCAAGATTATAATGCTACTAAATGGTCTAATTGCTATTATCAAATAAAGGCTAAAATGCTTGATGAAATGAGACTACAACTTAGATGCATGAAGACTTGGATCCTGATAATGAAGGAAATGAAGCCTATTTATAGAATAAATTGGCAATTGGAGGGTTAAGATTGAGTAATCTTAACAAGGGTTAGGATTGAATGATCTTCAATCCTTGTGATATTTTCAACCCAATCCTAGGTTGACAAGTGTCACCATGAGGAGGCTTGAGAGGAGATGTAAGAGGCATTAATTGCTTGAGAAGACATGGTGGTTACCTTAGGAGGTAAGGTTAGGGTTGGGTTTTTGGATAATCCTTTTGTCCAAAGGATAAACTCTTGTGCAAGAGTTAACGGATAATCATGGTAAAAGCAATGAATGCTTGAAGACCCATGGATTAGACAAGGGTTAAGTTAGGGAGAAAGTCTCTAACCAAGGATTGACAGGTTGAGTTAACTATTAACGGTTATTGAAGATTTTGGAGGTTAACTTGTTGGAGACACAAAGCCTTTAATAGTTTATGAAGACTTTGAGGGTTTGAGAAGTGACTTGTTTTTGCTTAGGAATGTGACAATGTTTAGGATAGGATTAGATTTAATTAAGTGAGATTTAGGAGGTTCTAGAAGAATGATTGGGATGTAAGTGGATCTTATAGGAGGATGCAAGTGGGAGAAATTGGGATTTTTAATTAAAATAAAATGATTTATTTCAATTAATGGGTGCAACTTGCGTTTGTAGGAAAACACAAGTGGGGGGGGGAATTTATAAATAAATATTGATTTATTTGTATCAGAAGATGAATTCAATTAAATGTGAAAAGGGGATTTAATCAAATAAATAGGATTTATTCAATTAATAGAAGAAAGGTTAATTAATCAAATATTAAATTTGATTAATAGCAGAATAGAAGAAAAGAGACATTAATTAAATCTTAATTTAATTAATAGTTGGATAAATGATAATTAAACAAATAAAATTCATTAAATTAAGTGGACAAAAGTAGGTGTCTACATTTTTCCCCTCTTTGAAGTGACGTGTGACCACATGTTGATTCAAAGAAAAATCGCTCGATATGTTGCCAATTTTTTTTATTTTGATGTCATTGCCAAAATTTTCGATATGGTGCCCCGGATATTGATTTTCGGATGTCGATACTGATATGATGTTGATATGATAATTATGATCCCTCAGGATATGAATTGAGAAAAAATTGATGATCAAGTCGATTGTGTTGATTTTTGACGATTTTTTATTTTTTGGATATTTCAAAATTTTAAATTTTTTTTTATTTTTGATTTTTTTGTATTTTTAATCTCCTAATAAAAAAATTGTTTGATTAGTGAAAATGTGGTGCGATCAGAGCACACACCTACCCCACACGTCCATCTAGGTAACACACCCAAGGTGACATCACCATTGCCCATATAAGCTCCTAGGGCTTTCTTTCCAACTCATTTGTGCATTTATCATTAGGAGATTGGAGCTTGGAGAATAAAAGAGGAGAAGGAGCAAAATGGTGCCACCTCATTATCGCCACCGATTAGAGCGAGTTCATCGCTTTAAGAGGCCAACAACGTATGGACCTCTGGTAAGTTGGATTTTGAATCTCTTTTTGTGATTTTTCAAGCTTTTTAGTTAATTTTTCAAGTTTTTTGCATGTTTTTCCATGCAAAATTGTGCCCTAGGTGTCCCATTTTTTAGCACATTTGATTTTGTATTTAGCGCATACAATTTTTTAAATGGCACATACAATTGTTTCAATGGCGCATACAATTTTTAAATGGCGCATACGATTTTTTAAATGGCGCATTTGATAATAATCGTAGCACATATGATTGATTTAGTAGTTCATATGATAGTTTGATTAGCACATAAGAAAATTGTTGTAGTGTATTTGATGGGTCAATTAGCGCATTTAATGTTTTATTTAGCGCATACGATGAAACATGTAGCACATATAATATTTCTACTAGCGCATTTGATGATTGTTTTAGCACATTTAGGACAGTGAGCAATTTTTGATGTTTTTTGAAAATTTTGAAGTTGGCAAATTTGATATTTAGATAATAGATGATGTCTAATACTTGTTTATATGATCGATTAGTACTTGATTTTGTCTGATATGTGGGTAATTTTGAATTTTGATGTTGGTAGGACTTGATAAAGTGTTTGTTTGTGTTTGGACTGATAGAGTATGATTGAATCTCTAGATTGATAGCGTGACTTGCATCACTAATAGGAGAGGTCCGCTTGACAGTGTATGATCGACATTCCAAGTGTTTGATAGGTTCGTGACTAGGTCACCTAATAGGATATACTAAGATGAACCTTCCCATGTTGATAAGAGTTTAAGATCGAAACTCTTGAGTTGATAGGGTGATTGACATCACTGATCGGATAGGCTAAGATGAACCTTACCATGGTGATAAGAGTTTTAAGATCGAAACTCTTGAGTTGATAGCGTGACTTTCGTCACTGATAGGATAGGCTAAGATGAACCTTCTCATGGTGATAAGAGTTTAAGATCGAAACTCTTGAGTTGATAGTGTGACTTTCGTCATTGATAGGATAGGTTAAGATAAACCTGTTTATGGTGAAAAGTGGATAATAACAATATTGAAAGACTAAATAGATTCAACCACAAAACCCTAGCCTAACAACAACAAAGATCCACCATAACATATGAAGATTACCTAAGACAATGCAAATGAAATAAAATCACAAGGATTATACCATCACATGTCCAACAGGGTTTGGATCTTCATTCTTCCTATCTCCATTGATCTTGCTTGATATATTTGCTCTCAGATTTTATGTGTGCACAAGAGCTCAACAAAGAACAAAAATGTGGTTGCAAGTAGACTTGATCGCATATGAAAGTTCGAATGCTAGAAGATTTGATTAGGTGATTAGAATGATTAAGGTTGATAATGAAGGAAGCATCTCCTTATATAGGAGACGCTATAAGAAATGGAGGGATAAGATTGAGAGGTGTAAAAGATAAATAGTCGGCTAGGATTAGAGGGTCGGTAGAGAAATAAGAAAATAAACAGAGGGTAGGTAGTGTAGGAATTAAGAGATGAATGACATGTGTCATAGGTAGAAAAGGTTAATTAATTAATTAAATAAATAAAGATTCATTTAATTAATAGAAGAAGTGGGATAATTAAACAAATAAGATATTTATTTAATTTAGGAGAAAAGGATAATTTAAATAAACAAATAAATGTATTTAAATGAGAAATAAGGCTAGAAGAGGATAAATGAATTAATTAAATAAATAAAGATTTATTTAATTAACAGAAGAATTAGGCTTAAATTGATTAAATAAATAAAAATATTTATTTAATTAGACAAGACAATTTTAGGTGTTTACATTTTGCCCCTCTTTGAGACAATGCAGCTTGTCGCGTTGTTTCAAAGAAGATAAGATGAACTGATACAAAGTTGTCCCAAGATGGGAATGATATGCCCCCTCGAGAGATTGGATGAAAATGTCTAAAAAGATCACAGACAATCTCTCGATAAGAAAGAAAGGCTAGAATGGAGTGACAGAGTCATGGGATAAAGAAGACTGACTCGGGAGACTAGGGCTAGGGTAGTCTATAAGATAGACTATGAGGGAAAACATCCTCATTGTCATACACACATCCAAGATATCAGAGTGCAGAAAGAGTAGAGAGCAGTCAGCAGTGATGGCATTGGTGCACAGATTCGATCATGTTCGCCAATATCAAAGGCCAACAGATACAGGAGAGTCGATGAGACCACAAAACCTCCTTGTACTTTGTTGCATTAATTGTTGTCATAAATTCATGCTAGGTTTTGCAATACATGCACTTTAGGTAGATTGCAAAAAATGTCAAGCTGGGGGAAAAACACCAAGGCACGTCTGCGTTGGTGCTAGGCGCGTATGGGTAGGCTAGGTGCATCTGTGTTTGTGCCAGGCACGTCTATGATTGTAAAAGTGTCTATGTCAAATGCGAGCACATCTATGTATTTCGGGCACGTCTATGCAAAGCAAGCACATCTATGCAGAGCAGAGGCACGTCTGTGTGATACAGGCGCGTCTGTGCAGGATAGACACATTTGGGAAGGATGCAAGCACGTTTGCATCTTCAAGGACAGATTGACAGTTATGTGATAAACATACGTTGTCGATTAGATAAGTTGCTAAGAGGATACACTCAAGCAGGTCCTCTAGGGAAGACTAGAATAGCAAATAGGGCTAGGATTAACAATTATGTGATAGAACATATGTTGCCAATCAGGAAACTACTCAAGAGGATACACTCAAGCATAGGCCCTAAGATAGGATAGATCGAGGCACTTTGTGATGAACAGGGAGTACCAGGATAAAAAGCAGTACTTTGTGATGAACAGGGAGTACTAAAAAAAGAGTAGCACTTTGTGATGAACAGGGAATGTCACTAGGATAGAAAGCAACACTTTGTGATGAACATGGAATGCCACTAGACTAGGAAGCAGTACTTTGTGATGAACATGGAGTACTAAAAAGAGCAGCATTTTGTGATGAACATGGAATACCACTAGGATAGAGTGCCATATGATAGATATAAGAACTAGAATAAAAAGCAACACTTTGTGATGAACAGGAAATGCCACTAGGATTGACATAGTTGATTTGCTTGACTGCATGAGGACTTACCTATGCTGGAGTCACGAGAGAGATTCCCATCGACTAAGAGTTTATGACCAAAGCTAACACCCGAGGATAGAGCAGCAGTTCAGGCTATGGGCCTGCGACATATTCTGTATGTGCCTAAGTTTCGGGTGAACATGGGATTGTTGACTACATTAGCTGAGAGATGGCACTCAGAGACTTGCACATTTCATTTGCTGATGGGTGAGATGATAGTCACCTTAGAGGATGTATACAGGATACTGAGGATACTGATCGATGGGGAGTTAGTTCCTTACGATTGAGATGGAGACAGGGATGCATTGAGAGGAGTGTTCTAGGATCTAGGTCTAGAGATGAGGGCTAGACATGTGGCTTGGGACACCATGACAGTGACAGGATTGGCGCTACTAGTGGTGGTGGCAAGAGTGATCAGTGGATTCCTCTGTTTGGATAGGGCGACACGAAGGTTGGTTGTGGGATGGGGGAGGACTCTGGAGACATTGGTGACAAAGCACACTAGGTTTGCATGGGGACCGTGTCTACTGGCACACTTGTATTATGAGCTGCATTAGTTTGTGTGTCACAAATTAGCAGGATTGGGATGCAAAGTGACACTGTTGCAGGTATGGGCATATGAGCATTTGTCGGTTACACGACTGATAGACTTCGGGGGTAGGGGACATGGGCAAAGTTATGTACATCTGTATGATATGATTATGTCAGAGCCACGGATTGGGAGGTTGGAGTATTGGCGTCGGGTTATGGACGAGATAGACAGTGTGGTATGGAGGTCGTACCGAGACTGTGAAGAGTGGGAGGATGATGCAGTGGAGCTACCATATGTATTTTGGAGCAGGGATTGGTCGGACACCGTATGTTATTGAGAGGCAGTTGGTAGATAGGGTGGGCAGGCAGTTCAATAGGATACAGTGGATGCCACAAGGTTTAGGGATGTATGCATGAACAATGAGGGATCAGGTGCATTTGGGGCCATTGCTTTCGTATGATCAGGCTGTGACACAGATGGTAGAGATGGTTCCCCTACCTTGGGATATGTGGGCAGATATAGAGGATGTCGAGATGGATGTAGAGTACATTGCATATTGGGCAGAGCATCCATTTCCATGGTTGACGGATCCAGGGGAGCCAATAGATGGAGATGGTGGAGGTGATGGAGATGATAGTGGAGATGGCGGAGGTAGCGGTCAATGGCAGAGGCAGGGTGCAATGGTAGAGAGGAGAGTGGCTCCGAGGAGAGAGGGTGGAGAGGAGGGACAGGTTCATGTAGTGAGGGGCAGAGGTGGATTGTCGTTACATGTGCCAGCAGCACAGGTTCCAAGACAGGTGCAGGCTCCTAGACAGGTACAGGGATGAGGATAAGGACAGGAGCAACCACAGGGACAAGGTGAGGGGGGAGAGGAGGAGGATGAGTTACTATCCTTGAGGGAGATCTACCAAGGACATGCATATGAGATCCAAGATCTGGAGAGGGAGACAACTAGACTCAGGAGACAGCTGAGGGACATTGAGTGGGAGAGGGATCAGGCTATTTAGCACTACATGGAGGCTGAGACAACACTGAGGGCAAGGAGGCAGGTAGCAAAGGACACAGGGGCTGGATACGCCTATGTTCTGCGGGCAGGGGAGGAGATAGCCTTTTAGAGAGACCTGTACTATGGAGTGGTGCCACCAGATCAGCGGGTTAGGAGCTTCCGTAGACCATCGCGAACTGCGACGACCACTGGAGGTAGAGATAGGAGACAGGCATCTAGCGGTGGGGTTATGGGTCCTCCACCACCACCAAATAGAGGGGACAAGAGAGATGATCCTGGGGTGGGTCCTTCCAGGGCTCAAGCTCCATTGAGGCCAGCTGGCTTCGAGGGAGGGAGTTCATCATAGCCTTAGAGGGCTCCTTATGTATAAGTTTTTGTATCATTTTGTATGATGACACCTTCAGGTGATTGCAACCATATGATTTTGACATCATTGTATCATGACACTTATGATTTTGATATATGTATGAGAAGATTCATCCTTGCGGCAACTATATTCATGTGTACCTATGTGATGTATGTTTCTATGTGATGCATGTTTATATGGATGCAAATATGTACACGAGGAAATACAATATTTTTGTTCTTTTATGTTTTTAATATGTTTATGCAAATGCAAATATGAATGTATGAAATGCAGATGAGTATGATAATGCAAATAACTATTTAAATGATGAGAACGTAAAATGTGCTAACATGTGTTGTGTGCAGGATGTAATGCAATTGTGATATATATATATATATATATATATATATATATATATATATATATATATATATATATATATATATATATATATATATATATATATATATATATATATATATATATATATATGTATGTATGTACGAAATGCTAACATGTGGTAATGCAAGTGCAAAGTACATGAAATGCAAATGTTTTTAGTGTGTCATTATACTCAGTCATGTGATAGCAGGCTACACGGACTCATGAAGGATGACGGAGGTCAATCAAGAAAGGGGGATGGAAGATAAAAGATATGGAAGTGAAAGAGCTTCTTGTGCGTTATCATCATTGAGCTTTATTATGGCAAGAAGGTTATGACAATCGAGACATATGTTTGACCCAGAAAGTCATTATACCCATTTGCATGGAGATTAGACAATTGCAAACAAAGAATGCCCAGTTCATACTAGACTCATAGTGTCCTCATATCCTTGGACAAGTCATAGCATTACTAAGAGACAATACGTAGACAAAAAAAGAAAAATAGGTGACGATACCCCATCCTTGCCTTTCTAGTCAAAGACATCCTGGAGATAAAATCTCTAGTCAGAGACATGTCACCAAAAGATAAAATCAAAATAAAACCAAGACTCGATAACAACATCCACTGTAGTCCTCAATTTTAGTGTCTCTTGTCACTTATATAAGTCTTATTTGATTGTGGTCACAATGTTTACTTTCATAAAAGGATAGATACCACTGAACCATAATGTTGTCTAAGTTTGTTGAAAGATTTGATTTGTTGAAGCCTATTGTTGCTGTGTCTCAGCTGAAATTGACTGAATCCATGAAACTGATACTTTATTGTGAAGAAGATGAAACTTTATTGCGGACTGGCGATGCAAGTGTTGCTCTATTGTGGATTGTGCACGAATAGACTGAAAAAAAGCTAGAATAAATTGTACTCCTCAAAACGTGTGATGCTCGTAGTTCCACACCCATCACTAGACATAGGATTTGCCTTAGCCACAGATAGGAGTGGATTTATTATGGATGGAAAGGGGTGAAAAGGAATGTTATTATGAATGGCTAACCAATATTAGGTGGATCAATAACAAGCTATGATGGGAATGGGTAATTTTATTATGGATGGATAGGTTGTGAGTGTGTGCAAAGTGAAGGATGAGATGGAATCCTGAAGGAGAGAGGAGCAATGTCTCTACGCACAGCACCAGTAACCTGGTTTCATCATGGTACTTGCCCAGGGCACCACCGAAGTGGTTTTCACCTTTGGATGAAATGCTTTTTTTTCTTTACTTTTTTTATTTTTCAATTTTTTTTTGTGTCACAAGGCACCTGTTTGCCAGGTTTTCACCAAGTAACGATTTTTTTGTATTTTTGAAATTTTTTATTTTTTTTTGTTTTGTTTTGTATTTTTTATATTTGTTTGATTTTTTTTTGTATTTTTGAATTAGGATATGCTGAAGAGCTATGTGTAAAACCTGCAAAGGTGCATGTTGTTGATAGGATCCTCCAAAGGTTCGCATCTGGGGTTGAAAGCTGATATGCACCGAATCCATAGACTGTTGTAATGATGTAAGGACCAAGCCAATTTGGTTCGAACTTGCCCTTCTTCTCTCTATCTTGCTAATTTTTAGGTTTTTCCTTGAGAACTAAGTCACCTACCTCGAATGTGTGAGGTGTTATCTTATGATTGTAGTTGCATCGTTCCTTGACTGAATTATGTATAGTGTGAGTGACTATCTTCCTTGATAAAGGAAATGAGATAGAATTACTAGCATGTGGACTACACAAGACCATATGTGTGTCACCTAAAGAAGTTTGGGCATCCTTGATAACAAATTCCTTTGAGGAAGCTTCATTAAAGGTCCATGATGTATCGCCAAAAGGGGATGGATGTGTGGAACACGTGGATGAGTTATGAAGGCTTATGATTGCGAAAAGAAGTGAAAGTAGGATAGCATGATGGAGACTTAAGATCAACAAGTATGCTTTTTGACTTAAAATTGTAGAAATTTTGCCCCCAGTTATTTTGATATTAGGGGAGATCATCTCTTTCTCTTTTTCTTTCATAGTATTTTTATCCTTGACTTTGATTTTTGCAGAGTCCAATAGCTTTTGATTTTGATTTGGACTAAAGGACTTTTCTTTATTTTTGACTTTTAGATTTTTCTTTTCAAAGCTTGTTTTTTCATCCCCAATGAGTAAGGGCTTTTTTTATTCTTGTTGATCCAAGTCTAGGAGTGGAGTGGAAATGGAATGAAAGGATGAAATGGTAAAGTTATGTGAGTTCTCAAGAGGGTTGGCAATACGCTGAATAGATTCTTCGTTGGAACCACTCTTAGGACTATTGATATCAAGAGTTGCTTGCACCACTAGAGGAGATTTGCATTCAGACTTAGTAGCCACAACACTACGTGCTTCGTACCTAGTTCCTTGGCATTGCAAATTATTTTTAGGTTGTTCTTGTTGACTGAATACCTTAGGAGATAGTGGGAGTTGATCAACATGAAAGATATACTCACCACATCCCATGTCTTTAATCTTGAATTTTTCTTTGAGCTCCATTTGTTTTGATGTAGAAGCTTTCAAGGATTCTAGATCCACATATGTTGATGATGGAATTGCTTATCTATTGACTGGGACTGTTATTTCTTATCTAGGTCACAGATTGTTGTAATATATAAACGGATTTGGATCAACTTTGATGGTCACTTCAACTCCATTGTGTGGGAACTTGATACATCAATGATATGTAGATGGGACTTGCTCATCTCATGAATCCATGGATGTCCTAGCAATATGTTGTATGTGAGTTCTAGATCAAGGACTTCACAAACCACATCCTTAGTAATTGGCCCAACTCTGAGAGGCAAGGTGATGGTGCCTTTGGATGAACGCTCTTCATCATCATATGCCTTGATGGTAATTTTGTTTGTAGCATTCACAACTTTTTCAGAATATCCCAATTATTTAATAGTGCTCAATGTACATATATTGAGACCAGCTCCTCCATCTATCATAACTCATTTTATTTGATGTTTGTGTAGGAAGGCTTCAATGTGTAAAGGTGCATTATGTGGTTGGCTCACAGAAGTGTCGTTAGCTTCTGTGAATGTAAGGGAGTGTGGAACGGAAAGGTATCCCACCATGGCTTGAAAATGATCCACGTTCAGATCAGTGGGTACAAAAGTGTCTCTCAAGGTTTTGTCAAGAATGGCCTTATGTGCGAGGGATATGTGTAAAAGCTCAAGGATGGAGATAAGTGCGGGCATCCTCCCTAACTGTTCTACTAGGTCATACTCAGGTTTGGCCGATGAGGACATGTTGGTTTTAGCTAGAGAACCTTGCAAAGTGACCTTACCTCGACGAGTTGTAACATTACATTTAGAAGTAGGTTCAAAAGAAGATCTAATTCCTTTTAGGACAACTTTAGGTATTTGGGTAGAATTTTCAGGCATTTTTTCCTTGATGATAATGGTAGAGATATAATTATCCATCGAAATGTGATTGACAGTTGAATCATAGTTATAGGATGCTTTGGTATAGTTGGTCTACTCATATGTGGCTTTGGCTTTTCCCTTATCATGTTTAGGGAATGGTTCCTTAAACATCTCATGTTCTTGATTGGATGAATGTCCTTCGATCTTAATGTCACCTCTATCAATAAGATCTTGTATGATGTTCTTCAGCCGATGATAATTTCCTATTTTATGACCCTTGCTCTTGTGATATTCACAGTACACATCATCATTCCACCAATTTGGTTTGACCTTTGGTTCATATGGAGGATTGTCAGAAATTGTTATTATCTTGTTTTCCACTAGCTTCTTGTAATCTGACTCAAGTGGTTTCCCAATGGGGTGTACTTCCTTTGTGATTTGGAAGTTGTTTGAGTATTCACTTGATTGTTTGTAGAGCTTGATCCAGAAAAAATGATTTTGGGTTGTACTGTATTGGCATCAACAACACCATCATTGACTATGTTTTTGTTTTTATTCTAAAATCTTGGCTTGTCTTTTCCTTAAAAGTCCTCTTTGTTTTCTTTGAATATTTTGAGAATGCCTTTCTCAATTAGGACCTTCTCTATTGCTAAGCCTTTTTCAATAACATCCTTGAAAGTGGACAAGCAAGATTTCCTCAGGTCATAACCAATGTCTTTGTTAACATTCTGGGTGAACATCTCTAACATTTGTTTTTGTGGAATTTCACAAGAGCATCTGCTGGCTAGATTCCTCCATCTTTGTAAAAATGATGAAAAAGACTCTCCATCCTTTTGCTTGGTGTTGCACAAAGTAGTGATTGATATGTCTATCTCTATGTTGTATGAGAAATGTTGGATAAATGCCTCTGCTGAGTCACCCCATGACTTAATTCCAGGTGGAAGTTGGGAGAACCATTCCATAGCTTGATCACCTAAGCTTTGTGGGAATAATTTCATCAAATATGTCTCTTCTGATGCTACCTCAATGCAAGCTGTGAAAAAATGTCTTATATGTGCCTCAGGGTCTCCTTTTGCCTCTGTACTTATCAAACTTAGGTGTCACAAAATGTGTAGGAAAAGGAGGCATTGGAATGCTTTTGTCAAATGGATAGGGACACATGTCTCTCATTGTGTAAGCTGGCTTCAATGTATTTATGTCCTCCATTTTCTTTTGTAAGTCCTTGATTTGCTGTTCCAAATTGTTCTTAGGTGGAGACTGACTTCTTGGACCATATCCCATGCCCAAGTGTAGGAGGAGCATGTTGCATATATGGATGATATTGATCATAAACATGTTCATATGGAGGAGGTCTATAATGATGATGCATATAGGAACCACCTGGTATAGAGTCATAATGAGGAATGGAATATCTACTTTGCCCATGTATATCATATTCTACAGGCATGTCATGAGTTTGTTCTAGTGTGTTGCCCCCAAATTTGACGCAAGGTTTCCTTGTGTCCAAATTTTGAGCATGCCTCTGGATATCCAATTGTTTTGGAGGTTGGTCCTTAGCATTGGTATGCGATTGAGAATATTTATTCTCATAAGATTTCCATAAGGGTCTGCGTCGATAGAGTTGTTCATGAGATGCTCTTTCGTGATTATCATAAGCTTGACCATGTGTATTTGGGATCTCAGGTTTTTGAAACAAGGATGATGGTGACTCAAGCACGAAACGTGGTCCTCTAGTACCTCCACTATTAGGTCTCCTTTGATCCATGTTGAGTTGAGCTTCTTGCATAGGTCGATTTTCCACTATTCGAGACATGTCAAAATCATGAGGAATCTTGACTCCACTTTGCGCCATTACTTGTAGAAAATACTGTCTCTCTCCTCATTATTTCCTCAACTAATCGATTAAAACGGGGATCCATAATGAAGTCTTCCACTTCTGCTAAATGTACAAAAAAGTTGTCCATATTGTCATTATATGTATCATTGTTGTTTGTAGTGTCCATGTTCTCAACATTTGGAATGTTTCTATAGGCATCCATGCCAAGTAATGTAGTATGATCAGAATTGAAAAAGACATCATTGTCAGACTCATAAGCACTCATGTTTGCAGACTCTTGACTCTTTAGCTTCTCTCCTAGATTTTTGGGAACGGGTTTCAACCATGAACTAGGTCTTGACCAAGATGTGTGAGGCTAGATGAAAATGGAAAGAGTATGGAAGACCAAGAGTTGGATGGAATGTAAATGAATCTAAGGTGTACTTTCAATAGCCAAGGTGTAAGACCAAGTATGTATGTAGTAGAGTAGGTGTGACTTCCAAATAGATGATAGTTTCTCTTGATGAGGTAAGTTGACCTTGACTCTAAGTAAGTCCAAATGAGTCCCAAAGGTGATAGACCTTGATGAGGGACCACTTAGCAAAATGTTGTTGTATGTAGTGTGTTGACAAAGCAAGATGAGGACAAGCAAGTAACCTTTTGACTCAAGTTTAGACAAATGTGAATGTAATGCAAGGTGTAAAGAAATGATGAACTTTGTGAGACCCAAAGATAGGTTGAATGCTAGATGAAAATCTAGAGAAGTAACCTTGGAAGCTCAAGAATTCTGAAACCGATTGCTCTTGTTTGTTGGACTATAGATTTTTTCCAATTTGTGAAGTTGTTTGTTGTGACCAAATAATAATTTTTTTCTGTTTTTCATGACAAGATGACATAATGTTGATGCGGACTCAATGTTTGCAAGTGTTTGGACTCAAAATGACTCAAAAGAAAGTGTGTTGTTTGATGTAAAAATGTTTTGCGTACACTTGAAGACACAAAAGAAACAATGTTATGATGTTTGATTGTTCAAAAGAAGACAAGCACAATTCTTATGGTTGGCCAGGACAATAATTGTTGATCCCACATGGGGTTTCCCCCGAGGCTACGCTATTCAAAGCGGATACTTAGATGTTTGACCCCACTGGCTCCACCCTCGACACTCACTTCTCTAGGGTAGCCAAGCACCAGCCCCCATGAAAACTCCCTGTGGTGAACTTTGTATCTCTATTAAGAACCGTATGTGTGTGGGCTGCTCAAGAGGTCCAACCTCCTACCCCAACAACTAAAAGGATTTTGGCATTCTAAAATAAAAAGGTGCTAGTAAGGGCATCTGCTCGTGTGGCCATACATGCGACACTTTCAGCTTTGTAAATACAGAAGGCTCTTAGCTGGTAGGGGTTACGCCCTACAACTAATCAAATAAATTTGATCAAACGGGTTTATGGGGAGACATAGTGTTAGTATGAATTAATCAACACACGTTACCCATGGCTTTCACCATTGATACAGTTATTTATAGTGGTTTGGAAGATGTGGGTTTTCCTCACTATCACTTGGGTCATTCTCTCCTCACTAGTAGTCCTAATGACCACACGGGGAGACATGCCCTCTAGAGATTAAACAAAAAGAGCTTATTTCTCAAGACACAAAAGACATTGTTTCAATTTTAGTGCACCAATTGAAGTGTTTAGTAATATATGAAAACAAGGCACACAATAAAGATAAAAAATCCTTGCCAAAATTGTACAACAAATATTTGTTAGTAGTTTTTCAATAATACCCCTCTTGCAAGCACACAAGTCAGGTAAATTTTAGATCCAAAAGACTTTGTGAAATACGGGGCCTTCAACAATGCATTTTTTGACAAATTCAAAGATTTGATTTTCCATGAGTTCTTTTGCATCATAAAAAAATAGAGAACCTGTAAAATTTCAAGACATTTTCAGAAATGTAAGAAAATCCAAAAAAATTGCTAATTTGCTCTAAAAATTAATTTTTTATGAAAAATCATAAAAAATTCATATAAAATGCACAATTCATCCAAAAAATATGAAATTTTTACTGGACACTCCTGATAGCCTTCCAAACTTGCATAAAAAATTTCTACAAAAATTCTAAGCAGTTTGTACGATATAATCAAAATAATTCAAAACCCCAACTTTTAAAGATCCGATTTTTTAGGAGTTATTTTGCATCAAAATTAAAATCATAAAAAACAAATATTGTGTACAATTTTGAGAGTTTTCCAAAAATGTAAGAAAATCCAAAAAATTCGTTAATTTTCTCTCAAAATTAAGTTTTTATGAAAATGCATAAAAAATTCATAGAAAATTCACATATGATCCAAAAACTATGATTTTTTTACTAAGAATTGTTGATACTATTCTTGACCTGCAAAAAACATTTGATGCCAAAATTCAAAGTCGCTTGTGAGATCTGATCAAAATAATGAAAAACTCGAATTTTTAAAAATCTATTTTTTAGGAAATATTTTGCATCAAAATTAAAATAAAAAAGAACACATCATGTGTATAAATCAGAGAGCTTTCCAAAAATATAAGAAAATCTGAAAAATTCGCTCATTTGCTCTCAAAATTAAATTTTTATGAAAATTC
Organism: Cryptomeria japonica; assembly: GCF_030272615.1. Classification (NCBI taxonomy): domain Eukaryota; kingdom Viridiplantae; phylum Streptophyta; class Pinopsida; order Cupressales; family Cupressaceae; genus Cryptomeria; species Cryptomeria japonica. The sequence continues at coordinate 357,911,058 of NC_081414.1, read as the reverse complement.
ATAAAAAAATTCATAGAAAATTTAAATATGCTCCAATAGATCTGAATTTTGGTTTGAGAGCTATTGATACTGTCTTCAACCTACCAAAAAAATTTGGTACAAAATTTCCTAGTTGTTTGTGAGATCGGATCAAATCTCTCCAAGATCTTGATTTTGTGTCCAAAACCCTAGCTGCACAAGGTTATTCTCCAAATTATTTTACAAAACAACAATATAGGGTTAGAAAAACCTGAAAAAACACAGATCTAAAAAAAATCCATGTCCCATGGGGCATGCCAAAATGTTTATGGTGAAAAGTGGATAATAATAATATTGAAAGACTAAATAGATTCAATCACAAAACCCTAGCCTAACAACAACAAAGATCCACCATAATATATGAAGATTACCTAAGACAATGAAAATGAAATGAAATCACAAGGATTATACCATCACATGTCCAATAGGGTTTGGATCTTCATTCTTCCTATCTCCATTGATCTTGCTTGATATATTTGCTCTCAGATTTTATGTGTGCACAAGAGCTCAATAAAGAACAAAAATGTGGTTGCAAGTAGACTTGATCACATATGAAAGTTAGAATGCTAGAAGTCTTGATTAGGTGATTAGAATGATTAGGGTTGATAATGAAGGAAGCATCTCCTTATATAGGAGACACTATAATAAATGGAGGGATAAGATTGAGAGGTGTAAAAGATAAATGGTCGGCTAGGATTAGAGGGTAGGTAGAGAAAATAAGAAAATAAACAGAGGGTAGGTAGTGTAGGAATTAAGAGATGAATGTCATGTGTCATGGGTATAAAAGGTTAATGAATTAATTAAATAAATAAAGATTCATTTAATTAATAGAAGAAGTGGGATAATTAAATAAATAAGATATTTATTTAATTTAGGAGAAAAGGATAATTTAAATAAATAAATGTATTTATTTGAATGAGAAATGAGGCTAGAAGAGGATAAATGAATTAATTGAATAAATACAGATTTATTTAATTAATAGAAGAATTAGGCTTAAAATTATTAAATAAATAAATAAAATTATTTAATTAGACAGGACAATTTTAGGTGTCTACAGAACCAACCTGATTGATAAGAGTTTAAGATCGAAACTCTTGAGTTGATAGCATGACTTTCGTCACTGATAGGAGCTCAATGAGATTGATTAAGATCTCACACTGAGATGATAGAATACTTGTTTGATTTAAGACACGATGATTAATCCATTTGATAGATAGAATTGATATGGTGTTGATATTTTGATGTAGGCATTATTTTGTGTGTTAATTTCTCGCGAGCGATACCCATAGACGTTTGCCATGAGGAGAGATCTCACAAATGATGATAGAGTGGTTATTATTGTGTGTGGCTTATCTCACATCCTGTTCATGTCACATTATCAAAATAACGAGGCTCTACTAATTGCATTAGCGAAGAGATGGCATAGTAATCATAACACCTTTTATCTGCCTACTGGAGAGATCACAATCACACCAAAGGATGTATACCAGATCCTATGGATTCCTATCACAGGCGAGTTGGTTATCTATGATGTGGAGGAGCAGGGAGGCATTGAGGCACTATGACAGGTTTTTGGTGATCCGTATATCAGTGAATATTCGATCGCATGGTAGGATATGGTTGATTAGTATGCACCACTGCCTTCGGTGCTAACAGGTTTGATTGGTGGATTCACTTGTGCAGACAAGAGATCACATGGGTTTTCCGTCAGATGGGGCCGTGTATTGCAACAAATGGTGGGGCACAAGATACGATATGCATGGGGGATCTGTGTGTTGGCCCACCTATACCATGATTTGCACCAGGTTGTATATGATGAGGCAATGAGTTTGTCGGTAGGGGTGACACTTTTACAGATCTGGGCACGAGATCACATAGTAGTGACCAAACCAATGGTGGAGAGATCACGACCAGCCCAGCCAAACTGCCATATTTGTTTATGTATCGATAGGCAGCTTCTCAGCCTATGCTTGGGAAGTTGAAGTATTGGAGATGGGTCTTGGATGATATGGATTCAGTGATATGGAGACCCTATATGGATTATGAGGCATGGGCTGAGGATGCCATAGAGATACTTGTGTTATTTCAAAGTAGGTACTTGATAGGGTGGACCCCTTATGTGGTAGAGAAATTTCTCTTGACTCGTGTGTTTCGACAATTTGGTCGTACCTAGGGGATAGGGTACCTCCATATATGCCTGAGTACACAAGGAGATGATAGATTGGAGTTCGACCCTAGATTTTGACACAACACGGGCAAAGTTCTATTCACTACCATGGGTATGGTGGGAGATGTGTCTGGGGTTGGTAGATGCAAGGATGACGACGGGATATGATCAATATTTTGTGGAGCATCCCTTCCCACGATTGACAGGGCTAGGGGAGCCAATACCACCATTGAAGGAGGTAGATGATGATGATGATGATGAGGGAGGACCGGGAGGATGAAGGGGTGGTAGATGAGGCCAAGGGAGAGGTAGAGGTAGGGCAGGTGGTGGGATCAGTAGAGCTAGAGGTTGCATCGATCGAGGGGGAGATGGTGGAGGTAGAGACAGAGGTGGTGATGGAGGAGGAGATGCAGAGCGAGGCTGCGGTGTGATTAGGAGAGGTGGAGGATGGAGAAAAGATCTAGGTCAGGGAGGGCCATTGCAACTAGGGGAGGCAGTAGGGGGAGTAGGAGGTGAGGAGTCAGAGTTAGAGGAGACAGAGGATGAGGTGGAGACAGAGTCTGTAGTACCCCACCCTGACTCATCCTTCTCCTTATACATTTATAGACCCTATTGGCATAGCTTAGTTTACATTATGATAATTGTTGTCACTGAGGATTGCACCCGTGATGCTAAGTTCGAAAACAAGCAATCCTGTGAAACATGGAAACACCTTCGAGCCTGTGGGTTGCTCAAAGTGAAGGTGAATCTCTGGAGATCAGGTCAGCTTCCTGTTTGGTGAATCTCTTGTAAATACTTTTGATAAGGAAAGGGATAGAAAGGGATAGAAAGGGATAAAAATCTTGTATTTAATGAAAATCTATTCTAATGAAGGTGATGCACCAAATATCTTATCTGAGATCTGCAACCTGCTTAACTCACAAAACCTTCAACAAATAACCTTGATTGCTTCACAACTCAACTGAACATGTAGATGCATAAATATTTCCTAGAAATTGATGAATTTAATGCATGCACAAAGGAAAACAACAAGTTTTCACAAATTCAAGCAATTAAAATCAACTAACACAAACTAGACCCTGCAACTAACACGTATCTCCTTGCACCACAAATTGACTGAATGAGATAAATTAGAGTATAAAAATCATAGGAAATTATCAAATCATTCATTCACTAGATAATACAAGAAGTACCAAGAAGGAAATTTGCTGCTATATTATTAAAAAATAAAGGAGTGTTGCTGTTAGAAAATTCAAATACTGTTGAGCTACAATGCTTTTTTGCAAAAAATGTGTATGCAAAAAAGAAAGAACCAGAGGGAAAAAAGGAGAGAAGGAATATATAGAAATCATGATGAATCCCCTTCAAAACCCTAAAATGATTGCATGAGAAAAGCCTTGGGTGAATTTGCCCAAAAAATGGCATAAAAACTCATGCATAATACTGTAAAATAATAATCTTTACTACTCAAAAGGACTACCACTAATCCTCTTGTTTAAAAATCTACATGTCTAAATGCGAAAAAAAGCTATCCCCGTGTGAAAGTTGCATGATGAACTGAACTGTAACTGTATGGAAAAGAAACCCCATTGAAAAATAAAATCTTATGCATTCGTTGGCAACTGCTCTGTGTGTTGAAACATCTGTTAAAAATGGTTGTGGAAATGATCTCCCTATTTCGCGAGCTTTCCAACGGTATATAACACTTGCATATTCAGACAATCAATAAACATCTGCATTAATCTTTCATGTAGAAATCATCTTCTTACTTGGCAGGCTTTTCACCGTTCAAACAACTAGTTCTGAGTCCATCGTGCAATTTTTTTTTATTATTGCCAACCACTGGATTGCATGCATTGACCATCGTTGCTTGCATTAATTCTTTCGTTTACTTCCTAGTGGGCCTCTCTGTTTGTCGCCGAATCCGCATGATTATCCATCAAGCAGTTTTTCACCACGGTATGGCAACCATCGTCTGATCTGTCAGGAACCTGCTTGCTTTTTACCTCTGCTTGTTTTCTTTTATCTCTCTTGTTGCTCTCTTCATCTTGGGCCCACGAGAACAAGCGATGATAATGAAGACATCTACTCGTCTATAGACTTTTGCCACGTGTCAGCCCCTGACTTGCTCATGAGTCCACTTTGTCTGCCATTTGGACTGCCATCTGGACTGCCATCTTAACCTAGACTCACCTTGTCGCTAAGTCGTAGTGATAAATGGGCATGCAACTTGTCCTTGTGCCTTAGTGACAACCGTAAGATCTTTCAAACTTGCACGATCTCTAGCCTCTCTAAGCACTTTATCTTATACCATGGTGTCACCACTTGTCACCGCTTTTGGATCCAATTGGGCGTCACCTTAACCGCCACGTCATCAGTCGCTATGTCGTAGGGGATAATCATCGAGCATCTTCATCATGTAGTATAGCGACAGTCGTTGATCTGCCCTCAAACTGTTCAATCTTTAGCACCTTAGCTGCTCACCTTTTTCGCGCGTGCTTTGTCGCCAAGTCACGGAGGTAACCGGCGAGCTTCTTTCTATAGCGGTATTGTGAGGGAGAAAAAGTGACACTAAGCAACATGCCCTAATCTCACTTTCAACCACACACTTGCGGAATACGAAAGAGCCTAGAGGTATCACACAATTGGCTACTTCTTTTTGTGGAAGAGAGAGCCACGGGCTACCTATTAGGATTTCTATTCCTTTGTTGTAATTGAAAGATAAAATGATGCAAGTTCAATCCCTAACCCCAAAGTGCAAGTATGAACTAATAACGAGATTGCAGAATTGAACTTAAACAATGGAAAGCTGTAAACACAAGGAAAAGACAAGAATGCAAATGCGTACCCGAAGTTAAAATCTGACTGAAAATGTTCAGGATGGGGGCGCGGGCGCCACTGTCCTGATTCTGCCCCTGAAACTGCTCCGAAAACTGCTGTTTTGCACTCTGGAAAAGCTGTCAAAAATGCTGAAAATGCTGTCTGTCAGGAGGACCAGGGCGCCCAGTGCCCCTGTCCCAGGGACCAGGGTGCCCAGCGCCCCTGTCCCAGGGACCAGGGCGCTCCACGCCCCTGTCCTGGTCTTCTGGGCTGAAACTTGGTGTGTTATTCTGTCTCTGTCTGCTTCTCCCGGAACTGCAACCTGCGGCGTCGTCCGAGTCCCGAAACCTGCACTTATATCTGAAAAGGTGTTTGGGCGGCTATATAGGGTTTTGCCTTAGTCAAACCCCCGCTTCGGTGATTTCCACCTCCACGAATAGCCAAGTTGTATTGTAAAATGTATTGTGTGTGCAGACCTAGTGTGTGTGCAAGGTCCTAAAATGCAAGAAAGAAAACTAGAGCAACCTAGAAAGTAAACCCTAATTGCTTGTAAATGATAATGTAAATGCTCTAAATCAAGATGCAAAGTGATCTAAAGCATGAATAAAGGATATATTGAAGCTTATGCAAAGACATGAAATCATACCCAACCCTCAAGGGAGGGGTACAAGCCAATCTTCAGTCGGTAATCTCCTATTGTTCTTCAATGTCTTCCAAGCCCTAAATAAATGAATGAAATTGATGAATGCTTGATAGATGGATGTTGAATATTGTTGAAGTCTTCAAAGATCTGCTCTTTCGCTGCATATGAGGTCCTTGAAAGCCCAAAATCCGGATCCTTTCAAATGAAGAAAGAGAGCTCTTATATATGAAACCCTAGGTCGTAATTTCAACTTTTGGCCGACCTAGAGATTGAATCTCCCGCCAATTTCTTGGGGTTAAGCTTTATTTTATGATTGGATCGCGCTCCTAAAATTTCGGGAAAAATGTCCCGGACCATGTGCACCGGGCGCCACGGTCCTGACAACTTTTCACCAAATTTTCAGGGCCATTGGATATGATGATTTTAGAGAGAATCCCGAAGTTACAGGTGATTTCGAGATGTTTTGACCCCCGAAACCAAGCCCCCAAGTTCAAAATAGGACCTAATTAGGGTTTTTGATTAAATGATGTATTGGAGGAATAAAATGAAAAGGGCCCACTTTAATGAAAGGGCCCAACTTTATGATGTGGGAAATGATAAAATAGGACCTTAGACCTAATTAATTTAATTAATTAAGTGCTAAAGGGGAAATGCAATGCAAGATGCAAAATGCGCCAAGGCGGGTGCTAAACTAGGTGTGAAATTGTACCACCCTAGCAAGTGCGTACAATTTACGACGCTACAGGTATAGTGATAGCCCTTAGATATTTCAGACTACCATTGATCTTCTCTTAATTTGTTCCACCTTTAATCCCGGCTGATCTTCTCTTTTGTGCCATGTGTCAACATGTGTCACCCCCTTATTGGCTTCAGAGATCCACCTGGGCACCACCTGTCTGCCAAGCTTGCCACGCGTCTATCTCTGTCAGATATCCTTCTTTCGGCCAAACTACTCCCTTGGTGAGCCGTTTACTAGTCTCATCAAACCTGCAGTTTCATAGATATTATTCTTTTGGCAAAATTGCTTCTAATTTCTTTGATATACCCTATGTCAATGGAACTGAGCCTTCAGTGAAACTTTTTTTGAGACTCATCGCGGCCAAGGTCTGCTCGATGTCGATGGAATTGAGCTTTTGATGAAACCTTTTCAAGACTTATCGCGGCCAAGATTTGCTCGATAAGTCACCCATCCATGCCATGTCACTAGCCACTAGACCGCCACCTGTCTTTGGTTTTATACTCTTTGTTCCACCACGTCATCAGTTGCCAAGTCGCGATGATATCTAGCAAGCATCTAACCATCACGACATAGCGACAATTGTTGGATCACCCACATCACCATTGATCTTTCTTCAACTTGCTCCCTCTTTAGTCTCTTCCCAACAGCCGATCACAAAATTAGGATGCCTTGAGATGCACACACATGGGGTCCACCAGGCCATGACCTGCCTCTTGCCAAAGCTTTCGAGCTTTTGATGCTTGATATGTGTGTGACTTTACATTTAAACAATGAAGAGTTCCTCCCCACTACCAATGTGGGATAAGTGCTTTTCACGGCCCCTGTTGTTGTATATGGCCTACACTTGAGCATTAGTCATGAAAACCTTTGAGCCTTTCTTTGCCACTACTTCATCAGGCGACAGAGTGAATTCGACATTCTTAAATCAGCATGCTGGGCTCAACCTCTTCGGGAGCCCATTTTAACCCACATGCTGCATTGCTTCTCATGTATCTACACATGAAGCAAACAAGTTAGAGAAAAAAGGTGTATTTCTGATTTCTTGCTCATGATTTGGACCTTTTCAAAATGAATGCAAGGCTTCATTAGGGCACCAAATTTGGCATGCGCAATTTTTTGGTAACAATAATATTTGATGATATTATACTATGTGCTGACTCTATTTATATTTTAGATGCATATAATGATACTTGTTATTGATGATCATGATATGCTGGATTTATATTAACAGTCTCTGTATGCACATAAAATTAGGTATGAGCAATTAAATAAATATTTTATATTTATTTAATAATTATTCTTCTATTAAATAGTTAATTTGAAAAGATTAATTTATTTAATTCATTTCATGTCCTTCTATTAATTAATATTAATTGAAACATTTTATTGATTAATGTGTTATATCCTTTTATTCTAATCAATTAATTAAATATCTAATATTTAATTGTTCCTCTATCTACTATCCTATAGTCCCATTAATTAAATAATTTCTTAATTATTTAATCCCTTTTCCAACTCACCTTTCCATCTCCAGTTCATCTTTTCTTTGCCAACTCATCCATCATGTGGCTAAATTAATTCAATAAAATAAAATAAAATCATTTATTAGCCACTTATCTCCAACTTCCAAAATAAATGAAATATTGTGTACATACACATATTTCCTAACTTTCTTCTATATTCTCTCCAACATCCCTATATCTTAGGAGGTCTTGAGTCCACTTGTCCTCTCATTCCTACATCTTCTCCAACTATCCTATATCCTCTCAAGTCTTCAACTTAGTCAAGGTGAGATGAGTGACACTTGTCTTCTCCTTTCCCCTTTCTCTCAACCTTCAACTTCTTGCTCATAGCCATCCAATTTGCAAGATTCAATCATGACCATTGATCTCTTCCACCTAAGCTCATGCACTAAAAAATCTACAAAAAGAGGTCTCCTAAGCCATTTTGAAACTAATAGACTAATAGCTAATCATATAGTCATTCTAGGAGTCTTTATCTTGCATCCGTGAGTTTAAGTTTGAAACAATTATCAATTTTAGAATTCTTATCATAGCTTAATATCATGTTAGCTTAAATCATTTGCATATGCATATCATAGTATCAATTAACTATCAATCCATTCTTCATATGCCATCTTGCAAGCTACCAGTGCTTGTCTGAGAGCAAATCATCTAGAACCAAGAACAATGGAGTTAGGACACAATGAGGTGTAAATCATGGAAGGTATAATATTTTTTATTTCATTACTTCATGTTACTTCATTGGTTGAAGTTAAGTTTCCTGTAGGTTTCATTTTTTTTTTGTATGATGGACTAACAAGTTTCAGGACATTTCTTTGGAGTTCAACTTTAACCTCAATATTTTTGGCACCCACCGTGGGGCTTAGGCCTCACACTTATATTTCTAATATCCTATCTTATTCTCGCAGAACTAGTTTAACACTTTTGTAAATCAGTGTCACACATCTATGAAATTTGACAGTGCTTTTGTTGCTTAGATTAAAGTCCATGTTAAATAAAACAATGCTTTTAAACATGAATTCACACAATCAAGCAACAGGCTAGCGCTTTCGTTGCACAGGTTAGCACTTTTGTTGTCTAGGATAGTGCTTTTGCCTTTTATGTTAGCACTTTTGCTTATTAGGATAGCGCTTTTGTTGTTTTAACGCTTCTATCTTGTCAGTGCTCAAATTTGAATTTTTACAATATGAAAGCTAACAATCTTTGTAGGTCCAAATTTCCAAGAACTGAAAATTTGAAAACTACTAACATATCTGTATGCAGGGTTATTTTGAAGTAAATTTTATGCATTTCCTCACATAGTTAATTAGGAGTATTTTGGAAAGTAAAACATCATATCTTGCTCATCTAGCTTAACTAGGAGGATAATCAACAACATGCAACTTGCATTTGAGTGTTTTTCTTAAAGTAGTTGCACATAGATTCTTAAAAGGGTTTAAAATGAACCTTTGTCTTCCGTGCTTGTTCAAGTAGTAGGCAAGTATGCTCTCACCCTCATACGGTTATCAGAAAACCAGACCTACTTTCTTTTATGTGTAATATTTAGAGGGCCTACCTTCTCGAGTTGCCTTGAGGGGGCCAGTGAGAGGGGAATGACCCAAGTGGAAATGAGATAATATCGAGTCCTTCTGATCCACTCTAAATAAATCATGTTTTTGACAAAAGTCATAAACAATATGTGTTGATTAGTTCATACTGACACCATGTTTCCCCAAAAACCCTATGGAGCGTAACTTCTATAGGCTGGGAACCTTCTGTATTTATAGAGTGTAGAGTGTTGCATGCATGGTCACATGACCATAAGCCTTTAATAAAAACCACTTGTACTATTTGTCAAAATATTTCTAGTTGTTGGTGCATGAGGTCGGACCTTTGAAGTGGCTCACACACATACAGTTCTTAGTAGAGATATGAAGTTTGCCAAGGGGAGTTTTCATGGAAACTGGTGCTTGGATGCCCCAAAGAAGTGAGTGTCGAGGGTGAAGCGAGTGAGGTCCAATATCTAAATATTTGCTCTGAATAACGTAGCCTCGGGGGAAACCCCATGTGAGATTCAACAATTATTGTCTCACCCTACCATAGGATTCGTGCTTGCTTGTGCATTTTGTATCTCAAACATTGTGTCTTTTATGTCTACAACATGCTCGGTATGGTAAAAAACTTGAAAACAAAAATCATCATCTGAAAATGAGCAAAAATTCGACAACTTGCTGGAAAAATTGAAAATCCTTGTAACACAGCCAGAACAACACTTTTGTTGCTCAGAACCACAAATTTGTTGTGCAAAACAACACATTTAAACAATAGTACAACGCTTTTATGTCATAGGTTCATGCATTTGATCAACAAATTAGCGCTTTTAAGCATAAAAATATTTTTTTGCACAACAATTTTCTGCTTTTAGTACCATAGAGCAGTGCTTTCAAGTAACATAATAGCTTATTTGTCTTATAGGTTAGTGCTTTTGATAAAAAGGTTAGTACAAATATTTTCTCGCATATGAGACAGGGCATTTTTGCATATCAGACCAAAATTTCAAAACTAGTTTCAGATACCCTTTTTGAGTAGAGTTGTCTTTAACTATCACAGACCTTCAAACTAGTCTAATAATCAGGTTTATCAATCAAATAAGGTGCTTCCAAAGGCTTCATAAGCATACAATTCACAACAAGTTAAGTGATTCAACCATCTTAAGTGCAAAAATCAACATCATTATTAGTTTCTCATCAGGATATATCAAATCCTCTATCACGAAACTTGATCATATCCACCTTTGTTCATTATCTTGGATATATCGTTCCTATTTTGAACCTAGGTTATATCAAAATCAAAATTGCACTCACATTGGAATCAAGCAAACTTGTAAACCATCTTATGCTTATATGAATTTTAAATATCGCCTTAAGAAAATAAAACCCAGTTATAAGGCTACTCAGAAGAGGATAAGATTATTGTATATCAATCGCAAGATCTTGTTAAAACATAGGACATTCCTACATTGTTTTGTCACTATTTACGTGGTTACGGAACATAATTTGACAAAGAACTTTTGCAATGTGCCTTTCAACAACAAGATGCTTTATCACAATGCACCAATAATAGTGATAAATTCAACAAAGCTTATATTCCTAAACCAATAATCACTTATTGAGTTGTATTTAGAAGGTCAAAACTTGAGAAGTTTTCGAATCAATCACATGCTAGTTTGGACTAGAGCTCAATACGAGCAATTCAGAAAACAACAAAAACAAATGGAAGAAGATAATTCAATGTTTCAAACTTTTGGATACACAGATGTTGATGAAGAAGCAATCAATAACACCATTAGAGACCTTGAACAAGATGATAAATTTGACAAACTAATGGAAAAGTTATTGGAGAAACAAAAGGAAAAATACCTTCTAATATTGGCAAAATCAGGAGCTAAATTGCCACAAGACTTTAACATAGAAAGTTTGAAACAAGATGCAGAGACGAGTAACAATCAAAACATAGATGATCCAAATAACGAGGATGTAAATAGAGTAAATCACAAGGAAACAAGAGGATATAAAACAAGAAAAGACCATGATGATACAAGAAGAGAGCATGGTGATAAAAGAACTTATGAGGATACAAGGAAAACCCATATGGATAATCCTTTGTTAACTCTCGCTCTACAAATGCAAACCTTACAACAACAAATACAGGACATACAAAATGGAATGAGTTCCAAGAAATATTCATTGGAGGACATATGCCCATATCCTTTTGATAAAAGTTTAAACATGATACCATTCCCACAACATTGTGAAATCCCTAAATATGATAAATACGATGAGAAATCTGATCCTCAAGATCACATTAGGGAATTTTGCACTATGAGTAAGAAATGAGATAACAATGCTAGATTTATGCTATGTCAAGCAAAAGAATGGTGAACCTTTCATGGTCTTTTTACAACGATGGAAATGAATGTTTAATAGATATCCAAGAGATGTACCCAATCAAGAGAAAATGGACATATTCATTGACAACCTTATCAGTGAAATGAGTTACCATCTTAAAATGCAATGTCCTCCTTCTTTTGCTAAGATAATTGAAAATGGTCTAAAGATAGAAGATGCAATGGTAAAGAAAGGAGAATTAAAATTTTAGAATAATCACAACAACAACAACAATAACAATGACAAACCTAAGTTTTTGTCAAAGAATAGGAATGTTACCAATGGAGGAAATGACGACATCATTGCTACCAAAAAACAACCAATCTTCAACTTATAAAGTCAAGTACCAAACAACAACAATCAAGAGAACAATAAATCCAAGTCTTTCTTCTCCAATCCTCGCAGGAAATTCACAAACATTGGAGAACCCTTGCAATCAGCTTTGAAAACTCTTCTTGCAGATAAATTGATTACTTTACTAGAAGCAAATGAAATGAAAATGAAACTATAGCAACAGTTGCAGAAGTTAATATTCCCATAGAACAATATGGCAATGGTTATAAGATCATGAAAAAAATGGGATATGAAGGAAAACGACCAATTGGTAAGCGACAAGAAGGTATTTAAGAACCTATTTGTCCTCACACACAATCTAAAGAAGATAAATAAGGACTTGGATATCCTAAATCAAAGCAAAAATCACACAATTATCAACATCCAAAGTGGAGAAAGAAAGCAGTCCCTAAAGAAGAACCATGGCAAGAAAGGCTACATCAAGCAACATAAATAATAGCTAACAAATAGAAACAAGAAGATTATGAGAAACAACAGGAAGAACTTGCAATCAAAAGAGAAGAAGAATCTTGCAAACAAGTTCAAGGAATACAAACAAGTGTTGAACCTGATCAAGATATTTTGGAAGCAGTGAAAGAACAGATGGCCAAAATCAGAGAACTTTTCTCACCATGTAATATTCTTGTTAGATATAGTGGTGTAATTCTAGACAATGGTTCAAAGATGGATTCAAACAAATATGAATGGGGTCTCGATCTATCATTTGGTGTATCAAGTGAAGAAAGGGATGAAGAACATGCAATTATTACAAATGAAGACTCATCTTTCACAAAACAAAGAATAGAATTGGAAAGAAGATAAGAAGAGATCAAAATTCAGAGGAAATAGGCATATGCAAAACAACAAAAGAAAGAGGATGAAAAAGAACAAGAAGTAACACCACAAGAAATACAAACAGTTATTGTTAAATCATCATAAGATCAATAAAATATCAAATCTCTTTCAAACATTAAGTAAGAAATACCAAGGTATGGAAGAACCATGGAATAACTAATAGATAGTCAAGAAGGATTGACTATTAGTCCAGAAGAAGCTGAGTTCGAGAGAAGACAAAAGATAGCAAAATAATCCTCTATGTCATGTGCACGAGTATGCCAAATTCAAGATAAAAATGAATCTATTGAAATTAATCAAGAAGGAACTTGTAGTATCAAATATGTATGTGTCGATATAATCCATTCATTTGAGGGACAAACGTCAGATGATGAGTCACTTGATTGTGAATCACAAAATACCAATCCTGATTTCGTTAAAGCTAATTAGAGAGCACTTGGGAGATATTATCCTCAAGAGAGTTCTATCTATGACATTACCTACTCTACTCCAAACTATGACTATTACGTCATGAATCTTGAAACACCTAACAATGACAATGACTATGACTTACCCTTGCTTCATCCAAAACTGATTGATTGGGATAACCTAGAAAACCCTGAATTGGATGTCTTTTCCAATGATCATGATTTAGCTGTATATCTTAATATTATCTAACCCATAACACCTAAGATATCTTCCACCGTAGAATCGAGTAACGCTTCTTGCAGTCAAGAGAATTCCAAACTTTACAGTCACAAAATTGAAATAAAACAAGGAAAAAGACCTAGTGTTGAAAACCATTTCATGGCAACACTAGATCAATCAAGAAGAAAAATAAAGGAGGTATTTGACGGTGAAAACCTCTTTGAGGTGCCAAAAGGTGGAAATCTTGAAATCCTCCCTGCATATTTCCAGGAGAGATCTACTATTTTAATAGAGTCAACAAAAGCAATAAACATTGGCACAACAAAGGATCCCAAGGTCCTTCATCTCGCTGCATCATTATCAGATGAAGAGAGGAAAGAATACATAGAATTCTTCAAACACAGATAGATAAATTTTGCTTGGTCCTATGCAAAAATGCCAGGACTTGATCTAGATCTTATCATGCATCATCTCAATGTGGATCCAAAAGCAAAACCAGTTAAAGAAAAGCTAAGGAAGATGCATCCACACACCGCTCTCCTTGTAAAAGCTAAGTTAAAGAAATTAGATGTGGGTTTGATAAGACCTATTGCCTATCTAGAATGGGTCTCAAGTATTGTGCCAATTTCAAATCCAGATAAAAGTATAAGTGTTTATGGTGAAAATGGATAACAATAATAACAAAATTGAAAGGCTAAATGAATTCAACCACCAAACCCTAGCCTAACAACAACAAAGATCCACCATAACATATGAAGATTACCTAAGACAATGCAAATCAAATGAAATCACAAAGATTATACCATTACATGTCCAATAGGGTTTTGATCTCCATTCTTCCTATCTCCATTGATCTTGCTTGATATATTTGCTCTCAGATTTTATGTGCACAAGAGCTCAACAAAGAACGGAAAGTGGTTGCAAGTAGGATCGTAGTGTAGTCAAGTGCATAAAATGATTAGCTAGGTTGATTAGGATTTGATAATGAAGGAAGCATCTCCTTATATAGAAGACACAAATATGAAATGGAGGGATAAGATTGAGAGGTGTAAAAGGAGTTCGACTATGATTAGAGGGTAGGTAGAAGAAATAATAAAATAATGAAAGGGGTAGGTAGTGTAGGAATTAAGAGATAAATGACATGTGTCATGGGTAGAAAAAAGGCTAATGAATTAATTAAATAAATAAAGATTTATTTAATTAATAGAAGAAATGAGATCAATTAAATAAATAAATATTTATTTAATTTAGGAAAAGGATAATTTAAATAAATAAATGTATTTATTTAAATGAGAAATAAGGCTAGAAGAGGATAAATGAATTAATTAAATAAATAAAGATTTATTTAATTAATAGAAGAATTAGGCTTAGATAATTAAATAAATAAAATATTTATTTAATTAGACATGACAATTTTGGGTGTCTACAATAAGAGTCTGCACTGACTTCAGGGATTTGAACAAAGCATGTCCCAAAGATGATTTCCCACTGCCAAACATTGATATAATTGTAGACTTATCAATAGGACATGAGATATTTTCATTAATGAATGGATTCTTGGGGTACAATCAAATAAGAATTGCCCCTAAAGATCAATAAAAGAAAGCATTCACCTATGCATGGGGTACTTACTGTTGGAATGTTATGACATTTGGGCTTAAGAATGTAGGAGCAACTTATCAGAGAGCCATGACAACAATTTTCCATGATATGATGCATACATTTATGGAATATTATGTAGATGAAATACTTGCAAAATCTCATACAAGGAAAGAACAATTGAACATTTTGGGCAAGATCTTTGATAGGCTTGAACAATATCAGTTAAGATTGAATTCAAAAAAATGTGCATTTGGAGTAACCTCTCGAAAACTTCTTGGGTATATTATATCAGCTCATGGAATTGAAGTAGATCCAGAAAAGGTTAAAGTCATCATGGAAATGGAGTCACCTAGGAACATAAGTCAATTGCATTCTCTACAAGGGAGTTTGCAATCAATCAGGAGATTTGTCTCTCAATTAGCCGATAGATGTCATCCACTCACTCATATTTTACACAAGAATGTTCCATTCAAATGGGATCAGAAGTGTGAAGAAGCTTTTGTGCAAATCAAAGAATATTTGATGAATTCTCCAGTACTTGTATCACCAATCAAAGGGAAACCATTGTTACTTTACATCTCAGCAAGAAATCTATCACTAGGAGCTCTCTTAGCACAACACGATGAAGAAGGGAAAGAAAGAGTAGTGTATTACATCAGTAGAACATTTGTAGGCTATGAATTGAACTATACATCAGTTGAGAAGACATGCCTAGCAGTTGTGTTTGCAAATCCGAAATTGCGACATTATATGCTGACTCATTTTGTAAAACTAATAGCAAAAATGGATCCACTAAAGTATTTGCTGAGCAAGTCAACTTTGATAGGCAGACTAGAAAAATGGGTTATGGTACTAAGTGAGTTTGATATAGAATACGTTGATCAAAAATCTATCAAAGGATAGGTCATTACTGATCAATTGGCTGAAGCACCCTTACAAGATGACACATTGTTGCACATTGAATTTCCTGATGCAGACATTCTAACAACAAGCACAAAATTTTGGGAGTTGTATTTTGATGGCTCCTATAAATAATATGGATCAGGTGCTAGAATTTTGTTCATCACACCTTAGAGACACACAATTCCAAAATCATATAGACTACGGTTTCCATGCACAAACAATACTGCAAAATATGAAGCATTGGCTATTGGACTCAAAATGGCTATTGAATGGAACATTAAGGAATTGCATTTTTATGGTGATTCACAACTTATAATCAACCAAATAAATGATGATTATCGACTAAGGATGATAAGCTCATGCCTTACAAACAACTAGTTGAAGAGTTTAAAGAGCATTTTGAAAAAAATCATTCACTCAGATCCCAAGAAATAAGAACAAAGTAGCAGATGCATTGGCTATAATAACATCTATTTTCCAGAATTAGGAGAATCAACAACATTATAAATTCCTGGTGGAAGATATCTTGAATGCTACCATATAATCCTAGAATACCCAATTGATTTGTCATATATATGGAACTGATCAATCCTTATACGGACAAACTTATCAATACTTAAAAGAGAATATCCTTCCTCCTGACCTATCCCGTAATCAGAGAAGAAATTTTATCCATCATTCATCCCGCTATACTATCATTGTTGATACCTTATATAAGCAAGGTCTAGATAGAACTTTATTGAGATATATCGAACAAGAAGAATCTAAGAAAGTTCTTAACGCAGTCCATGCAGGTATTTGTGGCACGCACTCAAGTGGATTCAATGCTGGCTAAGAAACTTATTTGTTTGGGTTACTATTGGTCTACTATGGAGAGAGATTCATTTACATATGCCAAGAAATGCACAATGCCAAATCCATGGGAATCTCATCCATGCACCAGCACAAGAATTGAATCCTATGGCAAGTTCATGGACATTCTCCGAATGGGGTCTTGATTTGGTAGGTAAGATAAACCCTTCATCCTCTAATGGACACAAGTTCATTCTGACTACTACTGAGTATTTCACTAAATGGATTGAAGCAATGCCTTTGACGAAAGTGACAGGAAAGAAAATATCATCATTCATCCTGAATTATATAATCTGTCACTATGAAGTCCCTACGACCATTATCACTGATAATGGGAGACCATTTAAGAATCAAGATGCGAAGGAACTATGTGAGCGATTTCATATTCAACATAGGTTCTCTACTCCATATTATCCACAGGGAAATGGTCAAGCGGAGGCATCAAATAAAATAATCTTGAAAATCCTGAAGAAAACAATTTATGAAGCCGGTAAAGATTGACACATTCAGCTAAATCCTGCTCTTTGGGCATACTGAACCAACATTCACACACCAATGGGGGTAACTCCATATTGCTTAGTCTATGGATCAGAATCCATATTACTAGTGGAAGTAGAGATACCTTCTCTACGAGTATCCTTGAAAGGTCTTATACTAGAAGAAGAACAACGAGTCTCTAGACTTCAAGCACTTGAACTGATTCAAGAACGCTGCCAAAATGCTATAGATCATTTGAAGGCATATCAACAAATAATGGAGAGAATTTATAATCATAGAGTTAAGCCACACATTTTTCAGATTGGAGATCTAGTTCTAAGGGAGAATCTGAGAAATCAACAAGACCGAGAAAAGAAGGGAAAGTTTGAGCCAAACTAGTTAGGTCCTTTTGTTATAGTAGCAGCATATGGCTCAGGAGCATACAAGTTATCTACCCCTGAAGGTGATTGGTTTGATGAGCCCATCAATTCCATCCATCTCAATAAGTTCTATGCTTGAGATATAAAGTCTTGAAAAAAAATCAGTAAAAAGCATATAAAGTCCTGAAGAAATCAGTAAAAATAAAAAAAGCATAAAATCCCTAAAAAGTATAAAACAACGAAAACAAAAAAAGAAAAAAAATCAAATATAGAAAAAATGCAATAAATTTAGATAGTGAAAGCCTGGTAAACAGGCGCTATCTAAGAGTGAGTTCTTCCATCTATGTGATCGCTTCGTGCACCTATCCACTCCATCCTATTTTGCATCCATTGCTTCCATCTATTCTAGTCTATCCATTTCATCTTTCACATCCATTAATCTGAACTATCTAGCATGAAATATACAACTTATCAACAGTTATCAATCTTTGACATACTTAGTGTAGTCACTATCTTGGATTTTATCAATCATATCTGCATTATATCCCACCATGGTTTGGATCATTTTCGTACATCTGTAATAAAGTTTTTTTTCCACTGGGGGAAAAATACTAATTTCTTTTGCTAAGGTGATCTTTTAAAATTTTGAAAATCCAAAACATTCGAAAAACTTAGAAAAAACAAAACACCTAGGGTTTTGAAATAGATAATGAGAAACAAAGCAATGAAGATCAAGGCATTTTGTAACAAACTGAATCGTAAAACTCAGAAAACAAAGATTCAACAAACAAGTAATAAAAGATTATCAAGGATTATTCATCAAGATGATTATATCAGTTAATGACCATGAGAATATGTGAATGACATATAAGGTTCAATGTTTATATCTTGATTTTATTGCTAATCATGTACTCTATGTGACTCAAGGATGTCCATGACTAGAGAAGCTATGATGGGCACGATTATTTTCTTTGTTTGTTGTCTGTGGTTTATCTCTTATTAAGGTATGTACTTATCTAAGGATATGATTGGCAAAAGATCAAGGAGGACGTTCCGAGTCATGCATGAAAGGGGATAATCCTTGTCTATTTTGCAAGAAATACTCAGGTCAGCTTGATTCATTATATCAAGTTGCTTGTATAAACTTATTACATCAAAATCCATGTAAGAAATACTTAGGTCAACTTGAATTATTATGCCAAGTTGCTTATATTTTCTTACAACATTTAAAATCTCAATGATGAAATCAAGCACTATTATAAGACAACATATGAAGAATGAAAGTATTGTTTTAGTTAGATCATTTTGGATTAGCTCATTATTCATCTACATTATAAACATTCATTGTCAGTTGCATTATAAGCATTTCATTCCATTCAGAGATCAACAGTTATAAATAAAGATTGAGTATACTTGGACAAACAAAAACAATTTGCATTTGATCAAATTAGGGTCATTCATCTTTAGGATCATTAGGTTTGCATATTAGTTATTATCATTTATTGGTTGCATTCAATCATAATCATTTGCATTTCATAGGTTTACATTAAGTGCATTTCATTAATCTTTTAATTCATATCATTAATAATTTCATTTCCTTCATTAAAGGTAATTTTAATTACATCTTTTGCACTTAGGTTTATTTATCATATCATTATAGGCATCTCATTATGATCATCTCATCCCATCTATAAATAATTTTGTCATATGCATACACATCAAGAGTAAATAAATCAACATTCATACGTAATCATTAGAAGCATTTTCATATAGGTCATTTGTAACATTTAAGTAAAGCATTATGAAATCATTTTTATTTTCCATGATCATCAAAATTCATTTGCATCCATGATTAACAAAAACAAAAAAATCAAAAGTATTTTTCATTTCATAATCATCGCATCATATATATCAATATCATCAAGGCCTATAGAACACCATCATCATGAAAATAAAGGAAAGCAAAGATCATCAAATCTGCATCCATCTAATCGCTGCACATTTATCATCAAGGCATATAGATCATCATCATATAGAGTAGCATGCATAATAAATCATGAATCATCAACATCATATAAAGTCCATGTCTGCATATAGATCATCATAAAACAATAAAAAGTCCAAGTATACAATGATATCAAATCATTAATAAAATACAGTGCCTCATCAATATAAATCACATCTATAAATCAAGGATGTCTTATGCCACTACCACTTGACTTTGTTTGTCTCTATGGGTGTGGGCGAGAAGATCCTCCAGATGGTTATCCCTCCTGATCTCCACTCCTCTGAGGAGGTCCCATGACCCCACCACTATTGTTAGCCATCCTCACAGCAGTATGATAGTTCCCTGCTCTTTGGCTCTTTGAGACTAAATCCTCATATAGTCCTCACCAATGTGTTGTCTCATTCCTAGCCCAAAATAATGCTCTAACGATATCGGTTGAGAGAGTGCCATATCCAACATATTGAATGTGATCAAGTAGGGCATGAGTATCTTGTTGTCTCCTAACAATCCTGTCTCTCTCCATCATAAGTGTTTACACCTGTTCCCTAAGCTGATCTATCTATTTTTTGAGATCATCTAGGGTCTCCTACTCTGGCACATCTTGTTGAGGTGCATCCTGCGTCCCCTCAACCCCACCTCCCTCTCTACCTGCTGAAGTCTCAACCCGGGTAGCCCTCAAGACTCATCGTCTAATGAGACAAACATGATCCTCTGAGTCCTCCTCCACCTCATCCCCTCTACCATGAGTTGCAATAACTCTAAGATCTGGTTGAATCTAACCAAAATCAATGCCTCTCCCTCGGCCCCTATCCAATCCAGTACTCCTGCCTCCTCCTATAGAGGGTAATCCTCTCACTTCTCTCATACTTGCCCTGCCTGTATCCCTCCCAATTTGTCTTGCATCTCTCCTTCCCATGGGAAGTGGTCTCCCAACCCTACCAATCAGTCCAAAAGGTCCTCCACGGACTCTCAATCGACCTCCTCTTTGCCCAAGTCTCCTACCACCTCCATCTCCTCCCTCATCCCCCTCATCTTTGGCCTCTCGAGAAGCTCTAAGCTCTCACCTCCATCTCCTAACGATGGGATCATCTGAATCATCCTCCTCATCTCCTGAGCTGGGAGGAGGGTCTACTGGATCAGTGATACGAGGAAAAGGGTGTGCAAGCATGTACTGAGCATAATCCGTAGTAACCTTGGGATCCAAAATGTGTAATCTCAAATCATAAGCAACAATAAAAGCAGCCAAAAACTCTGTGCATGCTATCTCGAAAGACAAAGAAGGTCCTCAATATTGCATATCCTTGTATCGCCATGCATACATGGCGACACTAGTAGCATGTGCTGAATAATCCCAAACCGTCTCAAAATGCGACCAATCAACTACCGCTTAACAATGTATGGAGTACAACCAATCAAATATCTACTCTACAAAATATATGGTAATGTTTGCGCATCATCCATGAATGGCTCATAGTCGATATAGGGTCTCCACACGATGCTATCCAATGAATCCAGTGCTAATACTCCATCTTACCTAGCTTAGGCTGAGTAAGGATACCTGCATATAAATAGACATGTGGTTTCCTATCACCACAAACTCTATGATGGATAGTCCGAGTAACAACAATGTGCTTCCAACACCAAACCTGTAAAAGTGTACATCTTGTAGACAGACTATCGTTGTCATCATAAATAACGTGATGAAGATCATGATATAAATGGGTGAGCATACAAACACCCCATGCATATCAAATCCGATGCTGCATTCATGCTCTATAGAATCCCACCCCAACCAACATTGAAGCCTCAATATCTCCTATCTGGATAGATGAATCCGCCAATCAATCCTGCAAGAATAACTAGAAGAGTCTCATAGTATATGATCATATCCTCCCATCGGATCTCTCCTCTGGAAATGCTCTCATCACCAAATACGGCTCTACAAGCCTCTGTCCCTCCAAGATCCTGAAAATCATACTAGACTAACTCGCCAGTCACGGGATGTGTAGAATCCTGTAAACATCCTTGAGTGTAACACTATTCTCACCAGTGGGTAGGTGGAAAGTGTTATGCTCGCTATGCCATCTCTCTACTAAGGCAGTCAACAAACCCCTATCATGGGTAATATCATTCATGTACAACAAATGGCGTAATCCGTAGACATCTATATGTCTAATCTCATCCTATGTAAGCTCTGGCACTAAATGGTGCATAGCCAAGAATTTATCCCGACACTGGAGAACATCAAGCTTCTCTAGTTTAACAAGAGAATTTGATCTCTATCAATTATCTATCTATCAAATTTAAGAGATCACTAATCTATCAATCTATCATCAGCAATCGATCAAATCTTTTCCACCAAGCAAATCAGGATATCAAATCAACTTTTAAATAATCAAATATGATTTTCTATCAATCACTGAGTTCAGTTAACTCTATCAAGTTCTTTATTAGAGACTAACCCAGTCTCTTAGAGCTAATCTATTAATCTATCAATTTATCAATCTACCAATCAAATCATCAATCAATCATTTATCCTATCAATCAATTTTTTTTTTCAAAACCCTTATCAATCAGACATTAATTGAATACTTATCAATCAAATTCGCACATCAAAATGTCTAAATCAAATCATCTAACGAAATTTTAACATAGTCAAAATCAAACAAATTCAAACAATTTCATCTTAACCAAAAGCGCTATCCCTTGAAACAAATGCATTGTTCTATTAAACAAAGGCGAGAAATGAAACAAACACACTAACCTTTTTTATATGAGCGCTAACAAACATGACAAATGCGCTAAACTACGAGGCAAAAGCACTAAAACGCAATGACGAAAATCAATTTTTTTTTTATAAATATCCTAACACATGCCGAAAACCAAGGAAATTTGTACGAAAAGTTGCAAACAAGCTCATGATAAGGTACATATTGGATAACCATACTCAGGAGGTCATTGATATCATTGCACATGCTCAAATTGATGGCTCTCGAAAAGAATGACCATTTTGATAGCTTAGCAAGAGAATTCTTTTCACTCCACAAGCTGACAAGGATGCAAATGAGGATAAAATTAACCTAGGTTAATTTTATAATTACCATTTGAAAGGGTAATTAATGCTTTTAAGTGGGGCACTTTTATTTATTTTTCACAAAATAAATTTAATTGAGGGACCTTTTTATTATCGAGAGATCAATCACTCAATCCAAATTTTTCAATAATTTCACGATCAATCTCCCGAGGGGCACAAAATCAGGATTTTTATCTCCGTCAGGTGCATTATTGAGACTTGATTTAATCTTTGAAACAATATTGTCTCAACATCATTTCAAAAGAGGCAAAATGTGTACACATAAAACTAGGTATGAGCAACTAAATAAATATTTTATATTTATTTAATAATTATTCTTCTATTAAATAGTTAATTTGAAAAGATTAATTAATTTAATTTATTTCATGTCTTTCTATTAATTAATATTAATGGAAACATTTTATTAATTAATTCGTTATATCCTTTTCTTCTTATCAATTAAATAAATATCTAAAATTTAATTATTCCCCTATCTACTATCCTATAGTCTCATTAATTAAATAATTTCTTAATTATTTGATCCCCTTTCCAACTCACCTTTCCATCTCCACTTCATCTTTTCTTTGCCAACTCATCCATCATGTGGCTAAATTAATTCAACAAAATAAAATAAAATAAAATCATTTATTAGCCACTTATCTCCAACTTCCAAAATAATGAAATATTGTGTACGTACACATATTTCCTAACCTTCTTATATATTCTCTCCAACATCCCTATATCTTAGGAGGACTTGAGTCCACTTGTCCTACTCATTCCTACATCTTCTCCAACTATCTTATATCCTCTCAAGTCTTCAACTCAATCAAGGTGAGATGAGTGACACTTCTCTTCTCCTTCCCCCTTTCTCTCAACCTTCAACTTCTTGCTCATAGCCATCCAATTTGCAAGATTCATTCATGACCATTGATCTCTGCCACCTAAGATCATGTACTCAAAAATCTATAAAAAGAGGTCTCCTAAGCCAATTTGAAACTAATAGACTAATAGCTAATCATATAGTCATTCTAGGAGTCTTTATCTTGCATCTGTGAGTTTAAGTTTCAAGCAATTAGCAATTTTAGAATTCTTATCATAGCTTAATATCATGTTAGCTTAAATCATTTGCATATGCATATCATAGTATCAGTTAACTATCAGTCCATTCTTCATATGCCATCTTGGAAGCTACTAGTGCTTGTCTGAGAGCAAATCATTTGCAACCAGGAACAATGGAGTTAGGACACAATGAGGTATAAATCATGGAAGGTATAATATTGTTTATTTCATTTACTTCATGTTACTTCATTGGTTCAAGTTAAGTTTCCTGTAGCTTTCATTTTTATATTGTTTGATGAACTTACAAGTTTCAGGACATTTCTTTGGAGTTCAACTTTAACCTCAACAGTCTCTATATGCACTTGCTATGTTAGATGGATTATATGAATTATGGATTTGATAGAATTATGATTATGCTAACCCTACTTCCTGATTATATGTGATGAGTTGGTGTTATGATGTCTTTGTTTATTGTGTGACTATTTTTGTGAGTAGGGACGATGTAATATCACTCATTGCAAGCATGATATGTAATCACAATTCCCTACCACTTGCCTATGTTGGCATTTCATGAAGATTGCATTGATGAACTATTATGTTGTCATTGATTTCAATTGAAACTGGTAATGGAGTTGTTTTGTAATCAGTAGTTGAGCAAGTGATAGAAACCGGTATTACTATTGTAGCCTTGAGATCAACTAGTAACCCTACCTGTTGATATGCCAAACCTTAACTGATGGAGCTTGGTGAATCAGTTGTGTTGATCTATGATAAAATGGTGATCAAAGGTGATTATGACATGTATGTGTAGCATCGTAAAATTGTGACACTTGCAATTTCAACTGCATTTGGGTCTTCACGATGGCGGCGCAACGTTGAACCTGAATGGAGACCCCGAAACCTATTTACGACATCAAAAACTGCATCTTTCTGCACCTTGGCCTGATCCTCCTTGCACCCTGTTGTCCCGGGAGGTGGGACCATGGCGCCCAGCGCCCTGGTCCTTCAGGACCATGGCTCTTTCTGCACCTTGGCTTGATCCTCCTTGCACCCTGCTATCCCAGGAGGTGGGACCATGGTGCCCAGCGCCCTGGTCCCTGGCCCTATTTTGGGCCCGGTCTCTTCTTGGGCATCGGGTCTTCAAGTTTGCAATTTGGCAAATGATGTTCCTAGGTCGGCCTAAGGTCGGAAAAATCAGTCTCCTAACCCTAATTGACAAGTATATAAACTACATTTCTCCTCACGAAAAGGAGAAGGAAAAACATATGTGTGCAAGAGGCGAAAGCGATAGGCAAACATTAAAACATTAAAACATTAAAACATTCAAGCATTCCTTCAAGCAATTGAGCATTCTAGGTCTCCATTCAAGGCTAGGTGTTGCATTCAAGACAAGGATTCATCCATTGAAGAGGAGATCACCTACAACATACAACATCATTACACCTTCGCATGTAAGAATACAAACATTCTTACAACAAGGTATCAGTACTTGACTACATTACAAACATTTACATTTACAACATTCTCATTTCTTGGTTAATTCCAAAACCAGGGTTTGACCTGAAGGCAAACCCCTAATCCCTAACCCCCCAATCGTCCTCTCTTTTCTATGTGTAGGTTGCAGGTACATGGCTATAATTGAAGATCTGGAATCCTTGTGCAGAGACGAACAGATCCCCCTTCGTTTCGCGGATTTTTCGGAGGACCGTGTGCACTTTGGGCGCCATCGTCCCGTCAACTTTCGCTCAAACTTGCAGGACAACATCGTCTTGACATTTTACTACTAATTTCAGGTTCGCAGCTTCATCCCGTGTCTCTATCTCCATCTACAAGTGAATCTTTCCTACTTTTACATACACTCCTAGTTCAATCCTTCTATCTACATTCTTTACAAAAGAGGGTATCCTTGTTGTCTCAACCCTTGAAACTCATTTAGAATTCAATCTTGCATTGTGTGGGATTGGATCTTGTGAGTTTCAACCCCTCTTTTGAATGTAAAGTCTCTCCTAAGTGAAAATCGTCAATCCTGGTGACCTCCTTTCTCTCTCCTTGGAGTGGGGGAACACCTAGGGTTCGATTTTCCGCTTTATAGTATGCATGATGCACGTGATGAGTTTCAAGTGGTTTTTGGTGCATTGAAATAACTATTTTATCTTGGGAATGAGCGAGTACATTGCACGAAGTGGAAACCACGTGATGAGTTACAAGATTCGATGAGCAGTGATCAAGGAGCGGTCGAGGTTGTCTTGTACAATGTGTAGTGATTGCTACGTGATCTAACGGTCATGTTTGAACCGATTTGTTTGTAATCTCCATGAGATCTTAGGTTTTGTGATGTGTTACCAACCTATTGTTTTGCTTATAAGGTCGATGAATTATTTTGTAGTAGTATTGGCAATTTTGGTTAAGTGTTAGTGTGATTGATTGCCAAACCAGAAGGAGTGAAGGAAGATAGGAGCATGAATAGGATCTGATCAAGCAGAGTAGTGCTATTACCATATTAGAAAAACCCCATTGTTCTCTAATAATTACAATAGTTAAATGTTGGCATTTTGATGATGTTTTGATTGTCATTGATGGACACACACTTTCTTGATGTATGAGTTATGCTCAATCGGTAATTGTTCCAACCGGTATTGTGTATTATTGGGTGTATAGTCTTTAGACTATCAGTGTTTTGCAAAAAATGGTTTATCGGTCATAAGCGGTATGAAGGACCCAAGCGGTACGAGAATCTGAAGCGGTTCAAGGAGCTCAAGCGGTACGAAGGAACCAAGTGGTAGTTAACTTTTGATCAGAACACTACGATCTACCAGTCTTTATTTTTGACAACCGGTAATCGGTATATTGTATTAACCGGTATTACTCTATGATGAGTTACCAACTGGTATTGTTGTAATGTGTGATGAGTTATCATCCACCGACACTTTGACGGTGATTTTGTGCTGTGTTACCAAATGTGTCCAGATGCACTGTACCTAGGAACTTGTAGTCTAATTCTATTGGATTGACATGAAACTAGTTTCCTTTATAAGGACATCATGTCTAGGGTTTGCATGTGAGATGTGTGATGTATGAGAGATAGAATAGAAAAGGTTATGTGGGATCATCGAAGAGTAGATTAGGTCTATGTGAAGAGAAAGAGTGTGGAGATATTGAAGATTGAAGTAATGCTGAAATGCATTAACAATGAGTTGTCAAGGATCTAACTAAGCATATTGTGCTATTATCTAGATCATTCACTTGTTGATTACTAATATCTTTGACAAGTCTGAAACCCTTAATCGGGTAGGCCCAACAAAACCTTTGTAAATCCTCTAACAAGGTGGTTCACAACCATGGATATGAAATCCTTTAACAAGGTAGTCTTTAACACGACTTATCTCTTAATAGAGATCTATATTTCTAATAGGATCTGTTCTGGTGAAGAACATTGTATGACCTTAACCGGTCTGGTTTCTATTCTACAAATAGTTACTTGTGAGTTTCTTCTCACCGTGGTTTTTCCCATTTGGGTTTCCACGTCAAATATCTTGTGTTATGGTGATTGTGCTCTTGTGTGTGAATGCTTTGTTTTCTATTTGGTTTGCATTTATCTTAACCGGTTTATTAGTGAATCTGCTACACCGGTTATCTGTTAAACTATTTAAAATTTTATTTACAGTATTTTTTGGTATACTAATTCACCCCCCTCTTAGTATTCATCAAGTGGTATCAGAGCAAACCTTTCTATATGTCAAACCACTTGGAAGGAGATATGGGGGAATACAGTGTGAGGGAACTTACTCATCATCTCACTCAAACTGAGAGAGCCTATGATGAACTTAAAGTCAAGTATAAAGCCTCTTTGGCCAAAACAAGAGAGCATGCTGAAAAACTGATGGAACTTACTGAAAATAGTTCTTCTGATGAAGCTGACATGGATGCCGTAGTTGAAGAAGTTGAAAAATTGAATGAATCTAAAGCCAATCTGAGAAAGGAGTTGGAAGGACTGACTATCAGAATGTGTCAAGAGCTTGAGAATAGAAGGAAGACTGAAGATCTGGTAAAAGACAAAGATCATGAGATCTCCAAGCTGAAGCAAGAAATTAGTACCCTTACTGCTCATCTCCAAGAGAGTAAAGTGGAAAAAGAACAAATGCAAGGTGAACTGAACATGGCTATTTTTGAGAATGCAACCTTGATGGAATCCAATGCTGCTATTTCCAAGGAACTTACTGAGTCAAAGGAGATACTTGCCAAATTCAATAAGAGTACTGCTAAGCTAGAGCAAAAGCTGGAATTGGAAAAGCTAGTAAAGAATACCACTGGACTTGGTTTCTCTGGGTATGAGGAAGGTGAGACCTCTGGAACAAAAGCTGAAACATCAAAGAAGCAATTGACATCCAAGGATAAAGGTAAGAAAAAAATTAAACCTATTTGCTTTAATTGTCTCAAAGAAGTACATACTACCAATGTGTGTAGAAGCAAGGCCTACAACAATTTTCCTTATTTTCAAAACAATATGCCTAGATCCAATAGATTCAATGGAAACTGGTATGCATGCAACAAGTTTGGGTATAGAGCATTTGAATGCAGGTCATTTTTGCACAACACTAGGAGATATCCTCCAAGGAATCAAGGAGTAATCTCAGAACCTTCTGTGAACCGGAATCCCAACTGATACAATACATATGACCATTGGTCAGGTGGTTATCAAGCGACAACTAGTTGGAGAGCAACTTGTTTGATCTATCATAGTAGTGGTCACATTGCTGCAACATGCAGAAGGAAGAATGGAAATATGAATAACGGACCATGGAGAACACCTGGAATGGTATGCTATCATTGCAACAAACCGGGACACACTGCTAGAACTTATAGATTGAGAAAGAACCTATCGGATGATATACCGATCACTCTAGAAGGGAAGATTGATGTTGAAACCGTTTAGGTGGAAATGAATAAAACTTGGAAAAAGAAATCAGAAGAAGAGTCACAGGATGAACTTGTTTCTGAACCTAGTGTGGAAGTCTCTGAACCAATAAATTGAGCTTCAGAAAAGCTTAGGGGGAACATATTAGTGAAATATTTCAAACCCCTGGTTTATATTGGTAAATACCTTAATCGGTATATGTTACTTGTCAGTTGGCAGAAGACTTGAAGTGGTAAAAGGCAAAATTAGGGTTTGTGCCCTAGTGGTGATGCATTTATTATGGTAGGTGAGAGTTTGTTTAAAAGGGTTTTCGTTGTCATTTTCACTTATCTATTTTTGAAAAAAGAATTTTTCAAGAGCAGAGCAATCAGTGAAGAACTCTAAGCGGTAAACTTGCAATCGAAGTGGTGTTTTGTGCGCGACATTGGAAAACCTAAATTCTAGTTTGTGAAGGTATTTTTCAAAATTCTTACTTATCATTTGATCATGGCTTCCACATCGTATTCTAGTTCTAGTGCACCTGAAGATACACCTGATTTTCTTCAAAAGAAAATGAAATACAATGCCCTATCTCAAATACCTGCCAGAGTTATTGTTGAGGAAGGCATTTTAGGGTATATAGACTGTAAGTTGGAAGACCTAGGATCCCTAGTGATTCATTCCCATCTAAGTCTGTTATGTGGGGATAACAAGAAGATGAAACCTGAGTTTAGTGTCCTTGAAAAGATGAAATTGCACAATGCGGTATTTTTTTTGGAAGAGTTCATAGAAGAACATATTCGCATCATCCTTAGTAGATTGCATGGTGACAAGATGTATCTCAAGCGGACCCATAACATCACACAAGAAGCAATTTATGCCGTCACTAGTTTCTGCAACATTGGAGAGGTACCATATCTACAGAAGGTCACCAAAACTAAAATGACAAAGCTCCTCGGTTTTGTGAGTGACCAACGGGCGATGACCGTCAACATCATTAAAGATGATCTAGTGAAATACGCTTGCATGGTGATTGGTTACCAGATATTTTATGCCAGTAGAATGAATTATGTCCTTGCTGTTGCAGTGAATGCTACTTACAGAATGATCAAGGAAGACACTACATTTGACCTATGTACCTATCTACAAAAGTAATTGCTGTTGAATCTGAAGTCCATCAAACAGGACAATTCTCTGAGATTCAAGTTTGGACAACTTCTGGTCGGTTTATTCTTCTATTTTCAAGGTTATTTACTTGGAGTAGGTGATGTTCAATGGTCTACTGACCTACCAGTTTCCAGGAAGATTAAGGAGAGTCTACAAGTAGTGGGAACTACATATCCTGAGGTTCTAGGTAAGTATTTTGATAAATTCAAACAAAATATGAGCTAGAGAATAAGGATATCTGGTGATATTGTGAAGATGTATGAAGATGACATCTACTTCACAATAAGGATAGATGACTGCATAATGGAAGCGGTGGAGCCGAGAAAGGAAGTAGTTGGCCCTATGGGGTATGAAGTGGTGAATGATCTATTGATCGGGTATGCCTCTACCCTACTTGCCTCACCATTGGATGCAAAGAAGAAGAGAACCGGTACCTACTTAGAGAGGGTCGCACCGATTGAAGAACCAAACTAGAAAAAGGGCAAAGCAGTGCCATAGGTATTTGCACTAGTTACCTCTACCAGTCCAAAAGTGACTAAGCGGTCACCGGCTAAGAAGAAACCCAAGATTATTCTAGCAAAGGTATTTGAGAGGAAGCAAAAATCCAAGACCCACTCACTGGAGTTAGAAGACATTGAACTAGAGATTCAAACAAAGAAGACAAGGCAATCAAGCAAAAAGGCAAAGTCTACCGATAATGCACCAACAACTTCTGCACCGGTAAATATCTGCACCGGTAAATATAGATATTGCTTCTTGTAAGCCAATGACACATTGTTAGAGAACAATAAAGAATATTAAGAGGAAAGTGCTTGATGATTTAAAAGAATATTTTGATGATTTTAATGATAATGAGAAAGAAGAGGTAGAACATGAAGTCATTAAATACTTATGTATTAATGATCGATCGCCATCTGAGATTAGATCGGTTACACCAGATTCTTTGTATAATTCTTTAGATAATGAATGGCACATTGCCATTGAAAGAGAACAAGAGACTAGGGAGAAAATTTTTGCACAATACTTTCCTGATGCTTCAAATTCTGAATTATTTGAAATAATGGATAAGAACAAAGGCATCTTCTTCATGAGAAGGAGAAGACTCAGGCTACTAGAAGGTAAAGCTTCTAAAGTGGAAAAGGATACTCACATACATGTGAAAGTTGCTGTCAAAATACATCAGTATCTAAAGCCGCTAGGAAGGCTGAACAAGAACTTGACCTATCATCAGGCAAACTAGATGAGGTATTTGACAATCAAGATGAAAGAGTGAGAGAACAACCTATTGATGTTGATGCATTAGATAATGAGGATGTCACTCCTGACAAAGAAAAAGAGAAACGTGACAAAGAAAAAGCTGCGAAAGAGAAACAAGACAAGGAAAAAGTTGAAAAAGAGAAACAAGACAAAGAGAAAGAAGAGAAAGAGCAAGAGGAAAAAGCAAGGCAAGAAGAAATCAAGAGGAAAGAGTCAGAGAAAAAGAAAGAGGAAGACAAGAGAAAAGAGGAAGAGAAAAAGAAAGAGGAAGATAAGAGAAAAGAGGTACAAAAGAAGAAAGAGGAAGAAAAGAAGAAAGAGGAAGAGAAGAAGAGAGAAGAAGATAAGAAAAAAGAAGAAGAGAAGAAGAGAGAAGAAGATAAGAGAAGAGAAGAAGAGAAGAAGAAAGAAGAAGACAAGAGGAAGGAAGAAGAAAGGAAGAAGGAGGAAGAGAAGAAAAAGTAGGAAGAGGACAAGAAGAAGGAAGAAATGGAGAAGAAACAGGAAGAGGAGAAAAAGAAAGAGGAAGAGAAGAAGAAGGAGGAAGAAAAGAAAAGAGTGGAAGAGGAGAAGGAAGCAGAGAAGAGAAAACATGCAGAGATCCAAACCGAAGAAGGAGGGCAGACTCCTAAGGCAACCAGTGATCAAACCCAACAGGTTGATACCACCAGTCCTATTGATCTAACTCTTGCAAGTCTGACTCAATCTCAAGATGAGTCTGAGCTACTTCGAAGCATCAAACTTGCACACGAGAGACTGGAAGAATTGCAAAGGAAGAAAGAACAGGATGTCATACAAACTGCAGTTGACACCCTTACCAGTTTGATTCCCGGTACCAACCTCCCCAGTATCGATTCCTCTCTATCCAAGCTCAAACTTATTTGTACCATAGTGGAGGACCAAGTACAATGCTTGGAAGATGGTGTTGAAGCAACTACAAAGAAGAACCATGAAAAGGCACTCAATGTTGCCTTAGTCAAGCAAATGAATGAATTCAAGACGCAACTATTGAAGTAGCAGAAAGATATCAGTGTTTCTATGGGTGAAGGTAAAATACTTTTGAGTAAAATCTGCCAACCCCATCTATTTTGTGAATGTGCTCCAACAAAAAGCTAAACTCCAATTGGAGTTACAAGGATATATCAACACCTTCAAGATGCCCTATGACTTATTCACTACCTATGGGAAAATTGTTCATCATTATTAGCATTAGACTACCGAGATGGACTTAGAGATCAACAATCAGACTAAAGATTTGCAAGAGCTTCAACTGCTCCTATTGCCAAGACTGCAAATTCTTCATAAATGTTTTCTCAACCTAGAAGCTATCATGGTAACTCAAGAGATGGGTACCATTGATGCAATGGAAGAACTGACATTCCAGATGAAGACTGAAAGTGAGGTTGCTACCTCAATACTTGAGTCATGGACATTGGCCATGAAAACTTTTATGCAGGTCTTTAAATATGTTTTTGAGAAATTTCATTCCTTATTGTCATGAACATCTGCTCTATTTTATTATATAAGCAAAAAGGGGTTACTTTGCTTTACTTTGTCATTGTTGGCAAAGGGGGAGTAGTGTACATTAAAATTTTGGTGAATGTTACCATTTCATGTACTTTCATGTTACCATTTTTGGGAGTAGTGTATATGCTTAGGGGGAGTAATTTTGAGTAATTTTGATTATGGCATTTTTTTTGTAAAAACACTTAGATGTCAAAATTTTCCTAAGTGTTGCCATCAATGCCAAAGGGGGAGATTGTTGGAATTTTGATGATGTTTTGATTGTCATTGATGGACACACACTTTCTTGATGTATGAGTTATGCTCAACTGGTAATTGTTCCAACTGGTATTGTGCATTATTGGATGTATAGTCTTTAGACCATCGGTGTTTTGCAGAAAATGGTTTACCGGTCACAAGCGGTATGAAGACCCCAAGTGGTATGATAATCCCTAGCAGTTTGAGGAGCTCAAGTGGTACGAAGGAACCAAGCGGTAGTTAACTTTTGATCGAAACACTATGATCTACCAGTCTTCATTTTTGACAACCGATAATTTGTATATTGTATTAACCTGTATTACTCTGTGATGAGTTACCAACCGGTATTACTATAATGTGTGATGAGTTATCATCCACCGACACTTTGGCGATGATTTTGTGTCATGTTACCAAATGTGTCCCGATGCACTGTACCTAGGAACTTCTAGTCTAATTCTATTGGACCGACATGAAATCAGTTTCCTTTATAAGGACATCATGTCTAGGGTTTGCATGTGAGATGCGTGATGTATGAGAGATAGAATAGAAAAGGTTATGTGCGATCATCGGAGAGAAGATTAGGTCTATGTGAAGAGATAGAGTGTGGAGATATTAAAGACTAGAGTAATGCCGAAATGCATTAACAATGAGCTGTCAAGGATCTAACTAAGCATACTGTGCTATTATCTAGAACATTCACTTGTTGATTACTAATATCTTCGACAAGTCTGAAACCCTTAACCGGGGAGGCCCAACAAAGCATTTGTAAATCTTCTAACAAGGTGGTTCACAACTGTAGATCTGAAATCTTTTAACAAGGTAGTCTTTAACATGACTTATCTCCTAACAGAGATCTAGATTCCTAATAGGATCTGTTCTGGTGAAGAACATTGTATGACCTTAATCGGTCTGACCTTAACCGGTCTGGTTTCTATTCTGCAGATAGTTACTTGTGAGTTTTTTCTCACTGGTTTTTCCCATTTGGGTTTCCATGTCAAATATCTCATGTTATGGTGATTGTGCTCTTGTGGGTGAATTCTTTGTTTGCTATTTGGTTTGCATTTATCTTAACCGGTTTATTAGTGAATCTACTGCACCGGTTATTTTCTAAACTATTTAAAAGTTTGTTTACAATATTGTTTGGTATACTAATTCATGCCCTCTTACTATTCATCATTAAATCCCTTAACCGGGTAAGCTTTAACAAGTTTGGTATTTTGTAAATCCTCTAACCAAGTGATCCATTAGCTTGGATTTCAAATCCTTTATCGAGGTTACTCCTAACAGGGTATTGCCTTTAATAGGGTATTATAGTCAATCCCTTAACCGAGTGGTCCTTAACCGGTGCAGGAGCACCTAGGACTTAGGATAATAGTCCTTCTTCAAATTTGTCTTGTACTGACCTTAGCCAAGTTAGGTTTCTAATAAGGACTTGAGGAGGGTCCAAAGTGTGTGTGTAATATTTGGTTTGAGTCAAGTGTAGGCCTAGTTGAGTTAGTTTTCTTTCTAGGTTTGCACTTTGTGAGTAGGTGTTAGTTTGAGTAGTTAAAATTGCGTTCTTGATGGTCAAAAGAGGCATAACTTGGTGAGAGAATTAGAGAGGTTTAAAATAGTCTTAGGAATGTTGAAAAAGACATGAATGATGATATGTGATATGTTTCCTAAGTTGGAAAGGCAAAATGTGGAAAATTGTAAAAGTTGTCATGACAACTTTGGTCCTAAAAGAGCTTAGTGGTGGAGTGAGGGTTGAAATATTGACCTCATATGCTTCCACACATGGGGATGACTATTTAAACCATCTCTTGCATGGATACCAAGGTTGGAAGCATTGATTTTTGTGAATGACAATTTGAAACCACACAATTTTAGACTGTTATCACTGTTTTTGTCTTAATTTGCATAAAAGAGTGAATACAAATGGATTGAATCCATTGATCCAATCTTGGATAGTTGTTCTTTGGTGTGTTCTAGGGCCAATCAATCCATTTCATGTTTTGTAAATAGATTTTGTTAGTTCTTTTATTGTTTTGTTTTCAAATAGCCAAATTTGGCTTGTAAATAGCTTATTAGTGAAAAATGGTTGCCACATAAAATCCCTTCATGCTACCATCACCGCCTATTGGGACATGGAATGAAACCCAATTTAAATTGTAAATATGCAGGGAGGAGTTTTGGAAGTGAAGTATACCATTGTTTCCACCTTGTTCTAGGCGAGTCCTGTTGCAACCCGACTAGGAAGACAAGGTGGATAAATGACAAAAGAATGCAGGGGTCAAACCAAAACCTTAGCCTAATCATTTGGAATTGTTCATGAGGTCCATACAGAGTTGAAATTGAAAGGAGAAGCCTAGAAAAGTCCATTTGATACCCTTTTCACAAAGTTGGACAGTCACAGTCCTAGAAGCCATTGAAACCCTAGCAAAACCTCATTGTTGGGTTAGGGTATTGTACAAACACTTGGGGGTCTAAAACCAACCAAATATCTTGGGGTTCAGTGAGTGATTGAAGAAAAATAAAACTCTTTGCAGGGTCTTTTGGACCGTAAGACCAAAAATCCTTAAAAATCGGATTTAGGAGGCCTAATTGGGTCTCATCCTTGTAGCCCTATTTCTAAGCAATTTTATGAAATCGGTAGGGGAATTGAAGATTGAAAAACCTCAAATGGACCTATTTGATCTCATTTCATGGTAAATACCAACTCCACACCTCTGCAATGTCTCATAACAGTATGGGGGTGAAAAGTGAGAAGTTGACAAGTTGTTGTCAAGGTTGCAAGATTGAGTATATGAGAAGCATATTGAATTGGTAGAGTTCCTAGTCAAAACACTTGTTGCAAACACCTTAAGCTTGGAAAAGAGAGATTCCTAGAAGAGATTGAGAAGGACTTGGAGGTCTTGAAGCATAGCTAGACCGGGTGACGTTGGTGGAACTGAGCAACACCAACTAGGTGAAGTGTGAGCAAGCTAGGTGAACCCTATCATTAACCAGATCATTTTTGTTAAGCTTCTAACAAGGCTTGGCTCCTAATAGGGTGAACTTAAAAAGAGTTCAGAATACTTGTGGGTATTAATCCCCACCATAGTTTTTCCCATTTGGGTTTCCACGTCAAAAATCATCATGTCAAGTGGTGAACGGTTTTTATGGTTATGTCTTGATATGATTAATTTATTTAACTAGTAAAGTCACTTAGATATGTTAAGATGGCTGAAAGTGATCTGGAATGTGCTTTTAATAATGTTAGTAAAGAGGTTTGATGTTTTGGTTAAATGGTTTGAGAGTTTTAGGTCTGTTACACTGTTATTTTGTTATAGCAATCAACTGGTAAACTTGACAATGTAGTTGCAGTTTGTAGTTCAGTGTTTGAACTAGTTAGTTCAATGATTGATTTATGAGTTGGGTTTGAGTTTGGTGAAATTTTACTCCATTTTCTATCTACTGATTCACCCCCCCTTAGTAGTTGACCAGATCCTTATTGATTCATCAACCTATTCATTATGATATATATGTATCATATATGCGTTGATGTAGGTTTGCAAGTACCAAACATCGACTCCACCTGGTTTCACGGGTCTGAGCGTGTCTTTAAATCCCAATGGCAAGTTGTCAGAGATGGCATGAGTTCCCTTCATATACTCTAGGCTTAAGTTGTCAACCTTGGTCGTCAGTTGTCTTGGCGTGATTCGCCATGTTAACCAGTGAGTTGTGGTCTTGTGATGGGTTGTGAGTATGTGGTTATTTATTTAATTAATTAATGTTTGATTTATATAGTTTATTGATGATTAAATTAATTGACGGATTATTATTATAGATTAATTATTATTTGATCGATTTATTTTTTAATTATTATTTATTTATTGTTTAATAGTGCTTTTATATTTTAATGTTGATTTATATTTTATTGATGGCCTCCATTTATTTATTTGGATTTGGTGTTTATTTATTATTTATTGATTTATGATTTATTTGGCATTTATTGTTTAAATAATATTTATTCATTTATTTATTGTTTAATGTTTTTTTATAATTTAGTGTTGATTAATATTTTATTAATGGTCTTTATTTAATTAATTATTTATAAGTTATGGTTATTTATATTTATTTATTTAATTTATTATTTATTAGCCTTTGGATATTTTATTTAATTGGCTTCGATTATTTATTGGCTTTATTTAATATCTTTAGTTTATTTCATGTGGGCATGGTTTTGTTTATACAATGATAAATAATGCTTGTAATATTTTATTGATACTTGGTAAATAATATGTTATAACATTTATTCATATTCTCTTGTTACTTGGTATTTGGTTGTATAATATTTTCTACCTACCGTTAATTGTTCTTGGCTCAATATGTATTGGGGAAATAAAATATTATATGAGGTTGGGTAGGCAAGTTTTATTGGATTTTGGATTATTTTCATTGGCCAATTTGGAGGGTAGGGTTTTTCAATTTAATTCTTTTTATTCGACAGTCTGTGCATTGTGTCGGGTTACCATTCTGAAGATTTATTTGCATTTTGGATTTTGGAGCTTGGAGAATTTTGGCTTAGATTGCTTGGATTGGTTTTGCGCTTCATCAAATTTTCTTCCATCACTTCTAATCTCCAAGTTGGAGGTTCTTAAATTTGTATTTTATTTTCAGAATATTGTTTGCGCTGTGTCTGTAGAAAAGAATGTTTTCGGGTGTTTGGGAAATACATTTATATTATATAGTTTGGGTTTTGATTTATTCTACGTGATTTATATTATATAGTTTAAAGTTTAGTTGGGGGAAAAATAATCTTTTTTCATTGGTTGTGAGTTGTCCTGAATGACTGTCATTGTAGATTTTGTAACTGGTAATGTTGGGTCTCTGCATGTTGTTATCTCCTTTAATTTGAGTTGATGTGGTCTGGAGATATTTTATTTGGTGCTTATGAGATCTAGGAGTAATTGTTTCTCCTTCTTTGTATTTTCTTTGCCAAACATTGTCGGAAGTCATCTTTTTGAGTTTTGCAATGAGTCTGTGTATGGCTTTGTAGTTGAGGATTTTATATTCCATAGTCATTTGTGAATGTGGATTTTGTTGGGAGAGTCTATTGGAATAATAGTGTCTTTTGTGTCTCTATCTGAGACTTGTTTAGCTAGAACCATGATTGTTTTGATTTGTGAATTCTTTCATTGTAGCTTATGGATTGAGTTTGTGTTTATTCCATTAATTTCCTATTGTCTGGGCGTCTTGTTTAGGATTGATTTCAGGACAGTTATTTTCTTACAATTTTTAAATTGAAGTCGTAATTTGATCTTTTCTATGCAATTTTCTATCTGTTTCATATGTGCTAGTAATTTGATCAAATGCGCTATTTATTTTGTCATATGCACTAATCTATATATTGTATGCGCTATTCTATTATTTGTATTCACTAAATATTTAATCATATGCATTGATAGGTTCATCAAATGCGTTGAATTCATTGTCATATGCACTGAAGAATTAGTCGAATGCGCTAGTCTAAATGACATATGCGCTAATATGTGATTTTTCAGTATTGCCCAGTTTTGCTTATTTGTTCTGGTTTTTCCGAATTTGATCTTGTACCAAAGGCTTTTGTTGAGGTTTCCTAATGTTTCTAGCATGGTGAATTATCTATAATTGGTTATTTGATTTGGTTTTATGCTTCGACAAGTTGATATGTCTTGTTGAATTGGATTCATGCTTCTTCATTGTTAATATGCTTATGGTTGCTCCAGCAAGTTGATGAGCCTTGTTGTGGAGGGATTATTTTATGATTCTGGCAGGTTTTGATTGCCCTTGTTTATTATGCATTGAGGCTCTTTATTGATATTGTTGGCATTGGTTGCATATGTATATTATTTAAGGATTCTTTGGATGTTGTTTGAGCCTCCTTGTTGTAGTTGTTGTTTTGGAACATGTTAGGGGGAGTGGGCTTCCATGTGATGACCAAGATCGTGAGAGATAGGCAATGAGGTGATAAGCCTCCCGTCTAGATCGCCAGGGCACATTGGAAGTTTTCCTGATTATAAACAACTAATAACATTAATAATGAACTAGATGGATTGGGTAATTAGGACTCACCTAATCAATATAATTAATAGTTGAGCCCCAAGACTTGATACTAGGGAGGATGTTTTAGGATAAGCTTGGGAAGGCCACTATGGTGGTAAGTCAATCTCCCTTGATTCTCTCATAGGTTGAGATGGCTCCACATGTCTATCGGGATTAAGAATTGAAGGGTTGTGTCTCTATATTTGGAGGATAGCATGTGATGACACTCCACTCCTACATGTGTCCTTACTTGTTGTGCTAATGCCTTGACTCTTGTTACACCTCTGGGAGTTCTATTTGTGGTTGTCATGTGATTGGATATTGTGTTTGTGTGGGTGTGATACTTGAGTTGTGAGTCTCCTTGGTAGTTTGGTGTCAGCTTAGGTCTAGTGTGTGTGTCGGGACCTTGTGTCATCTCCTAGCACAGGGGGTGGTTCCTTTGGTTCCACATGGTCTGGTGGTTGGTGCCTTTATACTATTGGGATGTTCTCATTGGATTCATATGCATAGATGTAGATTCTTGTTCATTGCAGCTTATAGTTGAATAATGTAGCAGATGGATGTAATTAATATCATGGGTTGTGTAATGTAATCATATTGTAGGAGTTGTGTATAAGACTATATATTAGGAGAGCTATGCTCATGTTGGAATGATCACATAATTTTATAGTAAATGATGTTTAAGAAATGGGCCTATAATTTGTAAGATGGATATTGAGATGTATTGAAATGTGATTGTCTCTGAAATGGAATGCAATTCAAGTTAATAGATATGTTGTAGATTATCTTGTAATGGTTTCTAAAGGAATTCATGAGTTTTGATATCAAGGTCATGTAATAGGAATTTATGTTCATGTTTAAGATAGGAAAGAATAGGAAATCTAATATTGTAATTAAGATGATAATGCAAATGTAACTATGCAACTTGCATTTAGTGGATATAAGTATTAGGACTCATAATATGATAAAATATTTATATGTTGTAATGGATTGTAGTATTTACGTTGTAATAGGATGATCTTTGTGTATGGTGGTAAATG
The DNA here is from genome assembly GCF_030272615.1 of Cryptomeria japonica. NCBI lineage: Eukaryota > Viridiplantae > Streptophyta > Pinopsida > Cupressales > Cupressaceae > Cryptomeria > Cryptomeria japonica. The sequence goes on along the minus strand of NC_081414.1, from coordinate 357,870,889 downwards.
TAAATATTGAATCAGTTTTCTTATTAAAAGGTTGATGTTCTTGATAAATGGATACTTCTGGATTGTAAGAATGAATGGGTAGTTGGTAAGATGAATAGATAGCCTTAAGGAAATGATTTAGATTGTTTTAGTTAATGTGAAATGAGGTTACAACTCTAGTAGTAGAATAAGACATGGATGCATCTCAATGTATTTGAATATTACTTAGTTAATGGATATAATGTAATTGTATCTATTGTATGCATTTATGATTACATGTGTGTTATGATTGTTAGATAAGCTTGTAGATTAAAAGTGGAAAAGAACCTATGTAAGTAGGATTGCTATAGAGTAGGTATTGTAGTTGATAAATGATAATGCGCATGTGATGATGGTATTTGTATTTATGGAAGTGTTAGAAAGAAACAAGAGATCATGTATAGCATTTAAGATGTTCGGTCAAGGAGGACTTTATGATTATTACATTATGCACTTAGGAATCATGTAAAGGAAAAATGATCATGCTAGAGTTATGAAATCATGAGTAGATATTCGAGTATTGGATAAGAAAGGAAAATCAATTCTATGCATTATCATTGTAGGAGAGTAGAGATCATGTTATAGAAAATTATTATGGGTTTTAGGTACATTTGGATTTGGTGCATAAATTGAACATAAGGAAAAAGGGGATTGGTCTTGCATTGAAAAGAGTAGCATATCATATTAGATTAATGAGTAAGTAGGTTGCATACCATGGAGGATAGAAGTAATTGAGTTGCATGCACATAGTTAATGAATAAGAAATACTAAGTGTATTGTATATGTGCATGAATAATAATTTAGAATGATAAGAGTCATAATGGAAATGGTTAGATTGTTATTGCCTATGTTAGTAGAGTAAGTAATGACGTTGAGATACCCTAGGGGAATGATAGTGAAGATTAAGTTATATTTAATTTCTCTTGCATAATTTGTTTATGTGACATGTTCAAGTTCATAATGATTATGAGTTAATTGATGTTAATTTATGTTGCATAGTTGATGATATGTCTTGCATTAAATGTTGCTTTAAAAAAAATATATCTCCATTAGTATGTTAGTTTGCTTTATTTTCTCTAGGGTATTTTGGTGGGCATTACAAAGTCGGAGGAGTTGAGAGAGGAGGTGATGGGTGAGATGGGGGATCTTGGGGAGGAGGAGGAGGATCCACAACCATTGATTAGGCGGAGGAGGATAGACATGCCACCATCTGCTACCTTAGTACAAACTACATCAATACAGGTTGCACAGGATCCGCAACCATCACAGCCGCTGATGGTTCAAATTTCAGTGCCTCCCCATCAATATTAGGCACAAATAGTTGCACTACATTCTATGGTACAAGGGTTATAGGGTTAGCTGACGCAGGTGCATGCACATGTATAGATAACCTAGCTGCAGAGACAACTTACCTCCCTTACTCTAGAGAGGGATACAAAATGACAGGGTTTATAGGATGCACAAGCTCAAATTGATTAGCTCACCACTGAGCAAGATACAGAGATAGAGAGGCGGGGCCATGCTGAGCAGCTTATGTGGACCATCCAGTAGACAGCCGCTTAGGGCTTGACAGGAGATACCATGAGATATCTCATGCGGCAGTCAGAGTGAGCAAAGCACTATCGGAATCTCTACCATCAAATCATGCCTCTAGAGAGATGAGCACCATCCTATGTATCGAGTTCTCAACATGGGGGATCTTAGAGACAAGAGGGTAGCCAAGGAGTCTTGGGACCTAGGATAGATCATGGTGGTGATGACATAGGTGCAAGTCCTGCAGGTACAAGTGGTGGTTTGGGTGCCAGACCAATAGATTCGGGTGGTGGCAACTCCTAGATTGCCCCCCATTTTGATGTATTTTGATCATTTTGATATAGTCCTTGATGATATGTAGACACTGATATATTTATTTTGATCATTTTGATATGACATGATGTACAAATTGATGTATAGTGATAATTCAGATCTTTTTGTTATGTACATTTTATTTGTGAGATGATATCCAGGGACTTTAAACATTTATTCTTTATGTTGATTTATTCTGACATGACTCAATGACCCTCCTTTGGATCAACATGGGTTACTTTATGCATTGATGATATGCTTATACGTGCTATGGATGCATTTACTTTGATGATCTAGATGTTTATATGCATGTTTTTATTTTTATGATGCAAATGATATCTATATGATGTGATCGATATGTTTTGAAGATAATATATGCCTATATGATGATTTTTTATGATGTGCACATGTATGCAAATGACGATTTATACAATGCATATGGATATGTTCTATGATGTGTGTATTTACATGTAATAAATGAATGTTTTTATCATGCTCCTGTGATGTATGCATGTGTGATTTTGATATGATGATGCTCTTTAACATGCTTTTGAATGTTTTGGATGATGATAAATGGTAAATGCTTTGATATTGTGCTAAAGGTACTAATGGTCATGATGTGTAACTAAATGATATGATATAAAATGCATTGATGCAAATGTTAATAGCACTAAATGTAATGATATGAAATATAAATGAAATGATACTAAATGAAATGATGTGCAAATGATAATGCCCTTATATGATATGAAAACTGCAACTTAATGCATTTTTACATGAGATGATAATGCAACTAAATGCACTTTAAATGATATGGTAATGCAACCAAATGCACTTTAAATGATATGGTAATACAACTAAATTCACTTTAAATGATATGGTAATACAACTAAATGCACTTTAACTGATATCAAATGTACCCTCTAAGATAGTCATCCTTTTGATCAAATTTGTAGTGCTTCCCTTTTATCATCATTGAGCTTTTTAAATGTTGAAAGTTAATACAAGCAGCATGGTATATTTAAATCATGATAACATGATTACAACTTACATGGATTTTGATATTGCAAGATGACACAAGCGTCGAGATATAATTGAACCATGATGACCTGAGTGTGGCTTGCGTAAAATAGACAAGAGTTAATCTTCGTCCTATACAAATCCGAAATGTCTTCAATGATATGTGTCCTGATCACATCTTAAGAATATTTGCATAGTAATAAGGTTTCACTCACAAATGGCAGACTAAGAAAATATCAAACTCCTTCCTTGCGTCTCTAGTCTTGAAGACATCCTTGAGTCGCTTAGGAGGTATGATCACAAAAATAAAAAACTACCATAGGTAACATGCATGCTACCCTGTGTATTTGTAAGATAAAACATCTTACAAATGTATTCTTGTTTTCATTGAAGAAATCAGTTTGTGAGTCCAATTTTGGTGTTGATGTTGACCATTGATAGTCACAATTTGCATTTGCGTTTAGTAGCTTATGCTTGTGTGTTTGATTGTTTGTTTTCCTAGCCCAAAAGGTGAGTTGCTCTTAGTGAAGTCAAGATTATTTTCCCCCAGCCTTAGACACTACTTTTGATAATGGATATGTATATTGATAACCAAGCCATGGTGAGATATGATGTAGACAACTTTTTGGATAATCAAGGACAATGACTACACTAAGTGTGTCCAAGATTGTGCTGCGTTTTAAAAAGTTTGTTGAATCTTTGTCGATGGCTTATATTAGATGGATGCAAAAGATATGATGCATGTCCTAATAGATAGAAGAGTCAATCTATCACAAATAGCGCATGTTTCTAGGTTTTCACTACATGTTTTTATTCCACTTTTTTATTTTTATAATTTTTTTTGTATTTTTCTTTATTTTTTTAATTTTTTTGTATTTCACTCTTATTTGTGCATTAGATAACTCATGTACAGAACCTCTTGAGATGAATTTTGTTTGATAGGTTCATCAAATAGGTCCCCTTCTGATGTAGATAGTTTATATGCCCCTGATCCATAGGTTGATATGATGACAAAAGGACCTAGCCAATTTGGTTCAAACTTGCCCTTCTTTTCTCAATCATGTTGATTGCGGGATTTCCCTTTAGTACCAAGTCACCAATTTGAAATGCCCTTGGATTTACTTTGTGATTGTAGCTCTTGTACATGCATTGCTGATATGCTTTGAGGTGATCAAAAGCATGTTGTCGATTCTCATCTAGCAGCTCTAACTCTTGTAGTTTGTTTACCCAATATTCCTCATCCAGAATGAGTCCCTTCAATGATACTTTGAGTGATGGAATCTTGACCTCAATAGGTATAATAGCCTCTTATCCACACACTAGTGAGTATGGTGTATCTCATGTAGGTGTGCAGATGCTATTTCTATAGGCCCATAATGTTGGGTTGAGCTGGACATGCCAATCACGACCAACCTCATTCATTGTTTTCTTGAGGATTTTTAGGATGGTTTTGTTTGAGGCCTCTGCTTGGCCATTCCCTTATGGGTATGGAGAAACGATGTTGGATATGGAACCATTCGCACAATTCTTTCACATCTTGATTCTTGAATGGTCTTCCATTATCAGTGGTAATGGAGCTAGGAATGTCATACCGACAAATGAGATAATTTAGGATAAAAGAGGATATTTGTTTGTCGGTAACCGTAGTCAATGGGATGACCTCTATCCACTTTGTAAAATACTCAGTGGTTGTGATGATAAACTTATGTCCATTTAATGAGGAAGGATAAATCTTACCCACTAGGTCAAGTCCTCATTGAAAGAATGGCCATGATGTAGTGAACGGTTGCAGCTCCTGTGCTGATGCATGCATAAGATTGCCATGAATTTTCTATTTTGGACATTTCCTACCAAACCGGTATGATTCCTTTTCCATGTTTGGCCAATAATATCCCAACCTTAGAAGTTTCTTGGCTAGAGTAGGACCACTCAAGAATGTGTGCTACAAATACTCTCATGAAGCTCTTGCAAGGCGGTTTTAGATTCATTACAATCAAGACACCGAAGAAGAGTACCATTGAGACCTCATCGATAAAGTGTCTCAGCAGTTAGGGTATAATGGGTTGCTTGACGAATAAAGTTGTGTTTCTATTTCTAGTTAGATTTGATGAAATGGTATTATCTTTAAGGTAGGCATAGATCTTTCCATAAAGGGGTGATTCAGAACTGACTATGTGGCGTATGACTTGGGATTCAGAATTATCGTAGGCAGGGGAAAAAAAATGCTCCACCAAGAACTCATAACAAATATTTTTGTCTTGTATTTGCAGGAGTGAGGCAATGGTTGCCATGGTGTTTGCAACTTTATTATCCATCCTTGGGATCTGTTCAAATTTGATGTCCACAAAGTACTTCTTGAATTCGTCCACCATTCTCTTGTAGGGCATAAACTTGTCATCCTTTATTTGATAGGCATTATTAACCTAATTAATGACCAATTGGGAGTCTCCAAAGACTTTCAACTCTGTGATCTTCCACTCTATGACCACTTTGATGCCTGATAATAGAGCTTCATACTCAACTATGTTATTTTTGCAAGAAAACATCAATGTGTAAGATCTAAGAATAGTGTGTCCTTCAGGAGTGATGAATAGGATGCCGAAACCCGATCCATGTTGTGTGTATGATCCGTCAATGTTATAAGACCCATGGTTTTGTTGTTACTGTGAGAATATCCGTGTCCAAAAATTCAACATGGATTTGATGATTGTCTTGTAGTGGATCTTCCACTAGCTGATCTACGATAGCTTGACCTTTGATAGCCTTTATGTATGTGTACTGGATGTCAAACTCACTTAGAATCATCACCCATTTAGCTAGCCTTCCTGTGAGAGTGGCTTTGCTAAGAAGATATTCTAATGGGTCAATTTTTGCTACTAGCTTGATTGTGTGAGCTAGCATATAGTGTTGAAACTTTTGAGAAGTGAACACCACATCTAAACAAGGCTTTTTAATGAATGTGTAGTTGAGCTCGTATCCATTCAAAGTCCCATTGATGTAGTATATTGCCCTTTCCTTACCCATTGAATCCTCTTGCGCTAATAATGCTCCTAGTGATACCTTTGTAGCTGATATGTAGAGAATGAGAGGTTTGTCGGCTATTGATGGTACCAAGATAGGTGGATTCATCAGATATTGATTGAGTTGGTGGAATGATTCTGCACATAGATCTTCCCATCTAAAAGAAACATTCTTGTGGAGTAGATGAGTGAACGAAAGGCAGTTGTTGGCTAGTCAAGCAATGAATCTTCTTATGGATTGTAGTCGTCCCTGTAGAGATCTTAACTGAATGATATTCTAGGAGGTGGCATCTCCATGATTGCTTGTACCTTTGCGGGGTTCACCTCGATTCCCTTTTCTGATACTATGTATCCTTAGAGTTTGTTGGATGTTACACCGAAAACACACTTTTTAGGGTTTAATCAGACATTGAATTGCTCTAGCCGCTGAAAGATCTTATCTAAAATTTCTAGATGTCCTTCTAGTGTAAATGTTTTTGGCTAGTAGGTCATCTACATAGTCCTCCATGAATGTGTGCATCATGTCATGAAAGATTGTGGTCATTGCTCGCTGATAGGTTGCTCCCACATTCTTCAAGTCGAAAGACGTGACATTCCAGTAGTAATTACCCCATGGGCATGTAAATGTTGTGTTATCTTGGTCTTCTAGTGCTATTTTGATTTGATTATAGCCTGAGAAACTGTCCATGAATGATAACATAGAATGTCCTACTGTTAGATCTAAAATTGTGTCGATGTTGGGTAAAGGAAAGTCATCCTTCAAACAAGCCTTGTTGAGGTCCCTGAAATCTGTACAAATTCTGAAACTTTTATCTAGTTTGGATACAGGTACAATGTTAGAGATCCATTCCACATAATCTATGGGTCGGATGAATCCTACATCAAGTAGCTTCTTAAATTCTGCTTTAACTAAGAGTGTGACATGCAGGTTCATTTTTCTCAGTTTCTGCTTGATTGGCTTAGCTCCTGGAGCTATAGATAAATGGTGCATTATCAAATTTGGATCTACCCCTGGCATATCTACATAGGACCAAGCAAAATTGATTTGAAGAAAGTGGTGAAGTCAAGTCATTCTTGTTCTGTTAATGACTCTGCCAAGTGTATGGTCTTTGTTGTTGCTTCAATGCTGATGTTGATTGATTGAGTTGGTTTGATCAAAATTGGTGATCTCTCTTGATAATGTTCAAGAATAGTATCAAGTCTCTCATCCTTTGGTACCTCAAAGAGGTTTTCACTATCGGATACGTCCTTTGTTTCTACTTTTTTATGATCTAATACTACCATTGAATGGTTTTCACCATTAGATCGATTTTAGAATTTATTCATTTTGCGACTAAGAGACTTGGCACTCTCCTGATTGAGAACTTCATTATGAGATTCGCTGGTGGAACATGTTTTTGGGTTTACTGAACAAAGGTAATGAAAAATGGCTTCATCATCTTGAAAGATAGGGATATTGAGTGGCTTTGTTCGTTCCCAATCAATGAGTTTAGGATATATTAATGGTAAGGGATCGTCAATAGGGTTAATGTCTATAGCAGTGAGGGTCGTGATGGATACATTGTCAAAGTTGGCAATAGTGAAGTCAAGGTCTATGATGATAACTTCTTCAGAATCTATCTTGCTCTAAACCCAATTGTCCTCACTAGAGTCATCGATATGTTGTGATCCAAATTCAAATGGTCTAGCTCCCTAGCTTTGTCCCTCATACGGTATTGGCGTATATTTTTGGATGATAAGGATCTCTTTCTTATCACAAGATATTTCATCAGAGGAATCCCATTCCCACTCATGTGAGTCGGTCTCAGAACTAGATTGTATCTTGTGGGATTATTCATACAAATTCAGAGTGACTTCCTCCCTTTTGATAGCAAGGTCTTCTTGTTGGCGTTCATATTCTTCTTCCTGTTGTTTGTGGACTAGTTCTTTTGTTGCTTGTTGTTGTATCAATTCTTGTGACAATTGTTGTTGACATGTTGATTTTTTGTTTAGTTGATGATATTGTTGTTGATCCTGTGGTTGATTGTGTAGTCCATAGCCTAGGCTAGATTTGTCCTTGGTCTGCTATGAATGAAGTTGAATCGGTTCTGTGATACCTTCCTGATGCTTGCCAATAGAACCTTTTCCTTTATATCCCATCTTTTGCATGATCTTGAACCTGTTGCCATATTGTTATGTTGGGATTGTGATATCAACAATCGCTGCTCTAGTTTCTCCTTAACCTTTGTATAACCAATTAAGGACATCCTTGTCCTCTATTTCATATGCTAGTGTGCTTGCTTGGATAAATGTGCCATTAAACATTTTGATGGGTTACGAAGATTTTTTCTTTGATGTTGATGGTTGCCCATGAGACCTTGGTGATATGGGTAACTATGATAGACATAGGGATTCAAAAAAGTATTCCCCCATACCTTTGTCTTTTAACTGCATCTTCTTTCCAACATCTATGGATAAAAACCCGAGTTGATCTAGATTATTTGATGATGTGGAAGTAAGAGATTCTCTATTATGTGGTACTAGGACATTTTGAGCTACTTTCAGATTGTTGCAATATTGAAAAGGATTTGTGTCTACTAATACTGATATTTCTTGCCCATTGTATGGAAACTTGAGACATTGGTGATATGTTGATGGTACTTCTTGCATCTCATGAATCCAAGAATGACCCAAGAGTATGTTATAAGATAAGTCTATATCCAAGACTTGACAAATGGTATCCTTTTGAATTGGTCCCACTTGAATGGGCAACACCACCAATCCTTTTGTTTCTCTTTTTTCATTATCATATGCTTTTATAGTTATCTTCTTTTTAGGATCAATAGCTTTTTCTTAGAAGCCCAGTGCACGGATAAGTTTTAGAGTACATATATTTAGATCGGCTCCTCCATCTATTAGTACATATTTTATCTAATGTTTATGAACCAAAACTTCAATATGGAGCGAGGTATTGTGCGGATGATTAAAAGAGATGTCATCATGCTCTGAAAATGATAAGTTATAAGGTACGGTCAATTATCCCATCATGGCTTGGAATTGATTAATGTCCAAGTCATTTAGAACCGTAGTGTCAACAAGAGCTCTCTCTAAGATATCCTTGTGTATCGGTGAAATTTTGAGCAACTCTAGTATCGATATCAGGGCCGGTGTTTTCTATAGTTGATCTACCAAACTATATTGATTTCTAAGAGGTGTTGTTGCTTTAGAGGTGCTCCCTTTCAATACATATTTGGATTGGGCTCTCGTAGTTACATTTACCTGGACATGTTCTTGTTTGTCTTTGATCATGATGACATTCACTTGATTATCACATACTAATATGTGATTGATGGTATTGTCATAAAGATGGTTTATATTGGTCCCCCCTTTCTTGTTTGATGCTCCTCCCTTGTCATAATTGGGGAGGGGATTCTTGAATGCTTCATGATCATTGTTGTTTTTATGGTCGTCTATCGTTATGTCACCCTTGTCTAGTAAATCTTGGACCAATTTTTTCAACCTTAGGCAATTATTTGCGCGATGCCCCTTGTTTCTATGATACTTGCAGTAGTGCATGTCATTCCACCATGAAGGTTTGACTTGTGGTTCAAAATCCCTTGTGTTTGGCAATGCAATGAGTTTGTTTGCCAATAACTCTTGAAATGTTGATTCAAGAGACTGTCCCAAAGGTTTGAACTTTCGTTGATATGGTGTAGGTTTGGCGTTACTGTTGTTCACTTGATTGTTGTTCCCTTGATAATTGTTCCCTTAATATTTGGTTCCTTGATTGTTGTTTCCTTGATGGGTGTTTGGTGGTGTAGTACCTGATAAGTTTAGCACAAGTTGTTTCGATTTAACATGGATAGCGTCAACTATACCATCATTGATGACATTTTTGTTCCTTGTCCAAAATTTGGATTTGTCTGAGTTGTTGTTGTTGTACTTGTTGTTATAGTTGTTGTTTGATGAACTAGCACCTTCCTTAGAAAATTACAAAGTTCCCTTTTTTATTAGGGCCTCTTCTATCTAGATGTCATTGTCAATCAAATTTTGAAAACTAGGTAGACATTGTAGTTTAAGTTGATAACTCATCTCGTCATTTAGATTGTCTACAAAGATTTCCATTTTCTCCTTTTCAGGTACAGTTTGGGATATCTAGAGACTAATCATCTCCATCTCTATAAGAACATAATGAATGGTTCATTGTTATTTTTTTTTGTGTTACAAAGGTCAAGCATGTCGACCTCGTGCTGAATGTTATAAGAGTATTGTGAAACAAACTTGTTCACCAACTCCTCGAATGATCTAATTGGAGGTGTGAGTTTTGAAAGCCATTCCATTGTTTGTCCTCCTAGGCTTCTTGGAAATAACCTCATCATGTAGGTGTCATTGTGGGAAAACTCCAAGCTCATCATGCAAAATTCTCTTACATGATCGCAGGGATCACTTTACCATTGTATTTCTCATACTTTGGTATTTTGGAGTTTGGTGGAAATGACACCATATTTAAACTTATATCAAATGGATAGGGATAAATATCCTCTAAAGAGTATCTTGTTGTGGTCCCTTGTTGTATGTATTGCATTTGTTGTTGAAGCGCTTGTAGTTGTTGAGTAAGTGTAGTAAGGGGATTGTTTTCATTGTTGGTATCATGATTGTTGGTGTTATCTTGATCATTAGTGTTGTTCTGGTCATTAGTGTTGTCATGATTATTTGTGTTGTTTTGGTCGGTGTTGTAAGTGTATGTTCTTGATTTTGTCCTTTTTACGCTCTTAGTTTGCTTCGATTGATCTGTGTCAAAATCTTCAGGGATCTTCACACCTTTGCTAGATAGTAGGAGGAAGTATTTTTGTTTGTCTGTTTCGATGAGTTTCTCCAGAATTTTTTGTAGGCCAGGGTCTTGTTGGGCCTCTTCGATAACGTCATCTATTATATATTCCTCATCTATATTTATGTACTTTTTCCAAGTGTTAGTTTCTATTTGTCCCATGCTTGGTTCAGGTTGTTCGTCCCACTCATTGTTTTTATGGGATCATGTAAAAATCAACATGTTATTAATTTGTTTCAATAAGTGATTGGATCTTTGGGTAGATAAGCTAAGTTGATCTTTCCTCCTTTGTTGAGACATTGAGAGAATGTCGAATTTTGTTGGAAGGCACGTGCTTGTAAGGTTTCCTCATCAAACTCAGTTCCTTTACCGCGTAGATAGATATGAAAGTGGTGTAAGAAAGTGTGATGTTTTAAGAAGAGTTCACGGTTTATGTAGAGAAACTTACTTCTTTTTATGAGTGTCTTTTGACTAGGTTGTCTCCTTTTCAAAATGGTCTTTTGACAGAGATCCTTCCTTCTTAAATGTTGAGGAGTGGTCATACAAGTGATCAAATTTGATGTTGTTGATAGGTTGATTTGATAACAAATACCTCGTTTGGATATTCAAGCCTACTAAGTCGAATAGAGGGTTTGATATGTCCCCTATTGATGTGACTAAGTGTATCAAATGATGTAATAAAGCTCCCCGATGAAGGATGATGTATCTTGATTTTGGGAACGAGATTGATTTGACTAACTTGAATATCTAGACTAAGTATTCTGATGTTTTATATTGGTTGAAATTGTGTCACTTGGACCAATAGTTGATATTCCTCTTATTTTGTTGGAAGAAACCTGATTTCTGCAAGTTGTAAAGTGATTCTTGACTTTGTTGATATTTTTGCAAGATGTTTGTTTGATATCTGACAAGAACACAACAAACACACATGAAAACAATAGTAGTTTTTGTCTTAATCTAACATGAAGTGTATGTTATTTTGAGGATCTTTTCAAATCCCCGATGTTTTCACTGGTTTGGTACAAGAAAAACACACCAAGAAGATTCTTTATTCAAGGGTCATAAATAATATAATAGTCCACAACTCGATACTCCTTTAGCTCAAACAAACCTATCACACCCTAGGGTGCACCCATTTTTTTGCCTTTTTCCAGAAGTTGAACCAAAGAAGATTGCTCCTCAATTGGATCATTTTCTTGGGAGATGTATGGTGAGTGTCTTGGGGGCAGATTCTTCCCCACCCTTGCACTATGATATTACAAATGTTTGGTTATTGACTCGGCGAAGCTTTCTAATTCTAAGTCTTGTAATAAGGATTTCGTTCAACGTGGTCAAAGATAAACTCCCTCAAAAGGCTTCCCAACCTTTAAAACAAAGGCTTTTCATATCTCAAGGATACTGGGGGAAGGCTATCAATGCACACCATCGTTGGATGTGATTTTCATCTCCATCCACATTTGATTATAGTGGGTTGGTAAACTTGACTTTAAGTCATTCCCACCTTAGGTCGTTTCCCTCTCACTGGCCTTATGGGCTTCTTGGGAGGGCAGGCTTGCTAAAGGTTTTATCTTATTACAAGTATTGAAATAAAGCATTTAAATAGTGAGTTTGGCTTTTTGATCACCCAATTAAGGGGAGAGCATATGCCTATCACTTTCGAGACACGGTTTACATATTGTTTTTAATTCTTCATTGCAATGATTATCTAATTGTTATTTGGAGATGTTGCTCCAACAAATATGGTGTTCATTTTAGTCCCACATAGCAATTGTTTTTAATTTTTGAAAGCAAACCTGGTCAACAAAATAAAATCACTTTGCTAATGAAAATGTGGTTTGTTCTTTTTAACTTGAACAAAAAGATGTTGATTGTTCATTTTATCCCTTGCAAAATGAAAGATTTTTGTTCTTTTTAGAGAGGAACCTAACTTGGAAAATGGAAGTTTACCTTGTTGTTCTTTTTACCTCTTTGCAAGAAATAAAATATGATTCTTTTTAAGCACCAAAAAGAAAAGTGTAATTCTATTTAAGCACTAAATGAATATGAGATTATTTTTACCTTTTGCAAGAAAAAGAGGTGAATTCTTTTTACCTTTTGCCAAATTGAAAGTTTGTCTTGTTCTTTTTAAGAGCCCAAATGAAATGTGAACTATCCTTGCGAAAAGAAGTTTGATTTGTTGTTCTTTTTATTCTTGCAAGAAAGAAAAGATTTTGATTCTTTTTAAAGCCTAAAAGAAAGATGAGTTTCTTTTTAGTTACACCAAATGCAAAATGGAGTTCTTTTTAGCTTTTGCAAAAGGAAAGTGAATTCTTTTTACTAACTTTAAAATAAAGCAAGTAAAAAAAACTAAACTAACACCTTTGGAACCTGCAAAACCACGGTTAGACCTGCAAAAAAATAGTTAGTAGCAATCAATCTTGATGGTGGGCTTCACAAGCCTAAATTTCAATCCATTACAATGCTTTTTATGTCTTTTGTGTCAAATGCACTAGAACGGAGAGTGTATGCACTAAAAGAATGATTGTATTCACTACAAGAAATACTATATGCGCTAAAATAAATATTGTATGCGCTAAAAGAATGATTGTATTCACTACAAGAAATACTGTATGCGCTAAAATAAATACTGTATGCGCTAAAATAAATATTGTATGCGCGAAAAAAAATACCGTATGCGCCAGAACAGAGTTTATATGCACCAGAATAGTGAGTGTATGCGACAGAACAATGTTTGTAAGCGCCAGAACAGTGTCTGTATGCACTGGAATAGTGTTTATATGCACCAACAAAACGCTTGTATGTGATAAAATAAGGTATACATGCCCTACAATAATCTTTATATGCGCTAAAACTTTCTTGGCGTGAACTTGCAGAAAAAATTGTTAGAATGAGTGGGTTGCCCCATGGTGGCGCCAAAAATGTACACCTAAAAGTGTGGATCAACCAAACAAGAGAAAACACATCAAGCATACCAATGAAACATAACAAAACAAAGATCTAAATGACAAAACAAAGATCTAAATGAAAAAAACAAGCTAAATCATCAATCTCCTAAGATTGTTCCATTGTTCTCTATCTCCAAGGATCCTTCAAATCAAGGTGTCTCTCAACTTGGATGAGCACTTGATCTCTAGGATGAATACCTAAAGAATGAGGGATATATGATCAAATATCTAAATGCAAAGCAACTAAGATTTTAGCATGATATTGATATTGAATTAGCTATGATATGGTGCAAGATGATGAGATTAGTATGATATTTAAGCTAGCATGAAGATGATACTAAGATGATCTATTACTAACATGATATGCTATGATATGCTAAATATGAATTATTATAAGATTATAATGCTACTAAATGATCTAATTGCTATTATCAAAGAGAGGATAAAATTCTTGATGAAATTAGACTATAACTTAGATGCATGAAGACCTGGATCCTGATAATGAAGGAAATGAAGCCTATTTATAGAAGAAATGGGCAATTGGAGGGTTAAGATTGAGTAATCTTAACAAGGGTTAGGATTGAATGATCTTAAATCCTTGTGAGATTTTCAACCCAATCCTAGGTTGACAAGTGTCACCATGAGGAGGCCTGAGAGGAGATGTAAGAGGCATTAAATGTCTGAGAAGACATGGTGGTTACCTTAGGAGGTAAGGTTAGGGTTGAGGTTTTGGATAATCCTTTTGTCCAAAGAATAAACTCTTGTGCAAGAGTTAATGGATAGTCATGGTAAAAGCAATGAATGCTTGAAGAGACCCATGGGTTAGATACGGGTTAAGTTAGAGAAAAAGTCTGTAACCAAGGATTGAGGTTGAGTTAACCATTAATGGTTATTGAAGACTTTGGAGGTTAACTTGTTGGAGACACAAAGCCTTTAGGTTTACAAAGACTTTGAGGGTTTGAGAAGCGACTTGTTTTTGCTTAGGAATATGAAAATGTTTAGGATAGGATTAGATTTAATTAAGTGGGATTTGGGAGGTTCTAGAAGAATGATTAGGATGTAAGTGGATTTTGTAGGAGGATGCAAGTGGGAGAATTTAGGAGGATGCAAGTGGGAGAAGACGAATTTAATTAAATTTAAATTCAATTAAATGTGAAAAGGGGATTTAATCAAATAAATAGAATTTACTCAATTAACAGAAGAAAGGTTAATTAATCAAATATTAAATTTGATTAATAGCCAAATAGAAGAAAAGAGACATTAATTAAATCTTAATTTAATTAATAGTTGGATAAATTATAATTAAATAAATAAAATTTAATTAATTAAGTGGAAAGAAATAGGTGTCTATAGATTCTATAACATGGATGCAATGGACTTGACTTAAGACGTGTCCAACAAAGTTTTGACAATCATGAGAAATTTACATACACTTTTCCAAAGAAGGTTTAGATTTCCAAACTCCTCCTTTATCAACATCCCCTCCCTTATTGTCTAATACATTCATGTCTTCATACAACTTCTCATCACAACAAGAGAATATTTTGTATGAGCTTATTAAGCCAACTTGATTACTTTCCCTTTGAGAAATCAAAGAAAGAATCATAAGAAAAATCAACACAATCCTTCTTTTTGCAAATATCATCAAATTCATAGCCATTCCACTAAGGAATGTTATGATTTAGCAGATAAAATTCAATTGTTAGTCCCAATCCGTGCTAAGAGGGGAGGGGTGAATCAACACTTTACTAGTTTTACAAAATTAAAACCTTTTTACTCAAGTCTGCACTAACTTAATATTCATCAATACAAACAGTTATTTGCAGGAGAACATGCATGCATGAAAAGATACACAATAACACCAAGATTTATCTCATGGAAACCCAAATGGGAGAAAACCATGGTGTGAGTAGAAACTCACAAAATTTGCGCTCTTCTAGAGTACGCCCGGTGAGGAACCATCGCTATTAGGAGATTACAATGACATTGTTAGCTGCCACCCGGTTAAGGGATTTTATTTAAGGCCTCTTAGTGCCTTTACCCTG
Source organism: Cryptomeria japonica (assembly GCF_030272615.1). Taxonomy (NCBI): domain Eukaryota; kingdom Viridiplantae; phylum Streptophyta; class Pinopsida; order Cupressales; family Cupressaceae; genus Cryptomeria; species Cryptomeria japonica. The sequence continues at coordinate 357,855,189 of NC_081414.1, read as the reverse complement.
TTAGAGGTAGCCTTGTTAAAGTACTTAGGAACATCAATTAAGATGTCACTTGATTAAGGGATTTTACAAAGGGACCTGTTAAATTCCACCTGGTTAAGGGATTTTGAGTTGTAATGGTTAGAAAGCAATAGGAAGTTGATCTGCTGGAATAGCTACTAATAGCTTGATCAGATCACTATGAAATTCATACTCTATCTACACCAGTTGTGTCTGCTCTGCACTACACTGGTCTTCTGCTCATACCCTCGGCTCTGCACTCTATCGATCTACTTCACACACACTCTATTATGCTAAATCATTTAGCACTTCCTCACTCTTCACTCTGCACTTTGGATCGCCTCTCACAAGATTTGCACAGCGCAAAATTTTTAATCAAAAACATTTTGTATGAACTCAAAACACTTTATACTCTCTCTGTTGTCACCTTCAGGTGTTTCCTTAATCAATGTAATCACAGATCTCGATAGATTTCAAATTCAAATCTTTTCGCTCTTTCTCTGTGTGCCCTACAACAATTCTGCCAACTACTCATCCAAATCTGCCACTGCATCCCTCAAAAATAGCGACTTTTGGGTCGAGTTCAGTATTTTAAATATGAACTAGAAAATCTGCAAGTAATCATGGCTTAACTGCATGATGACTGAGGTTGACTTCACCAACCTTTAGTTTGGCATTAACACAAACTCACCAACTCACCTTTTTCCATCGGAACTGTGTAACCAATCACCGCTCCGATATTTATGGTGACCACCTCTCTTCCTTCTGCTTCACCGCTCTACTGGTATACCACTGCGCTCTCCACTACCGATTCATCCTTTGATACCAGTTTGCAATACTTCCATCAAGATTCTTTTCTCCTTTTCCAATGAGGTTCCGGTTTGCATAGGACTTCAAGCCTTCTTGCCTAAGTCACCTTCTGTGACTTCATCATCATCAGAATAGCCAACTTGAAGATCTGACCTTAACACCGATCTTCTTGAATGACAGACCGGTTAGCTTAGTCTGTCTTCCCTTGAGTGGATTGAACCTTGATCATCTATCTCTGATGTTGCTTCCATGTTGTTTGCAAGCCATCACCTTTGCTACTGAGATACACCACTCCATCGGTCAGTGTTAGTCATCAATGACAAATCTCAACTAATATACCAGTTCATTGGATTAACCGGTTTTGTCAATATCAATAATGCCAACATCAACAACTTATTGTAACTAGTACCAATCAAATACTTGATGCCAATAAGTTTGACTCTCATCCTACTCCTTACATAACATTTAAGTTCCCATTATGTTGCTCCTCACTATGTTTCATTGCTAGCTTACTTAGTGGGGACTCATTATCATTCATGGTGGTACAATTTTAGCTGAAATCATACTCAGTGAGAAACATAATGGTTTATTTATTCTTGTCTCCATGCTTAGTGGCAAGAATAGTCTTTCTATCATTCTTCCTTTCTAAGGCCCCACTTTCCCTTTGATGAAGTTGTGTCTTCTATATGGATATCTTCTTGATTATGGAGGTGCATATTCCTATTGAGGATCTCCTCCTCTTATTGGAACAAGTATCTCTGATGAGGATCTTATCATTTCTTTAGAAGTATGTATCCTTGATTAGGACCTCTTCCTTAGTGTTGAAAGTCTATCAAATCCTCTTTCTTTCTAAGGATTCACTTTTTCCTTTGTTGAGTTGCATCTTCATAACTTGATCCTTCATGCGATAACATATGTGTTGCTTGGTGAGAACCTATTCTTCCTTTAAACATTACATCTTTTTATGAATAATCTCTCCTTATTGAATGTGTGCAATCCTTCACTAAGAATCCACTTATTTTTCCTAAACATTGGAGAAGGTGTGTATTCTTAGTCTCCTTCTCCTTTTGAAGGTGTCATATTTCTACAAGATCTCCCTTATTTTTGGAGGTAGGCATCTTTTGGTAAATATCTCTTCCTCCTTGTATCCCTCAAAAGGACCCCTTTACACTTGTTGCAAGATCTCTCTTTTACAACTCTCTTTCTTGCCTCAAAAGAGCTATGCTCTCTTTGGCTTGGATTGCATGTACTTGTTGTCTTTAAAACCCTAATTTTTCATTTCTTACCTTGTTTTACTAAATCTTTCATATCTCAAGCTAGAGAGCTCTGACTTTCACACCATTTGTTGCATTGAGGTTGTGATTTAGTTCTCTATCTTTCCAAATGCTTTATGAGTGGTTTCAAATCACTCTTGAACCTTGTTGATGAATTTTTTCATTACTCATTGATCACAATTCGATGTGGTAAACATGATACCTTTTTTCTCTCTCCTAATTAGAAAGTAGAAATAAGGGGGGCATATAGCTACCCTCGAATTTCATCATCCTTAGTAAGCTCTAGGTAATATTTTTTATTCAACTAACAAAGTAGTTTTGTAGAATGCGGTTCCTAATGTTGTATTTAAGGTATTGATATGTTGGGGCTTCATTTGACACTTTTGTGAATATCATTTTTTGCCATTTACTTTTTGTACTTTAGCTTGCATATGCATGTAGTATCATATGACCGCTAAAGTGGGGGCTAAATGTCAAATTCTAAATTGTACACCTTTGTTAGCGTGTCCATTTCCACACTTGTTTAGCACCCATATTAGTGTGTCTCATTATAGTACGCATTAGACAACTTGATTATGTATTTATTTAATGATTAATTCAAAGACATGAGTCCTCTTGTAATTCAAATCTCAAAAAAATCTTACATGGGCCCTTAATCATAGGTGTTCCCTTTAATTATTTCATCTTCTCATTTATTTTTTACCTACCTAGGCTTTTTTTTTAACATGTGTGACCTTTTGTATCTTACCTCAGTATCATAATCCAATTTGAATTTAATTCTAGCTTCTCCTTAACATTCTGGGGCTAGGGTTTAAATTTAGGACCACATTGAAGGGAGCATGCCAATCAGGTTAGCCCACTCTCAAGAGAAAACCGATCAAATTGGTTTGGTCCCTGATGTTTTGGCTCAAATTTGAACCACATAATGGTTAGCTTAGTTAGGAGGGAAATATTTTCTTGTGTTGGCCTACTTCAAGTTTTCGACCCCAGAATACTTGGTGAGGTATAAAGGCAAGTTATCTAATCTCATTTTAGGAGGGAAACAATTGTGAAGGATTAGTTGTGCAATTTGAAGACAACCTATGAGGTGAAGATTTGCAAATCAAAGAAAAATCAACAAACATCAAGATTTCAATCCATTTTTTATCATCAACATAAAAGCTTCAAGAGACGTTGGAGGCTAATAGGGAATTACCTAATGATAATTGGCTCATACCTATCCCTTTGGGTGTAGTATAAATTCACGTTATTCTCATGTTTCTATGTACAAGCTTCAAGATCTAAGTTTCATTATTTCAAGTTATGTGATTCATGTGATCTCACTTTTAATATCATTTAGCATTTTACTCTAATACATTTGAGTAGATCTCTAGGCTGTTTTTATGCATATTTAGCTCATAGCAATCTTAGATACACTTAAGATTCAAGAGCACACACAATTCCAATATTCACATCGACTATTTGTGGAGGAGGAAATCACTAAAACAGGGGGTTGACTAAGGCAAACCCCTATATAACCACATACACACCATTTTTCTATGTTGCAGGTTCAACTATAGGTCTAGGTTCGATTATGATAGAAGAAACCACCTCCTGACATTGTCACAAATTCAGATCTCAAGTTTCAGCCTTAGTTGTAGGAATTAAGTTGCCCAGGGCACCCTAGTCCCAGGATCAAGGCACCGTGGCCACTATAGTCCCCTTAGAATTAGCTCAAATTTCATCTAGAATCGAGAAAGACCTCAAAGAATCTAGATCCAAAATATTAGTCATTTTCTTAGTCTTAGAAACCCGTTGCCTTGGGCGACCCAATCTCAGCAAAAACAATCCAAATTTGGATCATAGGTGCACTGTACTCTTCCCAATTTCTATCTGCATCTAATTTGTAGTTTACAAACATCTGTTACAGTCATTTTTAGATCAAAGCTTAAACCCTAACCTTTTGTATCATTCATATTGACATATCCATGAAGCAAAATAATAGAAGCGGCAAGAACATAGATACTAAATTGACTCTCTTGAATAAGAGATTAGTCATTCATATTTGTCTCTTGGTGACTTCGTATTCTAATGTGATTGGAAAAGGGTGTTCTTAGCCTAATTAGCCTAACCTATTTTTCACCATCACAAAATCTAAGGGATGTCCAATGTGCCATTAAAAGAAGATGTGCAGAAGAATAGTTTTGTGTAAGAGAACTCGTGCCCTCGAAGAATTAGTAGAGTGAGGGCTTAACATGTTTTGTCTTTTTGTAACAAGTGAGCTCAAAAATATTAGAGCGAGTAGTCCATATAACCACATTAAAATTACAACTCCTCTTCAACAATTCATATGACAATATCCTAATACACTTTAGAAAATAAACACCATAGTCAATTACCAAGTTCTTCTCCCTCGTGGAGTTAGTGAAACTATCAATGCAACTCCCACTCCATGGCATTCACAAGACCCTTCTCCCTTAATAAGAGGATAGTCCAATTGTCACTCCCTCACTTCATCAGTTATTCCCACATGGAGAAGAATGACTTGCCTTCTCATCGAATGCATAATGTTAGTGCATGTAATATATAATATCCTATATATATAGTAGTGGTAGATCATATTGTACCAATCACAAATCTCAAATTCATCATTCCATCTTGAGTTGAGTAAATATATGTTTGGCACTTTTTGTGCTACGTGCTAGTATTCAAGGGCATTTAATATATTCATTATAATCATTAAGCATCAAGAAAAATCCTCTCATTCTAAAGCATTAAAGGAGCAACAAATAGTGATACATCTAAATTTAGTTTTTTTAAATGAGAAAATAATTTACATACATCATTGTAGGGCCCTTGTTTGTTTTCTTCGAATTTTTATACACTTTAAAAAGTTTGACCTAAGAGAACTTATCTCCTTATGAAAAAACAACATTGCTAAGGTAATTTATAGGTAACACATATTGGAAAAGGTAGAAAACATAGAAGTACACTAGGCAAGGAGAATCCATTGCTCATAAGGATGAATCTAGACTCAAAGAACTAGTTCACAATTACAAACTTGTTTGAAACCTACAAACCTATCCTCTAACAAAGGATAAATTATGAGGCATTCATATAAAAAAGAGATCACACTTTCAAGGTTGAGATACCAAATAGTCTAGAATCTACTTCAAAGGAAATTATTTTTCTATCATAGAACTAAGTATCGTGCTTCATTGTATTTTATTTCTTAATTCAACTATTGTAAAATATAATATATGATAATTTGTGCTTGGTTAATTTTTTACTTAATTAGTTTGGTTTGAGTTAAGTAATTTTATTTTCATTTATAATATTATACTTCTTTGAAGATGAATATAAGACTATTCTCTTTTAGTTTGATGTTAATTTAAGAAAAAATGAATGCTTACTAAACAAGAGATGCATTACATCAATTCATGTCAATGCTTTGATGGATTAGATCATGTTAGAATTTGATTTGTCAAAAGGTAACATATAAGATGTAATATAATTGATGAGCTACATTTTGAAATGGAAAAAAATGTGAAAGATTGAAAGCAAAAATACTATGAGTGCTATTTGAGTTTTGTTATGTTTAGTTTGTAATTTTTCTATAACTAGGCAAAGTAGATATAATTTAAAAAATTTGTAAAATAATTATACATTTTGAATTACCATTTGTAATTTAGCTTATGTGATTTTTAAGAATAATTAAGTGATAGAGTTGTGAACTTGTATACACAACATAGTAATAGACAAATTCAATGTCAAGTTAATCAATTAATTATCTAATATGTTCACAAACATGGGGATCAAAAAGTGACCAAGCAAACATGCTTAAGCATAATGTGCATGAACTCCAAAAAGTGTGCACAAGCCATAACACAATTGAGTTACAACATGGCTATATTATGGCCCATAAATGCATCTGAAGTATATGTTAAAATGTGTGTACATTACCTTCTAAACTAACAAATCCCTCTTTTAGGCATAAAAATTAATTGAATTTTCCAAGACTATAGGCATCTAATTATGCACTTAATGAAAAATATAGCATGTTCAAACTTCCTTCTCGTCATATTTACAAACTTTAGATCAAAATTCTATGAAACTACCACCTAATTGTCATTCAACTTCTCAGCTTTCTAATCATATAAAATTTTCTAAATTTTAGATGGATTGAGGTATTGACTTTTAGATATTTTTGTGTATGCCTCAAATACATATGTTTTTTTTTTCTTCATAATGTTGATCTATTTATCCAAAGAATAAAAAATATTAACATTTGCTATACACTTCATTTTCAACATGCATGAAAAAAATTATTTTTTGATATTTTATATGGAAATTAGGGGACACACATGCTTAGGATCAACTTATTAGGTCCAAAAAATATCAATAATTTTTTTATAAAAAATGTATAACTTGTATTGCTCACTCTTAGATATCTCTTCTCCATCTGGTTTTAAAAATAGTTAATGAAACAAAAAAATTAGGGGCACCATATTATATTTTACTGATAATAAGGGACTTTTTTTGCATGCACTCAACATTTGACCCTCTTAATCTTAAGAATTTATTAAAATTCTTGGTAATGTAGAAGTGTTGACCACACCAAAAAACTAAGAGCAAGGGTAGACTATCTTGAGAAAATATTTAAACTTTCCAATCACAAACACTTATCAATTATCTTTAACCAACTAAACACCAATGAAAGATGAAACACCAAACACACGAACACCAAATTTTTGCATGGAAACCTAATATGGGAAAAACTATAGTGAGAATCAAACTCACTATATAAATAACTAAATACGATATTTTAGGCACAAGGCCAAGGAAGCTCACTTCTCTTGATTTGGACTTGCAGGCTAAGATGCACAAACTTAGGGCAAGATATAATAGACTTGTAAGCTGAGACATGATCTCAAGGCAAGATACAAATATGCACAAGGTGCCGAAAGGACTCATTGTCTTTCAGTAGGTACACAGGAATTATGAATTAAAATGAACAATATCTCATGATCATGAAATAGTCTTTGAACCTTTTATTCAAGTGACCAATATCATGACAAACACAACTCACACATTCCCTTCCTCAAAACTCTCTCACACAGAAAGACATGATCATCAAAGGTCATAAAAAATTGATATTCACACTTTTGTTTCCCACATATGCTTCCATAACCCTCTCAATAAATCCACTTTAAGTCACACATCCGCACATATATTTATATCACCTTATTTACAAAAACTCTCGACTAGGTCAACCACAACCAAAATAATCATAGTTTACACAAAGTTAGCCATCATAAGCAACTACGCTAAATGCAGTCCACACTAGGAGATAAAGAGGACCCCAAAACATCACAACATGTCTTCCTAAGTTGATTCGAACAAACCACACACTATAAGACATCCTCCAAAGTTGGCATCAAATGAAACATGTGGATAAATTGTAAATCACGTTAACTAGTTGATTGAAAAACATTATCCAATACAAATTACTTAATGCGGATCTTCACACACCATGATAAGACCCATAATAACACCTTAACTCAACCTTCGATCCATATCCAGACCAAAAGGGTATGATACAAATAAGATGAACCGACAGAGTCGATCAAAGACTAACACAAATGATAACTTCAAACAACAAACCAACATAACTTCACTTGCCAAGAAAACCAACACTTGAATTTTGAACTGGAACACTGCACAAACAATATGAACATCTCCTCTAAGCCACAACAATTGAATCAGCTTAGCGGAGCATTCTTCAAACCATTCCTAACAAACAACCTCACTATCAGCAAACTACAACAACTAACTTTAACACCTGAACAACTGAAGACTTGAAAACATAATAGTGCAACATCCACAAAATATATACGTTAAATCTAGAAATGCAAGCCATCATCTTCAAAAGAGGAGGAATGTAGATCAGTCTCCCATAAAGATTTTAGATACTGTTTCCTGCATATTTTAGCTTCCACTATTATCGCCTTCTAGAAACACCACATACTCATTTAGTATCACCAGTAGACACTATAACAATATTTGAACATTCATTTTCAGACCATCTCATGTTAGGAACAAATCCACACATATTAAGTTGACATCAATGACAACACTAAACACACATCGCTAACAAGAAGCTAGACTTGGAGCACTACAATTCTTGATTTTGTCATATCTTCAAATTTTTAGTGTAAGCATCTTGAGCTACTTGTCAAAGTTCAAGTTTTGCTTGTTGAAAAAAATTGTCTATCATTGACCACCCATTTTTATGCACTTGTCATAACAATAAATAGAGTGTTTACATAAGGTTTAATATTATTTAATTTTAAAAAACATACATGATATAAGCTATCCCAAGGCATAAAAATATTAGACTTCCTCTGATATTTTTCACTCCTCACATTTTCACACTTCCTTAGCACCTACAAACAATAAGGTTTCTGTTGACCTCTCTTGGCAAACATGGGCTCCCATGGTGCAGAATCTGCAAATGTAGGCTCCATTCCTACTTCTTCACGTTCGAATTGCAAGGAACTCAAGGGAAAAAGATTCACAATAACACTATATGGAGATGGCAGGGTTTGATCCCTTCACTTCCCTGCTTCAAATCATTCCCTTTACACTCACCTTTAATGTCAGGTCTCTCCAAGGGGTTAAGCCATGGGGGGATGGAGTTCTCCCTCTCTCTCAATCCACTACGCTTGTGTCTAAGGGAGAAAAAAATCAAAAGGGTTATGACTTCTCTTTTGCCCAAATCAAACCACCTAGGGCTTTAGCTTATGGAATGTCAGGAACCTCTAATAGGCGCTTTGTGTAGGGGTCTATTGTATCTAGAGGAAACAAAAACCTTTCTCTGATATATTCGCAACACTCTGGGCACATTTCAAAGATCATTGTTGATAGCCTTGTCCATGATAGAGAGGATTTCCTTTAGGAACATGCTTCCATTTACATATTTGTCAAAATTTGACCAAGTTGTGTGACCTCCATGCATGGATTTCCACCAATTTGAAAGAAGGGTTGAAAGAAGAGATATGTATCTTTCCTTGTGAGAGGATTTTTTTCATTCTTGAGTTTGAATCTTTAGAGGATGTAGCATCATAAATTGTACCCTTAATTAGGGTTGTACAATTCCATGCCTAGGTTAGCACCCGACTTAGTGTGCATCATTGCATTTTGTATTTTCAAGGTTCCTTTATGCATTTAATTATTAATTTAATTAAATCTAAGGTTCCCTCTCATCAATTCACGTATTATAAAATTGGGCCCTTGACCCTAAGTGTACGCCTTTTTATTTTTATTTTAATTAATCCTGATAAAGTCCTAATTTTGATCTTCAAAGGACATTTTTGCACATCTAAACACCTTCGATTGACCCACTGAGTTGGATTTGACTTTATAATCATGGTATCTTGCATCCCTAGAAATTTGGAAAAATTTCAGCTAGACTGGAGCGACCACCACATCAGTCTCGACTTTTTCTCCTCGAATTTAGAGAGCTTAATTTGGTAGTATTGTAATGTTCAAATCTTACTTTTTTGCAAAATTTCATCAATTATAGGTCAGCTTATGATCAAAATTAAAGTTAGGGTTTCATATATATAACCTTTTCTTTCCTCATTTTATGGATCCATTCATTAGTAATTGAAGGAGACTTTTATGAAGTGAAAGTGCAGGTTTTATGTGAAGTCTACAATTAGTAAATTTATCATCAATCAAGTCTTCATCAATGTTTTTCAACATCCATGGAAGCTTATGAGATATTGAAGAATAATAAGGAGATCACCTACTGTTGTTTGGCTTGTACCTATCCCTCAGGGTTTGGTATGGTTTCATGTTATTTTCATATGTCTATTTGAGTTTTCAGATCTACACATCATTCATTTTCAGATTTACATTATTGCTTTAGATTTACATTGCATTTGTGATTTGAAGCATTTACATTACATTCATTTAGGTTTTTTACTCCAAACATATGGTAGAGCTCTAGTTTGCATTTTAGCTCATAGGAATAATACAAACACGTGAGATTCTAGGGCACACACACTTTTCAATACTTTATTGGCTATTTGTGGAGGTGGAAATCACCAAAACAACGGGTTTGACTAAGGAAAAACCCTATATAGCCACAAACACACCATTTTCCATCTTGCAGGCACAAGTACAGGTTTCCATCGGAGAGGACAATTTTTGGGAGATCCCAACAATTTGTCACAGACCCATTTCTAGAATTTGACCCTGGATCTCAAGGACTAGAGCACCCAACACCCTAGTCCTCCTCAGTCAGGTGCAAAATTTAGTAGTTTTGATCCAAAGCACTTCAATCTCCAGATTTCCAGTTTCTGGCCCAGTATAGTCTCTAGGACTAGAGCGCCCAACGCCTTAGTCCTGTCAATTTAGTCTTAGATTTTAGTATCAAGTGCACATCAAAATTCCTCTCTCATATCTATAATTTGTGTCTCAGTTTTATTTCTGTATCCAACTGTTATTTAGTGTTATTCTAATTGTTCTCATTACTTCTACTAGCTTAGTTTGAATCTTACATTGAACACATTCCCTTTCATATCAACAAAGGAATAGAAACTCTAAAAGTATTCCTTGACTCTCTCTCACAAGAATTAGTCAAAGTGAATCACTTCCTTAGTCTCTTTCATATTCCAATGTATGGATGAGAGTGGGATTAGGTCCTAGTTTACCCAATTCCATTTTTCACCATCACATTTTGGTGAACCCGACCTTCTTACATTTGCATTTTATGATTAGATCTTATTGTTGCATGTTTCTTTTCTATCAAAAACGTAAAAATCTAAAATATATTGTTATATGCATTATGTATTCTTAAGTTTTATATGTTCATATGCTTGCAATCAATTAATCACATAATTACTTCATTGTTTAGACATTCATTTTACTTTCTTTACTTGCATTGTTTTTTTCATTGTATTTTGTAAAAAAAAAAAAGACATTTTCAAATATTTGCATGTTGCCAAAAAAAATTCGAGGCACTGCCCCAAACCCCATTCCATGTCGTCAATCTTAAGGTGACGCATTAGCCTTCACTTTGCATCATAATAGTTTCTTAGACCTTGTTCTAACACTTCACCCCCTTCCTAACAATCCTACTAAGGAAATTTTGAGGCAAAAGGATGATTTCAATAACATGTTTATAATGATCTCCCTTGTAAAGATGAAGCATTAATAAATAGTGTTATTCCCTCTCCCAGAATTGTCCCTACCTATGAGGACAACACTGTGAAAGAAGATATTTTTAACACTTCTCCCAATGATCTTCCTATTTGGGATGAACCATTGGATGATGATGTTGATTATTCTCTTAATTATTTTTTTCTCCGATGAAAGTACCTTGGTGAAAAAGGATGATATTATGGTAAAAGAGGGTGATATGATTGACAATTCCCTTAATAACACATCACCTCCCCAAATTAGCTCTACTCATGAGGCCCCCCCTAGTTCAAGAAGAGATTGTTAATATTTATTTCAAAGATCTCCCTTTCAAGGATGAAGCTTTGAAGAGAAATTTTGATCATTTTCCTAGCAAGTACCTACCCCATGTGAATCCTTTGATGATAGAGGATGATACGATGTCTACCTTTCCTAGTAACACTATACCTTCTTTCAATAGCCTTCCCTCTATGGATGAAGCATTAATGCCTAGTTCTAGTCCCTCTCCCAAAACTGATCCTATCCATGATAATATTTTGGTGCAAGAAGAGACTATCAACACTTCTTTCAATAATCCCCATCATAAAGATGATGTTGATCCTTCTCCTAAAATGTACACCCCTTGTAAGGATACTATGGAACAAGAGAATGATATCAGGTTGCAAGGGTTTAATAACATTAATACTCGCCTCTATGAGGATTTACATTTCATTCAGTCCAAAGAAAAACCTATTCATGAAGAAGTGTTTAAGGTTGATAATCCTCTTTGTGAACCACTTGATGGTTTTAGTTCACTAGACCTTCCTCACATATTCCCAAACCATATTTGATCAATATGATACAAGCGAATGGTTATGAAATACCTAAGAAACCCCTCTTCATGGTTCAAGATGGTAGTCATCCTCAAAATTCTCAACCTCTCAACAAACCTCTCTTAGTGGTTCAAGGTGTTTATAGTAATGATGCCTTTTGCACTCCTAACAAACCAGGTTTTACTGTGCAAGGGGGTTATCATGGGAATAAGAGTTCTTATGAGTATGCCAAACAAATCACCCGAGAGAGTTACAATTCATTTGCCCACACATATAATACAATAAACAATAGGCAACCTAATCCTCCTCTAGTCATTCCTTCTTCACTTCCTGCTTCTCAACCTATTCTTCCATCAACACCTCATATATCACAACATCTTGGTAAAGAGTATGATCTTATTGAAAAACTTAAAGCCACTCCTACCAAAATATCTCTTTGGGAGATGCACCTAATAATATGGCTTCTTTGATTGATCCTACAAAAGAATCTAAAGCTCAAATTGTGTTCATACAAGATTAGTTACCCTCTCATGAGATCCAACATCAATATGACCCTCTTATGATTTTTGTTCTAATCAATGATGCTATAAGAAGAACCTTAGTGGACAATGGATCTGGCCTTAATATTTATAGCATCAATTTATTGCATAAGATTAAGGTGGATCCTTCTCTTACTCAACGTGATTCTCTTTCTATTTGTGGCTTTGACAATGTTGCAAAAACATCTTTAGGTACTATAACCTTGCCTATTAAGGTAGAACCTGTTATTTTACCTATGCTTATCTACATCATGCCCAATAAACTTACTTACAACTGTGAGTTGAGAAAAACAACACCACAGGAGCCCAAATGATCTCTGCAAGCTGAAATAAACATGTTACAGGGAGAAGCAAGGAAGCAATAGAAAAAAACCAAATACACAGAAAAATGCTCAAAAAGGATGAAAGCTCTGTATTCACCAAAAATGTGTAATGTGATTTATGATACAAACAAAAGAATTAACCTCTAATAGGTCAAGAAACCCTAAAAGGGAAAACCCTAGGTTTGCACATAATAATTAATAAAAGAATTAATTATTATGCACCTAATGTTAGCTTAAGTGTAAAAGAGATAAAGGGGAGCTTAATTAATTAAACAAATATTGTTTAATTAATCAAGTAAAGACCCGATTACTCTAACACCCCCCATTAAGCTAGACTTAGGGAGAAGCTAAAACCTAGAACAACTACTGAAAGAAGGAAAGATGGGTCTCGACAACAAGGCCTAATCAGGTACCCAAATACAACCAAATCTCTATGAACCAGAGAAATAGAGAAAACCACGTGGGAAAAAACTCTACTCCAAACAGAGATGGAAAAGCAAGAAGAACACCACTGAAGCAGGAAATAGCTACAAACACTCTCGAAGAGTAACTGCTGATCTGAAGAACCTCCACTAAAATAGAACATGACCAGGTAGAGAAGATTGTAATCTGCATGAGTGCCCTCAAATGACACTACTCAAATCAGATGGCAAACAAAAGCAAACAACTGAACTCAAAGATAGAGATCGCATGAGAAACCAAAGCATGAAGAGTTGATCAATCAAACCAAGGAAGCATTAGAACGAACTGGACAAACCTCCCCATAATGCTGAAGAGGGAGAGGGATAGGTACACTAAAAAAACGGCCAACAAGAACTGCATGACGAAGAACCAGGAACATCGAAGGCGCAAAGAAAGTACATGGTGTCATGAAAGGAACACTCACTTAACACACATCATGAGGCGAATGTCGTGGAAGGAACACTCACTGGACAAAGGTAGATGGCAAGCAAAAGGCAAACATCAACCCCCCATGGCACTTTATAAGTAGTGCATGTACAATAAGGCACAAGATGTGCAAGATCCCAAGTAAACAATGCATGATGGCACTTTATCTCAGTGCATTTGCATAAATAAAAAACTACAATGATAAGAAGACTGGAAACAGAAAGAACAACCAAAACTGAGACATCCTACTCAAAGAAAGAGATCCCAGGCCCTGAAACATCCAAGATATCTACCAGAGTGTTGAAAAGCAAAAAACTGAATAAAATATTCCTAGAGCATAATCTGGAAAGAAAACTCATATGAATGGAAAGTACACAGAACAAGCTTTCCAACAATATAAAGTTTTCGAAAAACAGAGTTCACATGCTCATGCTACGGCCCCAGAAGTGTAGAAAAGAGACCCCACTTTGACTAGAAAAAAGTACAGTCAAACAACAAAATTAGAAAAAAAATTCCAACACCATGACGTTCGACTTGGAACCATCTTTTCGACGCCTATTCATTTTCGAAAAAACGACTCCGTTTGCCCAAGTTATGACAAAAAAACCAACCCCCCCTTCAAAGGCAAGAGAGAAGGGCAACGGTGGTTGTTGGGTGGCAGGGTCGGGCAGAGGTGGCCCGACGGCGGCGCTTCGGTGGCGGAGCGACAGCCGGGCGGTGGTGGAGGTGGTTGGGCAGGCAAAGGCGGTCGCGGGCGGAGTAGGGGCAGCCGAGCGGAGCAGAGGTGGCCGCAAGCAGTGGGTGACCGACGGGACTGAGAAGCGTCGACGGGTGGAGGCTGTGGGGTTGGGAAGCGCTGGCAGGCGGCCAGAGGGGCCGATGGAAGCCGACGAGGCCGGGAGAGGCCGGCGGTGACGGGGCCCAGCGGCAGGCGGGGCCCACCCTATGAGGGCCAGCAAGGTCCGACCTGACAGGGCCGACAACAAAGCCAGGGGGCCCCACGGTACCCTGTGTACCGTGGGGAAAACCCCCAAAAAAGATTTTTTGAGTTTTGAAAAAAAAAATTCCAAAAAACTTTGAAATTTGATATTTTTTATTTTTTTCAAAAAATCAAATTTCAGCCTGCATGCCGTAAAAAGGCAAAAAAATTTAATTTGTTTTTCTCGAACTGCGTGTCAAGGCCGTACGACCTGGTACAGAAGAACAATATACCCCTAGAGGCTCAAGTGTCGAAAGTGGCCAAGTTTTATATAACCATAGGGGTTTTGGGGCCTTCTGAGCACGATGGTAAGGTTCGTTTAGGCCCAAAGTGCTCAGAAAAAAAGCCTATCCCTAGGTGCACGAAAAAACTTCTGAAACCCCAAATCTGCTTCCAATGCAAAATACTCAAAATAAGAACAGGTAGTTGCAGATTTGAAGCTCTGATACCATGTGAGAGTTGATAAATACAACACCATGGGAGCCCCAATGATCTCTGCAAGCTGAAATAAACATGTTACAAGGAGAAGCAAGGAAACAACAAAGAAAAACCAAATACACAGAAAAATGCTCAAAAAGGATGAGAGCTCTGTATTCACCAAAAATGTGTAATGTGATTTATGATACAAAGAAAAGAATTAACCTCTAATAGGTCAAGAAACCCTAAAAGGGAAAACCCTAGGTTTGTACATAATAATTAATAAAAGAATTAATTATTATCCACCTAATGTTAGCTTAAGTGTAAAAGAGATAAAGGGGAACTTAATTAATTAAACAAATATTGTTTAATTCATCAAGTAAAGACCCGATTACTCCAACAACAACCTTCTCTTAGGACGACCTTAGCTTCATAGTATGCAAGTTGTCCCTTCTACACTTCATCATAGCGTCAAGTTTATGTACAACAATAAGAAGTATACTTTGTTTGATGATACCAATTTACAAGCTTGTTTGCAAACTTCATCTTCTAAATCTTCTTCAACTAATTCTAATTCCTCTCCAAGCATTGCTACTTCTTCAAGTACTCCTAATCCTTCTTCCACTCAAATCGAATCACCATCTTCTCCCAAAGATACTTCTTCACCAAAAGAAGTGCTCTTAGGTGATGATTGGGGATCTTTGGACTTTACACCTACCTTTCTAGGAGAGTATAAAGTCCCTCCAAGAGAACCTAAGACTAAAAAGGAGAAAGACATAGATGAATTTAAAAAGCAACCCATTTTGTCTAAACAACTAAGTAACAATTTTGTGGCTGCTTCTAATTCAAACAATCCTTCAAAATCTTCTTATGACATTGAGACCTATGAGGCCACACCATCTCTTTCTGATATGGCATCCCTTTATGGTCCCGGTTTTCACATCTTAGCTAAGAGTGGATATAATGGCAATGGTTGTGGTGCAAACGAACAAGGGATTAAGGTTCCGTTATAAAATAACATACGTGAAGCTTCATTTGGACATGGATATAATCCTTCAAAGCCTACCAAAGCATCTAAAAGACCATCTCTCAATGTAAATGCTATATTTAGTAGTGATGACGACTTCATTTCAATTAGATCATCCTCTAAATCTCTCAACACTCATTCCACTCATAAGGAAATTATGATTGACAGGTCTCTTTATGAATCTTCCCAAGAGATTGGCAATCCCATTCATGAGGCTTTATCTTCTATTAATTCCAATATCCTCTCTTATAAAAATGAGGCCCTAATGAATTATACGTGTCCCTCTCCTAAGGTTTCTTGTGTGCAAGAGAAGCATGACTTAGTGACCTATTCTTCTCCTAGAGATTACTTTCTTGATCAAGAAAATTCAATACTTATCATCTTATACATGTTTTTGCTCTCATTAATTGTAGAGCATTTAAGATGTTGTATTCAAATTCTTCATCCAATCCATCATATAATTAAATAACATTAGTGGCTATTATGTTGCTCTTTACCATGTGACATTCATAGCTTACCTATTGGGGGCTCGTTGTCATTCATGATAGTACAATTTCATGTGAAATCATAATTTGTAAGCAACATAATAGCCCATTTTTATCTCATTGCTTGTCTCTTTGTAAGGGGGCAAGAATGATTTCAAACATCTCTACTTCTAAGATTTAAACTCCCCCTTTTGTGAAGTAGTGTCTTCTATAAGTATCTTTTATTGATTGTGGAGGTGTATATCCCTATGGGGATCTCCTTCCTCTTATTGGAACAAGTATCCCTAATGAGGATTTTATGTACATATCTTTAATTGGAACCTTTCCCTTAGCATTGGAAGTCTCTAACCATTCATCAAATCCTTTTCTTCATTAAATGGTATCTTTTATAATGAACCCTTCTATATGGTGGGTGTGCTTATCCCCAATGAGGATCTACGTCCTTTTAGAAGAGTGTTTCTTCTACAAATGATCCCTCTTTGATGTCCTTGCTATCATTGGTTCCATTGTCAAGAACCTGGTTAGGTCTTGTTGAGGACAAGGATTTTTTTAATTTAAACCACATACCTAATAGAAAAAACAAAGGGATGATAAAAAGAATATGAAAATCTACATTGTTGTCCTCTTGATGTCTAGCCTGTGAGAGGGGATTAGGTGCCAAGGAGATGGGGAATGCAAAGGGGTAAGAGGTCCAAAAGAGGCCAATGAAAAGATTTGAACAAGAAAAAAAGTTGTCAGATAACTATCATAGGAGACAATAAAGGAATACTATAAATCCAAAACAAAAACACCCATGGCAAGAGGAGACAACAAGAATACTAGAAAAAATAAGGAGGAAATTGAATTTGGAAAAGAAGTGAGAATAGCAAGCCCAATTAGAGAAGAAAGAAGACAAAAACAAATGGACTTTGTAGGAGAATGGAAATTGTGGCAAAGATGAAGTAAAAGCACGCCAATGTGGGTGCTACTAGAAGAAATAAGCAAGACAAGGGAAGAGTAGAAAAGACCCCAAAGAGCTTACTTGCATACCAAAATGAGGCAAGACAATTACTAAATAGTATAGAAAACCCCAAAGAGCTTACTTGCATACAAGAATGATGCAAGACAATTACTAAATAGTATAGAGAAAACTATTAAAGAATATGGCATATCCAATAGATTATTTGTTAGGAGAATGCAATAGCATGGAGACCCCTACACTACCACGATCTCTCACAAACCCTAAAAAAAAACTTAATTTGCCCTAAAATTAATTAGAGACACCCCTTGTGGAAGCATATGTATTGTCTCTACCATACTACAAAATTAGATATAGTGCTAAACTTGATGGTTGTATTGTTGTGCCCTCATGACCCAATTCAAAAATGCATAATAGACTAAATACGGAACACACAACATTTTTTCTTTAAGTTAAAAAGAAAATTGTATTGCATGAAAGGCAAGATTTTTGGTAGACTTAAAAAAAGTTTATTGTATATGTAGATATTGCATATAAAAATTTTAATTTTAGATTTAGCAAGTTAATAATTATTTTAATAAAAATTAAAAATGCATCCATTGTGCTTGGTTAACACATGCCAACATTTTGAAGGGCAACATTGAATGGATAATTATTATTGAAAATTTGCTTGGCAAGACAAATCAATCATCAAATTTAGGTCCTTAGTAGGGTGGACATGGGTGTCACCCATCGAAGAAATTCTCAACAAAATGAGAAAATATACATATGTATATTTTAAAATAAATTTAAATGTATGTTTTTATGTAATATTTAATTATTGTCTCCAAAATATGGGAATAGTTTTGTCATCCTAATACAATGTCCGCAATCCTCTTTCCATTGTGCTTTGTTGGATGTCCATACCTTCTTTCAAAGCACTTGTTTTGGTAGAGGCTAGTGGTATGCTCAGGTTGAACATTAGCTTGATGAATTCACATTTAGTAGTTTGCAAGTAAAGCATTCCAAGAGATGCCAAAACGTTAAGACTCCACCAAACTTTTTCACTTTGAATATATGTTAATAAACTTATTATGAAGAATTTTACATACATAATACATGCAAATTTTCTCTTGATATCAAATGCAAAACTTTACATCATCTCCATAAACAATGGAAACCAAAATTACAATAAAGCCTAATTTAAAAGTTTCTAGGGGAAGAACACCAATAGTTGAGCATGTATGAATTGTTGTGAGGGTTGTTGATACTTTTTGTTCCAATAATAGTACAAATAAAATCTATTGTTTGAAACATAAAATATCAATTTTTGTGTTTATGCACCAATAGTTGTGACCTTAAAGTGATATTGTTAGGAAATGTGTCATTAGTTGTGAAAAGTAACCAATCATATGATGCCACATCAGCTACACAAGTATTGGGGCCTCTTTTGCACGCCTATTAGTTTCACTTTTGGGGGGGGGGCTCTTTTGGACACCTTGGCAAAAAACATGCTGATGTGGCACCATACTTGATGATGTGGCACTGAAACCTTAGTTATAAGCAGGGGACTTGACAAGTAAGCTACTGTAAAAAATTGGGAGTGATTTGAAATTTCCATGTAAGATTTTGAGAAGTGCAAAGTTAGGGTGCACAACTATTGGGTCCTCTCCCCTAGTATATCTTCTATATGTTCATCAAATACTATCTTGTGTTTCAATTTTAAGTGCAAGGGTGAATAAATTCAATCTGATTTCTCTCACTCATTCAATACAAATCAAGTAGAAGCTTCTATAATGGCTAGTGCAATGCCTTTTTTAGTTCTAATTCCTTCCATTGGTATCTTTTACCAGACAAATTTATAATTTGCCGAGGATCAATACACATTCTTAAGCATTTTAGTCAATATCTTAAACTTCATTCTTTGACCAGCTAATTACAGTTGTTTCCATCATTTGGCATAGCCAATGTAATTTGATTGGGACATGAAGACTGCGTTGATTTGAAAAATAATATTGAAATGCATTTGAAGTTAGGCTAATTTTTATGCCATTCTTCAAATTGAAAAACTGGTATGCTTTGGATTTGAAAAGTTTCCAAAAAGCTATTGCTTGCATCATGACAAATGTTCTATTTTTAATAGGTTTACCAACCACCAAAAAAACAATGCTAACCTTTTGCTTTAGTTAATTTACCCAGATCCGTAGATCCTATTGTGAAGAACCTAAGCTATCCGATGAACACAAGGAATGGTTGAAGAAAGAAGTCACGTATCGCCTAGAGGACAAAACAACATAAAGAACCAACATACAAATGCGCCTGGTCATTTCTCCCTCCACCATAGATCTCATTTGCTTTATGCCAAGCCATCGTATGACTATAAATTCCTCATTGCAGTCTCATATTTTAACTTCACTTCAAAGGCCGCACATTTTAGAACTAGACTCGCAATTAATGCACACTAGAATTTTCATGAATCTCTAAAACTTATTATAAATCTTTCTGTGGATTAGTTTAAAGTTTTAGGGGCTCCGAACTCCCTCATATGCCAAAAGGTATTCTTTAAATCTGCTCGAGTACTAACAATGGACGCCGCCCTTATACATGATAGACACCCCATCTCATCCACTGGACAAAAACACAACAACAAAAAATAGATGCAGCCCCCCATGTGATAGGATTTCCACAACTTATAGACCAGGCTCCTAAATCGTATAATTAAAATTAAAAAAATTCCTCAATATAATTAACATTACAATACTTTTAAAATACCCATGGCACTATGGGTATATTAGTGCTCATCGATATACCACCGACACCAAAGAAAACCAAAGCTCAAATTTAAAACTCCAAGTTGTATTGTACAAGTGATACAAAAATCTTATACATGTTCTGGTATCAAGAAGTTTTAACATGAACTGAATAATACAGAAAGTACACATCACGGTAGTACCTAATAAGAGTGTATTGTATCATTAATTGAACGCTGTTTCACATGGCATTTACATATAAAACTAATTCCTTGCCATCAATTGTTGATGGTTTTTCTTGACAAATACTTCGCATGTATTGACAACCATTTATCCGTCTTCCATTCAATGCAAAGAAAAATAGCAGAAAATGTCTTTAAAAAATCTGCATTCCATACTGTTAAATTGGCCTTTGAGGGTGGCTGGAATAGAAGGCCTGTGATGAGAGGAGCTTGTAAGCTTAATCAATAGTTCCATGGAGTTTTCTGCCAAACGATGGTGGACCAAGGGTCTAAGTTTGGGGATGGCAGGGGATTGGCAGTGCAGGTGTGATGGGCTGGAGGTGCAAATACATATAATACTAAAAAAATTAGTTATAAAAAGATGTGTAAGAGCCAAGTATAAGAATTTCAAATGAAACTTCGGCATACCACGTAAAGTTTACAATATTAAACATTACAAACACGACAATGATTGGTGGAGATCTGGGAGCAAATCTTCCAATAGGGTTGAAGGGCAATGCGCCTCATGAAGGTTTGGGGGCAGTGTCCCTTGTAGGGTCCAGGAGTAGTACCCGTGGCACATTCCTTGTCATGATACAATATGGGATTGTGGAGCAAAAGCCCCGCCACCAAACACAAATTAAGGCCTTCAAAAACCACACTAACAACCTTCATGGTGAACGGCATTTTCACAATTCTATCACTTATTTTTTCCAACACAAAATCCTTACTATTCTGAAACTTGGGAATGATTTGAAATGAAGTTATAAGGCAAATTTATAGTGTTTGGGGTCTGGGTGGGGCCCATAGGCCATTAGGATTCAGGCCTGGGCACGAGTTTCAAATTTTTAATTTTTTTTTAAATGGATTTTTAACACTGCCTGGCCTGGGAGTCCCCCAGATGTCTCAAAGACATCCATGTATCTCCCATGCCAGGAAATGAAAAAAGAGAACATCCCAGAAGCAACCCATCTGCAAGGGAGGTCCTGGAAACGTCCCTGGAACAGCAAGGGGATGTCCCCTCCAAGTTCCCATGTCCCCGTCCCGGAAATGCAAGGATTTTGGAGGGGCCTGTCCTTGTGGTTCACTGTCAGAATTCTTAAATTATTTCTCAAATCGATCGTCTAAGAAGAAAGTATATTTCTTTGTCAATGAAAAGAAGTTATAAAAGACAAAATTCTCTTTGGAAAAAGCAATCTAGAACAGTCACAAAGAGACCTGCATCAGCATGAGGAGAAAGTGTCGGGAATTTAAACCATCTTATTTTTCTTGCGAGTAGGCATCTACTGATCAGAACGTTCACGGATTGTAAAATAAGTTACAGTGACCTGAATGGTAGCAGAGCCAAGGTTTGAACGTTTGATGAGAGTAGTCAGCAAGGATGAGAAAAATGAAATATTCTTTGTTTAATGGGTTATCTGCTGTATTAATGTTTGTCAAATTTTGGATAAAAAGATGGAGGAGATATTGCTTTGCTAGAAGTGCCAAGGAGTATGAGAACAACTTTTTCACTGCAGCATTTGAGATCTGCACTGCCTCCAGTGGCCCTTGGTGTTTCAGCCAAGCTTTTTATAGTTATAGCACTTTTTCCATGGGCGAAGGTGTACCTTTTATCAATTTGAGATATTGCTTGTCCTACTTATCACCCTCGATTCAAGTGGCACACCTGGCATTTCATAACAAATAAATTGAATAATGCTTGTAAATTGTTTTTTACAACTTAAAACCTGTCACATATAGTTCATTGGTCTCTCTAAAAACATCATAAACTAATAACAACAAAAATAAATTGCAAAATGAACAATTAAATCCATTATGACAATCCGCTGGAGGTATTCAACTGAATGCAACAACCAAGAAGACAAACACTCACATTCAGTTCATAAATTACTTTTCCTAGATTGCAGAAGATATAATTCTCTAAGGTTCCTAAATGAAGAGTAATGGTTTTAATAAAGGGCTTTAACAAGTTGGCTGCTTCATTCAATCAAGTTCAATAATCTTAATATAAAGTGATTAGAAATAGAGGACCATTAAAACTTTCTTTATGAAAGTTTCCTTAGCTCTATATAATAAAAATTATGTATTGTTTATCCCCAGTATGATTGCTCAAAGTAGATGAGAGAAACATCATTAAAAACGGTCCAAATATAACAATGTTCTTCAAAATAACCCGACACAAGACTGAGGGCTTGCAAAGAACTATATACTGAGTCAAAATAACCCTACACAAGACTGAGGGCTTGCAAAGAACTATATACTGAGTCAATCTGTATAAAGTTTTGTATCGTAAAACAAGAATTATTTTTCATTTACAATTTTATCCACAAGATCAAACATGATTCAAAATTTGCCCACAATAATCCAGACTCTATGGAATCAGTTCAGCGAGCTTCGTATTGAACAACTGCACAAAAGACATTTAAAGATGTGAACCTAATCTTTTCTGGATCACTGAATTAAGAAGATAAAATAAATCAACATAAGCAAGACCATATCAAAATAAAAATTTCAATCATACAGTGGAGATCTAACAGGCTTTGAAAACTTGCATCTACTCAATAGCTGTAACCTATACACACTTTGAATTTTCAGGTTTTTCAACTGTTTTCAATTGGCATTCATCATTCACCTTAAATTTTTGTGCTTTTAATTTTCTTTCCTTTCAAAATCATACTGTTTCATTAAACAACAAACTAATGGAAGAAACTAAATTAGAAAGTCACAAGGCTGAGTAGGGCAGTAAAAAGTCATTGCTACAATAAAAGGTACGAAATCTTACTCCTCCTTGTGCGTTTCTTGTACAAGATACGGTAACCACATTCTCTGCACTGGATTACATCGCCAGGCTTCAGTGCATTCTCAGCTCCACAGTCTACATTATCAGGGAAGAATGAGGAGACAGAATTGTTGGAAAAACATTAAGACAATGCATCTTAAATCACTGTGAATGTTTAGAAAGAAGGAACAATGCAAATGAATTGCAATTTTATCAATCCATTTGAGAGGGCAAGGAAAATCAATCTACGTACCTCCACAAATGTAACCGACAGGTTCAGGCACTGCAGGTCCATCCATAGTACTCAAAAGTTCAAAACCTGCTAGGCCATAAAATAATAAAATATTGTCATGAAAATATTTTCATAAAGTTTGTTGAAATTATAAATTATAAAAGGTTTGTTAAAGTTATCATGTTGTGGCTAATAATTATTTATTTAATTATTAGTCTATTATCCTCTACGCTTAAGCTAAACTTGGGCATTTAATAATATTGTACGTATTTAATTCTAATTATTAAATACACATTATCCCTTTAAGGTTGCACACATTTAGGGTTGCTAATCTCCTTTTATAAAGATTGTATTACAATTCTTTTTCTCTGAATAATAATATTTTTCTTTAGAGCCATTATTGTTTTTTTGCTTCCATTCTTCTCTGGTGTTAGGTATTTTGCTTGCAGGTGTTCTTGGGATCTCTGAAGTTGTATTTCTCAACTTCTTCATGGTATCAGAGCCTACATCTACTGCTACTTTTGTTCCTGATTTTTTAGAAGATTTTTTGGGGGCTAAGGTTTCAAGTTTTTTCAAAGTTTTTTATTTGGATTTGTGGTGCTTCTTTGTTTTTTGGACATTTTGGGCTCAAACGAACCTCACCGTTGAGCTCATAACACCCCAAACCCCTATTTTCATATTAAATTTGTCAAATTTGGACAACTTTAGCCTCTAAAAAAAATTGGTTTTTGCCCAATTTTGGGCACGAATTTCAAGAAATTTGTCAGAAAAAAAACAAAAAAATTGTTTTTGGCAGTTTTACAGCTTACCTAGGCCGAAAAGCAAAACAATTTTGAAAAACCATTTTAAAAAAAATGTTTTTTGTTTGAAAAGCAAAAAGGGTAGGGGGTCGACGGCCTCTACAGGTTCGTACGGCCCGTAGTGGGCCGTGGACCCTACCCCACCACCTGCAGCAATTGTCGCCACCCTCCGGCCCTCATGCAAGTGCCGCCACCCTTTGGCCCTCGTGCAGATGTCGTCGTTTGGCCGGTCCATACCTTGGGTCTCGCCGTCGCCAGCCCCCCGCCGACGTTTTCTGGCCCCGCACATTTTTTCCAACCCCCGCTAATTTTCCTGATGGACATTATTTTTTTCGGTAGGTGGTATTTTTACCGACGACCTGTTTTTTTTCTGACAGCAGAAAATATTCTAGGAATATTCTGCTGACGTCAGCAGTACGAACAACTTGCATGGCCCCCTGTGACCCTCTTTGTGCCCTAAAAGAGGGGTTTTTTTCTTTTGGCCATAACTTGGACATACGATATCGTTTTTTGGCAAACGAGATATCGTCGAAAAGCTAGTTTCATCTACTTTCCAGATTTGTGGGTTTCATCACCTGGTTTTGTTACTGGTACATTCTATAGCCATTTGAAGTCAGAGATGTTGTTTTCAATCCCAAGCTCATATCTTTTCACTAGTTTCTCCATTTTTCGCGATTCCAACGACGTTGAGACGGTGTTTCAGAGCTCTTCATAGTAATCCATGCACTTTTTCCAAATTTTACTCCAGGTGCATTTTATTCAATTTTTTGTGTTTTCACACTGGTGAATTACTTGGACATATGAGATTGTGGAAGCTTCTTGTTTGCGTGGGATGACTTGTTTTTGGCTGTTCTTCATGTATTTTCAGCCTTGTCTTCTTAGAACATTGTATACATCATTTTGTAAGCATTTTCCCTTTTGCAAACGCACTGAGATGAAATGCCACTATGCCTTGCATGCTTAGGATCTTGCACATCTTGTGCCTTATTGTACTCGCACTCCATTATAAAATGCCATGGGGGGTTTGATATTTGCCTTTGTTTGTCATCTACCTTTATCACGTGAGTGTTCCTTCCACGACATTAGCCTCATGATGTGTGTTAAGTGAGTGTTCCTTGTTGTTCCTTCCACGACACTAACCTTCATATGTGTTTGTACTTCCTCCTGCACTCTCGATGTTCCTGGGTCTTCGACATGCAATTTTTCTTGGCATTCAGTTTTAGTGTACCTGTCACCTCTCCCTTGTCAGCATTATGGGGGGGTTTCTCTTGTTGGTTATTGGTTCTAATGCTTCCTTGGTTTGTTGGAGTGAGCTATGTATTCAGTATTTGTTCCTATCTACTAGGCGGATGCAATGGCTGGTTACCTATGCATTTCAGTGAGATGGATCATTTACTATATGGACACTCTTTCATTATTTTTTTTTGTAGGCAACCTTCCATCTTCGATTAATCAGCTCTTCAAACTTTGGTGTTTTTTGCCATCTGTATCTTCGAGTTTAGTTGTTTGTCTTTGCTTGCCATCTAATTCGAGTAGTGTTATTTGAGGGCACTCGTGCAAATTACAATCTTTTCTACCTGATCATCTTTTATTTCAATAGAGGTTCTTCAGATCGACAGTTATTCTTCGACAGTGTTTGCAGCTTCGTACTTCAGTGGTGTTCTTCATGTTCATCCTTTGTTCCTATTTTCTGGAACATTCTCTAGTTTGGAGGCTTCTTCAATCCTTCACTAGTCTTCATCTTGTTTTGGAGTAGAGTTTTTTCCCACAGGGTTTTCTCCATTTCTCCGCTTTATAGAGATCTTTTGTACTTGGGTACCTCATCAGGCCTAGTTGTCGAGACCCATTGTTACTTTCATGCAGTTTTTAGTTCTTAGTAGTTTTTAGCTACTCCCTAAGTTCATCTTAAAGGGGGATGTTAGAGTTATCATGTTGTGGCTAATTATTAGTCTATTATCCTCTACACTTAAGCTAAACTTAGGCATTTAATAATGTTGTAGGTATTCTAATTATTAAATACACATTATCCCTTTAGGGTTTCTTTAGGGTTGCTAATCTCCTTTTATAAGGATTGTATTGTATTTCTTTATTCATTCCCTCTCTGAACAATAATCTTTTTCTTCAGAGCCATTATTGTTTTTTTGCCTCCATTTTTCTCTTGTGACAAGTATTTTACTTGCAGATGTTCTTGGGATTTTTGAAGTTGTATTTCTCAACTTCTTCGGTTCAATATAGAATCTTAACAGTCACCAGAGGGCAAAATAAATAGTCATACAAATCACAACAACAATATCAATCAAACGGGATCATTATGTATAGAATCTTCAAATGAAGCAGCTAAATATGTATCAAAAACTTAAGGACAAAACAAACCAAAGAAAAGAAATTTAAGATATTACCAATATTAAATTTTAGCAATGTCAACATCTAGAAGTTTTATGTTGAGAAGTAAAACAGCTGCAGATCCAACCAGCAGTTGAATCTTTTTGTATAATTTTTTTCTTTTATCAGTTGCAGAGTATAAGTTATCCGCATCATTGTCTGTATAGCATGAAACAGAACATTTCAGAACTTTAAACCATTCAACTATTTAGCCTTGATATGTTTGCCTGATAAAATGCAACATGAAGCCAAAGGGGCTTGCTTCTATGTGAAGCTTTATGTTGACGCTATGATACTCTATTAGACTATTGTTCCTTTGTTTCACAGTCCTTTTGCATCTGAATTCTGAAATATGAAGAAGATGTTTGCCACTAGTTTCTGCAATATAATCAGAACTGGAATTTTCCTCTACCTATAGAGCTAAGAAGAAAAATATAGTTCTCAAGTTTCACTGACAATCATTGGAATTTTCAATGCAACCATCTTAATGTCACCCAAGAAAAGGAGAATAGAATGAACTCCTTTAATAAAGCTTGGGTAATAACAGTGGCTTGAGCAAATGATTGATGGTTGTCCTGCTACATAAATCATCAAGAAATAGGGTTTAATGAGTATACATGTGATATATCCCTATGGAATTGTGACAACAACATACACAGTGAAATGAATGAGAAGGGAAATGACAACAAAACCTCATGCTATACATTCTTCATTACTTCTGTGCAAACAGATTTACAAAGATGAGATTGAGTGAATACAAACGGTCCAGAGGACATACATATGCACAAATTAGTCAAAGCTTATCTACAGAGGGACACCTCATACAATCTAAGTTCTAACTGATATGCAGTGACTGAACCATTTATGTGTAAGGAGAAATTATTCAGTCTAACCAAGTTTGTGCACAGACAGATGCAGTTTAAGATGAGTTTCATCAGTAGTTGATATTTTATATGGTGATCTTTCATAGTGTATCAAACCATGTGACGACTTATTGGAACTCAATATGCATAGTTTTGAGTCAATCTTTTTCGCCCTCATAATCCTTGTTGATCTATGATTCATAGTTAACAAAATCACAGCTCTTACAACCATGAATGGTCCCCCTAGCACTCATTACATGTAGGTGATGCTCACAGTGGTGAAGCGGTGGAATTTTCTGGGAGGTACTACTCTGCTCAAACACGCTTAACCATAGAATTTCACCCACAATCAAGCCCACTGAGCTCACTACCCTGTTTTCAAAACCTTCAGCATATGTTGTGCCCAAACCATGCAATGAGTGTTAAGTGGACTACTACTTAGGACATATGACTCAATGAAGATTGACTCCAAACGATACAATTGAATCCAAATAAATCATCACATAAGTTGATATTTTAGTTCTGTTTTCAACTTTTTTGTTAAGTAAGTCAGTAACATCCCTAATAAGAAATTCGTCAATCAAGTAACACTGATGAACTTCACAAGGAGGAAAGAATCATCAGTGATGACAAAGAAGACCATATTGCTACACAATCTACAGTGGGTATGTTGTACCACAAAATAATGAAAATACAACAAGATAAGGAGATAATGTGAAGGTAGAATTGGTGACAAGTTAGACAAACTATTGAGCAGGATGATTCATGCAAAGAACACTAATCGGGTGGTACAGGAAAGTTGGTACAGCAAAGGAAGAAGCGGTAAACAAAGATGAATTAGATTTCACATTAAAGGATTGGGATGAAATGTAATGAGACGCCAAAAGAGGTATGATTCTGGAGTGCATTTAAAGTGGGAAAAAATCTTAATTGTAGAAAGGTGTTAACACTGTGGATAGGTGGTGTTAATGTGGCCATGCAACGATAAATAATGTACTTAACTAGTCGCATAAATAGAATACATGAGGAAAGGCTTTAGAGTATATAGTTGCCATATTAATTAGTGGGGTCTAAGGCAGCCAAAGGTTATGAAATAGTTACATACTTTATCAAGAATATGAATGAATGAGTTTTAATGACGTCCACGAGACCATCGGACTATGGGACCAAGAGCATCTTTGTTAATAATTTTCAGGTTCTTTTTGTTAATGCATGATAGCTTCAATAAGATAAATGATTGAATGAGAGATAAATGAAGTCTCTCATTCAATCATTTATCCTATCGATAATTATGATGAAGAACTTCAAGCTATTAATCCTTCATTTGATAACCATTCTTCATTTGTATATGATCAATCTACTTAGTTCGATTAAATGCTTAACTATCAATAATCATCCTATAGCATAGAATCCCGATTTAATATCGATTACATTATTTGTGTTCACCGATTATTAAAACGGGCTAACCAATGCAATCCGATTTATATCGGTTAACATATTTAATAGTAAACAAATGACTATCGGATCAACCAAACACCGATTAGTATTGGGTGTCAATATAAGCTTGCACCGACTGATATCGGGTTATGCATGCACCGATTAATATCGAGTGGCAAGGTAAATATGCACCGATTGGTATCGGGCTGTGAAGTTAAGCATACACTAATTGGTATCGGTTGTTAAGATAAACATACACCGATTGGTATCGGTTGTTAAACATACACCATTTGTTATTATTGCGATTAGCAAAGGGGCACGATCAAGTAATGTCTTGATCGGACATGTCTAAAAGACATGACCGGTCAAGGCATTGCTTGATCGTACCCAGCTTGCATATATATATCAAATGGCATTTGTGAGAAAGGACATCGAAATCAATAAATGCTCCTCTCACCTGCCATACAAAAGAAGAAAATCAGATTTATCATATAAATAGATAATACATAGATCAAGAAAATATAAACTAGAATATATCTTGCATATTGAATTGAGAATTGAACATCATTTACACTTTTCGTTGCTGATTCTTTTGTTGTGGATCTTGATCAAGAAGCCCGTTGTTTTGTGAAGTCTTGCCTCCTCAAATAACTTGTTTAGATTACCCCCTTCAAATTGTCGTCATATTGAGTATGGATATCTTGAAAGATGAAGTGCCATTCAGTTTCCACCACTCCTTTATTGCAGAAAAGACAAGTTCATTCATCCCACTCCTCCTTAGGGACTGCCCATCTACTTGTCTCACATCTAAGATGGTGGGACCCAATTCTGATTTGTGCAACTAGAAATCTAGCCTTTCCCTTAATTGCTGTCCTTAGGTTGTCTTTTTCATCATGCTCCCCCAGGGGGTTGAACTCTTTGATATAATGTGTTTTTTCCAACCAACTTGCTTTGTCCACATGGAAGTTCTAAATTTTTCTTACAGTTTTTTATCTCATCATTACTATTGGGACAATTTTGCAAATCAATGTCCCACTTGCTGATCCATTTGTTTTTCTACTTCTTCCATTTTAATTCCTCCTCAACAACCATTTTGGGCCCATGTTGCTTATCTATGTTTTTAACTTTCTTTAAATAGCTTAGCAAATGTACTATTGTTGAGGCCTCCATTGGAAACATTCTTCCTTATGCTAAAAGAATCTCATAGGGAATTGTTGACTTGACTTTGAGACTACTGATGATTAGATGCTTTTGAATTCTTTCTAGTTGCCTCCATTTCTGGTTTGACATGTTACTCCCCCAAATCTCACAACCAAAAAGGACAATTGGTGTAACCAACAAACCAATGAAAGTTTTTTTGGTTTTCCAATCCCATAATTCCGCTTTCCTAGATATGTTTTGCAAGAAATAAGAGGCCTTCCATCCTCCTTGAATCCTTTTTGACCTACAAGTCTCCCAGCTGAGCTTGCGGTGGAAATTAATTCCCATGTACTTGTATTCTTCCACTATCTCCAACGGCCAGCCATCAAACATGAAGCTAATTTGTCGTTTCTTTCGTTTCAAAGAGAAGATCATGACTTTAGTCCTGCTATTATTTACTTGCATTCCAACCTCTTGGCAAAATAGTTCAAGTGCCTTCAAATGTTCCTTCAAACCGCTCACAATCTTTGCAATTAGAATAAGATCATCTGCATATAAAAGTGGTTTTACAACATAACCTGCAAGTTGAATACCTTCACCATTATTCTTGTTTAGCCACTCTTCAAGTTTATCAATATATAGTCCAAACAAAGTGGAGGAGAGAGGACACCCCTGTTTAACCCCAATGTCACTTCCAAAGCATTCAGACATCCCCTCCCTTGTTCTGATTTTAGCTCTATTGCCCTAATTGTGAAACATCCAAAATTAAAACTTTTTGCATTCGAAGTTGTCATATGAAGTCTTAATGTCTATCTCTAGAACACCCCAACCAAAGTTCTAACTTTTGCGTATGAAAGTTGAAAATTCTAACTTTTGCAACTAAAAGTTGAAATTTCTAACTTTCGTGCTCTATGTTCCAAAATTCTAACTTTTGCGCTCTATTTTCCAAAACTCTAACTTTCGGGACTGAAAGTCAAAATTTCTAACTTTATGCTCGGTTATTCCAAGAATCTTAACCTACGGACTTTTGAAACCGCTCTGAAGTTATTTAAAGGCTTCTTGTTCACATAATGTAACTCATGGCTGTGAGTGCTGCAAATATTCTCAAACAGACAATTTTGAAAGAGACAGTGATTGCAGACATGCTTGCAAACTGTGGAAAGCATATGCACAGCAATTGGACGGTTTGGTAGACTGGTGCAGTTGATTCCAAACTTCCGCTCATCTTCAATGCCCGCACAGTGGAAGCTATAGAACAGGTTATGAACATCCATCCAAGCATAAAGAGAAGGCTTATTATTGCTGCAAATGCTCCTGAAGGCATGCATACAAAATGCAGAATCATATACAAGGCGAATGAATTGTTTGACAAGTTGCCTCGAAAGAATGTACTCTCATGAATGCCACAATTACAAATAATGCACAATATAAATTCAAAACAAATGCAACTGGCTGCGAGAACAGAGAAGTCAAGACCTTTATCAGAAGGTGTACTTGTGAGTGCCATGTTAGATATGCATGCAAAATGTGGTTACATAGACGTGCCAACGTTGGAGCTTTGAAATAGCGAATGGATACTATGAAGAGTACAAGAATATTGATTTTTGTCTGTATTATAGTTGGAAATGTTCCCATAGGCCTGCATACAAAATGTGGTATCATAGATAACGCGGCTGAATTGTTTGACAGAATGCATCAAAGAGACGTTAACTCATCAAATGCAATAATTGCAGGATATGCGCAGAATGGACTTTTTAAGAAGGCTTTATAAAATTTTAAGCTAACGCAATTGTAGGCATAAAGCCAAAATCAACAACCTTTCTCTATTCCCTTCCAGGCCTGCGCAGTTATGGGAGCTTTATTATAGTGTATGGACATCCACAAAAACAAAAAGGAATGAAGAGTCTTTGTTAAATGTTGTGTTTGCAGTTGTGCTCATAGATTGCATGTAAAATATGGAATCACAAAGCACCTAAATCGTTTGATATAATGCTTTGCAAAGATGGAATATTTTGGAATGTGTGCCATACGTGGAAGCTTAGACAAAACGTGGAACTGTTGGCAGTACACCCAAAGAGAATGCCCTCGCATGCAACGCAATGAATACAGGACCAGGGAAGATGAAAGTGCGGACCATGCATGTTAACTATCTCCCAAATGCTTCACAGAAATGTCGTCACAAGGAATACAACAACTACAGGTGAGACAGGGTAATGGCATCCACGGAAGCAGAGAAAGAATAAAGGAAATTTGTGGGGTGTTTTTATTGTAAATGTTCTGATAGACATGTTTGCAGCATGGAAAAACAACAAGACAAGTGAACCATTTGACAAAACGCTCAAAGAAATGTGGTCTTACAACTTGCTCATGATTGCAGATATATACACAATAAATTTGTTGGAAAAGTTTTAAAAACGTTCAAGCAAATGCAGTTTGTATGCATACAACTGAATTCAACAACTTTTTTTGAGCGTCCTCCAAGCGTGCACATCAATGGAAGCTTTAGAAAAGGGTATGGACATCCATCAAAGCATCAAGGACAGAGAAATTTTGTCAGATGTTATTGTTACAAGTGTTGTCGTAAACATGTATGCAGAATGTGAAGGTGGTAACAAGGCAAGTACATTATTTGATAATGTTTCCTCTTATCAGCCTGTAAAAGAGCAGAAATCTGGATTTCACAGACGGAATGTTGAATGCATGATATATACAAAATTGCTTTGAAACCTTCGAGCTAAAGCAATTGACTAGTGTAAATCTAAATTTCTCTCCGAAGTTAATTTTTTGTCAAGACATTGAAGCTGGCAATGCTTTGATATATTTTGATGAACGTGGAAGCAGAGACAGAGCATGTGAACAGTCTGATGAGATGTTTGTTCTCATGAAATGGTGATTGCCAAATTATGAAAGATTGTTAGCAACATACGAAAGGATTTTCAGTTACATTTCAAAATTATCGCAGGGGATTCCAATCACTCGTAATATAATCTTGAATGACTTTTGCAAAGGAGGGAGACTAAATGAAGCAGAGGAATTACTTTTTGAAATAAAAGAAAAGGAATCTGTTCTTCATATATTTAGTTCACTATTTCAATCAATGAGATCGTTGACAGGTATTTAATACATGACTCCAAAGGATGTTCTATGCATTACAATGCCACTCTTGTGATAAGGTTCTTGGTAATGGAGATGATCATCATGTCTGCATTAGAGGTGGTTAGTCTCTCTCCCTCTCTCACGCAATAATGACTCATCCAAATGTGCCAAACTGTGTGTGTAAAAAAGGTATAGTAATTGAAATAGTTGGCTTCTTAGAGAAACAAATTGTACAAGGTGTTTTTATTGCATACGATCATTGGATGGTGAGATGATTACAAAATCAAGTGAAGCTGACAAAGATGAAGAAGCACATCAGGGTAACTCATGAATTACAAGTTACAATTCCTTTTTGTAAAAAGTGACTTTATGTCACATGTTTGTAATCAAGTTAAAAAATAAACTTTATTTAGGCAAAAATTAAGAAATTTCTAACTAAAATAAAGCTCATTTATTTTTCTCAAAATGGAAAGGTAGTTACCTAGGTAGTTATTAGGTGGTTACTAGTTAGTTATCCTCAAAAGATTATAAATACAAGGATATTTGCATTGTAAAAGGGACTTTTACAAAGGGGAAACTCTGCAGAATTTTATAGAGAAACTATTTATAGAGGTACTATGTGAGAACTTTTGTTGTTCATACCTCATTCCTAAGGGTTTTTGAACTTGTAGATTTTCAAAAGAATAATGAAGAATGTATTGAGTTTGTATGTCTCAAATGTATTCGTGAGTTATTATTGCTAATTTCTCATATGTTGAATGTATTGGTTGAATTCATTGGTTTTCAGTTCAATGATATATGTAATCGATTTGATGAAACACATCATTTTCTGGTATCTTGACTTGTATGTGCTAATACATATTGTTTGTAATTAGGGATGGCGGATTCCAATTGCCTTAGGCAACATTGGAATCCGCCTAAGGGTCTGGTCCCTCCTTCAGCGTGTAGGGCTGATCCCTCTCTCACGGCACACTCTAAACCACACGCCTCATTCTAAAGTGCACCCACAAATAGGACCTACCCTATTTTGTTAAGGCATTTCAATAAAAGGGGAAATTAATAAATAAAAGGTTAAATATAAAAGTGAGGCCGACCTAACTAATCAACCTTGCTCCTCATATAAATGAACATCAAATTCATTTCATCACACACTACAACTTGCCATGCAAAATATATATACATCTGCTCAATGAAGGTTGAAGTAGCGATTACCTATATACATCAGCAAGCATCTCTGAATTCAGCGAATTATATTTAGAAGGCAGCAGATCACCATTAGAAGTCAGCGAACCATTGTAGGTACACAGAGAATTCCCTTGAAGGCTCAGCAAACCCTATTGAAGGACTGTGAACTAGTTCAAGGTGCAGCAAATATCATTCAAGTGGCAGCAATCATCATCTTTGTGTCAGTGGGATAATCTTGGGGACTGCAACCTCAAATCTGCCATCCTTCTTTTGACAGCAACATCTGTACTCCAGATAAGTGTGTAATCATCATATGAATCTAATCCATAATCAAATCTGAGGATCTTTTCCGGCTGGGTTTTTCCTCCTAGGAAGTTTTCCCAGGGTAATTGTGTCTTGTACTTATTGTGTTCTTTTCTTGGTTAAGCTTAAATATGGAAAACTATAAACTATTCATTTAATCAATTTAGTTAGTAATTAAATTCTGATTTTCTGAGTTTACATTAATCTGAAAGTGTTAAAATCAACAATACACCCTGTCTCTTCGTATGTTGAGGTTTATTGTACTTCTTTCATCATCATTGCGTGACTAAACCTATTTGGTGATAATCCCTTTTATAATCGTTATCATTTATGGAATCCTACTTTTGGTATTCGTATGTCTTCCAGTAGGGTTTCTGTTATCCATCCTCTTTTAGTTTTATGTTTTCTCCTTTATGTACTTTCAAGTTAAAAGTACACAAAAATCCTAAAAAACCCTATCATACAAGGGAGCTGTCCCTCTCAAACATAGAGGAAGATTGCAGTTTCATAGCAATCTCTCCAATTGTTGGCACGATTGTCACTGCTCTTTGGGCGATGTAATGTCCCCTTTTGGGCTTGCCCTAAATCTTGCCCTAGATTACTATTCTCAATTGATAAGGGAGGATTAGAGAGATTCTTTTTTCATTCAGATCAGACTGTAGATCGAACTTCTGTATATATCTTGCATATTAATCTATTTGTATGTGTATTCTATCTGCATAAGGAAATCACTGGTAATCATAACCAGAAGCTGTTATAAGCAATCAGTCAGTTTCGATGTGGCTAACTGCAGGTCTATGTCTTTGAGTCTGATCCAATTCTGAGTGCAGTCTATTTCTCTCCGACTGATTTATGTGTTATGGATATATAAGAAATTAAGTATGACTGTCATACATATTGCAGTCTGTATTAATTTTACTACTGAGTTCTGCATAAGAACATTATCAAGCTTCATATATTAAGCATACGTATTAAGCACATCCCCAACCAAGAACAAAGATGTTACTGCCTGTAACTTAATAACAGTTCTGATCTGATCTGATCTGATCTGATCGATGGTGATCTCACTGGATGCTTTGATTCCTTTCCTTTATATCTCTCAATGTGAGGGAGGGGTCACACCTCTTCATCATGTATGCCCTTTGGCAAGAGGCACACCTTTTCACCATCAGCGCCCTTTGAAAGAGTGCAACTCTTAATTATTTCTGCCCCTTTGAAAGGGACACAACCTTTCACAATCAGATCTGCACCTCTAATTCCCAAATTATCCCCCTCAAATGAGATTCTCTTCTCCCTTTCGTATCTCATGTTTGAGGGAATCAAAGCTTTTCATTTCATGTCTTTGACCACTTATGAACTTAATTAGAATTTACTTATATTTAATTATATTCTTTTTGTAATGTCCCTTCTCAATTCTGATTTTTTGGCCTAGATATTTCGTCAAACACTTGGCTAACAGGGTCTCATTTTGCTGGTCTTAGTTTCAGTTTAATATAAGGGACATCAAACACTAATTCATCATGAAAGAACATTCAAAAATAATTTGAAATGAAAGTATGATAAACATGTATTGCTTAGACGACAACCTAGATGAGTAACAAGACAATTGAAGCTCACAAACATGGACAACTACCAACTGTCATTATGTCGAATAGTTATCGCACAACCTCAGAAATTAATCATATAAGATGCAGCCATAAACTCCTTCAACCTTTATTCATATGATAACTCAATATGACATTACAAAGATCAAACACGTGGACTGATAACAACTACTAATTCTCAGACTTCTGAGGACAATGGCACTCATAAACTTATGCACATCAACTGAAATGTACAATGAATTCTGTTTGCAAATGAACCTGGTATGAATCGCTTAAGTGTGGTGATAAAGAATCAAGCAATATCCAAGTCTTTGAAGCCCTCCCAATGCCAAATCGAACTGTTCTTTAATTTGCCTTGCTGCAGATGTGAATGACTGATAACAAATAATTAACAGCTCGAAATATCTCCTTTAGACCCCTAGGAATGATCGCTGTCCTCTCCCAAGTATGGCGCTATTTCCCTATACCAAGTTCGATGCTCAAAATGGAAGATATGAATGAAATCGTGGGAAAGGGAGGCAGGGTA
The DNA here is from genome assembly GCF_030272615.1 of Cryptomeria japonica. NCBI lineage: Eukaryota > Viridiplantae > Streptophyta > Pinopsida > Cupressales > Cupressaceae > Cryptomeria > Cryptomeria japonica. The sequence goes on along the minus strand of NC_081414.1, from coordinate 357,818,197 downwards.
CGAATCTGATTCAGACTGATATACAAGCTGCAACTTCACTCAAATCACCTCCAAAATGCATTGAAGAGGATCGCCCTTCCTTATAGATAAAATCGCTGTCTACAAACACATGAAAGGATGCCTCCACAATGACTTATAAGCAAAATCAAGGTGCATAGAGGGACTGGTCGACTTTGTCTCAGACCTGGAAATATGCTGTTATCTCCACAATCTAATCTCCAATAAACCTCCAATAGAATGGCCTAGCCTTCAAATAAAAATTGATGCACATATAAGCCAATGAAGAGCTGAAATCATCAAACCCGAATATCTGAAGACTCAACTGAAATCATCCACTATGAACAGATATGAAAAACTCTAATTAGCTTAATGTGAAGAACTGAATGTCCCTCACTCTCAAGGCAACCCTTCAGAGGATCTTTCACCTCCTCAATTATGCGGATCGAAGGGAGGTATCGTTCCCTAAGATCAAATCTGCGGACAACCCTTGGCTCCACAACCACAATACAAGAAGATAACAAACAACTGATGATCAACCATGTATTCCCCTCTTCTATTTTTTTTTTTCTTAACTCATCATAAGATTCCTTCTAGAAGATTGGGGTAGGTACACTTTATTATTATTTTATTACACATGTTATTTAAATGCACTTTTAAAATATTATTTCATTATTATTAAAGTGCACACGTCTCATGATACGTGTTATCCCCTTATATTGCCATAAAACCAAATAAAATGAAATGTGAAGCCACCAAATCTCCGCCAAGTTGACCCCCTAATCAACTCCTTGGCCTACGAGGGTCATTTATATGTTATTATCTCCACAATCTAATCTCCAATAAACCTCCAATAGAATGGCCTAGCCTTCAAATAAAAATCGATGCACATATAAGCCAATGAAGAGCTGAAATCATCAAACCTGAATATCTGAAGACTCAACCGAAATCATCCACTATGAACAGATATGAAAAACTCTAATTAGCTTAATGTGAAGAACTGAATGTCCCTCACTCTCAAGGCAACCCTTCAGAGGATCTTTCACCTCCTCAATTATGCAGATCGAAGGGAGGTGTCATTCCCTAAGATCAAATCTACAAACAACCCTTGGCTCCACAACCACAATACAAGAAGGCTCCACAACCAACTAATGATCAACCATGTATTCCCCTCTTCTATTTTTTTTTTTTCATAACTCATCATAAGATTCCTTCTAGAAGATTGGGGTAGGTACACTTTATTATTATTTTATTACACATGTTATTTTAATGCACTTTTAAAATATTATTTCATTATTATTAAAGTGCACACGTCTCATGATATGTGTTATCCCCTTATATTGCCATAAAACCAAATAAAATGAAATGTGAAGCCACCAAATCTCCGCCAAGTCGACCCCCTAATCAACTCCTTGGCCTACGAGGGTCAATTATATGCTGTTATCTCCACAATCTAATCTCCAATAAACCTCCAATAGAATGGCCTAGCCTTCAAATAAAAATCGATGCACATATAAGCCAATGAAGAGCTGAAATTATCAAACCCAAATATCTGAAGACTCAACCGAAATCATCCACTATGAACAGATATGAAAAACTCTAATTAGCTTAATGTGAAGAACTGAATGTCCCTCACTCTCAAGGCAACCCTTCAGAGGATCTTTCACCTCCTCAGTTATGCGGATTGAAGGGAGGTATCGTTCCCTAAGATCAAATCTACGGACAACCCTTGGCTTCACAACCACAATACAAGAAGATAACAAACAACTGATGATCAACCATGTATTCCCCTCTTCTATTTTATTTTTTTTCATAACTCATCATAAGATTCCTTCTAGAAGATTGGGGTAGGTACACTTTATTATTATTTTATTACACATGTTATTTTAATGCACTTCAAAAATATTATTTCATTATTATTAAAGTGCACACATCTCATGATATGTGTTATCCCCTTATATTGCCATAAAACCAAATAAAATGAAATGTGAAGCCACCAAATCTCCGCCAAGTCGACCCCCTAATCAACTCCTTGGCCTATGAGGGTCAATTATATGTTGTTATCTCCACAATCTAATCTCCAATAAACCTCCAATAGAATGGCCTAGCCTTCAAATAAAAATCGATGCACATATAAGCCAATGAAGAGCTGAAATCATCAAACCTGAATATCTGAAGACTCAACCGAAATCATCCACTATGAACAGATATGAAAAACTCTAATTAGCTTAATGTGAAGAACTGAATGTCCCTCACTCTCAAGGCAACCCTTCAGAGGATCTTTCACCTCCTCAATTATGCAGATCGAAGGGAGGTGTCATTCCCTAAGATCCCTTGGCTCCACAACCACAATACAAGAAGGCTCCACAACCAACTAATGATCAACCATGTATTCCCCTCTTCTATTTTTTTTTTTCCATAACTCATCATAAGATTCCTTCTAGAAGATTGGGGTAGGTACACTTTATTATTATTTTATTACACATGTTATTTTAATGCACTTTTAAAATATTATTTCATTATTATTAAAGTGCACGTCTCATGATACGTGTTATCCCCTTATATTGCCATAAAACCAAATAAAATGAAATGTGAAGCCACCAAATCTCCACCAAGTCAATCCCCTAATCAACTCCTTGGCCTACGAGGGTCAATTATAGGCCAACCTCGTGAATATCCACGTGCTAAGGAGAAGGGGACATTACACTTTTAAATTTAAATTTAAATTTTATTATTATCATTTACCATTAAATTGAATTTCAAAGTGGGGACATTACAAGCGAACAAGGTTAATTTTGGAGAAACAAGCTCTAACTTGATTATAGAGTTTATGAACTGCAGCTCTGAGTTCGTAAGGGATCCCAAGTTCCCCCATTCTACTCCAAAGTTTGTCCCTAGGAACCGTGTCAAAAGCTTTCTTGAAACAACAAAAGGCTTCTTGCCCTTGTGAATCTCAAACCTTCTCAATGAAGTGTTTAAGAGTGATGCAGTGGTCAATGATGGAGTGCTTTGGTCTGAAACCTGCTGGTCCTTTAGCTATTTTACCTTCTCTTTCTGCCCAGCTGCTGATTCTCCACTCTATCATACTCCCAAAACGCTTTCCAAGAAGCAGATTGATCATAATAGTACGAAAGTTAGAAGAATTGTTAACATCTCCACTTTTGTGCAAAGGAATCACCACACTTGTTGTCCATTCAACCGGAAAGCTGCTGCTTTGAAAGGCCTTTTTAAAAAAGTTCTTGATGTGAGGAGCAAGGAGCTCTATTCCCCATTTTTAAAATTCAGCTTGCAACCCGTCAATGTCCTAATCTTTACCGCTTGCCAAATTTCTTATACCTTGCTTCGGATCTTCAACCAAGAAGAGCTCATATGATAAGACGCATTAAGATATAAATATTGTATGCTTGCTTCTGCTCAATTAAGAAAAAGGCATACACAATATTCAAAACTATATTTTCATGATTCTACTACTCCCAACAAAGTAGACAATGGACTTGGGTCTTGGAATTGATAGATTGGTTTAAATCATTAAAGTATTATAGTGCTGCCTTCCTCTACAGTGAAACACATGTTTTTAGCATATGGAAAACTTGTATGTGATGAGTTCTGTGTGACTCTATAGAAGTTAACAGTTCACCATCGACTCTTAACATACTTAGCATGCTTGCTTTTACTGACACCATTGTTCATTGGTTAAGGTGTTTGAATCCTGTAATGAACAGCAGGGTTCCAATATTCATGTTGAATATTTCATGGCCAAAACATATGATGATGGCAATGCCTTTCAATTTGACGAAATCTGTTTATAGAACCTATCAGTATATATAGAATGCAATTCGTCTACATCCTCAATATAAGGTACGATATTCCTGTTGTTTATGTTGGTACCAAGACTTAGTTATCCACTCCAGGGACGATTTTAGTGGCGGGAAACCCATAAAAATCGGACTCACCTCTGAGTTCGAGTCCCAGAAACCCTATAAATCTCATATCCGAAACCTGCGTGTACCTCCATCTACTGATTCCGGAGCCAATCAGAAGTCATATTCTCCATATATATTCACAAACATAAAAAATGGGCATCGCACTATTCAGAGGTCATTCTAAAGTCTAAAGAATAACAAAACATTCCTGACTCATAGAAAGAGTTAATTTTTGAAAGAAAAAAAGAGTTGCTCGTTTTTGGGCAGCACAGCCGAAGCGGATTTGACAGCATCAGAGGTTGTTCAAGCAAATAGAAAGTAAAGACGCAGGTATAGATATAAAACAAAAACAAGTGATACGTGTACTATGCTGCTCATACTACAGACAAGGTGGAATTAGTAATTTATTGATTTTCTTTCTAAATTTTGAGAAAGAAAAGAGGCTTATATATTTCAATTGAATCTTTGAAAGACTCGGACGAAGGGTGAGTAAAAGGGAAAACACTAGTAAAGTGAGTTATTATCAGTTATGCATCTGAATCTCTTAAAATAAGGATACCTTATTTCATTGCCCTAATTCAGACGTGAGGGTAAATTTCATTTTTAAAAGAAGAGAAATCTGAAGAAATGAATAAAACGTACAGCTACAACTGTAATGAAATGGTTAACAAACCTGCTAAATATCTTCCAACAGTTCCAAAAGACGAGATTACTAAATTTATTTCCTCCTCTGCGTATAAACCCTAATCCTTTATCTTTGTATTCAAGTGACACGATGAATATTTTATAAAGAAATTTATAGCACTCGCTCGGTGTGCAATATAGTCTACCTTGTATGGAATTTAATGAAGTCAATGTATTAAATAAACGGAAGATAGGCCTAGTCTAATTTGTATGGAATTTAATTTATTAAGCAGTATGGAAGATTGTTTAATTTCAACTATCTTCGAATTGCATTATTATTTAACATTTTTTAGATTTTACTTTTTACAATTATTTTATTTACTTTTTCAATAAGATATATGAGTTGGGTTTGATCAGATCTATAATTGTAGATTTATCTTTAAATTTCAAATTAAACTAGCAATTGCACCTTGGTGTACAATGGGTACGCCGAAGAGGTGTGGAAAATCTATAAGGAAATTTTTTTGTCTACTTTTTGTATACATGTGTTGTACACGAGGTCAATTGATAGAACACTTAGCAAGTGATGTTTTTGTGCAACAAAGGATTAAATGGAGAAGTGATGGCTTCAAATCAACTATGCATTCACTTTAGGGGATAGATATAGCGAAGATGTAGATGGAGATGGAGAAGGAAAGAGATATAGGCAAGAGAGGGGGAGATGTAAAAAGAGAGAAAGGAGATGGAAGATATATATATACACACACACACACACACACACACACACACATGTATGTATATACATGTATATATGTATGTATATATATATATATATATATATATATATATATATGTATATATAGATATATATATGTATGTATATGTATATATACATATATGTACATGTATACACATATATATATATACATATACATACATATATATGTATACGTATACATACATATATATGTATATATACGTATACATATACATATATATGTATACGTATATGTATATACATCGAGGAAGCAGGGTGGCTAGCCTAACAAATATATATATATATATATATATATATATATATATATATATATATATATATATATATATATATATATCTATATATATATATATCTATATATATACACATGTATATATATATACATGTATATATATACATATAGATGTATATGTATACATATACATATGTACGTATATGTATACATATGTATACGTATACATATGTATACGTATATGTACACATATACATATACATATGTATATATGTGTGTGTGTATATGTACACATATACATATACATGTATACGTATACATATACGTATACATATATGTGCATATGTATATGTATACATATACGCATACATATGTATACATATATGTACATATGTATACGTATACATATGCGTATATGTATACGTATACATATGCTTATATGTATACGTATACATATACATACATATGTATACATATGTATACATATACGTATATGTATACATATATGTATGTATGTATGTATGTATATCTATCTATATACATACATACATACATACATATACATATATATATAGATATGTATATGTATGTATATATATATGTATATGTATATGTATATGTATATATGTATGTATATATACGTATATGTATGTATATGTGTATATATATGTGTGTGTGTGTGTATGTATGCATATGTATATATGTATATATATATGTATATGTATATATGTATGTATATATATGTATATGTATATGTATATGCATGTATATATGTATATGTATATGCATGTATATATGTATATATATATGTATGTATATATATGTATATGTATATATGTATGTATATATACATATGTATATATGTATGTATGTATATGTGTGTGTGTGTGTGTGTGTGTGTGTGTGTGTGTATTTGTGTTGTCAGAGCAGCCTTTGTGATATCTGTTCTATGTGCCCTGGTGGGAGAACTCGTATAATCACTTCAAGCAAAGATCTGTCTTCTGTGGTCTTTGTAATGATGGTGATACCTTCTTTATCGAGAAGGAATGGCTCATCTGGCATGGATGGGAGAACACGGTTCTTTGGTCAATGATGGTATGATTTGCATAGGTCAACGACATAGTATGTGTATAGGTTCTTGCGGTAAGATCCTTCCCTGCTGCTACCCTTGACTTTGTTGCGCTTTCTTTCGTTGTAGGCTCTCGATCAGGAAATGCAACTGAAGGGTCTACCATCGGGTCTACTTGATCAGCCATGTATATTATGTGTGTGTGTGTGTGTGTGTGTGTGTGGAAGAGATAAATATACAGAGAGAGGAAGAGATATAGAAGTAGAGAGAGATGGAGAGATAATAAGATAGAGATATAGGGAGAGATGTAACAAGAAATATAGAGATAGAGAGGAAATAGATGTAGATATAGAGGTAATTATATATATATATATATATATGGAAGAGATAAATATACAAAGAGAGGAAGAGATATAGAAGTAGAGAGAGATGGAGAGATAATAAGATAGAGATATAGGGAGAGATGTAACAAGAAATATAGAGATAGAGAGGAAATAGATGTAGATATAGAGGTAATTATGAGGACGGAGAGGGAAAAAGAGAAATGGATGGATTGAGAGAGAGGGAAATGTATAGGGATAGAGGGGGAGGAAGATAGAGGTACAAATAAATATCGAGGGAGAGAGGAAGAAGGAGACAAATTGATAGAGAGATAGCGGGAGAGGGAGAGAGGGAGATAGAGAGAAATAGGGAGAGAAGTAGAGATAGAAAAATAGAGAGGGAGAGAGGGAGAGATAATGATAGAGAGAAATAGGGAGAGAAGTAGTGATGGAAAAATAGAGTTCGGGAGAGGAAGATATAGAAAGAGAGAGAGAGAGCGGGGGGAATTGAGATAAATAGGGATAGATAAAGATATATGAGAAAATAGGGAGAGAGAGAGAGATAAACATATATATATGGGTAGAGAAGAGGTAGAGATAGAGAGATAAATAGGGGGATAGGGAGGGGGAGAGAGATGGGGAGGGATAGAGAGGGGGAAGATAATATGAGAGAAATAGGTAGGGAGACAAGGGGGAAGAGGGAGAGGGAGGGGAGAGGGATACGTAGAGAGAGAGAGAGAGAGAGAGAGAGAGAGAGAGAGAGAGAGAGAGAGAGAGAGAGAGAGAGAGAGAGAGAGAGAGAGAGAGAGAGAGAGAGAGAGAGAGAGAGAGAGAGATGTAAAGATAATGAGATAGATTTAGATAGGGAGGGAGAGGGGGAGAGAGGAGAGAGAGGAGAGAGGTGTAGGAAAAGGAAATGATAGGGAGCGAGGGAGAGGGAGAGATAGGGATAAAGATAAAAAGAGGGAGAGAAAGGGATATAAAAGAGAGATAACTAATTAATTTATTCTTATACTTATAAGTTGACAACCTTATATTTATCACATAAATTAATTTTATATGTATAAGTTTCATACCATTTATTTTGTAGATACTGATATGATCTACAAATATCAAGGTTTGTTATTGCCAATAGAGTGTTGTTTATGTCATATATAAATTTGGTCACAAGTATAATTTTATTCATGCACATCACCACTTGAAATTCCTTTCATCAATATGTGAGTTTACAATTATAGAGGTTGGTGGTGATTATTCAAAAAAAAAATTAACCGTGAAATTATGTATTATAATATTCTAACCTGAATTAAAAAGTATTTAATTAAAACATTTGAAATACTTATAGAATTTAAAATAATTATTTATTGGATCACAATCATAACAATTGATTAAAATATCTATACATATTTTATAATTATTTTGAATTTTGAAATAACAATTGATAAGTTAGAATAATATAACCATAAAATTAAAGAATTGTATAATTAAAACAATTTATATAATTTTAATTCTTACTCAATTTTAATTCTAATTTATAAAAAAGAAGAGATAAACTAATTTAACATATTCTAAATAATAAAAGATAACAATAAACTTAACCTTATATCTAATTCAAAATTAATAAATTATCAGTTTCAGTTCTATAATTTTTAATATAATAAATTAATATTAATTATAAAAAGTGAAATTACTATGCGAAAATTTTGTTTTCATTAAAATATTATTGTAAATATGTCATGCATTGGTTGCATCTCTTTCATGACTTTTGTTAATATTTTGAAATAATAAAAAATTTCAATCCTTTTGTGTGAAAGTTGGCTATTTGGCTCTAGATTTATGTGATCAAACTTAATCATTCCTCACTTTCTAAAATTGGAAAAATATGTTTTTAAGGAGATAATTAAACTTAATCATTCCTCGCTTTCTAAAATGGAAAATAAAATAAAATTTATTCCTTTGTTTACAAGATATAAATATACAATGCTTAAATTTGGGTTGCTCAGATAACACACGGTTAAGAAGGTTTCATTAATTAAATATGACACTTTTCAGTGCACAAGCTTTGACTTAGCCTGGGAAATATCAAGGAAAAATACTTTTTAGTGTGCAAGCTTTGACTGAGCCTAGGAAAATATCAAGGAAAAAAATTCACCATGAAAAAATAGTCCAAAAACTACAACAAAAATGGTCAAAAGCAGTGAAAAACGATGAACAGACAAGATTTGTTCAATCTTCTTGCATTGGAATGGATGCAGGACAATCATAGATGTGCTTTGACAGGTCGCTCATCTCAAATAAGGAAACACCTTTGGCATAAAACTATGGCATTAATCTTTTTCCACCATTTTCACCAATCATTATATGTTGACTGGAGTGTGAATCATGTGAAAACATTCCTTTAGGTAGCATATTTAAAGGCTAACCTTAGCTAGAAATTAACTATTGAAGATTTAGCAACCTAAGACCTCATAGTATAATTGGATAACATACTTCGAATTGGATTGCAAATGGAAATTTGTATTTCATCGTCATTTTAGGAGCACATTGCATGCTTGTTGTACTCAATCTTTCACTCAAAATTTCATCAAATATTAAGGGAAAGGAATGGTAGAAAACGATGTCATAATAATAATTAATGGAGTATGCAAAGCAATTATACTTTGGTATTCCCCCCTATCGGATGGAAAAAAAATGAACTTCGATGGAGCTAGTAAGGGAAACCCAGGAGCTTCTGGTTTTGGAGCGGTTGTAAGAGACGAGGAGGGCAACTTAGTGGCGGCAGTATGTGGCCAAGCAGGGTTTGTTTCAAATAACATTGTAGAAATCACAGCATTAGAGGAAGGGCTAAAATGGACAACATCAAATGATATCAAGAAGGTGGTGATAGAAGGGGACTCAAAAGTCATCCTTAGCAGGATTATCAAACACTGTTTTACAAATTGGCATTTAAATGCCTGGATTCCAAGAATATATGGGCACCTTCAAAAGTTCATGAACTATCAAATACAACATACACTCCGCGAAGGTAATCAAGTGGCAGACCTCCTTGCTAATCATGGGATAGTTGGAACATTGCCAGCAGTCTTGTCGCCTGCAAATGTAGGGAACAAAGATATCCAACAAAGATTGCTTGAGGATAGAGCTCGTATTCCTAGGACAAGAATAGGTTGAAATATATGGCTTCCATTTGTTATCGGGATAAGAGGGATACGCTCTTATCTACTTTTCTTACGTGGACTGACAGTATTCTATGACATCCTCATTTTGGTTTTGAAATCCCGTGAGAAGAAGAAGAAGGAAGTGGTAAAGGATCAGAGGATTCTAGAAGATCAAGGCCTTTATATAGCAAAGAGAAGGTAAAGCAGAATGTGGTTTCCTGTTTAAGCAATATGGTTCACAGATTTGGTCTTAGTTGCCTCTGTCGTGAGGAGACATTGGAAGCCCAGTGCGAACGTCTATTCGATATAGATATCGAAGGGCAAAGAGCTATTAAGGGCGTGCTTGACGATGCATTCAATGAAGAGAGGCACCGGTGTGATGGATACGTCTATGAGATTATATTGTGCCTTCTGGTCGATGTCCTGTCGTCGAAGGAAGCCTGCGTGGAGAAACTGGAAGGCTTTGTGAGGAAAGAAGATGTGGAAGCTATGGGGGAAGCGATGCTGGAGGTGGAGGAGGAGTGGGCCAGCATACTTGGCCCTTACTTCAACCCAACAACCATTCTCTCTAATGCAGAGTGTTCGAACCCTAAAGATGAAATCCGTCTTGCAGTCGAAGCTCTCAGAATGAGGAAAGTGGAATTCATGGCGGAAGCATGGGAGGTCTTCCAGGTTGGAGTTAAGAACGCAAACTTGGGTCCATTTAGAAGGATGATGATGAAAGAAGATGGGTGGTTGTCGGAAGGTAGTATTGATAAGGTGGTGACCATAGGCATGCGAGTGGCCACCATCTTAAGGCTTATGTAACTTGTTGAAGTAGTTTGTTTGGATCGTATGGTTAACAATCATATGTAAGATTTCTTTCTGATGAATATAGGGCGCTATCCCCACCTCGATAGCACTTGTTGAAAAAAATAAAATTATACTTTGGTATTATCTAGGTGGCATGTTTTGTTAATACACTTCAAGAGGGCTTTAGCAAGTGTTAATTGTTTGCATTTGGATGTCATGGCGTCTTTTATTGGCTCATGATGTGAAGGTGGTAGAATAAGATGTAGTAAGTGAGGAAAGATAGTTGTAGAGGAAAAATATATAAAGAAATGGAAGTGTTGGGTATTTGGTGAAGAAAGTGTTGGCTAATTTCATGAACTTTATAGAAAAGGATATTAAAGGCCTAACGTTTGGCTCTAGATAGTGAGGATAAGGGAGTTGGGTAAAATATGATGGACAAGTCCCTTGGTGTTTGTATATGCTTGGTAATGGTGAAATTATAGTTGAACCCTAGTTATACTTATGGTAGGTGGAATATGTTCAATGCATCCTAGTCTCTTTCTTATGCTTCTATGTTGTTTACGACTACTAGTTCCTTTATGTTACATGAAGATATTAATGTTGTGATGCATCAAGTAGGCTCATTTTGAATGTTTTTTGGATCATTGCATGTTAACATGATGCCAACTTTGTCTTCAACATGTTGTCGAAGAAATTGTAGTCCTCAAAGGTGTCCCTTTTAACTAATGTCATTCTACATTATTGAACTATTGCAATGATGATGATTTTGAAGAAGATGTAGAGGTGAAGATTTTTTGTTAGAATGTCCCATGTAAAAGGAAGAAGGAAGAATCATATTAGAACCAAAGTTCATTCTCCAAACATGTACAAAAAAGTTGAGGATTATAACACTTTATGAATATCTCATTCAATGGAAGAATCTACCAATTGAAGATGCCACATGGGATGATGAAGAGTTCATTCAAAAGAATCAGCTTGAGTAGTTAGCTTGTGGCTACCTTAACTCCTAATTAAGTCATAGTATCATTATTACATTGTTATTTAGTTAGTTAGGTTTTCCTTAGGCCTGTATAGTCATATTTAGGTCGCCAAGGTGATATATTAGGCATAAATAGGGTATATATAAGAGATAGTGAGTCTTATTTTAGGATCATATTGTGAAGTGTGTTCTCATTAGAGATATTTGGAGGTTTTCCCCTTGAAAGTGGCTTATTATTTTTCTCTATTATATATCATTCTCGACATATTTCATATTGTATTCCTCATTTATGCAAGTTATTTTATTACAAGTGGCATTAGAGAACGATTTAAGCATCGTGAAGGCAAGGCATTCTTCTTCAAATTTAAAGGTCATTTTAGAAAATCGCATATCTTTCAAATTTATGCATTTTTTTAAGGGTATTTGAAGAACATATTGAAGTAGAATTGAGAAAAATATTGTAATATTAGGGTTTTAGTCCTATTTTTTTGTAAATACCCTATCTCACATATTTGAGTGAATTTCTTCCTAGTTTTTAAATAACTTTTGAAGAGGGCATTAAAGATTATACGATCCAAGTTTCAAGGAAATTCAATTAGAAATGAGGGATTTATTGCAAAATTAGGGTTTCTAATAATTTTATTCTCAAGGTTGCAAATCTAACTATTTCATGGAGATATTTCTAGGTAAGTGTTATTTTGACCCTAGAAAGTAACAATAAAAGTTTCTGATCATTTAAATTTTATTTGTGTGATTTATTACAAAATTATTATTTTCTATCATGATGGGGCCTTTTATAAGTGGTAAAAAGATTTGTAGCACACCGAGAAAAAATCCTAATAAGAATGATGGAACAAGTCAGGATATTATCCCTAATGAAGAAATAATCAAGGTTAAGGAGGAAATATCATCAATGAAGGGGGATATATATATCAACTACAAGGAGATATGCAGAACCTGAGAGCAAATTTATCCATTATAAAGAGCATGTTAAAATCTTATATGAATGGATCAAGAAAGGATGTCTCAAACAACCAAGGTGACTTATACAAGTTAGTGAGTTTTGATTCAAATTCTAATACTTTTTTGAGATCTAGGAACTAGATACCTGTAAAGGGTGAAAAATTAGGGTTTCCACCATAAGATGTATGAAAACCACTAATTTACCATTACATTCAAAAGAGGGGTGAAACCCAATAGATTTAGTCACAAACCAAAAAGATAAGGACTGAATGTTGATTGGATTTCAAGGGAGTTGATTCATATTTGCCCTCTTTTGTGAGTTGAATTGCTGAAATTAGGGTAAAGTGTTAAAAATAAAGATAAAAACATAGAAACAACGAGCTACATATGTGGGACTGAGACAAACACCCGAATCTGAGGATTATAAGCAGATTTAGATCTGATCCTTGAAAAAGATCCAACAATGTTGGGACCAAAATGCTCGTCGCTCTGGTCCTCCTAACTTTTCGCACACCAAAAGGGGTTGACTCATCTTTGCAAATAATGCATATTCTGAAGATCGTAGCTCTGTATTTCTTTCCTACACATAGAAAGAAAGGGAAATAGGTTGGGAATGGGGGCTTGTCTAAGTCAAACCCCAGTTTTGTAATTAACCATGAAATAGAGATAAAAGATAATTGAAGATTCTCCTTTTAAGGGAGATGTTGAATAATGACTAAAAACCAAATGATATACCTCTTTGTGAAGTTTGTTTGTCTCCACATGGGATTAGGGTTTCATGAAGTCTTTGACAAAATAAGATTTAAATCTCCACTTCAATGCTTGAATCTTGACTTTGTTGTTGCTCCTAGAATGCTTGAATGAATGGTTGAATTTCTTGATGTTGAATTGAATTTCATGTGTGTGTATATCCAAATGAGAGGGGAAAGTCTCCTTTTATACATGCTAGTCAAAAAACTTGCTAATTTTCCAACATGAGCCGACATGGAGCTAGGTCACACCCAAATTAGAGTGTGGTGCCCTAGTCTTACCCCAATTTAGGGCTAGGACAAGGTGCCATGTTGATGTAAAAGTAAAAAATGTAGTCATTCTTTAGTAATATGAGCAGAATGATGCAGGAGCATCCCCAGTTCTTGGCAATCTTGTATCAACCAAAAACATTTCCTTTCCAATTTGTTTTTTGTTTTGCAGTTTCAACATTTCTTTCTGCATTTTCTTGCATTGGCTCACCGAATCTTGCGGAGCTGGATTTTGCTTGAGGACATGATCATCTTCCTTATTCTTAAACCGTGAAGCATTTGGATCATTTTTCAGTAAGTTATCGATTCCAGATTCTGAGACTATTTTCTGGCTTGGGACATTGGAACCGCTTGGACCTATATTGGCAAATCTTGCGAATCATTTTTGTAGCTTGCAAAGCCCCAGTTCGTTGATTCCAATGTTCCTTGGCGTGTGGTTGACCTTCCCTTTGATCCGCACTTCATCCTTTGGATTTTTTGAAGGAATCACTTTGGCGGAGGCTGACCTATTGGTTTTACACATTTGATCTTGTTTTTCAACATTTGATCCCTTTTGGAATTGAGCATTATAATTTAACTCCAGGAAAGTTACAAGATAGATCTTAAGAATTAGAGGTCTGGAATTGATCGATTGTATAATTGAGCATGTATGTAGCAGGCCACTAGTTCTGCATTGCCTCTATTATATCCTCTTGTTTTTGTTGTGTTTACTCTTGCTGCCTGGTTCGGATTGATCTCTTTGAGGTCCCTCCAAACCGGTGACTACACCAAGTGGTATCAGAGCGAAATTTCGTTCCATAGATTGCATTGTCTTAAGAATTTTGTTTTGGGGTGGCGGACTGTGGATCTGACCTGCAACTGCAGAGGACTGGCATGAAGATGGCGTGAATAGGAAATAGAAATGGTGGAGCGCGTGGGAATGCAAACCCTACTATGATGGAAATATTGAGAGGAATTGTAGTCTGGTTGGAAGCCATTGAGATAGCCCAGAGAAGAGGCCGACCTATTGAAGATGTGAGCAAATATGAAGAAGAAGAAGCACCGAAAGAATAAGTAGCAAATCCACCGTCGATCGATCCAGATGAAAAGAGGTTCTTGAGGGTTTTGAGTAGGGTGAACACTAAGCCACATTTTACCCCATCGGAGTATGATGGAAAGTTGGATTCAAATGAATTAATGGATTGGATCTCAAAGATGGAGAAGTATTTTGATTTTGAGAACATCGCAGAAGAAAGAAAGATGAAATATGTTTGTACCCGGTTGAAAGGTCATGCATCTCTTTAGTGGGAACGTTTGCAGGTTGATAGATAGAGAAGAGGTAAAGAGAAGATAAAATCATGGGAGCAGATGATTGCCAAGTTAAAATTGAAGTTTATGCCAGTGTATTATCAAGTAAGTCTATTCTGGAAGTTGCAAAACTTGAAGCAGAAAGAATCTAGTGTAAAGGAGTATACTGAAGCATTCTACAAGTTGAATATCAGATCTAGACATGTCGATGATGAGGTTGAAAAAGTTGCAAGATATTTGAATAGATTGTGGATGTCTATATAAGAGGAACTCAGTTTGATCAAGTTGCAGAGTGTTTAAGAAGCTTATCAATATGCCCTGAAAGTAGAAGAGAAGATGAATAAAAGACATGAGAAAAGACAAAGAGGTAGAGGTGGAAGATTTTTCAGAGGAAGATTTCAAGGAGGAAGATGAATCTGTACACATCCAAACAAGGACAAGGAAGTAAGCAAAGATGGCAATTCATATCGGAAGGATGACATAAATTTCTACCGAAGGAGAGAACCTGGTGGTTACCAGAATGAGGGTTTTAGAAAAGATGATAGAAGACAAGACAAGAGAGTTTTTAGAGGAACTTGCTTTAAATATGGAGGAGAAGGACATCATGCTTTCAAATGTAAGAAGACAAAGAACACTGGGAGAACATCATTGATAGAAGAAAGCCCCACCGTATTAGCTAAAAAACCAGAAGATGGAGAATTGTTGATGCTGAGGAGAGCTTTGTGTCATACCAGAGAAGATGAAGAGCCCTTGCAGAGGTGAAATTTGTTCAAGACCAGATGTAAGGTATCCAGTAAGTGTTGTAAAGTAGTTATTGAGAGTGGTTGTTCGGATAATCTTATTTCAAAATAAATGGTGAATACATTGAAGTTGGAAAGATTGAAACACCTTAAGCCTTATCAGATAACATGGATTCAGGATGATCATAAGTTGTTAGTAAGTGAGAAATGTTTGGTTAAATTGAAAATTGGGAATTATCATGATGAAATTTTGTGTGATATTATGTCTATGGATATTTATCACCTTTTGTTGGGTAGACCTTGACAGTTTGATAGACAGGCAATACATAATGGGAGAAATAACATATGCACCGTTGTAGCGAATGGGATGAATAAAACCTTATTACCCTTGGAGGAGCCTTTGAAGAGTGAAGTTTGTACAAATGCTAAAATCTGTTTGGTCGATGGAAGGAAATTCCTGGTGTTATTGTGAGGATCCGGTTATTACTGAGAGGGGGGGGTGAATCAGTAATAAGCAATAAACTAAAACTTTTCACCAATCTACAAAATACTTCACAAAATATTTCATAACCAGTACCAATAGCTAATCAAACAATCACTTAATGCAGATTTACCAAACTAATACTGGTAACTACTTAAGTGTTCATCATTAAGCAAATATAGTAAAGACATCAAATGAACAATCCATCTACAACATGAATGCAAGGATTTTTCACGTGGAAATCCAAATGGGAAAAACCATGGTGGGAATTTGTACCCACAAAATATGCACTCTTTCGAAATGCGCCCTGTTAGGAGCCTAGCCCGATTAGGAGCTCTACAACAATGCCCGGTTAAGAGCAAACCCTGTTAAGAGTCACTCGATCAAGGGATGTACAACTTAGCTATGTTAGGAGCTTTACCCTGTTAGTAGTAGCCTCGTTGGAGGATTTAAACCCAAATTAACGAGCCACCCGATGAAGGGATTTACAAGATCAGGCCTGTTAGGACCTACTCGGTTAAGGGATTTTAATGTTGTTGCAACTATTAGGAAACAACAGATAAATGATCTGGACTAAGCACTTCATAGCTTGCTATTACAGATCCTTTTCAACTCCAATTTGCTTCTCTCATGCAGACATCTCAATCTGGTTTGGCACACACACTTCTCTGATCACCAACACACTCAACCTTCTCAAACTCGACCTAAATATATTTTACAATTAGGTCGGTTACATAACCCTAACCTACAATGAATCTACATCATAGATCATATCAGATCATTACAACAAATTACAAGACAATTATAACCATTGAATGATCATAACTCATCACCGCACATCGATATGATAAATTGTCAAACCCTTAACACATTTTGCTAAGCACTTTGTTGTTTCCCAATAAATTTGCTCCTTGTACGCGCTAAAAAAACATCTTATCTCTTTACATCGATTCTAACATGTCATCATCAACTTATGAACATGAAAAGAATCACCGCCAAATCATAAAACATCACGAGTCAAAAGATCTTGATATCGGTTCTCAAACCCTAGTTGATTATACAATAATCAATTTACAAACATGACTCCCGATTCTTCAAACATGACGTGGTTCATGTCATAGACTCATTATGATGTCATAAGCACAAATTCCAAACCGCAACACCTAACTCAACACAGATCACTATCGCAACCATCTCCTTCTCTGTTCTTGCTTATTGGTTCACTGTCACTTGCTAGTTTTGCTTTCCAACTCAATCCAATTCAATCCATTATCGGTTAGACTTAACCAATAGACTTAGATGACATACCAAGCATAAACAAACATGGACAAATATGGTTGTCATCAACGACAACACAAATAACTGATCATCAAGCATCATATCATAATTATATCATCACCAAAAATCCATCAATATATCATCACCAATAGTCCTTTACCAATACACCATCATCTCCATCAGTTATGTCAACATGCCAACACCCGGATGGAATGAGACATAAAGATGTGTGTTTCGCTTTAGTTACTAAGAAGATCGAGAACCTAGAACATGAAGAAGAACAACCAGAGGAGATAAAGGAATTGTTGAAAGGAAATATGAAGACATCATTTCAGATAATGTACCTAATGGATTACCACCGGTGAGAAGTATCAGTCATTGCATGGACCTGATTCTCGGAGCTAGTTTTCCCAAAAAAGGTGCACACCAGATAACACCAACAAAAAATGAGGAGTTGAATAGACAAGTGCAAGAGTTGTTGAAGAAAGGTTTGATCAAAGAAAGTTTGAGTCCCTGTGCAGTACCAGTAGTGTTACCACCTAAGAAGAATGGAGAATGGAGGATGTGTAGCGATTCCCGAGCAATAAACAAGATCACAGTAAAGTACCGGTTTCCTTTACCTAGGATGGATGACATAATGGATTGTTTGAGTGGAGCCAAATACTAGACAAAGATAGACCTGGAGAGTGGATATCATCAGATCAAAATTAGAGAAGGAGGTGAGTGGAAGAAAACATTCAAAGACAAACGAAGGATCGTATGAATGGTTGGTGATGCCTTTTGGAATGACTAATGCACCAAGTACCTTCATGAGATTGATGAATGAGGTATTGAAGAAATTCTTGGTTAAGTTTGTTATTGTATATTTGGATGACATTCTGATTTTCAGTAAGACAAAAGAAGAGCATTTGTTCCATTTAAGACAAGTTTTGCAGAGGTTGAGAGAAGAAAAGTTGTTGATAAACCTTAAGAAGTGTAATTTTGTGAGGAAGAGTTAGTCTATTTAGGATTTGTGATATCTGCAATGGATTGAAGATGGACCCCGAGAAGGTAAGAGCAATTATTGAATGGCCTACATTGGAAAGAATTGGAGAGGTTAGACCATTTTATGGATTGGCTAGTTTATACCAGAAGTTTATCAAAAAATTCAATTCAATTTGTAGCCCTATGACTAAGACAATGAGAGGAGATAGGAAGGAATTCAAGTGGACAACCGGAGCAAATATAAGTTTTGAATTGATGAAGCAGAAGGTCACTGAACAACCTATGTTAGCTTTACTAGGTTTCAACAAAGTATTTCAAGTGGATTGTGATGCAAGTGGGAATGCAATTGAAGCAGTATTGAGTTAAGAAGGGAGAGCAATAGCTTATTTAAGTGAAAAGTTGAATGATTCCAGGAGGAGATATTCAGTGTATGATTAGGAACTTTATGTTGTAGTTCAAGCCTTGAAGAAATGGAGACATTGCTTGTTACCTAAGGAGTTTGTGTTGTAACCTGATCATCAAGCCTTGCAACATTTGAACAGTCAGAGTAAGTTGAATCAGAGACATATGAGATGGGTAGAGTTCTTGTAGAGTTACACCTTTGTGTTGAAGAATAGGAGTGGGAAGTCAAACAAATTTGTTGATGCATTAAGTAGAAGGGGGAATTTGTTGACAGAGATGAGAGTGATCGTATTAGGATTTGAAGAGTTGAAGACCTTGCATGACGATGACCCAGATTTTATAGAATCTTGGAAAGCATGTAGGGCACTGGTTATGGTAGATAGAAGCAAATGGCTGGATTATTTCATTCAGGACAAGATGTTATTCAGAGGAGTTCAATTGTGTATACCTAAGAGTTCTATGAGGGAGAATCTCATAAAGGAGAAGCATAGTGGAGGATTAGTCAGACACTTTGGTGCTGACAAAATAGTAGCATTGGTGAGTGAACATTACTTTTGGCCTCAGATTCATAACGATGTTAAGAAATTTGTGTAGAGCTATAGAGTTTGTCAAGTTGCAAAAGGTAGTAGTCAACATGTGGGTTTGTATAAACCTTTGATAGTACCAGAGAGACCTTGGGAAGACATAAGCATGGATTTCATACTTGGATTGCCTAAGACACAAAGAGGAGATGATTCTATATTTATGGTGGTGGATGGATTCTCGAAGATGGCTCATTTCATACCTTGTAAGAAGACATCAGACGTAGTGCATATAGTTGACTTATTTTTCAAGGAGGTAGTGAGATTGCATGGATTACCTAAGAGCATAGTTTCAGACAGAGACACTAAGTTTGTTGGTTATTTTTGGAGAAAACTTTGGAAGAAGATGAAGACAAATTTGAAGTTCAGTTCTACTTTTCACCCACAAACTGATGGACAGACATAGGTAGTAAACAAAAGCTTGGGAAATTTGTTGAGATGCTTAGTTGGAGAGAAAACCGGAAGTTGGGATTTGATTCTCGCACAAGCAGATTTTGCCTACAATAATTCAGTCAACAGGAGTACCGAAAGAACACCTTTTGAGATTGTTACCAGAGTACACCGTAGAGGTATATCAGAATTGAAAGATATCAGTAATGAAGACAAGAGGAGTGCAGAAGCAAAAGAATTTGCAAATCACATGGTGACCTTACATATTCAAGTTAAGCAACATTTGGAGGATAAGAACAACAAGTATAAGGAGAAAGAAAATGAGAACAGAAGACATGAGGAATTTGAAGTTGGCGATGAAGTGATGGTGTATCTGAGAAAAGAAGATTTCCAATTGGAACCTATAACAAGTTGCAGATGAGGAAGTTTGGACCTTGCAAAATCTTGAGGAAATTTAGTTCTGGAAATGCATATGAAGTAGAATTACTAGACAATTTGAGTATTTAACCTATATTCAACATTGCAGATCTACATCAGTATCATGAATCAAAATTCAATGAAGACAATATTGCAGACTTGGAGAAATAGTTTCCCCAGAAGGAACCAGAGCACATTGAAGACATTTTGGATAGTAGGATTGGGCGTAGTACCAGAGTAGTCAATACATCAAGTATCTTGTGAAATGGAAGGACACACCAGTTGAGGATTCATCTTGGATTTATCAGGAAGAGGTAGACCACCTTGGTTTTCCTCTAACCCCAACAAAGTAAGAGACTTGTGTTTTCAACAACCCCAGATGTTTGATGCAAGAGCATCCCCGATTCTTGGCAATCCAGCATCAACCAAAAATATTTCCTTTCCATTTTGTTTTATGTTTTGCAATTTCAACATTTCTTTCTGCATTTTCTTGCATTGGCTCACTGGATCTTATGGAGTTGGATTTTGCTTGAGGACATGACCATCTTCCTTATTCCTAAACCGCAGAGCATTTGGATCTTTTTTTAGAAAGTTATCGATTCTGAATTTCGAGACTGTTTTCTAGCTTAAGACATTGGAACTGCTTGGACCTATATTGGCGAATCTTGTGGATCCTTTTCGTAGCTTGTGGAGCCCAAGTTCATCAATTCCAATGTTCATTGGCATGTGGCTGACCTTCCCTTTAATTTGCACTTCATCCTTTGGATTTTCCAGAGGAATGTCTTTGGTGGAGGTTGACCTGTTGGTTTTACACCTTTGATCTTGATCTTTGGTATTTGATCCCTTTTGGGTCGACCGGATCTCCCTGGATCATATAAATCATTGTAATTGAGCATTAGAATTTAATTCCAAGAAAGTTAGAAGATAAATCTTAAGAATTAGAGGTCTGGAGTTGACCAATTATGTAATTGAGCATGTATGTAGCAAGCCAGTGAGCCGAATCTTATATCCCAGATGTTACCGATTATCTGTAATCAGTTTTCATGATCTAATTCATTCAGTTCTGCATTGCCTCTATCATATCCTCTTGTTTATGTTGTGTTTACTCTTGCTGCCTAGTCCAGATTGATCTCTTTGAGGTCCTTGCTAACTGATGACTGCACCAGAGAATCTGGTCCTATCGGGCCTAAGGGCGCAAACACTAAGGTAGGGACACAAATGCGGTCAAAATTGTACAATGGTGTAATTTTAGGATGCGACATTTAGCCCCTACTTTAGCGAGAGTATGAAGTCAATCATACTCTTGGTAAAGTATAAGGGTTCACATTGACAAACTTTCACCTAGTCACTAAGAAGGCAAGACACACCAAGACACTAGTGGACTTTAGGATCTCACAACTTCAATGACAAGGAAAAAAGGAGATCATGAGAGAAAGAGAAAGAGGGAACCATGACTACAAACTAGTAAGGTTCTCTTACTACGAATCATGACAAGAAAAATACCAAAATTACAAAGCAAAAGACTAAGTTCACTAAGTAACTTAAGTATCAAGATATGCAAAAGAGAAAGATCATTGAGCAGAGTGTATGCCCCCACATTAAAGAGAATGCGTACGCCTAATCAGGACCAATTTCTTTAAGGTAGGGTACACCCAAAAAGATAAACACGTTATCACAATAATTTGTCCCCGAGAAAGGGCAAATCAAAGGATAATGATCACAATAGAAAAAAGATGAGGTGGTTTCACTTAACTTTGTTGTCAGTATGCTTTTTATGATAAATAATGTATGTATATATATGATGCATGGAAATATGGACAAGAGCCAAAAACAAAGTTCAATGTTAATATGTTAGTTTCAACCATAAAACCAAATCAAAGAACTAAAAACCATTCCAAAAACATAGCAAAGGAGATTCAAAAGCATGAAAGTAGCTTAATCAAATAACAAGAAAGGAGAAGAGCCTCCCTAAGATGCTTCCATGATGTCTTTGATCTCTCCCTTGTTTCCCTCCTCTCCAAGTTTTAAATGAATAGAGCTCTCAGCTTTTAGCACTAACCATGGATGTCAAATGGAGATTCAAGATGGTTGAAAATGAACACATATGCTATGCAAATGCAAAGAGTGATGCTATGAGAAATCTCTAAGTATCTATGCAAATTTCACTATAATAACAATGCTCTAATGCTTCCTCCTTTGCTTGAGGAGAAGGGTTCTATATATAGGAAAAATAGAAGATTGATCCAGTTTGTGGAGGGCCAAGATTGCATGATTCATGATCCATGTGATGGTTTTCAACCCATCCCATGATGACAAGTGTCAGCATGAGATGGCTTGAGAGGAGAGGGAAGGAGCATTTAATGTCTAAGAAGACATGAGGATAACCTCATGTGGGTTGGGTTATTGGATGAAGCTTTTATCCAAGGGTAAGGTTATTATCCAATGGGTAAATTCTTGTGCAAATTTTACCCATGGTTAAGCCTTGAATAAAGGGTCAAGACCCATGTGGGTTAGTGTGTTGAATAAGGGAAACATTTATGACTCTGTAAGAGTCTTAAATGGTTGAGATGATGGGTTGGGGGTTAATTTTGGTTTAGGATTGTGCAAATAATTAGAAGAGGGATTATGCTAATTTGGAAGGGCTTAGAAGAATCTAGAAGGGGATTAAAATAATCTATAAGATGATTAGTGAGAAAGTGGATTTGGAAAGTGGGTGAGGATAAATAGGCCTTTTAATTAAATGCTTTATTTGATTAAAATAGGGAGTGCAACTTGCATTTGTAGGAGAATGCAAGTGGATGGATCCTCTTGCATATTCCACCTTCCCAAAACAGTGATGAACAAGATTGGGAGGTGGTTGCATGATTAGCTTCATCTGTGTCATAGATTCTCTCTCTCTCCTCTCTTGCTTGTTTTTTATCCTCTTTAATTTGTCTCTCAATTCTTCTCTTTGTTGTCCCTAGTGTTGTCTACTTGAGGATGATGCAAAGTGTTGAGATCTCTTTTGGTCTCTCCCATGTTGACTCAAAAGACACATGTGCCTTTCTTCCATTGTGGTTTTGCATAGAATTGTCCTCATCCCCTAGAGAAATCAAAACCACCATGGAAGAAAGGCACATGTGTATTTTGAGTCAACATGGGAGAGACCAAAAGAGATCTCAACACTTTGCATCGTCCTCAAGTAGACAAGACTAGGGACAATAAATAGAAGAGGATAAAAAACAAGCAAGAGAGGAGAGAGAGAATCTATGATACAGATGAAGCTAATCATGCAAACCATCCACCTCCCAATATTTCTCATCACTATTTTGGGAAGGTGGATGACATGCAAGAGGAGCCACTTGAGCACTATAGATGGAGCTATCACAAGTTCCAAACAAGGACCATGCTCTAATGACGAGTCACTTTGTCTATTACTTGGAGCTAGGATTAATGCTTTTGAAAATTGTTTAGATAAATGATTGTCAACATCAACATATTAATATTCATCATCTAGAATATTAGCATCAATATTTTCATCATGAACAACATTCTCATCTATTTATTCATTGAGATCAACAAAAAGTGGAGCTCTAATAGGCATAGAACTTGAACCATCATTTGTCTTAATCATTTTACATCTTGGAGCTTTAGGTTGAACATATTGGTTAGGAGAAGGTTCAAGAAATGTTATTATGTCAACTGTTGGTGTCTTAAGGGAGGAAATTGTTCAAGGAGAAGTTCACGAGCTCTAGCACAACATCTCCATTGGCGTTCTCTCGCACAACAATTTTGTTTAGTTTTAGCCAAAGGTTGTAAAGGTTTAGGATCAACATGCATATACTTCTTCTCTTCCTTTAAGTAAGGATGCATAGGAGAAGGTCTCTTAGGTTGAATGATAGGAGATGTCGGGTGCTTCCCTTTGTAAGATTTAGGAGGCAGGACCACACCATATAAATGAGGAATATAAGGTGTAGGAAGGAGTCCATGTCCATCATGAGGAGGAGGAATAGGTGTATCCTTAGGAGGAATGATATTTTTATCCTTAGGAGGAAGAGTAGGTTTATCCATATGAGGAAGCAGGAGAGTATCCTTAATAGAAGGAATATGATCATTGCTAAGAGGAAGACTAAGTGTTGGATTTCTAGGTTTACTTGAGGATAAAATCATGTCATTCTCCCATCTTTGATAATATTGACAAAGAGCATCACTTATAGGCTTAAGAGGTTGAAATTGTTCGGACCAAAAAAGGTCAAGACAAACATCTCCATTCCTCACCATAGGTTGATACATGTTATGATTAACAATTATGATTTTTATAATCATGAGGAAATTTAAAACACTAATGAATAGAAGAAGCAATCGCTTTCATGGAAGACAACCAAGGATGTCCCAACTTCACATGAAATTGATCGGATGTAGGAATGAGAACAAAGACAACATCTAAGCATTTAGTGCCAACCTCAATAGGAAGTGTGATAGAACCAATAGAAGGACAAGAGAAGCCACCACATATTTTAATTGCCACATCATATTTATCATATGTCACTTGATTCAATAGTAATGTATAAAGAAATTATTCAATTATCACATTAACCATATAAACCATATCAATGAGCACTCCTCGTAAGGGTATGTCTTTCATTCTCATCGTGCTATACAATGGGTCTTTGGGTGCCTTAATATTTTCTCTAGGATCAAATGTAATGCATAAGTCCTTAGGATGTTTAGTTTTATCAATAAGGTTCACCATATTATTTGACTCAAGGCCAAGATTAGTAGGAGAGAAGGCAAGACGATAAGTCTCAGTCACATTAGTGGAATGGGGAGGTAAAGGATTAGATTTATTTCCTTTATCATTCACACCAACCACATATATGGTATTATTATCAATCAAGTTTGGAATCTTACTTCTTAAGGAATAACACTTTTTCAATGTCATGACCAGGTTGACGATGATATTGGCAAAAAGATTTGGAATCAAAGGCAGGTGACAAAAGCTTAATTGTGTCAATTGGTTTAATAGGGGGACGCTTCAACAAATTCTTTTGTAACAACTATGACATAATACTATGTAAAGGCTCATTAAGAGGAGTGAATTATTTTCTAAAGTATTTGGACAAAGGAGGCACACCCGTTGTTGCGACTACTACTTGAGTGTTGTTGTTGTAATTGAACTTGATGAATCCCTTATTTGGTTTTAAATTTGTAAAAGGTTGTAAATTTTTATCATTTAGCCATTAAAGATGATTGTTCCAATTGACTCACAGTAAGGTGATAATTATGAAGTATTGCACACAAGTGTGTAAAGGAAGTAAACTCATAAATGAGAAGTTTATCTCTAATATCTTTTTGTAAATTAGAAATAAAAATTCTTTGAATATCTTGATCAGACACATGAAAAGCAATTTGAGAATATGGATGTTTATATCTACCAATAAAATTAGTCACTTTTTCTTTAACCCCTTGCTTGCAATGCATCAAATTAGTCAAAGTAATTTTAGGACCAATATTATTGTGAGATTTTTGAATGAAAGCATTAGCCAATTGTTGAAAATAAATAATAGAATAAGGAGGCAAAGGACAATACCATTGCAAAGCTTTATCCCTAAGCATTCTAGTAAACAATTTAGCCAACAATCTTTGATCATGAGAAAAGTCACTACACAAAGTTTGAAATGTTTTAACATGAGTCAAGTGATTGCCTTTCCCATTATAAAGCTCCAATTGAGGGACTTCTACATGTTTAGAAGGGACAAAACAAACAATGTCATTGGATGATGGGCTCGCTACATCAAATGTGGGCACATTATACTTGGATTGATTCATGGAAGTTATTTGTTGTAGTAAGGAAGACATTGTTTGGGCTAGATTTTTTATGGTAGCTTCGGTGGACGGATTAAAATTGGACATGTTGGATTGAGAAGGAGGGATAACATTGTTGATTGAAGGATGAGCTTGAGAATAAGGAGGTGGGACACTATGATAGGTAGGTATGGGAGATGATTGGTTAAGAAATGGAAGACTCATAGGAGGAGGGCTGAAAGAATTGTGATTAGACGAGTTTCCCCCTTGACTAACAGGTGTAGGTTGACATTTTGTGTAGAGGTATCCATGATGTTGGATGTAAAGGTGGGAACACTAGCCCTAGGAGTAGTCATAGGAATGGAATGATTAACTTGACTCAGAGGTTGTGTATAACTAGGGACTTCAATACAACTCTTCATAGGCATAATATTAGTATCAACAATACAAGGAATACCACGCAACACATCAACACCAAGTTTATCACTTTGAGCCATTCTTTTTAATCCTTCAATCAATGGTAGAGCTTTACTTTTAGAGTATTGTTGAAGATTTTCAAATTGATTGTCAATCTTTGCTAGTTGGTCAATGAACACCCTAGTTAGGGATTCATCCACATCGTGAGTATTAAGAAAAAAATGGGGATAATCAGGGTCATTTGTAGGACTGCTAGAGCCACCAACATCCTCATGGAACAAGTTATCCAAATTAGGCCCCATCTCCTCGGTAATTAAACCTTGGGAAGCCTTAATTTTAAAACTTCTTCTCACGGGGATATTATAGGTTGGACTAATAGTAGTAAAACTCATGCACCAAGGAGGAAAATTGGAAATTATAAATTTGAAATAATTAAACAATGCAATCTTTTTGTAAAAATGATTGTTCAATTAATGAAGCAAATTGATTTGTGATTTTGAAAATATAAATTCATAAAGAACATGCAACCCACTAGTAAATTTAAATTTAAAAATTTAGTGTTTTGTGAAAATAACCTCTTAATTTTTAAAAACTAACTTGAAATTGGATCTAAGATTTCAATTTTGAATTTGAACTATCATCAACAATCAAATTTGAACAAAGAATCCAAAATTTAAATAACCCGCAAGCTCAATTTTAAATTTTAAAATTGGGGTTTTTGAAATTAACATCTAAATTTTTGAAATTTGATTGGAAATTAAACTTGTAAGTGAAAATTTGAATTACGAAATGAAAATACTTAGATTTGAAATAAATAATCCAAATTAAGAAATTCACAAGCTTGATTTTAAAAATAAAAAATTAGGGTTTTATTGAATTTAACCTCTAAATTTTTAAAATTCACTAGGAAATCAAACTTGTAAATAAAAATTTGAATTTTAAATTGCATAAAAACTCATATCTAAGAACATAAATCACAATTAAAGGTGTAAGGAGTCGGGTTCACCATAATGTGAAGGGTGAAAAATTAGGGTTTCCACTGTGTGAAAAAATATTGTGTTTAATCCATTAGAAAAGCATATAAATCACACATACTCAATGAAACATTGTATTGAGGAAAAACAAAAGAAAACAATTAAAACACTCCCCAATGTCGTCTCATCACTCCCTAGTCTTGAGGACTTTGTTGGTTCAATTGATGGCTCTCAGATGCATTATTTCAACAAAGTGACAACTCAAGAGATGGGAATTGATATGCAAATTATGATCTAAAAGCTAATGCAAGATCTATTGCAATTCTCAATTATGATTAAGCTACGATGAAAGCCATTAAATGTTGCTATGATAACTATGCTATCTGATTGCTGGAAATGATTGAAAATGTTGATAGAATGTTGATAATGATAAGATGCTAAGGGTCCTCTCATAGCCAAAAGAGGGGTATTTATAGAATTTTCATGACCAGAGGTGAGGTGGCAAGAATCAACGATGCAGATTTAGTTTGGAGAAATTGACGGTCAAGATCAAAGAAGTTGGAAAGAAGTTGAGGAGATGGACACTTATCATTCCTAAGGAGACAAGTGGAAAATAATCTCCAACCATATGCCAATAAAGGGGCAAGTGGCATGGAGATGAGAGACACGTGGCATAGGTGCCAAGTGTCTCTAAGAAAGGGTGGACACTCAAAAGATGGTTAGGATAAGAAGTTGGAGGGGATAGGATTTGTTAAACCCTTAGTTGGATTGAGTGGGTTAGGTTAGCATGTGGTTAGGCTAGGTGGTTAGGAGTAGGAGCCATGTGCTTAAATTTGAATTTAAAATTTAAATTTAATGAAGGGGGAATTTAAATACACAAACTAATTAATTTGCATATTTAATTGGGAAAATAGAAGAAGATGATTAAAGTGGGAAGAATAAGAATAAATGAACCATATAAATAAATTGTTGAATTTATTTATATAGTAGAGGAATAAAGGTCATTAATTAAATATTTTTGTATTTAATTAATTCAATTCTCTAGACCGATTTTTAGTGTATACATTTTTCCCCTCTTTGAAGCGATGTGTGACAACATGTCGGTTCAAAGAAAAATTGCTCCTTGCTGTTGATTTGGTTTGATATGATGCCCCAGACACTGATTATCGGATGACGGACGTGAGGATGCCCCCTTGGGAGATAAATCGGAAAAAAAAAATCGATTCTTTAAATTGTTTCGCAATTTTTAAATTTTTTTGGAATTTTTAATGATTTTAGATATTTTAAAAATTTTCAATTAATCTCTCGATAAAAGATTTTAAATTTTTGCCCTAACTTTGCCAGTTTTGGTTGAATTAATTGCAAAAGTGATTAAGAGAGGTTTTTAAATTAAATGGGATAAAACATTCCACTTAAATGCCATTTTGAACGCTTTAAATAAAAAAGTGAACCCTATTTTACTAGTCATTTTCATTTGTGCATTTTGAAAATTTTGATTTGGAGCTCTAGAGCCAAGATGGTGATTCCACATCATGAGTATTGATTTGAGAGAGTTTAGAGATATCAACATCCTCCAACCTATGGTCCACCGATACATACTTCAAGAAAACCCTCTTTGTATGTTTTTTGCTAGTTTTGGTAAAATTTAAATCGATTTTTGAATGATTTAGTTGTTTTTAAATGATGGGTGTTTTTGTTTGTTAGATTAATTGTTGTAGTTATTGTTTGCAAAATGGGTTTTTTGTGGGTTATTATTATTATTTTTTAGAACCCTCATTTATAAAAAATTTCTACCAACGTTTTTGGTTTTTTTTTTGGGTCAAATTGGAGCCATTGATGGTGTTATGGACGAAGGCCACGAGTGTCACGATTAAGTCTGTGACTTAGGCCATGGGTACCACGACTAAGGTCGTGGGCACCGTGACTTAGGCCGTGAGCGCCACGGCTAAGGTCACGGGTGTTGCGGTGAAAATCGTGGATGTCACAACTTAGGTCGTGGGTGCCGCGAGTGCCATGGCCTATACCGCAACAAAATTCCTCCTAGAGCATTAAGTTAACTTTTGTAAGCCCAATACTGTGATATGCAATGAAAATGATTGAGGTTTAAGCATTTATTTTAACGCGTCGATGTGAGATAGGTGATAAAAATGGTCAACATTATAGATTTTCGATTAGCCTACTTAGCGATTTGATACTAGATTGATGAAAATTGATTTAAAGAGTCTTGATTAAATGATGATCGGTTTTGATTATTTAGATTTGCATGCTGGATAGGATAAAATTGATAATGACCCCATGGTAAATGAGAATCGTTGATAAGGGCTCAATGAGATTTGATAAAAATCTCACGAGTGAGGTAGATAGATTGATTGATTGATGGATAGATAGGTAAATCAAGTTACTGATGTGTTAATTTGATATGATAATAGGAGCCTTTAGGTGTCCTTTAGTCTTGGGAGTTCTTCCCTAAGACTTGCAGTTTGATACCGCATCTTACTCAGGCAAAGCTAAATTTGATTCATCGATGTGGATTGTCTTCATTGATTGACATGTCCTGGTATAAGATTAACTGCGGTTTGTTGATCGCGCTGGTCGAGAGATGGCACAACTAACATAACACCTTTCATCTACCTTAGGGCGAGATGACAGTGACACCAGAGGATGTCTACCACATACTCAAGATACTTGTGGTTGGGCATATCATCTATTATGACTTATATGAGCAAGGTGGGATAGGCGCATTAAGGAGGATTTTTTATGATGATCAGATATGCAAGTATGATATCCTCTAGCAAGAGATGCTCGATCTGGATTATGCTCCTCTTCCTTCCTTACTAGTAGGGTTCATTGCCGGTTTCCTTTGTCCAGATCACAGGTCAAGGGGATTATCAATTGGGTGGGGCTGCTTATTGGAGCAGATGATTACACAGGGTACTAGGTTCTCTTGGGGATCCTGCATGTTGGCTCACTTATACTATGACTTACACTGGGTAGTTTACCAAGGATCGGCTGTGTTATCAGTCAGTGTGACCCTACTACAGATATGGGCTTGGGAGCAATTAGTTGTCACACGTCTGCTAGCAGATAGGTATCGTCTAGAAAGGAGACCCTACATATATGGATATCCAGGTGTAGTTGTCTAGTGAAAGCTAGGAAAACTGGAGTATTGGAGGAGAGTGTTGGATGATCTTGACAGTGTGATCTGGTGACCATATAGAGATTATGAGTGATGGGTTGAGGATGTCCATGAGATGGCATATGTTTTCTTCTCACAGTACCTCATTGGTTCTACACCTTACAGTATTGAGTGGTTTATTTTGAAACAAGTGTTACGACAATATGACAGAGGCTAAGGACTCCCATAGGGGACAATGATGTATGCATGACATCGACAAGATGTGGCTACTTGGGGGCCAACTATTTCTTATGATGTTACTTATGTTGGGTATGAGGACCTCCGAGGATAGGATTGGGACTACATGGTCGATATTATTGATCCAGGTGTTACAACAGAGTATGGCCAATATCTTTTGACATGCCCATTTCTGAGATTGATCGCCTTCGATGAGCCAGCACCAGGGTTTGATGATGGAGAGGATAGACCACCATGTCGGGCTCTTAGATGGCTGAGAGAGAGAGAGGAGGGAGAGGAGATGGAGGAGATTATGAAGGAGATGGAGGGGATTATGGAGATGATAGGGAGGATGGAGGTGTAGTGGTTGTGGCGGGCGTATCAGGAGCTAGCAGTTTTAGATCTGCTAGAGTGTTACCTATAGATTGGGTGACCAGAGTGGTTTGACGGAGGAGATCTGGATAGATAGGACAGGTTCAGTAGATTGCACAGAAATATCAGGTACCACAGGCAGAGCAAGTACAAGTATTGGTAGAGGCTTTTCAATGGATACTCATCAGGATGTCATCCCATCAACAACAAGCTCAAATTAGTGATTTGCAGGGCTAGGTGCAGTTATAAGATCAATTGATAGAGAGAGATGCTTAGATAGCCCAACTACAGGCACAAATGGCATAGGTATAGACACAAGTATAGGGTCAGGCGTCTCAAATGTAGTTACAGATTGCTATGCTGACTACAAAGAGAGCTACAACCATAGAGAGGTATGGGTAGGCCCAGGAGTGGATACAAACTTTACAGTGAACAACCTCTCAGGGATTGACCCAAGATACCTTGAGGGATCCAGCACACCACTCAGCTCGGGTAGAGTACTACAAGGGTTTATACTTCCAGGTTGAACCTCCAGAGAGAGATGGGCGACATCCTATGTGTAGAGTACTAGGTGAGGCAGTTCATGTTGAGATTCAGAGAGTCGAGGTGTTACAGGCCCTAGGAGGGATCCAGGTGGATCAGGTCCATCTGGCGGTGATGGTGCCAGGTCTACAACATTTGGCACGAGCTTAGCTCCCCGTCCTTCTTGAGATGATGAGATATTATATACTTTGATTTGATTGTATACACTTATTTATGATATGTTGATAATTCCTGTGATCTATTTTTGTGATGTATCTCCGATATTTTTTTGTGATATCATTGGACATTGGATCTTGATTATTTTTTATTATATGAGATGAAGTTTTATATTATGGATGCATTTATTTACATGTCTATACATCTACTTTCTATATAATGGATGACATGATGGATGTATGCATTTTATGGTATGTAATGTGTATGATGGGTCTACCGATGTTGAGCAATGTATATGATTATGCAATGAATACGTATTTACTATGATGATGTAACATTGCATGATGTATGCATATACACCTAAAAATAGTTTGAAGATAATTAATTAAATACGTAGTTATTTAATTAATAACCCTTCCCAATTAATTGAATTCGCAAATAATTTGATTAATTTCCCCATTCATCTACTTATAAATAAATCTAAGGATTTATTCATTAAGTTCATTTCAATAATTCTCCTTTGATTAATTAATCTAAATTAATTAATCCTCCCCCCATTTTAAATTCACACTTGTAATCTCATAATTAGTTAAAACAAATCAAATCATGATTTGTTGAAATTAATTTTCCTAATATTTGAATTTCTAAATTCAAATGAGCACATGGCTCCTAACTTCTAACCAACTAACATAACCACCCCCTAACCTAACTTATTCTATCTAATATTGGGTTTAACTTACCCTATCCTATCTTGCACATCCTAACCTCTTTTATCCTAACCTCTTATGGGTTGGATAATCTCCCCTTGAGACACATGGCAGTTTTGCCACATGTCTCCTCCCTTGGACACTTGCCCTCTCATAAGCAAGGTTCCTTGACACTTGTCACCACAAAGATGACAAGTTTCCCTTCCTCCAACCTCTTCTCCAACTTCCCCAATCTTAGCCCTTGATATCTTCAGATCAAATCTAGACCGTCGATTCCTGCCACCTCAACTTTGGCCTTGGAATTCCTATAAATACCCCTCATTTTGGAGTAATAAATATCCCTTGCATTCATAGTTTTAGCATCATTACTATAGGAAATTTTATCTCAATCATCTAGCATATTTAGCATCTTAGATTAATCACGCATACAATCATGTATATATTATTTTGGATTTATCTAGCTTAATTTGTTAATCTTGCATTCATCTAGTTTGCATTCATATAGATTAAATCCTCCCTCTTAGTGTAGTCAAGTCACTGGTATTGCTTAGACAAATCTGAGAGCAAATCTATACTCACATCTTTTAGGAGGTAATAGGTCGATTTGTCATGGTTTTACATTTATTAATTTTGATCAACTAACCATGCATGTAATGATCTATTGAGTGTTTGTGCTGCAGATACAGATTCCAGATTCCAAATTTCTCTGGAGATTTCCATCAATATCTTTGAGCACCCATCAATGATTCTCATTCATCATGAGGTCACACATCTAGTATTTTCAATCTTGAGTTTACATCATTGACACTCATCTATCATGAAGTCAATAAACTCATCCTATCAAATCATCAAATCTTGAGTTTATATCATTGACCCTCATCGATCATGAGGTCAAAACTTTATCAATCATCAATTCAAGAAAAACATCAAATTCATTAGAGAACTGACACTTTCATCAACTAAAGTTGCAGGAATCAAGTAAATTTTATCGGGAAACAAATTTCATCTAAATCTAGACAATTCAATCATCAATTCTCTGAATTGATCTCTCGAAGGCGCATCCTCACATGATCATCCATCAATCAGCATCCGGGGCATCATATCTACATCAAATCGAGATTTTTCTTTGAACCAACACGTCATCACACATCGCTTTAAAGAGGGGCAAAATGTATACACCTAAAAATGATCTGAAGATAATTAATTAAATACGTAATTATTTAATTAATAACCCTTCCCAATTAATTGAATTCGCAAATAATTTGATTAATTTCCCCATTCATCTACTAATAAATAAATTTAAGGATTTATTCATTAAGTTCATTTCAATAATTCCCCTTTGATTAATTAATCCTCCCTTTATTTTAAATTCACCTTCTAATCTCATAATTAGTTAAAACAAATTAAATCATGATTTGTTGAGATTAATTATCTTTTCCTAATATTTGAATTTCTAAATTCAAATAACCTAAGCACCCGCTAACCTAACTCATTCTATCTAATCCTGGGTTTAACTATCCTATCCTATCTTTCACATCCTAACCTCTTAAGGGTTGGATATTCTTCCCTTGAGAGACATGGCACTTTTGCCACGTGTCTCCTCCCTTGGACACTTGCCCTCTCATGAGCAAGGTTCCTTGACACTTGTCACCACAGAGATGACAAGTGTCCCTTCCTCCAACTTCTTCTCCAACTTCCCCAATCTTAGCCCTTGATATCTTCAGATCAAATTTGGACCGTCAATTCCTGCCACCTCAACTTTGGCCTTGGAATTCCTATAAATACCCCTCATTTTGGAGTAATAAAGATCCCTTGCATTCATAGTTTTAGCATCATTACTATAGGCAATATTATCTCAATCATATAACATAATTAGCATCTTATATTAATCATGCATACAATTATGTATCTCATATCATTTTGGATTTATCTAGCTTAATTTGTTAATCTTGCATTCATCTAGTTTGCATTCATATAGATTAAATCCTTCGTCTTGGTGTAGTCAAGTCACTGGTATTGCGTAGACAAATTTGAGAGCAAATCTATACTCACATCTTTTAGGAGGCAATAGGTCGATTTGTCATGGTTTTACGTTTAATTTTGATCAACTAACCATGCATGTAATGATCTATTGAGTGTTTATGTTGTAGATGCAGATTCCAAATTCCAAATTTCACTAGAGATTTCCATCAATCTCTTTGAGCACCCATCAGTGATTCTCATTCATCATGAGGTCACGCATCTAGTATTTTCAATATTGAGTTTACATCATTGACACTCATCAATCACGAAGTCAATCAAACTCATCCTATCAAATCATCAAATCTTGAGTTTATATCATTGACCCTCATCGATCATGAGGCCAATCAAACTCTATCAATCATCAATTCAAGGAAAACATCAAAGTCATTAGATAACTGACACTTTCATCAACCAAAGTTGAAAGAATCAAGTAAATTTTATCGGGAAATCAATTTCATCCAAATCCAAACAATTTAATCGTCAATTCTCTCAATTGTTCTCCTGAAGGGGAATCCTCACATCATCATCCATCAATCAACGTCTAGGGCATCATATCGTAATCATATCCGCATCAAATCAAGATTTTTCTTTGAACCAACACATCGTCACTCATCGCTTCAAAGAGGGGCAAAATGTATACACCTAAAAATAGTATGAAGATAATTAATTAAATACATAATTATTTAATTAATAACCCTTTCTAGTTAATTGAATTCACAAATAATTTGATTAATTTCCCCATTCATCAACTTATAAATAAATCTAAGGATTTATTCATTAAGTTCATTTCAATAATTCCCCTTCGATTAATTAATCTAAATTAATTAATCCTCCCCCCATTTTAAATTCACTCTTCTAATCTCATAATTAGTTAAAATAAATCAAATCATGATTTTTTGAAATTAATTTTCCTAATATTTGAATTTCTAAATTCAAATGAGCACATGGCTCCTAACTTCTAACCACCTAACCTAACCACCCCCTAACCTAACTCATTATATCTAATACTGGGTTTAACTAACCCTATCCTATCTTGCACATCCTAACCTCTTATGGGTTGGATATTCTCCCCTTGAGACACATGGAAATTTTTCCACATGTCTCCTCCCTTGGACACTTGCCCTCTCATGAGCAAGGTTCCTTGACACTTGTCACCACAGAGATGACAAGTGTCCCTTCCTCCAACCTCTTCTCAAACTTCCCCAATCTTAGCCCTTGATATCTTCAGATCAAATCTGGACCGTCGATTCCTGCCACCTCAACTTTGGCCTTGGAATTCCTACAAATACCCCTCATTTTGGAGTAATAAAGATCCCTTGAATTCATAGTTTCAGCATCATTACTATAGGCAATTTTATCGCAATCATCTAGCATAATTAGCATCTTAGATTAATCATGTATACAATCATGTAGCTCATATCATTTTGGATTAGTCTGGCTTAATTTGTTAATCTTGCATTCATCTAGTTTGCATTCATATGGATTAAATCCTTCGTCTTGGTGTAGTCAAGTCATTGGTATTGCTTAGAAAAATCTGAGAGCAAATCTATACTCACATCTTTTAGGAGGCAATAGGCCGATTTGTCATGGTTTTACATTTATTAATTTTGATCAACTAACCATGCATGTAATAATCTATTGAGTGTTTGTGTTGTAGATGCAGATTCCAGATTTCACGCAAATAGTATGCCTATGTGATTATGCAATGAATATGGGTTTTATTGATGATTGGATACAAATGCATGACAAATCCTATTTGAGATGTTTATGCTTTTAAAAATGAATGATGTCATGATTCTATGATGCAATGGTTCTGTATGCGATGAATATGGAATGATGCTATGATTTATGCAATGATGTCTTATGAATGATTTTATGTACTTTATGATGCATATGCGATGGTATGAGATGCTAACTATATGATATGCCTTCTTTTTGTTACTTTTATGATTTTCCATGTAATGGATGTGAAATGAAATGCAAATGCTCTATGACAATGATGTGTAATATGAAATGTGTGAATTAACTAAATGTATGCCCGTGAAATGCAATGCAATGAAATGTTATGATCTAAAATGCATGATGCATGAACTATTTATTTTTGTTGATGTCCAATGTACTCCATCACTTAATGAAAGAGATAACATCACTTGACCTCATCCTCTGGAAAATGAAATTTGATCTCTTATGCACCTTGAATGCAACATGCAATCTAATCTAAATATGCAAATATGCAAGTAATGCCATGCTATTATTGGATTGGTCACTTTGATCATTCTTTTTATCATCATTGAGCCTTTAAAATGTGGTAAGTGAATGCAAACATTGATGACATTATTGAACCATGATGACCTAAGCACCGGTTACCTGGATTTCGATATTGCAAGTTAACACAAGCATCAAGGTATAATGGACCAAGATGACTTGAGTGTTGCTTGCGTGCAAACAGACAAAAGTTAATCATCCTTTTGTGCAAACCCAAAATGTCATCAATGATATTTTATTGATCATGTCCAATGAAAAATTTGCACATTAATAATGAATAACTAACAAGCAACAAACAAAGAAAAGATCATTCTCTGTCCTTGTTTCTCTAGTACAAGACATCCTTGAACTAATCAAGAAGAATGATAACAAAAATCAAAACACAATAGTTGAACATTTAGACTAAAGTGTTTCAGATATGATTCAAGGTATATCATCCATTGATTTGTTCTTTGTTTTTATGTTAAGTTGGATTTTGATACTCATGTCCAATGTTGAATTTCCCAATCTTTTCCTTTCACAAATGTTGCCTAATTGTTGCTTGTCTGATGCAGTTAAGCTCAATGCAAATTATTGCCGATTGAGTTCAGGATTTTGCCCCCAATCCAGAAACACATCGGGTATATACAATGTTCCAAACCATGGTCGGAATTTACAAATGAGGCCTGGTTAGATACAAAAGGCTTTATTATGGATATGTGCAATGGTGATGGATGGATGCAAGATAAGTGACCGAATAGATGGAGAAGTTGGCTGACAAATGGTGCCTGTTTCCAGGTTTTCACCATTTGTTTTTATTGCAGTTTTTCTCTTATTTTATTTTTTTGTATTTTTCTCTCTTTTTATTTTTTTGAGATTTTCTGTTTTTAAATTTTTTTTTGGAGTTTCTGCTTTTTTGCTTTTTTGGGGGATTTTCTGCTTTTTTGATTTTTTTTTAATTTTCTCAGGTATAGAACTTTTTCAGATGGATGCTATTAATGAGCTCCTCAAGCTGACCTTCTTTATGTGTCGACAACTGATAAGCACCGGATCCATATGCGGTTGTGACAATAAAAGGACCCAACCAATTTGGCTCAAACTTTTCCTTCTTTTCACAGTCCCGCTGATTGCATGGATTCTCCTTAAGTACAAGATCACCAACTTGGAACATCCTAGGATTGACCTTATGATTGTAATTGTGTGAGATCCTTTGTTGATAGACTCTCAAGTGATCAACAACATTTTGTCGGTGTTGTTGCAACAATTAAAGCTCTTGCAATCTAGACACTCATCGTTCTTCATCTGGAATGAGACCCTTCAGTGACACACAGATAGATGGTATTTCAACCTTCGCTGGTCATATTTGTTCAGACCCGTAGATAAGAGAATGTAACACATGCTAGAAATTCACTCTCCAAATAAACAAAGCTATCAATTAGAAGCACAAGGGAAATCACGAATCCCTATCTAATCAACAAATCTAACAAACCAGACAATGAAATAATGCAATCATCAAGTAAAATAGGAATTATAATTTCAATCTATAAAAACTCCCTATTCCGTGACTGCGTATTGCTTCCATTGCTCTTCTCCTCTTCATGGTATGATGGCTCTCAGATATTGCGCTCGTAACCTGCAAGTGGCACAAAGATTCAAAGTTCATGATTCAGAGAAATTGTGAGGATTGAATGCTCAATTTATAGAAAATTGAAGAAGATTGATTGAAAGGTGGAACAGATTGATCAATAGGTGTGAACTCAGGTGAGCTCAAATGCAAGTTGATAGTTGAACTGTTGATTGTGGGAGTAAAACTCAATAGATTGAATAGATTAATTGAGTCAACTGATTGAGAAAAAGCTGACTGAAGGAAGAAAAAGAATGATTGGTGGAAATAAAGAAGATGACACAAAGAGCTTAATTTAGAAAAGCTAACTGAAGGATGGAAATAGGAGTTGGAGAGATAAATGATTTAATTAATTAATTTAGCATGTGCATGCATTTTGGTTTAGATTATTAATTTAATCTTTGCATGAGATATTATTCAAATAATTGAATTTATTAATTCAATTTAGCATTTGAATATATTTAGAACTTGACTTTGATTTTCAATTTGGTTTTTGAAATCATGCACATGTATTTGAAATTTGGAAGAAATTAGAAGAATACGAAATTAAATGAAATTAGAATTTGGGGATTTGGAAATGAAAGAATTAATTAGCTAATTAAACAATTTAAAGAAACTATTTAATTATTTAGAAATGGAATTTAATTAAATAATAAAGATTATTTAATTTAAAGGAATTAAATCATAATTAATTAAATAATAAATATTTAATTAATATTTAGAAGAGGGTTGAATGATTAGATGATTAGAGAAAGAAATTGAGAATTAATTAGTAATTTATTTAAATAATAAAGATTATTTAAATTGAGGAATTAATGAGAATTAATTAAATAATAAATATTTAATTAATATTTAGGAAATGATTAAATGATTAATGATGATAGAATAGGAAATAGAATAATTAGTAAGATAATGAGGAAATATGAAATTAGAAGAATAAGATTAATTAACTTAATTAAATAATAAAGATTATTTAATCAATTAGAGGAATAATGAGTACATGATCAATGCGACATTTTTAGGTGTCTACATTTGCCCCTCTTTGAGACAAAGTCGGAATGACATTGTTTCAAATAAAACGGAAAATTCTACCCCCGTATGCTTTGGTATTGCTGTGTAGTGTAAATATGCCCCCTCGAAAAAGGTGATCGAAAAATTCAAAAATTGAGACCATGTTTTCGATACCAGTGTAAAGAACAAGCGTATGAAATTTCGTGTCATTTCGAGATCGTTTGAGTAGGCTACAAGTTGTTTGAAGCTGGCGGGGACCACGGGCGTCAAGGTGTCTTAAAACCCTAATTTTGAGCTATAGATAGATAATTCTAGGTTTTTATTTGCTCATTTGTGATTTGGTAATTCCTTGATTTCTTTGCAATTTTTGTGCCTGTTTATGAGTTTTCGGTCATCATGTCTGGTTATAGAGCTCAATTGCACTTGTCGAACCGAGTACGTTCATTTTAGAGTCCTCCTGGGACTGGCGGCATGGTATTTTTCATTGCTTTTCCCTGATTCTTTCCTGTTTTTATGCCTTTTTCCAAAAAAATTCCATGATCACTTTTTGCTTTGCATTACGCAATCGCTTGTCAATTTTTACGCATTAGTGCTTAGTGTATCGCATTCGCTGTAAATGTTACGCATGCGTCGTAAGTGTCATGCATTAGCTGTATCATGTCGCATTCATGTATATCATTATGCATAAGTGTTATTTTTCACACATGCGCCCAGTGTGTCACACATTAGCTTCAATCATCACGCAAGAGCCATATTTGTACTGCATAAGTCATAATTGTTATGCATTCGTTGTAAATGTAAGTTTTTGTCACGCGTTTGAAAATATTTTAAGTTTATCTGGATCCGACATCTGATATTGTGATCATTTTCTCAGTGCAAGAGAACATTGGAGTGTTATACTGTCGCCAGAGCAGACCCAGTGGTCTTGATCTTTGAGCTGACTTATCGGATGATGAGATCGAGCATATCCATTAACTTGGTCTATACCATGTTTTGCATTTGCCAAAGATTACGACCAATAGGGCCATGATTACAACTTTGATAGAGCGGTGGCACTTTGAGACTTGTTCATTTCATCTTCTGACTAGTGAGGCATCCATTACCTTAGAGGATGTATGGCGTATATTATGTATTCCCATTCATGGTGAGAGAGTTGTATATGATCATGATGATGACATTGCCGGACTATGTGCACTTTTTGAGTGTGAGATTCAGGATTTGCAGATCAGTGGTCGTTATGAGATCCCTTGGGCCCGATTAGATTACGATGACTTGACCATTGTATTATGCGGTATTATCGGTGGTTTACTGATACCTAACAGATGAGGTCATGGGTTTCCCGTTGGATGGAGCAGAGTGCTTCATGATATGATTGTGCATCGTCGATTGTATGCTTGGGGTCCTTGTCTACTTGCCATGTTGTATTATCAGATGCATAGTATTGTGTATCTGGGATACCGTTCTATCAGTTGTGGTGTTACTTTGCTTCAAACATGGGCATGGGAACACATTTCTATATCTAGGCCTATCATTCATGTAGACTTGCAGCCGGGTGAGCCTTATGCTTTTAGGTATACAACAGGTATCAAACATAGGGGTTCGGGGAACACCTTGTACTTGAGACATCAGTTTGATATATTGCAACATTTTATTTGGAGACCTTACTTAGATTGCCCCGGTTGGCCTGATGATGTAGTGCACTTGTCTTTATGCCGACAGTAGAGATATCTCATTGGGAGGACCTTTGAGACTCAGCGGATCATAGAGATGTATCTTCTTGGGAGGGTTCTTAGACAGTTCGGTGAGGTATAGGTGACACCTGTGGTTACTACATATTTTGCTCATGTTTCGCGAGAGGTATCTGATTGGGGTGTGTGTATTCAGCCACATGTTGCCTCTGCTGAGTTTGATTCATTACAACCATTACTCTGGGGTTGGGGTAGGGATGGAGTGGATCCAGGGACGACAACGTAGTATGATATGTGGTTTGCTAGGCACAAAGCTAGTGCCTTTGACCGATCCTACTGTTCCTATTACAACACAGTAGATTCGCCATATGAGACAGCGGTTGAGGATAGATGCAGGGGAGAGAGCCGGTGGACATGGTGGGGATGGGGGAGGAGGTGGTGGAGATGGGGGAGGAGGTGGTGGAGATGAGGATATAGACATTGGTGGAGACATTGAGTCTATTAGCAGTGAGGACAATGATGATTCTTCAGAGTCATTGAGCAACGATGGTGGGGATGATGATGAGGATATGCCAGAGTTGGAGGATGTGCCTGCCATAGAGGGTGGGATAGGAGAGGTTGGTGATGAGGATGAGCTGCAGACTCTTAGAGCATGGGTGCAGAGCTTGGAGGATGAGGTCACTACATGAGATATTGAGCAAGAGACCTACCATGCAGATTATGGTGCCCTAGAGGTAGAGCAAGTGCATCTTCAGTGGGAGAGAAATGAGGTAGTGTGACGATGTCAGATCACTATGGATGCCTTCGATTAGCTTTTTAGAGCAGGTACAAATGCACGTGACCAGGGAGAGAGATATTTCACTGCTGCGCAGGAGGCTATTTACTATAGATAGGCATATGAGAGAGCCATCCCTGAGGGTCAGAGAGTGCCTAGCTTCAGTGCATTTATGGGGAGGAGATCGAGTAGATCTACTTCACGACGGACTAGTAGTGGTGGTGTTATGGGACCACCTCAACATCCTAGGGCAGGATCTAGTGGACAACATCCACCTACTGATAGAGGCAGTGTTGGTTGATCATGTTATCTGAGCCTTCGGGCTTATTTATTGTATTCACACACATTATCATTTTTGAGTTATACATATAGCATGCGGGTTTTGGTAATGATCTATGTATTGTTTTGCTTTCTATATATGCTTATGAGTTCTATGATGCATATCTATTTGAATTCTATATGATTCTAAATGAAATGGTAATACATGTATAAAGTAATGATGATCTAAATGAATGCAATAATGAATGTAAATGAACCCATAATGAATGCAAATGAACCTAGAATGAATGCAAATGAACCTATAATGAATGCAAATGAACCTATAATGAATGTATTTTCATATGATAATGGTCGAATCAATTTTAACTCAGATACTCCTTGAAGAAATGTTAGTCAGATGGTAGAGAGAAAAATTGATGATAGAAAGGATGTTAGAAAGAATGTGATTTAGACGGGAGATGAGAAACCAACAAACTATCAATAAGCAAATGAGATAAAGATGATAATGAAATTGAATGAATCACGAACCTGTGTCACATATTTTATTGCGTCAATATATATTCGTCACTGAGCCTTATTATTTGAGCAATGAAACTTTAGCACATCAGGGTATAAGGAACCAAGATGCAAAGATATCTCATTGTAGAAACAAACACGTAGCAGACAAGGAGTGAACCCTCCATTCTGGGAATTGCGTTAGGGGTCGAGGTATGTGTGGCGATTTCACCTTGATGTGAAGGCTCTTATCACAAACACCCACTAGAGCAATTTCCCTATAATTTCATCAGTTCACACCACAAACAACAAACAAAGAAAAAGATAATGCTCATCACAACTCCTTTAGTCACTTGTGGACATCCTTGAGTAGCATAGAAACAATATCTATCGCTGAATGATAAAAAGATAACGACTGACCCAGACAAAATTCAGTAGCTATACTGACCTTGTGCCTTCATTCTCAGTTGTTTGATGTGATAATTGATAATGTCTGATCTCATAAAGTTGCAGACCCTGTTTAAGACTGACCTGTTTGATTTCGAGTGTATCCTCTTATGTTTAAGACAAGATAATGATCACATTGATATGGATATGATACGATTGATAAGACAGTTTGATCAGTTGATTGCAGATGTTTGACTGGATAGTCATATCCTTTGTTAACTTCATGCGAAGTGTTTGCTAGATATCTGCTAGGGTATTTGTTTCTCACAAGACATCTTATTGTAAGTTTTTTGATTGATTGATTTTTGATTTTTAGTTCTTTTCCAAGAGCTTTTTCGATATTTTTGGATTATGTAGATCGATATTTGAATGTTTTTGTTTGATTTTCTTAGGATCATATTTGAATGTTTTTGGATGATTTTTTCAGGACTTTATATGGATGTTTTTGGTATTTCATGATTTTCAATGTTTTTGGGTTTTGAGTTTTCCAATGTTTTTGGATTTTGATTTTTTCAATTGTTTTTGAATTTTGAGTTTTTTCATGTTTTTGGATTTTGAGTTTTTTCATGTTTTTGGATTTTTTCAGGACTTTATATGATTTTTAGGATTTTTTCAGGACTTTATCTGATTTTTAGGATTTTTTCAGTTATGCCCCTAGTGTGTAGACCTGTATGACATGATGATCTGTAGAATGCATATGGAGACAAATAAATTTTTGACATGACCTATGTGAATGCAACGTGCAGGATGAACATGCATTTCCTATTCGAACAAGGTTGACTGTGTTTGTTTTTGCATTTGAATACACCATTTGAAATGGAGGTGCAAAACATTTCATAGATAAGCAGTCAATC
Source organism: Cryptomeria japonica (assembly GCF_030272615.1). Taxonomy (NCBI): domain Eukaryota; kingdom Viridiplantae; phylum Streptophyta; class Pinopsida; order Cupressales; family Cupressaceae; genus Cryptomeria; species Cryptomeria japonica. The sequence continues at coordinate 357,774,039 of NC_081414.1, read as the reverse complement.
GATCTCTAAGGCCCTTCGGAACATTCATCTCAACACACTTAGTGACTAGGTTTTACAAATGGAGACGCGGAAAAATTCCCCATTGGTTCTTGAAACTTTGATCTTCTTTTGCTCATGTGTGTGCAGATGAGTTAATTCCCACTCTTGTGTTCACTAAAGATCCTTAGCATCCTATATGACTAGCTACATGGATTATTCTAACTTCAAAAGCATCTCAAATAGATCCTCGCTGCCAGCAAGCCTTGAGAGCTCTGACGAGTTTATAGACTGTAATTTCTCAAATATTGCTCCATTGTCGGTGGACGTTCATAGCCCCGATGGAGTTACTTGCATGTTCCCATAGTCAAGCTTTTTATCGCATTTGTATACATGATATTCTAGTTATATATCATTGCTCTTTTTGCCTTTAGATGGATGTTTGGCATAGCTCTTTTTATTTTTATTTTCTTGCCTTGACTTGTAAGTAATGAAACCTACTTGGGTGTGATAATTACAACGGTGCTGAAGTAGAATTTTAGATTTTTCACTAGTCATATGATCAACTAGGTGTCTGGAATGAATTAGAGATTTATTGTGTTTGAGGTATAGCAATTGATAGATTGTAGGTTAACAAGTCTCAAATAGTGAAACCACTACCCAACCATAAGTAAAGCATCATCACAAGGTAATGTTGAGAATGAATGACTTTAGAACCCCCAAAAATTCATGTCTGAATATCTAAGAAAGGGGATGACCCTTGTTTTCTTTTGATGCCAATGAATGATAAATTCAAACAGTTGCCTTATTTTATTTGATCCTTCTATATAAGAATGCAAAACTTTAAGAATGCAATGCATCTAAAAAGGAAACTACATGTTATGCAATGTTTTAAATGATATGATATGCAATGCAGAAAGAAAAACCTAAACTACATAGCCCTTAGGTATAATATCGCTTAAGGTGCATGCTGTTCATAGAGATTGGATCTCCCTCCATGGTAGCCAAATGATAGGCACCATTGCCTATGATCCTTGTTATAATGAAAGGACCTAACCAATTAGGTTCGAATTTCCCTGGCCTTTCTCATTCTGCTAAGCTCCTTTGATTCTCTTTAAGTACTAGATCTCCCACTTGAAAGGTTCATGGGCAGACCCTTTTATTGTAACTTCGTCTGTCTATTTTGATATCCTTGTAAATGATTGAATGTTGTTTGTCATTTTTCATCAAGGGTCTCTAGTTCTTGCAACCTTGCTACCCTGCAGTCTTCTTCTGATATAATGTTTTGTAAGGATACTCTTAGAGACGGTATTTCTATTTCAATGGGGAGTATCACTTCTGTACCATAGACCAAGGAATATGGTGTTTCTCTTGTAGGTGTGCATACTCTTGTTCTATAGGCCCAAAGAGCAGGATTCAACTGGAGATGCCAGTCTCGTCCTGTGTCAGTAACTACTTTCTTAAGAATTTTCAATATTGTTTTATTTGTAGCCTCTACTTGCCCATTACTTTATGGATAATATGGTGTGGCAAATCTCTGTTGTATGTGGAATTTGTCACACAACTCTTTCACTTCCTAGTTTTTAAATGGACGCTCATTATCTGTAACAAAGCACATTGGAATTTTGTATCTACATATAATGTAGTTGAGCATGAATTTTGCTATCTGCTTTCTAGTGGTGTATGTTAAAGGAATCACCTCAACCCATTTTGTAAAGTATTCAGTGGCTGTCAAGATAAACTTGTGCCCATTGGACGAAGTAGGGTTGATTTTACCTACTAGATCTAATCCCCATTGTGAAAATGGCCATGGTGATGTGATGGGTTGAAGATCTTGTGCTGGTGCATGAATAAGGTCTCCATGCATTTGGCATTGTTTACACTTCTGTACATACTTGTAAGCATCTTTTTCCATGGTTGGCCAGTAATACCCTGTTCTCAGTAGTTTCTTTGATAATGGCAGACCGCTTTGGTGAGCCCCATAGATTCCATCATGGACTTCTTTTAGAGGAAGGTGTGCTTCATTCTCCATTGGAGAAGAGTACCATCAAAACCCTTTCTATATAGAGTATCAGCTATAATGGTGTATCTAGATGCCTAACGAATAAAGGTCTTCCTTTGATTTCTGGACAGATCTGGTGACATGTATTGTGTATGCAAATAAGTATATATTTCTTTGTACCAAGGTGATTCTGGACCCACAATTGCACATACATATTCTGATAAGGGAGTCTCATATGCAGGTAGCATTAACTATTCTATGATAAACTCAAACTGAGTTTCATTAGCAGGCATATTCAGAAGAGATCCTATGGTTGCCATTGCATCTGCTGCCTTATTTTGTATTCTGGGGATTTGTTCAAAGGTAATTTTGCTAAAATGCTCCTTGTAATCTTCGACCAACTTTTTATAAGGCATGAGTTTGTCATCCTTCCTATTGTAATCATCATTGACCTGGTTTACAATTAACTGCGAATCACCATAGACCCGTAACTCTTGTATTTTCCATTGCATCGATGTACGAAGCCCTATGAGGAGAGCTTCATATTCTGCCATATTGTTGATGCATGGAAAATTGATCCTAAATGACTTGGGTATAACATCCCCTTGAGGAGTAATGAAGAGAATACCTGCTCCAGATATGTGATTTGTATATGATCCATCAAAGTATAACTTCCACATTACTGAGGCAGTTAGTGTAAACACAGATTCATCTAGAAAGTCTATCAGCAATGGGTGACTGTCTTGTATAGGAGCCTCTGCTAATTGATCTGCTATGATTTGTCCTTTGATAGCTTTTCTGTCTATGTATTCTATATCAAATTCGCTCAAGATCATAACCCACTTAGCCAATCCCCTGGTCAATGTCGCTCTGCTCAATAGGTATTTGAGTGGGTTAAACCGTGCAATGAGTTGTACCTTATGACTCAACATGTAGTGTCTAAGCTTTTGGGATGCAAAGATTACTGCTAAGCATGCTCTCTCTATGGGGGTATAATTAAGCTCATAGCCGATCAAAGTCCTACTTATATAATAAATGGCTCTTTCTTTTCCATTTTTGTCATGCTATGCCAATAGAGCTCCCAGAGTTGAGTTCGTTGCTGATATGTATAACAATAGAGGTTGTCCCGGAGTAGGAGATATTAACACTAGTGTGTTCAAAAGATAATCTTTTAGAGCTTGGAAAAATTCCTGGCATTGTTCTGTCCATTTAAAAGTAACTCCTTTCCTGAGTAAATGCTGGAATGGGTGACACTTATCTACTAACTGTGCTATGAATCTCCTTATAGATTGCAATCTTCCTTGTAACCCTCTGAGCTATTTAAGTGTTGATGGAGGTTGCATATCAATGATTGCCTTGACCTTGGCAGGGTCTATTTTAATTCCTCTATTTGATACTATAAACCCTAATAGTTTACCTGCTGTTATGCCAAACATACATTTCTATGGATTTAATCTGACCTTATACTGTTCCAACCGATCAAATATATGTGTAAGAACTGCAAGGTGACTTTCTCTGGTTTGTGATTTAGCCAATATGTCATCCACATAATCTTCCATTATGTTATGGATCATGTCATGAAATAATGTTGTCATGGCTCTTTGGTATGTTGCCCCGACATTTTTAAGACCAAATGGCATCACATTCCAGCAGTACATTCCCCATGGGCATGTAAAGGCCGTTTTATGTTGATCTTCTGGTGCAATTTTAATCTAGTTATATCCTGAAAAACCATCCATTAAGGATAGCATCTCATTTCCAGTTGTGAGGTCAACTATCATGTCGATATTAGGTAGCGGGAAGTCATCCTTAGGGCAAGCTTTATTTAGATCTCGAAAATCCGTACAGATTTTGATGCCTCATGTGGGCTTAGTCATAGGTACCAGGTTGGATATCAATTCCGCATAGTCAATAGGTCTAATAAAACCTACATCCAACAACTTTTATAATTCTATTTTAACCAGTAATGCGATACTTGGATGCATCTTTCTCAATTTTTGCTTGTAAGGTTTAACTCCTAGTATCAAAGGTAAGTGATGCAACACTAATTCAGAATCTAAGCCCGACATGTCTAAATAGAACCATGAAAAGTTGATAGGTCATTGCTTGAAAAAAATGAATGAATCTATCTTTTTCTTCTTTGCTCAATGATTTTGCCAGATGGATGTTATGTACAACTTCCCCTTCTGCTATGTTTACTTCTTTTGTTTCCTTTGTAAGTAATGCTGAACTTTCTCTTTCCATAGGAAGATTACCCAAATCACTTTTGTCATTATGGGTAGTTTGATTCTTATCTTCTATTTGAGAAGTACTTTCTTCTCCAAAGTATGTCATTCTATTTAGGTCTATAGCAAACCCTGCTTCATGATCACCTTGCGGAAATCCTTCTCTGACTCCTAGAAATTCTGAAATTGCTTCGTCATTTTCAAACCAATCCAGCGTTAGTTTTCCTTCTTGCCCCCAATCAATCAAGTGTGAATGTACTAGGGGTAAATCATTATTCCCTTTTGTAGTAGAGTCTGATAACATGAAGACTTGATTGTTTGATATTACACTTTCTGGTGGGGTAGAATCATGGAGTGATAAGAATTCATAGTCATGAGAATCTATCTCACTGTCAATATATGTTTCATCATATGGGCTATCATCACTTATTTCTTCTTGTTCCTGTCCTGATTCCTTTGTAGATTGATTGGTCTTCTTTGTGTATTAGTGACCCTTCTTAAGCCAGGTATAAGCGTTTGCAATCTTTCTTCATCTGTTTCGTCTGGTTGAGCCCGAGTTGCTTCTCGTGGTAAAAGTAGCGACAATAACCATGGGTGGGAATCAGGTGGTGGGGGTAATCTTGCATCTATTGCCACATTAGCCTGTACTGTTGTGTCAATAACTGCATCATTTTGTAACTCTGTGGTGGGTTCTTGCAAGAGTTGTATCATGTCTTCCCCATTTGATTTTGCGCTTGGTGATGTAGGTACCTGATTGCTTGTTTGAGTTGAAGATGGAAGAGCCTATGTGGACCAATTCCTTTGTGATATGTAATCTGATGGTTTACTTGGTCGATTTAGTATATCAAGGGTATGCTATCTGGCTTGTGTGATATGTTGTACATGCTTGTATCCCAATCCTTGATTTCCTGGATTATCATTAGGAACAACAGGTTCCAATCTTCCTTGATTTTGTAACCCTAGGCCTGTGGTACCATCATATCCATGTCTTTGGAGTATTTTGAATCCATTTCCATATTGATCTGTATGTATTCTGGGTGTTGTCATATGATCGTGTTCTCTATATATCCAATGGTTAACATCTTCATTCAAGGATTCTTCCTCTAAGTCTCCCCATCTAATGAAAGAGCATGAGTCTGAGTACTTGAGAATTTCTTTTCCTTTGTCTTTCTTTTGTTCTAGTAGTATGAGGTTTCCCAAAGGACTTAGGAGAAAGAGATAATTGTTTCCCATTTGAAGTATTTACAATAGAGTACTCTCCACAACCCCTATCCTTTATTTGTAAGGAGGATGTTGTAGGCATATCTTTTTGTGTTTCTGTAATCTTTAACATTTCCAACTGTGTAGTGAGAGGTGCAACCTGATTATCGACACTGTCTTTTAGATAATTACAATTTTGGAACGGATTTGGATCACCCTTTATGGTAATTTCAATACCATTGTATGGGAATTTGACACACTGATGAAATATGGATGGTACTGCTTGCATGGTGTGGATCCATGGGCGGCCCAATAACATGTTATATCCCAGTTCTCTGTCCAAGACTTGAAAAGCGACCTCTGTCGTTATTGGTCCTACTTGTAGAGGTAATGTTACAATGCCTTTAGATGGATGTTCTTCATCATCGTAAGCCTTGATGTTTATCCTTTTGGAAGAATCAATCACTAGGAATATCTTGTTCTGTAAATGAAATATGTGTACCTTGTGTCAGATTTCCTACCATAGACTGGAATGCACGTTCATCTATATCTCTGTCCACTACTGAATCTTGAAGTGCTTTGTCTAGTATAGCTCTATGATTGGGTGAAATACGCAGTAGTTTGAATAAGGATATCTGTGCCAGAGTTTTCTTAAGTTGCTCAACTACATTGTAAGTCCCTACTACTGGTGGTTGATTTTGTGGTATCCCTTGCAAGGTTACCTTTGACCTGCGAGTAACCACTGCACAGTCTCTGTCTCTGGGAGTAATTGTGATTGTAGCAATTGTATCATTTGTATCATAGGTTGTCTTATCTAGATTTATATTAAATCCTTCTTCATAGTCCCAATGTGTATGTTTGACATTCATAATATGTTCAATGAGTTCATCCTCAAACCAATCTGAGTGAGATGGTTGATCCTGCCCCTAGTCTTGGAGACAAAGATTTGTATCATCGTCATACTTTGGTCCTTCATATATCATGCAAATTTGGTTGTTATCTTTATGAGTGTCTTGGTATTGGTCCTCCTGATCAGGTGTTTCTTGTGAATCATCGTTTGTTATCTCTCCTGAGCTAATGGTATGAATAGTGTAGTTGTATGAGACTTTCATGTAATTAGCCGTGTTGTCTTGGGTACCTGATGTGGTAGCTTTTCCCTTGTCATGCTTAACAAACAGATCTTTAAAAATCGTATGATTTGTGTTTGTTGAGGTCTTATCCATATTAATTGTGATATCCCCTTGGTCTATCATATCTTGGACCAAGTTTTTCAACTTGTAGCAACTTGCCGTTTTGTGACCTTTAGTCCTATGATAATCGCAGAAATCATTGTCCTTCCACCATGTGGGTTTGAAAGGACCTGCTTCATATACTCTTACTTCAGGTAGAGTGACCATGTTTGTCTATATTAACTTTATGAGTGTTGACTCAATAGGTTCTCCTAAAGGTGTGTAATTTCTTCTTGGAACGTTTACCTTGGGGTATCTTGTGTTTGTATTTTGCGTAGCATTTACATTGGTTGAGGTTGTGTTATTCCCAATATGTGGATTTGTTGACTGACTCATTCCAAGTGATAAAATGAGTTGAGTTCTGTTTATTGTTCTGGCGTCTACAATACCATCATTGGTCACATTTTTTTTTTTTGGCCAAAACTTAGATTTGTCATTGTTGTTGGTATTGCCATACTTAATAAGACCTTGTTCTACCAAGCCCTTCTCACATTTGAGAGCCTTTTCTGTGATTTGTTTGAATGTGGTAAGACACCGCATTTGTATGGGATATTTTATCTTAGGAATCAATTTTTTTGTAAACATATCCACTTGCTCTATTTCTAGGATAACTATCTTGCATCTCCTATAGAGAGCCCTCCATCGTTGTATGAAGGATGCAAATGTTTCATTCTCGTATTGCTTAGCAGCACATAAATCCATCAAAGTAACTGGGGTGTCAATGTTGCACGAGAAGTTTGCAATAAATTGTTTCACTAATTCTCCCCATGACATGATGGTTGGTGGTAGATGTGAAAACCACTCTAAAGCCGGACCTCTCAGACTTTTAGGGAATAGTCTCATTAGGTAAGTATCTTTCGAGGCAACTTCTATACATGCTGTAAAAAATTCCCTGATATGATCTCTAGGATCACCCTTCCCTTGATATCTATCAAATTTGGGTGCTTCAAAATGTTGTGGGAAGGGTGGCATGTATAATATGTGATCAAATGGATAAGGACGTAAGTCTTGCATTGTGTAGCTCTTTTTATCGTTACCAGTTTGCATGGTTGTCATCTACCATTGCAAACTCTGTACTTGCTATGTCAGAATATCTATTGATGTCAAAGGTATACCTTGTGTGTGTGTATGTCCCACAAAAGGATTCGTAGTTGCATAACTAGGAGGTTGTTGAAATGTACCAAGATTATAACCTTGTGTGTTGTGTGTTCCCGTAGGTACTATAAAATAGGAGACATGTGAACCCATGTTTGGTTGACTTGTACCTGTTGTATTGGTAAAACCTAGATTTGGATTTTGATAACCATATGTTGATCCCATAGAATAGGAAACTGGAGGTTGGTTTACACTTGTTGCTTGCATTTGAATAGGTGTTGAGATACTTGACATTATCGGTATGCTCTGTGATGGTATACTAGCATTGATCACTGGAGATGACACGCTTGTTTGAAAGTTTGCACTTGTGTTGACATTTGTTGGAAGAGGTACATTTTGAGGAAGACTAGAGTTCGTTGCTTGTATTTGCATCAAGGGTAGTGTTTGATTGTTATCTTGACCTAAAGTTTTTCCTAGTGGTAAAATCTTTGTGACATCAAAATCCTCAGGTAATTTTGCCCCATTTTGTATTAACAACGAAAGATACTTGTCCCTATCACTATGTATAAGTGCGTCTAGGATCATGAGGACATGTGGGTCTTGTTGTGCGGACTCAATTTCTTCCTTTGTCAGATGTTGTTGTAATTCATTTATGGTGGACATTGTCTGTGTACCTAAGTGTTGACCTGTTGACATGTCCATGTTCCAAGTAGGGTTTATAGACTATGTGTTGTTCGGATCCATTATTCCTTTTGCTTTCTGGGACCTTGTGATGGGCATCTAAAATTTCCTATATGATGATGGTTCTATGCTAGATGATGACCTAACACTAGATAGTAGACGTAAATATGAGGTATGCAATACTATACTAGATTCTCTATTGAGGATTTTGATGTGAGACCTTTTTAGCCTTTCTAGCTTTCTCTAATGCAAGTCTTTCATTGTTGACGAAGTTGTTCAGCCTCAATCTCTCTATCAATCTTACGGGTAATCCTAGACTCAATATCTATCTCATATATAACTCCCATATACTAGGGTGTGCTTCTTCTTAAATCCTAAGCTAAGTTAGCTAGACCATCAATGATTTCTCGTTGACCACCATTTAGAACTAGATTAGGTTGCTTGAAGGGGAGAAAGCCATCACCTGGGAGACCCATGAAGGCACATGCTATGGACCTATAACTGATAATGGACTTAGACGTATATGAGGTCTAGGTGAAGACAAATATGAGGTCTAGGTGAAGACGTATATGATAAATGGTGGACTATGCAACTAATATGGATGATAATGCAAAAGACTTAGGATGATAATGAGGATGTAAGATAGGACTATGCAAAGGACTATGGACGATAATGAGGATGTAAGTAGGACTATGCCTAAGGTCACAAGTATGTAAGGACGTTTTGAGAATCAGTTTCAAAATGGACTTTTTTTTTGGTAACTTTGTGTGTAGGACAATGTTTTGCAGTTTTCCAAATCTGAGAACAATGGTTGGCAGGTATGTATAGCTGACTGACTCAATTTTCAAACAATCTCAGAAAATTCAGAGATACGTAGGATAGGGCCTGAAATAGCCCAAGGGATTGACTCAATACTGGTCTAGTACAACGATACAGTCTTAGGCTGGATATTGGACACCATTCAGTGAGGCCCTTATAATAAAATACCAAAACAAAATGAACATATAGAGAGTCTGGCAGCACTGGCTCCACTCCAGGACACACACTTCTTAGGCATGCCAGTCTCTCTTACCTCAAAGATACAAAGATCTTTTAGCCGAGGGATTCCTGTATCATAGTATAAGGTACATGAAGGGTATCTATGGGGTACGATCCACACTCTCGAAACCACTGAATGTAGGATTTTTGGCAACTAATTTGGTTCTTAGTATTAGGTTTCGAGGGGTCCTGATCCAATGATGGATTCTCAGAGCAAGCCACTTAAGGATTTAGTTGAGCTTATCAGTGTAGGGAAGGCCTCCACATATGTTGAATTCACTCAACACTCTAGCCGCCTGACCAGTATATTTATATAGCGGCTCGAAAAACCCGCTCGAGAGTATGCTGGGAGAGATGATATCCCCAACGCATCCCAATTCGAAGTACCTCTGTGGGGTGATGAAATCCCCAATCAAAGATACCCCTCACTACATAGAACAAAAAGAAAATTTGGATGTCGTTGTCACCTTCCTTCTTTCTCCCATGGGCCCGATGGTGGGTAGAAAGTCAGTTAGTGCAATAGTAGGTCCACCCCAGACACAGTGAAAAGTTCTTTTACCTTAAGAAAATGAAAAATAATTTAATCTAATGCAGCCTGATTCACGTTTGTTTTATAGCCCAAATTTAGGTGTTAGATCCGCATGTGCATGTCAATTTTAAACACCAAATCCAAGAATGAAGGCATACATGTCCATTTTAACCATTTGTTTGATTTTTAAGCACCAAAAACCAAGTGTAAGATGCATGCATGTCAATTTTAGCCCATGTTCATTTTAAGCACCAACAATGAAGTGTGAGATTATCCATGAATGTCAATTTTAATTGTTGTTGATTTTAAGCACTAAAAATTGAAGTGTGAGATTATCCATGCATGTCAATTTTAATTGTTGTTGATTTTAAGCACTAAAAATTGAAGTGTGAGATTATCCATGCATGTCAATTTTAATTGTTGTTGATTTTAAGCACTAAAAATTGAGGTGTGAGATGTGCATGCATGTCAATTTTACTAATCTAATCCTCTCTGCGAGTCTGCCATAGGCTGTAAACAGAAGATTAGTAGCAAAATAAACCAACATAAAATAGAAATTCAAAAATTGACAGAGGCGATTGCGTAATACTACCTGCGTGATTGCGTGATACTTACAAACCGAATGCCTAAATCTGACAGAGTGAATGCGTAATTCTGACAGACTGAATGCATGACTTTATCTGCTTGATTGCGTAGCACTAATAGGTGGATTGCATGACAGAATGCAGACAACAAAAAAATAAAAATAATTTTTCTTTAGAAAGATACAAGAAAACTAAACCCGATCAGGAACCTATGAAACCAATTGTGAAGCCCTAGCCAAATCCCTCATCATCCATTCAATATTGATTAGATCATATTTAACAGTATAAGAAAGAACTAGGCTATTATATCTATCTAAGGCTAGTTGTTCTTTTGAATCTTGTATCAATTTTTCTACTTGGAGAAATTTTTGATATCGTTTAGCTTCCCTCCTTTGTTGTTTCATCCTTCTCGCACCTGAAATTTTAAACTGAACTTTTCTTTCCATAAACTTTGTTAATCAAATCCTGAAGTAAAATCAAATTTTAATCCTAGATTAACCAAATTTAGGATATAATTATATAGAATTAATAATAGACAGAAGAAAAATAAAACAACAACGAACCCTACGGATGCGTGACCCAGAAAGGGTGATTGCATGATCAGGACAGGTCGATTGCATGACCTTGTCTGGACGAATGCATGATTCTGTCTATGTGATTGCATGATGGAAAATCTTTTCTCAAAATTTGTGCAACTTGCAAAAAAATAAAAAATCTACACAATCTGCAAAAATTATACAGAACACAGAAAAAGGTTAAATTGTTTTTAGTTCACGTCGAGTTCACCAAAATGTAACGCATGCTAGAAATTCACTCTCCAAATAAATAAAGCTATCAATTAGAAGCACAAGGGAAATCACGAATCCCTATCTAATCAACAAATCTAACAAACCAGATAATGATATAATGCAATCATCAAGTAAAATAGGAATTATAGTTTCAATCTATAGAAACTCCCTATTCCGTGACTGCGTATTGCTTCCATTGCTCTTCTCCTCTTTGTGGTATGATGGCTCTTAGATATTGCGTTGGTAACCTGCAAGTGACACAAAGATTCAAAGTTCGTGATTAAGAGAAATTGTGAGGATTGATGCTCAATTTATAGAAAATTGAAGAAGATTGATTGAAAGGTGGAACAAATTGATCAAGAGGTGTGAACTCAGGTGAGCTCAAATGCAGGTTGATAGTTGAACTGCTGATTGTGGGAGTAAAACTTAATAGATTGAATAGATTAATTGAGTCAACTGATTGAGAAAAAGCTGACTAAAGGAAGAAAAAGAATGATTGGTGGAAATAAAGAAGATGACACAAAGAGCTTAATTTAGAAAAAGCTAACTGAAGGATGGAAATAGAAGTTAGAGAGATAAATGATTTAATTAATTAATTTAGCATGTGCTTGCATTTTGGTTTAGATTATTAATTTAATCTTTGCATGAGATATTATTCAAATAATTGAATTTATTAATTCAATTTAGCATTTGAATATATTTAGAACTTGACTTTGATTTTCAATTTGGTTTTTGAAATCATGCACATGTATTTGAAATTTGGAAGAAATTAGAAGAATACAAAATTAAATGAAATTAGAATTTGGGGATTTGGAAATGAAAGAATTAATTAGCTAATTAAACAATTTAAAGAAACTATTTAATTATTTAGAAATGGAATTTATTTAAATAATAAAGATTATTTAATTTAAAGGAATTAAATCACAATTAATTAAATAATAAATATTTAATTAATATTTAGAAGAGGGTTGAATGATTAGATGATTAGAGATAGAAATTGAGAATTAATTAGTAATTTATTTAAATAATAGAGATTATTTAAATTGAGGAATTAATCAGAATTAATTAAATAATAAATATTTAATTAATATTTAGGAAATGATTAAATGATTAAATGATGATAGAATAGGAAATAGAATAATTAGTAAGATAATGAGGAAATATGAAATTAGAAGAATAAGATTAATTAACTTAATTAAATAATAAAGATTATTTAATCAATTAGAGGAATAATTAGTACATGATCAATGAGACATTTTTAGGTGTCTACAGAGAATATGGTGTGACACCTATCAGGGTGCAGATAGTGGTGTGATATACCCATAGAGTAGGGTTCAACTGAACATGCCAATCTTTGCCAACATCATTAACTATTTTCTTCAAAGTTTTCAAGATTATTTTGTTTGATGCTTCTGCCTAACCATTTCCTTGAGGGTAATATGACATGGAAATCCTATACTGAATATGGAACTTTTCATAGAGCTCTCCTACATCTTGATTTTTAAATGGTTGCCCATTGTCAGTGATAATAGTCATAGGAATACCATAGCGACATATGATATAGTTCAAAATGAATGTGGCAATCTGCTTCCCTGTGACATTGGTGAGTGGCACTGCTTCAATCCATTTCGTGAAATACTCATTAGCTGTGAGTATGAAATTATGACCATTTGAAGAAGGTGGATGAATTTTCCCTACTAGATCCAGGCCCCATTGACAAAACAACCATGATGTTTCCAAGGCATGAAGCTCATGTGCTGGTGCATGTATAAGATCATCATGGACTTGACATTGTTTTCACTTTTTGGTGAATTAAAAAGAATCCCTTTCCATAGTAGGCCAATAGTAACCCAATCGTATGAGTTTCTTTGAAAGAGTAAGACCACTCAAATGAGTACTGCAAATACCATTATGGACTTCATTTAAAGCCTTCTAAGATTCTTCCTGCTCAATACATCTGGGGAGAGTACCATGTAGACCTCTTCTATATAGGGTATCTACGACAAGGGTGTAATGAGCGAATTGTTGAATGAAATTTCATTTTTGATTCCTTGATAGGTCAGGAGGAAGGGTATCGTCTTTCAAGTAGGTGTAAATTTAGCCATAACGAGAGGAATTGGGTCCTACTAGGTGACATATAATCTAGGAATCGAGACAATCATAAGCAAGGTGAAAGAGTTCTTCCACCAAGAATTCGTAACGATCTTGGTTTTTTTATGTTTGAAGCAGAGAGGCAATTGTAGCCATGGCATCAACTACTTTGTTGTCATTCCTCAGGATTTGCTCAAAATAAATGTCTGCAAAGTACTTTCTAAAGTCATCAACCATCTTCTTGTAAGGCATTAGCTTTTCATCGTTGGTTTGGTAATCATAATTGACTTGATTGATGACTACTTGAGAATCTCCAAAAACTTGCAAATGTGTGATATCCATTCTAAAGCCATCTTGATTCATATTACTAATTCCTCATACTCTACCATATTATTGGTACAAGGGAAAGTTATTTTGTATGTCTTTGAGATGGTGTGACCTTCAGGTGTGATAAATAACAAGCCCGCCCTTGATCCATGTTGTGTATAAGAGCGGTCAAAATACAACTGCCATGTTTGCTTAGTGATTGTGAGAACGTTAGTAGATGGAAATTCAACATGTATTGGATAATCATCTTGGAGTGGTGCTTCTGCTAATTGGTCATCAATCACTTGTCCTTTTATAGCTTTTCTATTAATATATTGAATGTCAAACTTGCTCAGGATCATTACCCATTTTGCCAATCTACGTGTTAAGGCTGCCTTGCTAAGAAGATATTTTAGTGGATCAATTTTGGCTACCAGCTTTATTGAATGGGTTAGCATATAGTTCCCCAGCTTCTGGGATGTGAACACTACTGCTAAGCATGCCTTCTCAATAGATGAGTAGGTGAGCTCATATCCGACTAAGGTCCTGTTTATATAGTAAATAGCTCATTCTTTCCCTTCATAATCCAATTATGCTAACAAGCTCCTAATGATACATCAGTGGCTGATATATATAGCAATAATGACTTGTCTTCAATCGGTGACATTAGAACAAGTGGTTTCATTAGATATTCCTTTATTGCATGAAAGGCATCTTCACATGTGTCATCCCATTTAAATGGAACATTTTTTCACAACAGATGTGTGAAAGGATGACATCTATTAACTAGTTGGGATATGAACCTTCTAATTAACTGAAGTCTTCCTTAAAGCAATCTTAGCTGACTGATATTTTTGGGTGATCCATTTCTATGATTGCTTTACTTTGTTTGGTATACTTCAATGCCTCATGTTGAAACAATATATCCCAAAAGTTTGCCCAATGTGACACCAAATGCACATTTCTTTGGATTCAGTCTTAGTTTATATTTCTCCAAGCGGTCAAAGATCTTTGCTAGGATTTCCAAATGTGCTTCTCTAGTATGGGACTTAGCCAATAGATCATCAACATAATCTTCCATGAAGGTATGCAACATATCATGAAAAATTGTCATCATTACCCTTTGGTAGGTATCTCCTACGTTCTTGAGTCCAAAAGGCATTACATTCCAGCAGAAAGTCAGCCATGGACATGTGAAGGTCATCTTCTCTTGATCTTCTAGTGCTATTTTGATTTGATTATAGCCTGAGAAACCGTCCATGAGAGAGAACATTTCATGCCCAACTATCAAGTCCACAGTGATATCTATATTAGGTAAAGGAAAATCATCCTTAGGACTCACCTTATTGAGATCTCTAAAATCTGTGCATACCCTAATACTTTTGTCTAGCTTAGAAATAAGAACTATATTGGATACCCATTCTGGATATGCTATTGGTCTGATAAATCCTACATCTAGCAATTTCTTCAATTCTACTTTGACCAATAAGGCTATATGAGGATGCATCTTTCTTAGCTTTTGTTTTACTAATTTTCCTCCGAGAGAAACATTCAAGTGATGCATGATGAGATCCAGGTCCAATCCTCGCATATCTGCGTATGACCATGCAAAATTGACTTGTCTTTCTTTGAACAATTCCATATAGTTATGTTTCTCTTGCTCTAATAATGATGTTGCTAGATGTAGAATCTTTGGCTAATATGGTGTTCCAATATTGACTGCCTTAGTTGGCTCAATCAGTATTGAAGATCTTTCCTGAAAATACTCAGGGTGTCAAATCTCCCATCCTTTGGTGCCTCAACTAGGTTTTCACCATTGGATACATCCTTTGTTTTTACTCTTTCTTGATCTAATATTGTCATTAACTTGTTTTTAGCATTAGATCTGATATTTGTTTTTTTCTTTTCACTTTTGCGATTGAGAGATTTGGCACCCCCTCGAGTAGAATATGCATTACTAGATTTACTAGTGGAAGTTGTTGTAGATTCAACTGCGTTGAGGTATAAGGCAATGACATGATTATTAGGGAAGGTTTCTATCTCAATGGGTCCTTCATTGTCCCAATCAATAATCTCAAGATACACTAGTGGCAAGGGATTGTCAGATTGTTGCGTGTCAAGAGCATTAAGGGTCATGATAGAGATATCTAAGTATTCAATGACTATTTCTAAGCCCAAGATGTTGCTTTCCTCAAAATGACCTCCAACAAGTAGTTCTCGATCATCCTCAATGGAGTCAATTTTGATATATTGTAATTCCCATTCGAGTGGCCTATACCCCAACATTTTTCCTACATACAAGTGGACTATATCAACGTCTACATATTTTGTATAGCATGACTCTTCAGAGGAATGTTTAGATTGGTAAGAATCCCATTCCCACTCATGGGAATCTGTTTCACTAGAAGCTTGTAATCTGAAAAATTGCTCATAAAGGTTATTAGTAGCCTCTTCTTGCTTTCTAGCAAGTTCCTCAGCTTCTTCCTGCTGCCTATGAGCCGCTTGTTGTTGTTGTTGTTGTTTGTAGATAGATTTCTCTTGTTGCTTACGTGCAACTTCTTCTTCTCTTTGAATGGCCAATTATTCTTGTTGTTGTTCATTTTATTCCTCTTGCTGACTATGAGATGGTCCTTCTTATTGTGTATCTATAGTATTATGCCTATAACCTAATCTTGATTTATCCTTAGGAAGTTGCGAAGGAGGTTGTATTGGTTTATAGATACCTTCTTTTCTTTTGTCCACAAGACCACTGCCACTATATCCCATCTTTCTCATGATATCATATCCCTTTCCATATTGCTCTACTGGGATACTGACATTATTGACTTCTGGTTGGGATTCTGCCTCATCTTTGTATATCCATTGTAAAACATCCTTTCCATCGGTCTCCTTAGCCAAGGTACTAGCTTTGACAAATGATCCATCAAGAATTTGAATTGGTTTTGAAACAGGTTGTTATTTTGCACTTGATGGTTTTCCATACGATCTTGGAGAGATTGGTAGATCTGTTAGTGAATATTCCCCAAAACCTTTATCTTTCAATTGTATCTTTTTCTCGGATTGAAGCAAACACCTTTTCCTTAGCTGGTGTTGGAGAAGAGGATGCTTCTCTATTATGTAGAACAATGATCTCTTGAACTGGCTTCAGGTTACTGCAATATTGAAATGGATTTGAATCTACTGGAATGGTGATCTCTTGTCCATTATAAGGAAACTTGAGGCATTGATGAAAAGTTGAAGGGATATCTTGTATGTCATGGATCCATGGTCTACCTAAAAGTATGTTATAGGATAAATTAATGTCCAACACTTGACATACTGTATCCTTTTGTGAAAGTCCAACTCTAATTGGCAACACTACAATGCCTTTGGAGGAACATTCTTCTTCATCATAGGCTTTGAATGTTATCTTTTTGTGAGGATCAACTGCATCTTCAAAATAGCCTAATGCATAGACAAGACTTAATGAGTAAATATTTAGGCCAGCTCCTCCATCTATTAAGACACATTTTACATGGGTTTTGTGAATTAAGACTTTGATATGCAAAGGAGCATCATGTGGATGTTGCAAGGACATGTCAACATCTTCTGTGAAGGATATGCAATGAGGTGTTATAAGATGTCCCACCATGGTTTGAAATTGATCAACGGCCAAATCTTTGGGGATCGTGGTATCTACCAGAGCCTTTGCTAGGATCTCTTTATGAGTGGGTGATATTTTTAGAAGTTCTAATATTGAGATATGCGCAGGGGTCTTTAGTAATTGGTCCACTATGTTGTATTGTCTAGAAATAGAGGGTGAATTGGTTGTGGGTCCTGGTAAAGTGACCTTAGCTTTACTATGCATAATAGTGTGTGCAGGTTCTGGTTGGGATTTTTCTTTGACTACGATGACATTGACCACCTTATCATAAGTGTGAGCATAATTCACCTTCTCCTTACGCTTGCTATATCTACTTGTTGATGTCTCACCCTTCTCGTAGTTTGGTAGCAGAGTTTTAAATGTTGTGTATGATTCATTTGTTGTGTGCCCATCTACCATTATTACCTTGTTATCTATCAAATCTTGAATGACATGCTTTAATCATTGACAATCATTAGTTTGATGTCCTTTTCTCCGATGATACTTGCAAAAAAGATTGTCATTCCACCATGCAGGTTTTACCTTTGGTTCAAGATCTCTCTCTTCTAGCAACAATTAATTTTTTTACTAGAAGTGTTTTTAATTCTGATTCGAGTGGTTTACCAATAGGTGTGAATTTCCTTTGAAAGTTGGTGAAGGTTAACCTTGGTTTATTATTATCCTCATTGGTTCTCAAGGTATGACTTGATAAGTTGAACATAGGCTGCTTGGGTTTCACGGTATTAGCATCCACTATCCCATCGTTCACAATGTTTCTATTTCTATTTCAAAATTTTATTTTATCAACGTTATTATGAGTATTGTTGGAAGAGTTATTCACTTCTCTATGAAGCTTCAATACTCTTTTCTTGACTAAGGCTTCTTTGATTTTTATCCCATTCTCAACCATTTTAAGAATTATTCACTTCTCTCTGAAGCTTCAACACTCCTTTCTTGACTAAGGCTTCTTCGATTTTGATCCCATTCTCAACCATTTTGTTAAATCTTGGAGGAAATTTCATCTTAAGTGCAGAAGTCATTTTTTCATTCAAGTTATTTAATAAAAATGTCCATCTTTTCATTTTCAGAAACTGGAGGAGGATATCGTGTAAGAATGTCATAAAAGGCTCCCCATTCTTTTTCTTTGTATTACATAGATCAAGCATGGTAATCTCATGTTGAATGTTATATGAATATTGAGAAACAAATTTCTCCACCAATTCTGAAAATGTTCTTATACCAGGTGGTAACTTGGAAAGCCACTCCATTTCTTGCCCACTTAAGCTCTTGGGGAATAGTCTCATCAAATAGGTGTCCTCATGTGCGAACTCCATACTCATTGTGCAAAATTCCCTAATGTGATCTTGAGGATCAGTCTTACCATTGTATTTGTCATACTTAGGGATTTTGCAATTAGGAGGAAATGTTATCATATTTAGATTTATGTCAAATGGATAAGGACATATCTCTTGCAGCGAATATCTTCTTGTGGTTCCCCCTTGTAAGTCTTGCACTTGTGTTTGAAATGCTTGAATCTATTGAGTAAGAGCTAAAAGGGGATTGCCAATATTATTCCTCCCTTCATCATCTTGGTTATTTTGAATTCTTTCATTGTGATTGTCACTTCCATTTCATTCATTATGAGTATCATTCTGAGTTCGTTCATTGCGAGTATCATTCTGGGTTTGTTCATTGTGAGTATCATTTTGAGTTCATTCATTGCGAGTGTCATTTTGAGTTCATTCATTGCGAGTATCATTGGTGTCATTTTGAGTCTCTCTTGTTCCTTCACTTCGTTTTATCCTACTGGTATCAAAATTACTTGGTAGATTGGCACCTTGACGTGCTAACATGAGAAAATATCTTTCCTTATCTGCTTCAAGATTCTTTCCAAGAATCTATTGAATTTTGGATCTTGTTGTGCTCCTCTGATTGTTTCTTCTGTTATTTCATAATTGTCATCATTGTTGTGAGTAGTGGATCCAAATTGATGATAGAAAGGGTTCTCTTTGTCCATTGTAAATGTTTGCCCTTATTTATGCTATTTCAGTCTCCTCTGATTTCTCATGAAAAATGACATAGAAATGGTCTAATTACTTCAAAAGGATTTTACTCTTCTAAAACACTTCTCAATAAGTGAAAATAAGACAAGTTAGTTCGACCACCTTGATTTAGACTTTGTGATAACGTAGATCTTTGTTGCATAGCCCGCATTCTCAAAGGTTCTTCGTCAAATTCATTTCCTCTACCTTGCAAATAATTTTAATAACAATGTAAAAATATGTGGTTTCAACAAGATTTTGTGATTTATGTAGAGAAATTTGGTCCTTTTTAAGATCGCCTTGTGACTAAGTTTCTTCTTCTTGAAGTGATGTGAAATGGTCATCGTATTTGAAAATTTACAAGTTTTTGATCTCGGTTTTAAGTGCAAGGTATTGTTATGATATGACCAAGTCAAATAGGAAAGATGTATCATGTTTAAAGAACTAGGTCAATCTGATCTAGCGTTGTAGTTTTGTGATGAAGGATGATAAATCCTGATAAGAAACTATGTCTGAAAGATCAGATTATCAAAGATGTTCGATTATGAACTTGAGAGATTTGGATCTTAAACTTGTTTGAGATGAATACTTGTGAGACCTAGTGTGTTATTCTTGACTTTGACTTAACCAAAGACAATTTTTGGAGTATTCAACCAATAGATGTTCTAAAATATGATGCTATGTTATCAACCAAAAGAGTTGCTTCTCAAACCTAAAGAGCTATTTCTTAGACTGAAATAGCTACTTTGCTGACCAAATGAGCTATTCCTTAGACTGAAAGAGATTTTCTACTAACCGAAAGAGCTACTACTTGAATTAAATGAGTTGTTTCTCAAACCAAAAAAGCTACTATTCAGACTGAAAGAGCTACTGTTTTGATTAAAAACACTATTTATTAGACCAAAAGAGTTGTTTCTTAGATTGAAAGAGCCACTATTTTTACCAGAAGTGCTAATTTGTTTACCCTGAAAGAGATAGCTCTCTAACTATTTCTAAGATTGACAGAGTTACTTCCCAAATTGAAAGAGCTGCTGTTTTGACTAAAAATGCTATTTCTCAAACCAAGAAAGTTTTTTCTCAGATTGATAGAGCTATTGTTTTGACCAAAAACGCTATTGTTGAGATTGAAAGAGTTGTCTCCTAGACTAAAAAAGCTAATGTTTTGACCAGGAATGCTATTTCTCAGACTGAGAGCACTGTTTTTCAGACTGAAAGAGCTAATGTTTTGACCAAAAACGCTATTATTTAGCCTAAAAGTGCTAGTTCCTAAAATGTTTCTAAGACTGACAAAACTACCTTTCAAACCAGAAGAGCTTCTATTTTGACCAGAAACACTATTTCTCAGACTAGTAGAGCTATTATATTGACCAAAAATTTTGTTGTTTGAACCATAAACATTGTTGTTTGAACCAGAAATGCTTGCATTCAGACCATAAAAGCTATAGTTTACACCAGGAGCTCTGAAGTTCAGACCAAGAACTCTGATGTTTGAACCAGAAACTTTAATTTGCAGACCAAAAACTTTGATGTTCAGATTAGAAACTCTAATGTTTGAACAAAAGACTTTGATATTTGGACCAAAAATTATTTTGTTTGATGTTTGGACCCAAAACTCTAATGTTTGACTCGAGAACTCAGATGTTTGAACCAAGAGAGCTAATATTTGGACTGAGAACTCTAATGTTTAAACCAAAAACTCTGATATTTGAACTGAGAACTCTACTATTTGAATTATAAACTCTACTGTTTGGACCAAGAACTCTACTGTTTAAACCGAGAGAGCTAATTTGTTGGACAAAGTGTAAATTTGATAGTTTAAAGTTTGAGTTTGAAGTTTTTTTTTGTGTTATCAATGGATGATGTGTCTGATTTATGATTTGAAAATACAGGACATAATTTCAAACAATTGTCTTATTTGTCCCTAGGATCTAAACATAAAGTGTATGTTCCAAAGGCTCACAAAAGCCCAAATTTCCAAGGGGTTTGCACAAAGAAGATGTTGGAATCCAATAACACTGAGAGGGGGGGGGTGTGAATCAATGTTATACTGGATTGATCAATTTTAGCCTTATTAAAACATGCATACACCAGCCGATATACCGATACATACAAACTTGAAAGAAGTAAAGCAACCAATAAGCCAATCAAATAATTGAGAATCATAACACACATAATTATACGTGGAAAACCTCAAAGAGGCAAAAACACGGTGGGATTTGTGACCCACAATATCAATCCACTGGCCATATGAAGAGATATTACAAAATATAAGGGGCCTGCACTTGCAAGAAGGCTTAGAGCTTAGAGCACACTACTCAATCACAAAAGGAGCCTCGCTGACTACATATAAATATATACTACAATCCAGAGAAGTATTGAACTGCAAAAGATAACATCTTCTATGCCAAAATATAGTTCCAGTTTAAGCTCTGACTGTTTTGAATCTGAAACCCTAAACCCTTTGCCGCAATAACCCTTACATAAATGTCCTCACATACATAATCTCTCTAATATATTTCACATTATATCACATCCACACTTCCATCACCATCTCTAATTCAAAATGATCTAATCAACTGACCTATATACCCTATACAACTTATCATGCCTTATGCTGACTTACAAGGATTATTACAATATCAAATTACATGTAGGTAAGATAACATAAACATGAAGCCAGAACAAAATACCACATTTCCATCAATGACAACATAGTGAAACTAACCAATTGAGTGTCAATTGCCAACAATCTCCCCCTTTGGCATTGATGGCAACACTCATGTGAAAAAATGGTCAAGGTTTCATTTGTCGGTGTCATCCTGCCTGCTCCCCCTGAGCTGAATATTCATCAATACAAAATACTCCATAATCCCCCTAATATATACAACTCCTTCTTTTCCTTTTTCACATCTATATCAATCCCCCTTTGACATCAATGCCATAAAAAATAAAATAAAATGTCAAAGGTCCAAAACTATACAATGAGCATCCAAAAAAATCTTACTGGAGCTTAACAAATTTCAAAATTTCTGGATAAGCCTTCTCCAATAGCTCAAGATAAGTATCCCAACTAGTTTTGAAAGTGCCAAAAATAGATACAAGTCCATTTAATATATGTGCAAATGACTCTTTCTCACTTATCTCTACCGGTGTGGGCTTTCCAACCATATCCATACATTCCTTCTTATGTACACTAAGTGAATCGAACCGATGACTCACCAAGCCTCTCAGAATTCTAGCTCTTCTTATGATTTTGTCTTTTTCTTTCTCAAGAGCATAAATTTGGGCTTCGAAAATCAAAATTTGACCATCAATGGATGTAGTCAATGAAGTCAATCCATCAAAAGAATTAGCTATATTTGCAATTTTCTCCTAAAATTCCTTTATCTTTTTATCCACATTAACTATAAGTACATTTGTGTTACAACATACCCTATAAATATTTGTACACTACTTCAAAGAATTATCTATTAGTTTCATCTTTTCATCAATTTTCTTCTTCTCAGATTCAATCACCTGATCAAATGCAACTCTTTTAGCTTGTGTGAATCTCTCCAGTGCTTTCCGGTTTGAAATCTGCTGCAAGGATTGAAAATCGTTTGAAATATACTCAATAATTGTCTTAAGCTTTTCGGATGGGCTCACTTCATTGTCAATCTTACAATCTGGGACTAGTCTGTGTAAAACAGTGATTGATTGATCAATAATCCCTTTATCTGTAGATCCCTCCTTCATTAATTTATGTGCAACCATCATCATGAGTTCAATAGGACTCATCTCTGTTATGTTTTTCTTTACAACCCGTGAGGTGTCAATTGACAACAATGATGGACCTACAACTGGTTCCCTACCAGATTCTCCTTTCTTCTCCTCACTTTCACCGGTGGCTTTGCCACTTGGTGCAGTCTCTATAACTGTCGGTTCCTCTATAGGAACTGTAACCTCAACCTGTACATTTGTATTGGGAGGATTGTTGTCCTCAATATTAGTATCCTGTACATCATCAACCTTTTCATTCTCTATATTTGTCGGTGTCTCAACATTTGTCTGTACATTTGTATCTACCGAGGGCTTGATT
The DNA here is from genome assembly GCF_030272615.1 of Cryptomeria japonica. Taxonomy (NCBI): domain Eukaryota; kingdom Viridiplantae; phylum Streptophyta; class Pinopsida; order Cupressales; family Cupressaceae; genus Cryptomeria; species Cryptomeria japonica. Next base: position 357,750,553 of record NC_081414.1, on the reverse strand, counting down.
TCCACTATCTTAATGTTCTTCAAAATTGAGGGTGAAGTACCCATAATACCCTTTCCTTTCCCTTCAATCATGGTGTTTGCAGTGTCTGTCTTTGATTCCGGTGAAGTAAAGAAACCTATGTTCTCTCCTAAGAACTTAACCCATTCCTTTTGAGTCTCCTTTATTATCTCATTTACCTTTCCTAGCATCAGACTGGTTATTCTATGTTTGTTGTTAAAAAAAATTCTATCTGCCACCTCAAGTGTCCTTTCCATTTCCTCTGGAGCAATAGTAACACAAATAGATAACACCTCTTGAATTTTAATATGCTTGTCTTCCTGTATTGCTGATAGTCTTCTAGCATCTAACGTATTATATAATTCTACTGGTATTTGTTTTTCAATTTCTACTAAGGCTTTCTTATAAATATCCAAATATAATAATACTACTTCTTCTACCTCTCTCTGTTCAATATTATCTAAATGATCATAGTAAAACAATTTGAATTGTCATATCAGTGTCATTATTCTTCTTCCTTCTTGCAGTACCAGAAGGAGCTGAAGGTGTTACCTTTGGTTCTTGTTTTTGTGCCGGTATTTTGAATGTAACCTTCCTAATTGGTTTCTTTTTAGCTTCTACCTTTGTTTCCTCTATTTTCTTCCTTACAACCCTCTTGAAAGCCAGGGGTGTGTCATCCTCAGATTCAGACTCAGCTATAACAGGCTCAATGTGTACTTCTGGATTCTTCCTCTTCCTGCCTTTCTTTGGGACAACATCAATTAATGCTTTAATGTCCTGTGAAACCTTCTCAACAAATTTGGTAGCCTTTCCTTCCTGCTTCTCTCTCTTCTTCCGGTTGAACTCTGTTTCAACCTCTTGTGTTTTTTTGTTTTGTAGTACCACAAGGCTTCTCTACCTCATCAACAAGTGCATCAATCAACATTTTTGCATAAGCATCAAGGATCTGTGCATCAACTTCATATCCCATTTCCTCAATCCAAATCTTCTGAGGCTTAACCGCTTCCATAAGTGTTTCATCTTTCTTCACCATGAAGCATATGTCAGTTGAGTATTTTCAACAATATGATTAGGAAACCTTTCCCTAGACTTCATAGATTTTTGGAATCCCTTAAAATATCCCCATACTTTATCATCTATCTGACTGCCTAAAGTAGCAATTGATTGTTTCAACTGCCTCCCTATCAGAATATCAAATTCCCATTGCCTCTTCCCAAAACCAGGATTGTCATGCATGAAAAATAACATTAAACAAACAATTAAGTTTCCGTACTAGAAAGTCCCTTTCTTTTCACCTTTAATCTCTCCTAGGTTTATTAACAGTTCATCTGGCATCCAACCGCATAGATCCAATTTCTCATTTTCTCTCATCATTTTGTAAGCTGCGAAAATGCAGGAACTGGAAACAGAATTCAATCGGTTTGACTGAGTTACCTCATACCCGATGATCATGCTATCAAATTTGATGTTTGTGTTGGTAATAGTGCCGATTCTCATAGATCTCCTGTCAGATGTTGCGTTGATGATTTTGTTGACATAATCATTTGAAACCCTCTTATCTGGATGTTGCCCAACCTGTGGTAAACTAGTGATTGCTCTGATGGTTTCCTTGGTGATCTTGTAAGGTCTATCTAACCAAATAAATTCTCCATTTACTCTACTCAAAACATACCCTATGATTTCATCTTCAAATTTTGGAATGTCCAGAATGTCAGTAAACCCTAAGTCTTCAATGTGCTTGTATGCCAGTTTGACCTTTCCAGAATCTCCCATAAGTTCACTCATGTACATGCTCTTTATATCAAATGTCCCCAAATCCTCAATGTGACAATGTATGTATTCCCTAACATCTTTGACATAAATAACTCCCTCTGGAACACGCGAAAATGCTCCAACCAAATCTTCCAGTGTAGCCACATGCAGATACTGCTTGAAAATTGGCCTAGGGCGGTCCTTGACGTCTACTATAGTCAAATTGGCAACAAAGATAGGAATAGATGATGATCCCACTTCCATGATTAAAGATAAACACCTATTGATCACTTCCGGTGAAAACCTTAACAAATTCTTCTAGTCGCCAATGAAATCACTCAAGAAGATATCTGATCACATTGAATAGCCTTTGATTGCTCTGAATCACTCTTAATCACATTGAATTTCTCTGAATGCAAGGTGATCAATAATGAAGTGAATTTGACCTTTTATCCTTAGGAAAAACCCTAATCTTTCATTGACATCAGCGACTACCGGTGAAAGATACCGGATCTCAAACAGAACATCTCCATGCTGGATAAGCATCTCTAGTGTCTGGAACATTTTCTAGAAACTCTTCCCGGGGTATATGCAATATCTTCATGAATTTTGCCTACCCCTAAGCCATCTGCCTTAGTTACCATATGAGCTACCTGTCGGTGCAAAAGCAACCTCCTGTATCGGATAAGTAACCAATGCATTCCCATCTATTGATTGTTCTTTAGTTCTCCTGACCCATCTCTGAGTATGATCTTGCCGAATTTCACTAACCTTCTCTTTCCCTTTCTCATTTGATCCTCCATTTCCAACTAGTGGATTTCTGCTTCTACAAAATTTAGCAATATGTCCAACCTCATTACATGCATAACATGTAACATTGTTCTTTTGAAGTGCTTTGCTAAAACCGGTATAATTGCTTGACTTGCACTGATTAGCCATATGTCCAAATTTTCCACATGCATAGCATTAACATTCATTCTGCAATCTTCTATCTTATGACCATACTTATTGCATTTAGAACATTTGTCGAGAGTAGAACCAGGGCTCTGATTTGCTCTATTTCTACATTGCCTACCCACGTGACCAAATCTATTGCAAACAAAACATCTACCATTAAATTTATAAGCATTAAATTACCTTATTGGTGTTAGGTTCCAGAGACAACTGAGAGGGGGGGGGGGGGTGAATCAGTTGTCCAATAAATTCAACCAAAATTAACTTAACCAAAACTTAATGCTTAATGCCAGTAAACCAAACTTTATGCCGGTAAACAGTCTTAATAGTTAATTGCAGTACCAATCAAGATTAATGCATGAAACAGAAAGACAATAACATCCACAACACATAACACAATTATTTGTACATAGAAACTCTGTAAGGGGAAAAACCATGGTGGGAAGCCTTACCCACAATCACATGATACTACTGCAGATAGTATGTGTGTACAATATGGATTCTGCACATATAGAAAGGCCAGCTGCCTAAAGCTCACTACTCAATCACAAAATGAGAGTCACACTAACTACAATTGGATGGTTAAATCCAATGATAATGTACTACATAAAATAGCATCTTCATATGCTAGATTCAGTACTCGTTTAGTTCTGATTGCCTCCACAAGATCCTTCCTTCAAACTTCAAATGATGTCTGCGTGTATAGCTCTGCTTATTTTCGCATATGCCTTATTGCAATCCTTTTCGCATATACATATTAATCTCACAAATGAGATCTTACATTTATACCATAACCTAAGACCAATTTGAATAGGTCGGCTCACTAAAAGATATTACAATAAAATTAATTACAAGTAATTCATTATGCGATGCATGATGTCGGCTCAATGCATTTACAATAATAATAAATCATCTCAATAACATGCCGTGCTGATCTGGAATAGATATGTATGCCGATGCTTATCCTGGACCTATTTGTTGGTAACAACAAATATGCAAACCCGAATAAACAATTAACCAAATCGCCAAAACCAAGTGATCGAATAATGTCTTCAACATAACCAAGTAGTCTCCAAGTCATTCCAAGTGTCAGTGAATAACATAATCTTCTAGTGAACCAAATACCAGTGACTTTGCATAAGTCTCTGACTTGCCAGTGAACATAACCAAAATCTCCAAGTGCTGATAAGTGTTGACAAGCGATGACAAGTTTTGACATCAATGACAAAACCATATCAGCATATCCAAAATGCCAACAATATCCCCCTTTGACATTGATGGAAACACAAGATGGAAAAACCATCAAAGTGCCAAAATAGAAATGCCAAATACCAAAAACCAACAATCTCCCAAAAAGATCATTAACCAAAAATAAAAAATACATAATATCTCTCCCCCTAGGAATAATCTCTCCCCAAAAGAAAAAGATAATGTGTTTTTCCATATCAATCTCTCCCCCTTTGACATCAAATGCCAAAGCAATACAAAACCAAATACAAAATACCAACTTATTATACCAACTACTCCCCCTAATAAGTAGCTCTCCTCATCAAAGTCGGAATAAAAGATTTCTCTGTTAATTCTGCCGGTTGAAGACAAACATCAACTGTCTAAGTCTCTACCGATGGGGGTAGGACTCCAAGTTGCTCTATGAGATACTAAAATGTTTCCTTAGGCAAGGGCTTTGTAAAAATATCTGCAATCTGCTCTTTAGTATTCACATAAACCAATTTCACTTCTTTTTCTTCAACATTCTCCTTTAGAAAGTTCAGTTTGATAGAAACATGTTTAGTTTTAGAGTGAAGTACCAGGTTCTTAGATATATCAATTGTTGTTGTATTATCACAGTAAATAGTTATAGGTTCCTTGCAATTTACCTTTATGTCCTTCAACATTTGCTTGATCCAAAATACCTGTGTACAATTAGTTGCTGCTGCAACATATTTTGATTATGTTGTTGATAGACTTGTACAACTCTGTTTCTTGCTCAACCATGAAATTAGTCTGCTGCCAAGAAAAAATGCTCCGCTAGTGGTGCTTTTTCTATCATCCACATCTCCTGACCAATTAGCATTTGTGTATGCACATAAGTCAAAATTTTTATCTGTAGGATACCATAAACCAATATTTGTAGTGCCTTGTAGGTATCGGAAAATCCTTTTTACTGTTGATTCATGATTTTCTTTAGGATTACTCTGAAATCTTGAAATAATACATACTACATTCATAATATCGGGTCTTGTTTGTGTCAAATATAGTAAACCTCCTATCATAGACTTGTATCTAGTTGGATTAACAGGTGTTGATTCATCCTTCAAAGATAATTTATCATTTGTAGTCGTAGGTGTGCTTACCGGTTTACAATTTTCCATGCCAAATTTCTTTAGTAATTCCTTCAAGTACTTAGATTGACATAGGAATATACCTTTATCAGTTTGTGAAATCTGCAATCTTAAAAAGAATTTTATCTCTCCAATCATAGACATTTCAAATTCTTGCTGCATTTTGTTAGAAAAGTCTTTACACAAACCATCTTCTCCTCCAAAGATTATATCATCAACAAAAACTTCAATAGCCAAGATGTCATCATTAGTCACTTTGTAGTATAGATTGTTGTCAGTATTACCTTTAGTGTAACCAAGCTTCAAAAGATATTTGTCCAATCTAGCATACCAAGCTCTAGGAGTTTGTTTCAATCCATATAAAGCTTTCCTTAACCTGCAAACCATGTCTTTATTATCTGTCAAAGAAAATCCATCAGGTTGTTCAATATAAACTTCTTCTTCAAGATCTCCATTCAGAAATGCACATTTAACATCCATTTGATATACTTTATAGTTCTTGTGTGCTGCAAAAGCCAATAAAAGTCTTACTACCTCAATTTTAGCTACCGGTGCAAAGGTTTCATTATAATCAATTCCTTCTTTATGAGAATATCCCTTACACACTAATCTTGCTTTGTTTCTGATTACCATGCCATCTTCATTAAGTTTATTTCTGAAAACCCATTTAGTTCCAATTACATTTTTGTCTTTAGGTCGGGGAACTAATGACAAGTGTTATTCCTTTCAATTTGTTCCAATTTAACTTCCATAATTTTAATCCAATATTTATCTTCACATGCCTCATTAATTGATGTAGGTTCAATTTGAGAAATAAGACATACCTCCTCATTTGCCAATCTTCCTCTAGTCATAACTCCTTGAAATTTGTTTCCAATTATCTGATCTTCAGAATTATTCAATCTTACATACTGGGGTATTTTTACTTGCTGTTGTTCTTCAGTGACTATTGAATCTCTAGATGATGCTGGTGTAACTGGATCACCATTCTGTACTGGTATATTCATAATAGGTTCATTTGTGATTATCTCTATTGCCGGTTTAGAGTCTATGTACCTTGAATTTCCTCTAAACTGTTCATCAATCTTCACATTTGCACTCTCAACAATTTTCTACAGTCAATGCATTTACAATAATTCATTATGCGGTGCATGATGTCGGCTCAATGCATTTACAATAATTATAAATCATCTCAATAACATGTCGTGCTAATCTAGAATAGATATGTCTGTCGGTGCTTATCCTGGACCTATTTGCCGGTAACAACAAATATGCAAACCCGAATAAACAATTAACCAAATCACCAAAACCAAGTGATCGAATAATGTCTTCAACATAACCAAGTAGTCTCCAAGTCATTCCAAGTGCCGGTGAACAACATAATCTGTTGGTGAACCAAATACCAGTGACTTTGCATAAGTCTTTGACTTGCCGGTGAACATAACCAAAATCTCCAAGTGTTGATAAGTGTTGACAAGCGATGACAAGTGTTGACATCAATGACAAAACCATATCAACATTTCCAAAATGCCAACAACTGGTGCCTTATGGTTTTGATCTTCATTAGTAGTACCAAAACTCTATCCTGGCTCAAATCCAAGTCCACTGGAATCTCCAATCTGCCTTTGTCTCTTCAACAACTCATCTAGCTATGCTGAACTAATCTTGAATTTTTCTTTGTACTCACTTGCAGTAGTTAGATCTTCTCTCAAAATTATCATTTATCTCTCAAGCTCTTGTTCATTACTTTGGGATTGTACTAAATTAGTTCTCAACATATCATTGTCATGAACCAACCTACCACATTCTTCAAATTTGTTCTTTAGGGATACATCAAGATTTTCTTCTTTTTTCTTTCGATCCTCAATCTCTTTAGACATTCTCATAGTTATAGCTTGCATTTCATTTCTCATAACCATGTTCTCCTGACTCAACTTCTGACATTGTTCCTTAAGTGCATTTTTCTCTTCATCATCCTGATTTTGCAAAAGTTCCTTCCTCCTAGCCTGAATAGATGATAGCCTCTCTTGTAGGAAAAGAATGAATTCCTTAGTAGAATTCAATTCATCTTGTAGCTTTAAGCTCTTCAACCTTTCAGCATCATAATCTTCAAGTGCCATCTGAAGTTGCTTCTCTAAGCCCATGTCCATGGATTCTGGATTCAGGATCTTCCTCAAGCTGTTAAACTTCCTCCGAGGCACAAGGCTCTGATACTAATTATTGGAATCCAATAACACTGAGAGGGGGGGGGGTGGTGAATTAGTGTTATACCAGATTGATCAATTTTAGCCTTATTAAAACATGCATACACCAACCGGTATAACAATACATATAGACTTGAAAGAAGTAAAGCAACCAATAAGCCAATCACATAAATGAAAATCATAGCACAAAGAATTATACGTGGAAAACCTCAAAGAGGAAAAACCATGGTGGGATTCATGACCCATAATATCAATCCACTGGCCATATGAAGAGATATTATAAATTATAAGGGTCCGCACTTACAGGAAGGCTTACAACCTAGAGAACACTGCTCAATCATAAAAGGAGCCTCATTGACTACATATAAATCCAGACTACAATTCAGAGAAGTGTTGAACTACAAAAGATAGAATCTTCTACGCTAGAATACAGTTCCGGTTTAAGTTCTATTTGCTCTGGTTTCAAAACCCTAATCCCTTTGCCAGAATAAACCTTACATAAATGTCCTCACATACATAATATCTCTGATATATTTCGCATTATATCACATCCACACTTCCATCACCATCTCTAATTCAAAATTATCTAATCAACTGACCTATATACCCTATACAACTTATCATGCCTTATGTTGGCTTACAAGGATTATTACAATATCAAATTACATGTCGGTTAGATAACATAAATACATGAATATCAAAAACAATTGCCGATGCCAAATCTAAGAGATGTCGGCCTCCAATACCAATAACCTTATTCTTAAACATGTTGGCTTGCATTGTCGGTAACCAAAGAAATCCTTCTATCCTGCTGGTGTTGGCGTAGTGTCTGTGAAGTGCCTGCCAGTACACAACTAAACCAAAACATGAAGTCAGAATAAGATACCACGTTTCCATCAATGACAACATAGTGAAACCAACCAATTGAGTGTCAATTGCCAACATAAGACACTTCAAGTAGATCTATCCTAAGGAATCGGTGACAATGCGACAACTTAGTCCACAACTTGGAATCTCCGTGACACAAGTATAAACACCCTAAATGGGATGTCCACTTTTGTCGTTGTTGAGAGGTGGCAGATAGGGGCCTCTAGGATTGGAAGGATGACTCAATCACCCTCTCCTCGGAAGGCTACAAGTAGCCTATGCAAAGCTGAGGATTTTTGCCTCTCCTCCAAGGAGCCAAATGGTGAGGGTCTTGGGGGGAAAACCTTCTATCCCCTTGCATTGAAATTATTGCACAAAGATTAAAAAGGGTGTATTCTAACTAACAAGGTACTAGTAAGGGCATCCATTCGGTGTGTAGGGGTATAAACTCAATTAAGAGGTCTCCCAACCTTGAAAACCAAAGTTTTATATACCCGAAGGTGTGGAGGAGAGATATTACCAACACTGCCATTGATTTTGATTTTCATCAAAATCACATCTATTTTATAGTGGGTTAGATGAACTCGTCTTTAGCTGCTCCCACTTGGGTCATTCCCCTCTCACTTGACCTTATGGGCTACTCGGGAGCATAGGCCCACTTAGGATTAATGCACTACAAAAAGTAAAAGGTGATGAGTCTAGCTTTTTGATCACCTCATGAAGGTGAGAGCATACTCATCTATCATTGAAGACATGATGGTTCTTTTTCCTTCGTAATTAATCTAGGTGCCTACATTAATGAAAAGAAATAATGCAATATTTGGAAACTACACCAAAATGTTAGTAGTTTGTAATTTTGTCTTTGATGGTGAAATGGTTTTATAACTATGGTCTTTGACAACGAATAAGGTATCTGCAAAACAGAGAACTGTCAATCAAATTCTGGAAATTGACAGTTTGAAAATAGAACTGAAAAATGCCAAACAAAACATCAAAATGCTAAATTAATTGCTTAAAATGCTGTTATGGAAACCCAAAACGCTACTCTATTAGGCAGAAACACTGCCAAAATGACTGAAAGCGCTACAAAAAGGACTGAAAATGCTATAGAAATGTTTGAAAACGCTATTGAATGCACCAAAACTGCTACATAAAAGATTGAAAACACTATCATATGGACCATAAATGCTGCAAAATGCCTAAAAACACTATTTAATGCACCATAAACGCTATAGTATGCACAAAAAATGCTAAAACAACTACCATAAATACTAAAACAGATAAAAATAAGAGTTAAGAGGCAAATCCTCTATATGCAAAGCTAGAGATCTGAAGAATGCTCGTTTAGTTGACGTAAACTCTAAAACGGTGACCAAGAGTGCCATTTTGCATTTCGATAGAGCTAATCCATGTTTCCAAAATGCTATTCTACAAATTCGTGAGAACCTATCAATAAAAATTTTCAAAATTTTGGGGCTAGGCCCCACAGTAGGCGCCAAAAATTATGTGTGCAAAAATATTGTGTTTAATCCATTAGAAAAGCATATAAATCACACATACTCAATGAAACATTGTATTGAGTAAAAATAAAAGAAAATAATTAAAACACTCCCCAATGTCGTCTCATCGCTCCCTATTCCTGAGGACTTTGCTGGTTCAATTGATGGCTCTTAGATGCATGATTTCAACAAAGTGACAACTCAAGAGATGGGAATTGATATGCAAATTATGATCTAAAAGCTAATGCAAGATCTATCCTAATTCTACATTATGATTAAGATACCATCAAAGCCATTAAATGATGCTATTCTACTCTATGATGTTGTAACATCGTAAATTGTACCCTTGCTAGGGTGGTACAATTCAATGCTTAGTTTAGCACCTGCCTTAGTGTGTTTGCATCTTGCATTGTAATTTCTCTTTAAGCATTTAATTAATTGATTTAATTAAATCTAAAGTCATATTTCATCACTCCCCACATTATAAAGTTGGGCCCTTTACCCTAAGCATGCCCCTTTTCATTTTATTCCTCCAATAAATCATTAAATCATAAACCCTAATTATGTCTTATTTTGACCTTTAAGGCCTGATTTCGCATATCAAAACATCTCGAAATCAGTCGTAACTTTGGGGTTCACTCTAACATCATCATATCTAATGTCCTCAAAAATTTGGTGAAAAGTTGGTCGGACCATGTGCAAGTGCAACACGGTCCCTGACATTTTTCTTAAAATTTTGGGAGCATAATTCTATGATATTATAATTCTTAACCCCAAAAAATTGGTGGGAAATTCAAATCCTAGGTCAGCCTAAAGACAAAATTAAGATCTAGGGTTTCATACATAAGAGCTCTCTTTCTTCTTTTGACGGGCTAAGGAGTTTTTGGCGAAAAGAGCTAGAGATCACAAGGAGCCTTCTATGTAGTGAAAGAGAAGCTTATGTGGAGTCTTCAACAACATTCGTCAAGTATTCATCATCAACTAGGAGCCTTGAAGACATTGAAGAATAATAGGAGATCAATTGGCTTATATCTCTCCCTGAGGGATTGGTATGGTTTCATGTCATTTTCATGTCTTTGTATGAGCTTCTTTACACGCATTTTCACATTTACATTCATGCTTTAGATCATTTAGCACATTTGATTTAGAGCATTCTCACTTACATCTACATTTACATTTACATTTACATACATTTAGGGTTTACTCTCGAAAGCATAGGGTAGCTCTAGTTTCTTATCTTTCTCATTTTAGGGTCTTGCACACACTATTTTGCTATACAAATTGGCTATTTGTTGAGGTGGAAATCACCAAAACAGGATTTTGACTAAGGAAAAACTATTGGTGTAAATAAATATTCATTATGGATATTATTACACTTTACTTAAGTTAACTTAGGATAATGCATCTCTTTGTAGTTTGGATTTGAGACACTTAGGGAAGTGTGCATATAGGGATATAGCTTGTAGGAGAAATTCCACCTTTTGTGGTCTTATTTTGCTATTACACTCCACATTCGGTGGGTCATCCACCTCTTGTGGAATATTATATTATTTCTCCTACCTACACCTAGTATTTCTTACCTACCCTTGTTTCTCATTGAGCCACATGTCATGATTGTGTGCTCGCACATCCACATGGCCTTGCCTATATAAGTAGGCCCATATTCATTGTATTGGTTAATCCAGTTGATCATTTGCATATTGATGAGAATACAGTTTGTTCTTGTCATTCTTTTGTCTCCCTTTTATGCTTTTCATTGTGCCCTTGATCTTGGCAAAATCTCACATGGTATCAAAGCCATTGGGGCTTCATTGATTGGTTTTTGGAGACATCTTGGAAGGCTTCTATTTTCATATCTGAGGAACAATGCTTTTTGGAGGCATCTTAGAGCGTTTTCAACCTCACCATTGCGTCTGGGAGGCCATTTCCATAAAAATCAAGTATAAACTCGACCTATTTTGGTGAAAATCAAATTTTGGGTGTTGAAGGAATCTTTTTCCTAATTTGGGCAGTACAGTATGGAATTTTTGGATCTTTTGAAAATTTTTTTTCCAGTTTTGAAAAAGATTTTTTTGAATTTTTGCAGGTCCATACCTTCTGCCCAGTCAGCAGTGCACAGTTAGTGTTGAGTGAACAACGTACTGTCAGTGCCCAGTCAGCAATGCATAGTCAGTGCCCAATCAGTAGCGCTCAGTCAGCATTTTTTGAAAAAAATTTAGACCTCTGTTCGTTGAGTAGTTTGGATTTTTGGGTCAACTTTGGAGGCCCATATCTTGCTCAATTTTTCTCCTTTTTGGGTCCATTTTTTTTGATTTGGGCTAATTTTTTGTGCTCTTCCCAGTGGTGTGGTTATTTTTTGATTTTGGTGCACATGTTTTTCAGAATGTTTGGATTCTCTCAGCTGTACTTGTCCAATCCTCAATTTCACAACTTCAAAGGCTTCGTTTGGGCTCATACGACCTCCTTTTTAGGTGCCATTTTTTTTGAAAGTGCATATTTTTTTGTCTAATTTCATAATATATGATTATGTTTCAGATATTTTGAGTGGAAATTGTACTTTCATAAATTGGTCTTATTTGGCCTACTTGGTACTTGTCATTTTCTTGGATCTAAGTTTAGATCTCTTGGATTGTTAGTTTTATTCTCCATTGTCCTTATCAAGGTAGTTGTAAATTTGAAATCAGAAGTCCACTTAGCCATTTTTTGCAAGTGGCCCATTGTACACGCACTAAGTATAAAGTGCCAAAACATCATTTTTTTTTTGGGGGGGGGTTCTTTGATTGAGTGAATTTGGGGGGGTGTCTTGTGTGATTGTGCATCTCTTTCCTTTTACTCTTTCATTTGTGTTGCAAAGACTCCTCATAAATTTCCACCTTTAACTCCACATAATTATGCATCATGGAAAATAAAATAATGGAGCAAATTAATGGAAAAAGGTTTCACACATTACATAGATGGAACTATAGCAGCACCACCTGATCCTAAGGCTAATCCTAATGCTCAGTTAGAATGGCTCACTAAGAATTTCATGGCTCTTGACACTTTGCGTAAGTATGTATCAGATGACCTCATTTTTCACATTAAGAAGTGTACTATAATCAAAGAGGCTTGGGATATGTATCAAAAATTGTATGGTCAAGTTGATGAAATCAGAGTTTACAAGATTGACAATGAGGTCACCAACTTAGATCCCAAGAGTTTTGATACAATCCAAGATTATGTCACTAAAGCAAATGAGCTAAGAGCAAATCTTAAGGATTGTGGAATTGACAAAAATGATGCTCAATTGATATTCAACTTGTTGGACAAGCTTGCACCAAAATATGCAGAATTTGTGTCTAGCTTCCAAAATCATCGTTTGACAGTGGGGAGTTCCTACATTATGCCTTCATTTGACGCTTTCACATAAATGTTGATATTGGAACAATCTAAGCTGTTGAACATGGGGCTTCTCAAGTCTTCAAAGTCCAAGGCTTTGGTAGATAATCAAGGGAGTCAAGGAAAAGATTCCAACAAGAAGAAGAAGCAATCCAAGTCAAAGCCACAACAGGAAAAAGGACAATCATCCTGCCCATCACAAGGTGATTTTTCATCCTCTTCCAAGAAGGGGACTCCACATAAGAAGGATAAACCAACTTGTGCATATTGCAAGAAGTATGGTCATGATGAGCATCGATGCCACACCAAGCAAGTTGATGAGTTGACAAATATTCTTAAGAAAAACACCATCAACTTGCCACCCACCTACACAAAGAAGGCTTCATCTCCTTCCTCTTCCTCATAGTCTAAGGGAAAAGGGAAAGCATTTGTGGCTACAACAAGTTCTTCACAATAGTGGATACTTGACTCAGGTGCCTCTTATCACATGGGTTCTACAAAGGAGCAATTTTCTTCATTGGAGCCATCTAAGGTACCTCACAATTACATAGGTGACGATACACAAGTAGAGGTTTAAGGGAAAGGTTCAGTTGACATGGATGATGGAACATTTAAGAATGTTCTTTATGTTCCTAACTTGTCTACCAACCTTCTCTCTATCTACCAAATCACTCACTATGGGAATGGGAAAAAGGTTGAGTTTACACCTGATTTAGTTGTGGTAAAGGAACTTGATGACAATGCCTTGATAGCAGTGGGACAAGTCAATAACAACTCAAGGCTTTAATCATTCTCCCACTTTGTGCCAAGTTCTCCTTCTAGGGCCTTGCTTACTTATTCAAATTCAAAAAGTAAGCCATGGCATGAGCGGTTTGGTCACCTCAACTACCACTATCTTTAGTAGCTCAGCACTAAAGACATGGTCACATGTCTACCTCGAATCAATTTTTCAGAGGGTGTATGTTCAGGTTATTCCATGGGAAAGTATCCTGAGGAGAAGTTTGATAAGGGGAAATCTTGGAGAGCTTTGGAAGTTCTTCAACTTGTTCACAATGATGTAGTAGGTCCATTTCCAACACCTTCATTTAGCAAGGCTCGCTATGTCCTCACCTTCATTGATGACTACTCCCACTTCACTTGGGTCTACTTTCTCATTTATAAGAGTGAAGTCTTTGATAGATTTCAGGACTTCAAGACTCATGTGGAGAAGCAATCCGGGAAAGTGGTCAAGATTCTTCGTATAGATAATGGAAGCGAATATGTGAACAAAAGACTTGAGGATTTTTGTACATTTGAGGGGATTGATCTTCAACATTCTATTTCATACACTCCACAACAGAACGGAGTTGCAGAACACAAGAATAGAAGTCTCAAAGAAATGGCTAGCTGTATGATACATGCACATTCGCTTGATCCCGCCTTTTGGGTAGAGGCTATCAGTTGTCCCACACACATCTAGAATCAGGTTCCTCACAAAGTTTTGCAAGGTATTACTCCTTTTGAGGCTTGGGATGGTAGGAAACCGATTGTGAGACATTTCAGAGTCTTTGGGTGTCAAGCATGGGCTCGCATACCTCCACACAAATGCAAGGCATTGGAACCTTAGAGTCAGCCTTGCATATTTGTTGGATATTCTGAGGGTGTTAAGGCATATAGATTGATGGATCCTGAGACACATGAGGTATTTATTGAGAGGAGTGTTCACTTTGAGGAAAGCTCTCCTAGCTTAGCCTCTCTACCTCCTCCACCTTCCTCCATTGTGGATAGTGATGCTAGTGATTCAGATGATGAGACTCCTTTAACTCCGAGTTGTAGGGTTACACCTCCGCAAGGTCCACTTGCAGTTGAGGAGCCTCATTCTCCACCTCCACCTAGACCTCATTTGGCTCGATAAACACTTGAGTCAACAGATTCTCTTGTTGGGGATCCTTCAGATACACAGAGGACTCGATCATAGCATCAGGATCTTCCACATGCATTCATTGCTACTGCTTCCGATCCACAGACATTTCGGGAAGCATTAGGGGTTCCTGAGTGGGACCAAGCTATGGAGGAAGAGTATAGTTCCTTGATGAGGAACAACACATGGGATTTAGTCCATCTCCCTAAGGGGAGAAAGATGGTTCGATGTAAGTGGATCTATCAGACCAAGTATGCAGCGGATGGTAGTGTGGATAAGTATAAGTCTCGACTTGTTGTGAAAGGTTTCTCTCAAGTTCCAAGAGTTGACTATACTGAGACCTTTGCACCCATAGCCAAGATGAACTCCATTTTCTTGACACTTGATATTACTGCAGCTCATGGCTGGGCTGTACATCAGATGGATGTGAAGAGTGCTTTTCTTCATGGGGATCTTGATGAGGAGATTTATATGGAGCAGCCACAGGGTTTCATCCAGGATACTTCCTTGGTTTGTAGGCTAAGGAAATCTCTCTATGGCCTTAAGTAGGCCCCCAGGGCTTGGTACGCCAAGATGGATTCCTTTTTTCTCTCAGCAGGGTTCACCAGGTGTCATTCTTGGGATAGAGATTTCACAGTCACCTTCCAGGATTACACTATCGCAGCCCAAGTATGCTCTTGATCTACTTGCACGCTTTCATATGGTTGATTGTAAGCCTACACCAACTCCCTCTCTTTTAGGAGTTAAGCTTGAGGCTCAGTGTTCTTCTCCACCAGCTGGTGCCACATTGTATCGTCAGCTTGTGGGAAGTCTCATCTACTTGACTCATACATGCCCTGATATTTCATTTGTAGTTGGCATGGTTTCCCGTTTCATGCAGAAATGACATGAGCTTCATTGGAAATATGACAAATGCATCCTTCATTACATCCAGGGTACACATCACTATGGGATTCACTATGCAGTAGGCACAGGACTTCACTTGGTTGGTTACACAGATTTCGATTGGGCTGGCAATCTTGATGATCGTAAGTCTGCTTTAGGTTACAATTTTCACCTTGGTTCAGGCTCCATTTGTTGGCAGAGCAAGAAGCAACATGCTATTGCTCTCTCTTTGACCGAGGCTGAGTATCGAGGAGCTGTTAACACAGTGATGTTAGGGTTTCAAGCAGATCCGAAGAAAATATGAAGTAACAATTATATGCAGATTTAAATACAAAAGATAAAAAAATAAAATAGGACATAGATAACACAGAGATTTAACGTGGTTCACCCAGAATGGGTTACGTCCACCATACACAGTCATCCAATCTTTCTTATTATCCAACAAAAATAATACATCAACCTTACAATGCCTTAAGCATCCCAGCCGCTTATAACATGCGTTTTTAGGGTTTTATTACAATGTTGGTTTTCATCAACGAAAAATGGCAATTTTTTTTTCTCGGGGGCTGTCGCCCTCGAACCCCCACTTTTCTTGGGGGCTACCACCCCCGAACCCTTGCCCGGTCCAACCCCAAACCCTGGCAAGGATACGTGCTGAGTGTACAGTACTTTGCTGATCAGTCACCACATTTTAACAAGTGATTGAGACCATTTGGCTTCAGCAGATTCTCCTAGAGTTTGGGTTCACCACTCCACAGCCGACAGTTCTACATTGTGACAATCAGAGTGCTATTGCAATCTCAAAGAACCCAATCTAACACCAACGAACCAAACACATCGAGATCCATATGCACTATATCCGAAAGCTGATTCAGGAGTAGGTCATTGATTTGCAGTATTGTCCTATAGTGGAGCAGGTTGCAGACATATTCACCAAACCTTTCACTGAGAGTAAGTTCCAGCAGTTGCGAGCTCTCTTGGGGGTGCGAGATGTCTCATTAGGGGGGTTTAGCTGACTTCTCCTTCCTCTCTTATGGGGGGGGAATTTTTCCTCTTTGAGATTTTGTCCTTCTTCTTTAAGAGTCTTTTGTACATTCATCTCTCTTTTGGAGGGAGTTTTTTCCCATTGAGTTTTCTCCCTTTCTCCGTTTGTAAGAGATTGCATTGCATAGTTTTTCTTGCATTTTCATATTGTACATGGGTACCTATCATGGCCTAGTAGTCGAGACCCATCTTGCATTATTGACTTGAGTCTTCATTTCCTTAAGTTTCACCTAAGGGGGGGTGTTGGTGTAAATAAATATTCATTATGGATATTATTACACTTTACTTAAGTTAGCTTAGGATAATGCATCTCTTCATAGTTTGGATTTGAGACACTTTGGGAAGTGTGCATATAGGGATATAGCTTGTAGGAGAAATTCCACCTTTTGTGGTCTTATTTTGCCATTACACTCCACATTTGGTGGGTCATCCACCTCTTGTGGAATATTATATTATTTCTCCTACCTACCCCTAGTATTTCTTACCTACCCTTGTTTCTCATTGAGCCACATGTCATGATTGTGTGCTCATACATCCATATGGCCTTGCCTATATAAGCAGACCCATATTCATTGTATTGGTTAATCTAGTTGATCATTTGCATATTGATGAGAATATAGTTTGTTCTTGTCATTCTTTTGTCTCTCTTTTATGATTTTCATTGTGCCCTTGATCTTGGCAAAATCTCACAAAAACCCCATATACCCAAAAACCTATTTTTAGTTGCAGGTGTAGATACAAGATCCAATCCTCATTGCAAATTTCAGGTCAGGCAGAGCACACAGACATAGTCTCGAAGATCAAATTTGAGCATAAACCATTAGGACAGGGGTGTGGCACCTTGGTCTTGCACCCAGGTCCTCCTTGGATTCCCTAGTACTACATCCTGGTCCTCCATGGGTGTCCCGGTCCTCCCTGGGTGCCTTGGTCCTCTCTGGGCACCCTTGTTCTCCTTGGGTGCCCTGGTCCTCCTAGTTTCAGGTGAAATTTGGCAGGGTAGAAGCTCAGAACATCAAATTTGTAGGTCTTTACTTGTAGCTTTCTATCAGAAAAAACAAGACCGGGGTGTGGCATCCCTGTCCAGGTCAGTTTGGCTCATTTTTCAACACCAGGTACACATTCAAATTCCTCCGCCTTCTCTACTTTCAGTATCTCAGTTTCAAATCTACAAGTCTTGCAATTTTAGTTCATATATGCTTCATTGTTCATCTCCTAGTCTAGTTGATCCATCACACCCTATTTTTCACATCTTCTCTTCATACACAACAAGAGGAATAGAAACCCTAAGAGATAATTCTTGGCTCCCTCTTTCTCACAAGAAGTATCCAAAGTGAGCTATCTCCCTAGGCTCTTTCGTATTCCCAATGTGTTGGCAAAAGTGAGATTAGGTCCTAGTCACTCGGTCTCGCTTTTCCCCCTCCAAAGATGCTATGATTGTTGGAAATGATTAAAATTTTGATAATGATAAGATGTGGTAGTCTTGGAAATGACCTAGTGAAAAACTTCACGCCTCAGGCAAAATACTGGTCTTTTCTTGATAAATTTTGTTTTATGTCATATGCTTCAGGCTTAGGGTTTAAGGTTTTTATGCATTATTCTTTAAGTCTTGGTTAAATCCCCTAAATTGGTTATAATTTCGCATTACCTTTTTTCCACTTAAGTTCAAGGGTTCTAGTAACGTGGGTGGGGCCTTTTTTATGTCCTAGGCATTAATCTGTTCGATGGTTTCTTATGTTTTCTTAAGTCTGCGTTTTGTTTCTCCTAGGCTGGTCCCCTTTTAATTTTTCATCTAATCAACTAAGATATTAGCTCTTTTATTCTTATAACTGATAAGTTTTTTCCATGTTTTAATTTGTATAACAGGATAGTGTTTGAGTCATACGATATATTAAAGTTTGACTATGTGCATTCTAGATGATAACTAAACCCATTAAATCCTGTTTTGTTTTGACCAATTTTTCCTGTTGCCATGTGGATTATTCATGTTGCCATGCGGATTATCATAGGTGATATCATGTGTGAATGTATAAGTGTTATGATTAATTAAAATATATATATGTGTGTGTGTGTGTGTGTGTGTGTGTGTGTGTGTGTGTACTTGTATGTTGTATCTTTTTAATTGTAGGAATAAATGAGATGCTGGAGAAGCGGTTATTGTGTCACGTCATAAAGGCAGTTGGATATATTCAAGGAGTGGTTAAATATTCAAAACAGCAAAGAGAATAATGTGCATAAGAAGCGGCAAAGGAATAGCAAGGCGCACCAGACTCATTTATGTTTGTCTTTAGCAAACATCAATCTTGTAACACTACCATGCTATATTCTTGGCTGCGGTTTAGCAGAGATCCACGTTTCTTGTGGACTAACTCCTTTTGTTTACTGTCATAAATGTTTTCCGCTTCATTTCATTAGTATGACCTAGATAGTAGGAAGTTGTTATAGTTTTCTTATAAATAAGAGTCTGCACCTCTTCTCAGAGGTTAGAGACATGGGATTAGAAACAAAGTTGCATAGTATTTTTAGAATTAAAAGCATTTTCTTTCATTTCATGTGTTGTATCGACGTTTGAATAACAATGAATAAAAATGATGCTATTCTAAGTATATAGAATTATCTTTGAAGTCTGGATACACTCATCCAAGGGGGCCCACTTGGTGAGTATTCTTGTGCATTCCATAGATTCAGTTTTCCTTTTTGTTGTAGTAGATGTTCTTACAATTGACTGTTCCTGCAGCCACTAGAACTAGATCTTGTGACTATTTTTGCAACCAAAGTAGACAGAGTAATTCCTGTTTGTCAGCTCTGAACTTAGTTAACAATTCTTTAATTAGAATTTTCGGTCAATGCTAAGCTTTCCTGTAGCCATTCAGTTGTTATGATTCTTTCTTGTTTATTTCAAATAGATTTAGTTGCTGTAGTAATGCGGAATAGCTATTGCAGGAACTTACTGCATATATAGTGCATACCCATTTCAAGTAATACATCCCTGGGTTGACAAACAAATGAACTTCAATTATGGAGATAATAATTACACAAAGTGAATGACCAATCTTTGGTTTGAGACTTTAGCTTTAGTTATTGTTCTTATTGGTGAGGCAAACATTTTTGGCGCCGTTGCCGGGGATGGTGTCAAACTAAGAATTTGTTATGGCTATGAATTTTCAAGCTTTTAGTATAGTTGTTTTTGATAACTTAGTTTGTTTTAAGTGATTCTCATGAATCTGCATGCATAGACGAAGAAGATATTCTCAAGGTAGATTCCTTCTTAACCATTCTAATCATATAAGACTCAATCCATATGAACCCCCAGATGTAAATCCTTTTGTTGCACTTTACCAAGCCCCAGATAATTTGAATCACCTTGAATTTGAAATTTCTGAGAACAAACTTCATTTCCTCTTTGGAACTCCTAAAGAGGAACTTCGTTCAGTAACTCCTCCTCAAAGACCAATGCAAGGAAATCCACCCCCTGGTGACAATAACCCACCTCCACCCGTGAACCCAATGTTTGAGTTCCCTATTTCTGATCTGCATGATAATGCTAATCTCAAGAACATCCCAGCTTCTTCCCTTCCTAAATTCTATGGATTAGTGACAAAGGATCCTGACACTTTCCTGTTTGAATTTGATGTCCTTTGTAGGAGTTATGATTATAATATAGATGCCCATAGACTCAAAATATTCCCTGCTACTTTAAAAGAATCAACTTTGAGATGGTTTATGAGTCTAGGGAGTAGTACAATCACTACATGGGATGAGATGAAACGATTGTTTCTTGTAAAATATAAGGATTATTGTAGAGGTACTTACTGCCATGGTGATGATATTTTTAGAATGACATAGAAGGAAGATGAGAGTCTAGAAGATTATCTGGAGAGATTTCTATTAAGTGTCAAGAAGTCCAAGCATAGTACTCTGAATGAAGATTTTCTTAAGTTAATATTTTTAAGAGGAATCAGTGATGAATGCATGAATACTTTGGATCTTATGGGAGGATGTGACATAAAAAAATCAACATGGAATGGCATTGGACAAATTCGTCAGAAGTATTCTAGATCTTCTTCTAAGAAGAGTAGGCGTTTCAAGCTAGGAATTTCTTCATCAACATCCAATAATGGAGTTTCTCGAATGGAGCTTAGCCATCTTTTGAAGGATTTTAAGGAGGATATCATAAATATTATGGCTATTCAGTTAGACATACTTTCAACTAAGAAGATGCATGAGGAAGATGATGCAATTCTTGTAGAATTCTACCCACATTGTAGACAAAAGAAAAGAGATTGCAGATGGAAGATGGTTGCAAATCTTGAAGTTCCTGATTTCAAGACAATACAAGGAGATGATGAAAAAGTTTTCTATGTTGCTCAAAGGAGGTCAAATTTTCCAAGACAAGGTATGCCTCTCGATCCACTTTCTTTTTTTGGTTATAGTGGAAATTCCTATGCACAAAATAATCAATGGCAATCTCCATATGCTCAAAATTTTGGAAATGATCAAAATTGGTATAATCCTCAAGGCCAAGGGCAGAATTTTGCCAATCAAACTCCATAGTGGTAGCAACCACAAGGAAATTGGTCTCAGCCTCAAGGACCATGGCAACAATTCCAAGGGAATTGACAACCTACCCCTCAATGGAGAGGAGGTCATCCATGGACAAATCAGTCATCTGGTTATCAACAACCTCAACAACAGCCACAACGACTTGCTATAATGCCTCCTCTTGTTGCCAATACTGTTCCACCTAAACCTACACAACTACTCGCTCAACCCATGCCAAATCCTAATAGCAAGCCTCAGCAACAACAACAAGTTTATTCAGCTGATCCTAATCAATACCCAACTTATTCTCTTTCTATAAGTGATATTTACCTTAGATCTGGAACAACTTTACCTAACCCTTCCCCTCCAGTTATAACTGAGATACAAAAGGAAAAGGAAATATCTAGCTCAACAACCCAAATACCTCAAAATTGACAAATACCCCCATTTCCTCAGAGGTTGCAAGCTAAAGAGATTTTACAGGAAGAGGAAGTAAATTTTGATATCATAGATCAACCAAAACACATGTGTTAAAGTTCCATTGTATCAAGTTATTAAGGATGCCCCTATTTATGGTAAAGAAATTAAGGAGGGATGTTTAAAGAAACTTGGCAGAAAGAAAAAGGATGCACAAACAGTGCATGTAATGGGTCAATTGGTTGATATTATGTTAGGAAAGGTTTCAATTGCTAAATATGCTGATCCTGGTAGTCCTATTGTGAAAATAGTCATCAATGACACTCAGATAAAGAATGCTTTATTAGATTTGGGAGCAACTATTAATGTAATGACAAGAGATATAATGTAGAAACTTGACATAACCAGTCTCAGGCCTACACCTACAGTCCTGCAGCTTGTTGACAGTTCCACGGTTCGGCCTAATGGTATGATTGAGAATGTAGTTGTTACTTTGGATTCCTGGGAATATCATACAGATTTTATGATCCTATCTCCTAAAGCCACATTGGTAGGATATCCAATTATTTTGGGGAGACCTTGGCTTGCTACAGTTGATGCATATATTGGATGTCAGTCAAGTGATATGACTATTCCTGATGGAAATAGTACCAAAACTCTGGCTCTATATTCTCTTGCTCAGCCCGAACTTGATCAAGATCAAGTCGTTTGGCCTAATGTGGGAGAAGAATTTGAGGAAGGAGTTGACTCTGTCAATCATCTTATGATGATTAATAGAGAATCATTCATACAACTTCAGGATGATGATTCAATCCTCTATAAAATTCTGGCGAATCAGTTAAAACAAGAGCAACAGTCTCAAGAGTTAACATCAAATATTATAGCATCAGATTTTCCTGCAGCCACTGACATATTACATACACTATTGCTGCAGGAAGTCTACACTTCTCATCTTTCTGAGGCATCTTAGGTTGATCTTATTGTCAAAGTGGAAGTTGATCTAAATAAATTTTTGAATATCAACAATCAACTCACAAAGACTCAAAGATTAACGCTAGTTGAGTTGCTTAAATGTCATCAACACACTTTTGCATGGGATTACAAAGACATGCATGGAATTGATCCTACAGTTTTTACCCACCGTATTTATATAAAAGAGGACTATAGACCACTTAGACAACTACAGAGAAGAATTAATCTTGCATTAAGATAGATAGTTAAAGAGGAATTACATAAATTATTAAATGCTGGATTTATCTATCCTATATCAGATAGTCAATGGGTGTCACCTCTAGTCATAGTTCCAAAGAAAGGAGGTAAATGGTGAGTATGTGTGGATTACAAAGCTTTGAACTTAGCAACTAGGAAGGATCATTTTCCATTACCATTTTTGGATCAAGTATTAGATTCCTTGGCAGGGAAGCGATACTTTTCATTCCTGGATGGATTTAGTGGCTACAACCAGATTCAAATTACTCTCGAGGATCAGGAAAAGACCACATTTACTTGTCCTTGGGGAACATATGCATATTTTGTTCTTCCTTTTGGGTTATGTAATGCTCGCACTACTTTTCAAAGAGCACTAATAAGCATATTTTTAGATATTTCCCAGGATGACATGAAGATCTATATGGATGATTTTACCACTTATGGTTCAGAATTTGAAGAGGCATTGAAGAATCTGAAGAAAATTTTGCAGCGGTGTGAAGACTACAATTTATCATTAAACAGTGAAAAGTGCTTTATGATGATGCAGGAAGGCATAGTTCTTGGTCATCATATTTCTATAACTGGAATACAGGTTGACCCAACCAAAATAGAAGTCATTCAAAACCTCCCTACACCTATAAAGCAAAAGGATGTTAGAAGTTTCCTTGGTCATGCTGGATATTATAAAAGGTTTATCAAGGATTTCAACAAAATTGCAAGACCTTTATATTGTCTTTTGACCAAGGATATGGAATTTAATTGGACCTTTGCATGCCATGAAGCTTTCTTGAAGCTCAAACATGAATTGACTCAAGCACCAGTGCTCAAGGGTCCAAACTGGTAATTACCTTTTCATATGCATATAGATGCATCAGATTATGCCATTGGAGCAGTTTTGGGACATAAGATTGACAATTTGGAGAATACAATTTATTTCATAGCAAAAACATGTAGGGACTTGAGCTTAATTATACTGTCACCAAAAAGGAGATGTTAGAAGTTATATATGCACTCAACAAATTTAGGCATTATATCACATGATATCAGATATATGTGCACACTGATCATACATCAATCAGATATCTCATGAACAAACCTTCAATTATAGGAAGATTGGCTTGATGATTACTATTGATGCAAGAATTTGATATTACAATTGTTGATAAGTTGGGTAAATCCAATGTAGTTGCAGATTATCTTTCTAGGCTTCAATTACAGGATGATCCTGCAACCATAGATGATGCTTTTCTAGATGAACATTTGTTCTTGATAAAAGCACACACTCCTTGATATGCTGATATTGCAAATTATTTAGCTTCTAATAAGGCTTATAAAATTGCAGATGCTAGGGTACCCATGAATGGGGTGAAAATATTTAAATTATGGTATGGATAGAAGAATTTGCAATCCCCGTTTTCAAGTGCCTGATAATATGACTTGGGAAAGTTAGTGGTGCCCAATGTATTCATGGATGTCAATCTCCTTAAGGCAGTTGCAGACAAATATGACCTTGTTTCAAGAGTAATAAGGGGAAATGAGGGAGAAGTTTTGCTAACAATCCAAAGGGAGGAATTTCAAAAGATTTTTGATTTGTATGAACCTTCTGCCATCCCGGTTTAGGTGGATTTGAATGAATTAAAGGTTGTATACTACAAAATGAAAGGTTTCATCATAGCCAATCTCCTCCCAGCCCATTTAGCGAAAGAATGAGACACAACATACCATATTGGCCCAAGTTCAGTGAAGCCTTTTCCTATTGGTGCTTTATCCAAATATTTGCAGGCCACTTTCATTTCTCTATGCCATATTTTAGGTTTCAACCCTATTACAATCATGCCACCAGATTTCATGTATATGGCTATATAGGTTCAACATCGTGATTTTACAGTGGTTTTTGACGTTACCTTGTATCTTGAAGAAAAGATTCATGAGGGAATGCTAGATATTAAGAATGATGTATTTAGAACTCATTTCTATTGGTATTCATTGATAAAGCATAAGTTCTTATATAGAAATGCAGATTATTTTGAAGGTACCATGAATCTTAAAAGAATAGTTGATAATATTGAGATACCGGTGCAACCTTGGAGTATGGAAATATCTTGGGACTAGCGGGAAGGCAATTTTGTGAGGTTCAACAATGGTTTTGCTTCTAGATTGAGGTAAAGATTAACTGTGAATCCACCAAGGATTTCCATGTATCTACATGATTTTGTAAGACCAAAGGAAAGGTTGCCACTCATGAAAATTGAGCACAACTGGGGGGATATTTTCCCTTATCCTCTTAGTACAATTATTAGAGTTTATGGTTTTCCTAGTCAACTGCATGTATTACCTTTTAATGTTCCTTTGAGGTTAGGTTTTGCTGAATTAATCTGGCAAATAGTTTGTATACATGACAAGGAGCTAAAGGGTAGAGGCAAAGGGACCATTTTCCTAGATTATAATGTCATCCCATACTTTGTCATTATAAAAGGTGGGTATGTGCATTTTGATAAGATTTTTGCACCATATCATTTGGGGGTTAGTACAATCAGACACAGTGACCTGAAGGGATTTTATAATATTTTTAGGCAAAGAATAAAAGGAGGCCCATTGCTTCATGAGCACAATTTTCCTGAAGATATAATTAGAAATGAATTTGATTTCATGACTCAAGATTGGAGGAAGGAGAAATGGATAGCTTTTAGGAAGCTATGGACTATTGTACAAAAGATGGATCCTAGTTATGATCCATTAAGAAACTTCACTCCATTCTATGCCAAAGTTGATTTTGTCATGGACAATTTTGATGAGTTAATTCTTGCATTAAAGGAGAAGAGAGCCAGACTTGAGGAAGTTCATGACCATCAAGTTGAAAGAAGAAGAATGCAACAACCTACACCCATCACACCTGAAGAAGCAACCCTGATTCATCAGATGAGGATGAAACAACCAGGCTCACCTCCTCCTCCACCTCACAGGATGGATGGGCTAGAAGAAAGTAGACCTAGCTATGTGGCCCCTCCAAAGGGTGGTGTTGTAATAAAAAGGGAGGAGGTAAGTAGTGAAGAAGAGAGTGGCAGTGGTAGTGATAGTGGGAAGTTGGTGAGAAAGAAAGGAAAGAAAATAACGAAGGCAGAGACAACCCCAAAGGTGCAAGTAAGACCTTTTAAAGGGGCCAAGATCATTGATCTTGAAGATTCAGATAGAAGTTCCTCACCACCACGTGCACCTCTTTCACCTCCTAGATAGGATGAAGAACAAAGAGAAGAGAAACACATGGAATAACAACAAGAGGAGGATACCATTGAAATTACAAATGCAGATTGGTATTCCTCCTGTGCTACCCACTTTGGAATTAGACCTTACTCATTTGGATATTTAGGGTAGAGCCTTTAGAGATACCAGGAAGGAGGCATGTGATAAATTTATTGAAGATGAAGCATTCGTAAGAAGACCATCCTTCCTGCAATTTGTATGGAAAACAAAGATAGAAGAATACAAGAGGAGAAGCGCTGAGAGAATGGCCCAAAGGCTAGACAGGTCTGACCGGGAAAATCAGGAAGAAGTCAATAGTGAAATGATCGAGGAATTTAAAGGAATCATTGTAGAAGAAGGCATGATGATTGTAAATCAGGATGGAGTCTTGATTTTTCCATGATGGGATATAGCTGATGTAGTGGCTTTTGATGCAATTAGGAAATCAAAAGATTAACAATTCAATATAGAGGAAGAAGCAAGGTTGGCATTGAAAGGGTTAGAATTTGTGGATGATTATGCAACCTTGGCAATATGGGTTCTAGAATAGGGGCCTAGAAGGCCTAATATCAATGATATAAACCCAAGTTTGAGGGGAAGCCTCATTATAAAAAGAGCCTCTGATACGTCAAATGTTGAAGCCTCAAAGTTGCGGCCAAATTGGTCCATGAAACTTCAAAGAGGGAGGCTAAAGAAAAGGAGGAGTTAATGAAGAAGTTTGAATTTTTTTTTAGTGATTATAATGCAGTTGAACAAACGTGTGTGGAATTGCAAACTAAGGTTCAACTTCTTGAACAAAGATAGATAGGAGCACCTTCTTCAACTCCTACAATTGCATCAACCCCATCAACATCTAGATCTCTGCCTATCCCACATGTAGATGCTGTAGTTCAATTCAACAGTGAGTTTGATTTTCCAATTGCACCATTGATGCCATATGTGGATGAAGAGCCTGAACCTACTAGATCAACTAACCCGAGAAGAGCTCAAATTTTGGAGAGAAGAAATGAGTTGGAAAATAAGCTAAAGGAGTTAGATGATCAGTCTACCATTAAGCAAAAGGAAATAGTTAGTTGAGTGCTAACTCATTTGAATGAAAAGGTGGATAGTAGACTATATAGAATTCACTCTTTATATTATTTATTGTTTAATGCTATTCAAAGTTTTGAAAGAGATAAGGAAGTAGCAATCCCTTTGTTTACAAAGTGGTTACAAAGGGGAAATGAACTCAAAGTATTATCAATGGCTTCCAAATACATGAAGCTTAGATGCTACCAGAAAATATAGCAATAAAAATAAAAGAGTTGATGAGAAACTTTAGTGAGTTGAATGAAACAATACTACTAAGTATTGAAGATGGAAACCAAGCAATGAAGACTTTATAATTTTGGAAAGAAGAGGCAGAAAGAGTCATCAATGCTCAAGTAGACTTGATTTGTGAGGATCTAGATATTGGCATACTAGAGGAAAACATGGATAGAATAATATGCATGAGAACATTCTTTCAATCTTTTGAGAGAGAAGCAAATCAAGTTACAGTTAAATATACTCCATATAGAGAAAAAGCTAATGAGATTATGAATTTCAAATGGCCATCAAATGAAGAATATGGTGAATGGAGTAATATTTACTTAAAAGAAGAGTAATGATTGAAAATAGTTAGTTAGCTAACTATTTGACGTGACAGTCTGGCAAGTGGTCTTGTTTCTTTATAGCAGTTATCTTTTGGACATGAGCAACAACAAGGTGGGCCCGCCACAGATCTTCATTGATAATAACAAAAGGGGAAAAGGTGCATAAATTTCTATGATGAATCAGTTGAAGATATTTGGTCTTGGTTGTGATATTTCCTAAATGGAATATTCTGTAACTAAATTATGGGTAATAGGTCATTTTTGAATGACAGGTGTCTCCTTTGGTCCGTAGCTTATTTGCTCCCTTATTTCTATAAAAGGGAATTCAAGGCCAAGAGACAAGGTTCTGAATTTGATGTCTGTACTAAGTCTTGTTAAGTCAAATTCATAGGTCCCATGTAGAAAATTCTAGGTGAAAAAGAGCAAGTTGTAAAGATTTTGCAAAGTGAAATAGAATGAGTCTTGTATCATATCTTATGTAGGTTTTGAATGACTAAATTGTACACTGTTTTATGGCAGTTATAACATTCGAATAAGTGAAATAGAATCTGAGTTTATTTCTCTCAAGTGTGTGATTCTGCTATCTTTTGAACGAAAGTGAATCAAGGATTTCTTTCTTTTAGTACATTGTTGTGATGTATGTGATTTATGTTTATGCTTTGAACCAAGGGATCAATTAAATGTTTGAACAAAATTGCCAAGTGGTATAACTTATGCAAGGATTTAGATAAGTAGTTTGGGTTTGGGTTGTAGTTGAGATGCATTATAAGACAATATATTCTTAGATCAGTATGCTATCATATGAATTCTTCTATAATTCACTTTATATTTCATGAATTTGACTCCCCAATAGAATAAGGCACTAGTCACAACTCGTTTTAAATATTTATAGTCAGGTTGTGCCCATTTTGTTTGTATTTGTTACACAATTGTTGATTATCAGAATAATTTTCATTTTATGTATGTTGTTGTATGTTTTTCCCATCTCATGCTCCATTTAGGTTGAGGATCACTGAAGGATTTGCCATCCTTGAGCATTCTCCCTATTGTTGAGTCTGTCTATGAGATTATCTGCTTAATTTTGGTGCAATCTGTGAGAATGATGCGAAGATCACAGATTTACCAAGGGATCACCCTCCCGGGTTTCACAGAGTCCAAAGTGTAGAAGGATTAGCAGAATCCTTGTCATATGTTGGTCCAAGTTCTTGAAGATATTGATAGTTGGAGTTGGATTCTCCATAGATAATTCGAAGAATAAACTTGGTTTCTACCTCTTGCAGTGTAAACCTCATTCTGGGGCACCAAAAAGATGACAAGGGTCCCTCTCATAGACAAAAGAGAGGGTATTCATAGAATTTCCATGACTAGAGGTGAGGTGGCAAGGATCAACGGTGCAAATCTAGTTTGGAGAAATTGACAGTCAAGATCAAAGAAGTTGGAAAGAAGCTGAGGAGATGGACTCTTGTCATTTCCTAAGGATACAAGTGGCAAAGAATCTCCAACCATATGCCAATAAATGGGCAAGTGGCATGGAGATGAGAGACATGTGGCATAAGTGCCACATCTCTAAGAAAGGGTAGACACTCAAAAGATGGTTATGATAAGAAGTTGGAGGGGATAGGATTTGTTAAATCCTTAGTTGGATTGAGTGGGTTAGGTTAGCATGTGATTAGACTAGGTGGTTAGGAGTAGGAGCCATGTGCTTAAATTCAAATTTAATGAAAGGGGGAATTTAAATACACAAACTAATTAATTTGCATATTTAATTGGGAAAATAGAAGATGAGTGAAGTGGGAAGGATAAGAATAAATGAATCGTATAAATAAATTATTGAATTTATTTATATAGTACAGAAATAAAGATCATTAATTAAATATTTTTGTATTTAATTAATTTAATTCTCCGAACTATTTTTTAGTATATACATCCACCATAAGATGTATAAAAACCACTAATTTACCATTACATTCAAAAGAGGGGTGAAACCTAGTTGATTCAGTCATAAACCAAAAAGATAAGGACTGAATGTTGATTGGATTTCAAGGGAGTTAATTTGTTTGCCCTCGTTTGTGAGTTGAATTGCTAAAATTAGGGTAAAGTGCTGAAAATAAAGATAAAAACACGGAAACAACAAACTACAAATGTGGGACTGAGACACACACTTGGATTTGAGGATTATAAGCAGATTCAAATCTAATCCTCGAAAAAACTCCAAAAATGTTGGGAGTGGAATGCCCGTCGCTCTGGTCCTCCTAACTTTTCACACACCAAAAGGGGTTGATCTATCTACAAATAATACCTATTCTAAAGATCGTAGCTCCGTACCTATTTCCTACATAAAGAAAGAAAGAAAAATAGGTTGGGAATAGGGGTTAGCCTAAGTCAAATCTCGATTTTGGAATTAACCATGAAATACAGATAAAAGATAATTGAATTGTTGTAATTGAAGATTCTCCTTTTGAGGGAGATATTGAATAATAAATGAAAACCAAATGATATACCTCTTTCTCCACATGGGATTAGGGTTTTGTTACACCCCATTTTGACATTACTATTTACTGTTACTTGTTTTGGTTAAAATATTTTAAGCATGTGAATATAATTTGAATATATTTATCTTGATTTGGAAAATGGATGAATGAATGTGCAATCATTCTTATATTTTGAATAAATGAAGATGAAATATATGATAATTTAATAACAACTGACTATTGTTGTAATTTATTGAGTTGGATGTAGGAAATGAATGATCCTCCAGAGGGGAGGAAGAGTATCACTCAGGAGAGGAATTTGGTTTAGTAATCTTATATATGTGCCTTTTTGAGCTATCACACACTCACAACCTAGTCGGTCAAATTGAGTTGGATTAGTTGGGTAGCGATAAGATGTCTTCTGTTGTTTGGATGATGTTTTGTATTGGTGATGATTAGTGAAGTGTCGTAATGTCTTGGTTTGAATATCCTTGTTTGGAATGTTGGATTGAATCTCTTTGATAGGTTTTTATCTTTGTACTTTCTTATGTATCTATATATTATCGATGAATATATATATGATTATTGTATGTATATGTCGACCGATAAATATAATACTATTACACATACACGTATAGTTTTGATTTTGGAATATATATATATATATATATATAGTTTTGATTTAATACTTGTTTTAATTTGGAATATATATATATATATATATATATATGTTTGTATGTATGTATGTATGTATGTGTGTATATGTATATGTATGTATACATGTATTAATACATATATATAAATATATTGCATATGGCTCGATAGCATACCACATAGTGGTAATGCTAGCAATTGCATTTATTATTAATAATATCGGGTTGCTTTTGTTTTATCATTTTGACCATGTCAAATAGGGCTAGCACCTATGTATAAGCTGCCACCTTTTTGCAGAGTACGTGGGAGAGTATGGGTAGGATACCACCACCCCACATGAGGAGTGGTATTAACTAGTGTTGGTCTTTATGAGGGGGAGTACTTAGCTTTGGAAAGTGCTAAGTAAATATTGTATGCCAAATGTTATTGACCCCCCTCCTTATTCTAAGGAATGTGTAGTGTTAAAGGTGGTCACTTGACCCATTCAATGAGATGTGAATTAAGTATTAAAGATTCAACCCTATAATAAGGTAATGGTAATGTAAAGAGAGTTATTTGGAAACAATATTATTCATGGCAACTTCATATTATGTTAATGTCATTACTAATATAAGGGAAGACTTAGTCGATAGGTATGTGGCAAATAGTGATATAAAACTATTTGTATAGGTAAGTGTTGAAATTGATTAATCATTATATTTGACTTAGTAAAGGATGACTTGTAGTATTATTTTGGTGGACTGTTATGTGTCGACCATGGAGCTAGAGAGTATCCACACAGTCTTAGTGGTAGCAATAAGTAACAGAGATGTGGCAAATTAGAGAGATTAATTGTAGCATTAAGTCTCTCAAATTTTATGTATAAATAGAGGAGCATATCTCATCTTTTGGGATCATATCATCTGTCGCATTTTGCTCTCATTCCATCTCAGTTATCCATCTCTATATTCCATTTCCATTTGTGTATTGTTCTTTGTTTCATACTTCTTATTTGAGGGAAGATGATAGTTCAAGAGTTGTGAGGAAGTGGGTCGGTTGCTATTGTTGAAGGCTTGGGAATTTCTGTGTTAGGGGATATGTTTGGAAGCTAGTGTCATTGGAGGAAGGAATCGGTATTGCATGGTAGCTATAATCCATGCATGAGGATTCTACCCTCTCTTTTATATTGATATATTATAAATAGATTATAATGTTGCATAGGCTCAATTGAAGCTGTGATAGGAATTATGTTACTTAGAGTACATCTATTCTTGTGTGATGGAAATTTGTAATCTTATGAATAGATCCATGTATGTGATTAATTATGCTTTAATAAATCAATAATTGAAATTGAGATTTTTATAGGATACAAATTCTTGAGTTGATAGAAACTCGATAATCCTTATGAGTAGATTTACATTATGTATGTAATAGCCAAGATAGAGATTTGCTATGATATGTATCTATAGTACATAGGAATGATTAATTTGGTTAAATCTGGGGTTAGGTTAATCCGTAAATGGGAATAAACCTAGATAGTCATTCAATTATTTGACCTTATGAGAAAGGTATGAGACTAGGATAAATGGTCAACGTACTATAATTATGTTAAGCTATGATGTTAAAGTTGAATATAGGGAAGAATGAGTCGATGATCTACGGTTAGATTATCCAGGGTTGAGAATAACTTTAAATATTTCCCATTATTAACTCATGGGATAAATATGGGATAGTTAAATGGTCATTTATCCAAATAGAGAAATGAAGTGGGTGGACATATGACTCTCACTCGAAGTACTGGGTGATGATTTTTTTTGCCAAAGTAGTGTAGGTTGCCACTTTCTACACTATCGATTAACTATGATCCATGTTTACATACAAGGTAGGGAATGCCATACATGTAGGTTGTAGCCTATGTATGGAAGTTCTAGTTATGTAGGACACAACACTATGCTCAGAAGGCTATATTATATAATGAGATTACCAAACCAAACTCTTCATCTAAGTGTCGGGCCACTTTAGTTAGAAGAGGTACGAGGGACTATTCAGTCTTGGTTGGGTGGAAAAATGCTTGAGTGATGCTCTTCCTCATGCACATGGCGGTCGATATTTAAGGATGTAATCTAGGAAGGACATATGAACCATTATGTATTACTTATGACATCTGGACCATTTTGGCACATCCGGTGGGACCCACGTCCCTAGTTACAAACCTTAAAATTTGAGTTTTGGTGATTTTTTAGGTTGCAGGTTCCAGTTTAGGACCTGCGTTTGCAAATCAACGTCTGCACTTTATTGGTTTAACGTCTCTGTCAAGGATCAATGTTTGCGCAAAAAAATTAAATTTGTTAACCTGTCATTTTTTGCAGGTCTATACATCAATGTTTCCATG
Source organism: Cryptomeria japonica (assembly GCF_030272615.1). Classification (NCBI taxonomy): domain Eukaryota; kingdom Viridiplantae; phylum Streptophyta; class Pinopsida; order Cupressales; family Cupressaceae; genus Cryptomeria; species Cryptomeria japonica. Next base: position 357,717,196 of record NC_081414.1, on the reverse strand, counting down.
CTTGGATCAATGTCTTTGCATAGTGTCTTTTGACACTCAGTTTAAAGCTTCATTTTTAATTTTTAAAACCTAAAAAGAACAAAAACATCTAAAAAGGAATTTAAAAAGAATAAAAACAACCTAGAATTGCACTTTTGATTTATGCTTTCACAAACTAGTCAATTTCTTAGGCTACCCAAGTTAGTTTTTGAGACTTTTGATGCATTAGCGTCCGTGTAGATGGTCGACATCTATGCTTTGGTTTGACGTCTACGTCGGACCTGAAAAGGCTTGTCTAAATTTCAAAATTCAAAAAATTTCAGCTAACTTTGTCTGTGTTTTTTAGGTTTTTTTATGTCTACACAGATGCCTAACATCTGCACGTTAGAATGACATATTCTTTTATAGCAATTTAATAATCAGATTCAATTTTTTTTTAAAAAAATTCTTGCACTTTCTTTTTTGTTTGTTGTGTAGACATACATGTCTTAGCATCTGCATAGACATTAATGACTGCATTGGCGTTCAACGTCTGTGTCTGTGCTTCAACGTCTGTGTTGAGGCCTTAAGGAATTTTGGTTACTGATCTTATTTTCAATTTTTGCAGGTATTTTCTGATTTTCCAAGGCTAATTTCACTCTACTAATTGGTTTTTTGTAGCCCTGCTACTTTTTCCCACTAGTTTAGTTTGTTTTCTCGCATTATATAATAGATAACCTTGCACGTGGGATTCAAATAAATGAGTGTGTTGCATGTTTTATGTGCTTGCACATCTGTTGGGTGGAATCACCATTGCGCTTGAGTATCCTCTCCCCTCGCTTTCATGGATCTTGGGTGTAAGAGAAAAAGAGATCAACAATACCCATCATTTATTTTGTAGTGAGAGGTATTCTTGATTGGGAATTTCATCACCCCACAAGGGTACTTTGAATTGGGACATGTAGGGGATATCGACTCTCCCTGTGTGATCTCGAGTGGGTTTTTTTTGAGCTGCTATATAAATAAGTTGGTAGGTGGCTAGAGTGCTAAGTGAATTCGACATATGTGGGGTCTTCCCTACACCGATAAGCTCAGTTAGAGCCTTAAGTGGCTTACTTCAAGAATCTGTCATTGGATCAGCGATCCCTTGGAAATTACACTAAGAACCTTGTTATAGTAGCCCAAAATCCCACATTCATAGTGCAAGGGACGTGGATCATACTTGAAAGTTACCTCTCATGTACCCACTCAAGATGAGATAGGAATTACCCATATAATAGATCCTCAGATCTTTGGGGTAAGAGAATCTGGTATGCCCAAGAAGTGAATACGTTGTAAGGGGGAGCCAATACTACCATAATCTCTATTTGTCTACTTGTTTGAGGTATTGTTTGTATGAGAGGCCTATTTAATGGTTTCCACCTTCTAACCTTAGGTTGTATGTCTTAAAGTGTGTCTTCATTTTGTTTAAAACTAGTGAAATATGTTTGGGCTAATCTAGTCCCCCAATCGCTTTCACACTTGTTATCAAGCATTGCACTTGGCCAATGTGTATGCTTTGCTTGATGTGTTCTTGCTAAGAGTATTTGACAATCACCCATTTCATAAATACTTCTTTCAAACACCTTCCCACTTTGACCAACTTTCTGTAAAAATATCACAATTCCCTTCATGCCCACATAAACCAAACATCCTAAAAGGTCAATCCTCCATCAAGTCAAGAAGAAGAAGCTTAGTTTGAAACAAATCCTCAAATGTAACAAGTTGTTATATATCAATAAAAAATTATTGTTGAAACATAGGACCTTCTTAGATTGCTTTCATGATTGTCTTTGTGGTCGCATCAACGAGTTTGATGAGGAGTCTCTACGAGAACGTTCTTTCCAATAGAGGTTAGGCCTTTCACAATCAATCAATAAGGGTGGTCGCATTAACTTGTCTTATTTTCCTTCCCAACCAATCACATATTGAGTCATCTTCTATCTAGAGTAACCTTGTCCTCTTTCTTCCATAATTATTATCATCCCTCTTGATCTTATCCATCATTCCATTTTCAAGGACTTAGCACCCCCAACCAAACAAACCAGCTTCAAACCCAATCAATCAAAATCCTACCATCAAAATATCAAACCAATCAACCAGTCAGAATCAATCTAATCAATCAATCTTGTCCTAAGGTTAATTCCTTGACAAAGTTTTATTTAGACCCCCATCCTTAATCAATCAATCAATTAGCTTTTGTGCTTGGGAAAGAATCTCCTCCAAGTACCTTTGCCTAATAATTGTGGGTTTATCCAAATCACTATCTTTTGTCTTATTTTGCTTAGGGACATTAGTCTACCATAAGTAGGAGAAGAATTGATCACTATCATAGGGTCTAAATTTTACCTAGCTTGGTTGTCACGTAGCTTGTGGTTAACATCATCAATCCCTCACCCCAAATCCTAATCCAAGGAATAAGGTGTAATCTTGATCAAATCAATCTCGTCCTAATCCAAGGACCATTTAAATCCATCCTCATCAAATCAAAACTTTCTAATTCCTATCATCAAACTTTATTTTAAATCATCTCTAAGGTTATTTGTGCACGGTCTTGACTCACTCTCAAAAGGCAAAAATGATAGCCGAAGACTATGGAATGCTTGATGCTAGTATCCTAAACAATCAAGATCCACCACATCAAGAGGAACAACTTGTTGATCAACATAATCTTTCTCCTCGTGTCCAATCTTTTCTCACTAATCCTTACAATCAAGACATGATGGAGAAATTTTTCAAACATAATGTTAATGGACTTGTAGCTCATCTCATCACTCAAGGGGCACGACTGCCTCTAGGATTTGACTGGTCTCTCCTTGATAGACCTCTGGAAGGTGACCTTGTAGATCAAATTAACATTAACACCATCCTCCATCTACCACTTGTGACATCCACACCAATGGTTTCCGCACCTTCAACTTCCACACCTCCAACTTCCATACCTCCAATTTATGTACCTCAAAGCTTGTCTAATCCAACCATGTACCAACCTCCTAGATTGACCACCCCCCTTTATATTTCTCAAATATATCAACACAAGTTTGCCTCCCGTTAGCACTATCCGTGGGTCACATCCTCAAGTCACATCGTAATCTTTTGTTACACCACAACCTGCCATCTCCTCACAACCTTCTGCTTCCTCATATCAATACATTCATAGTGGTGATATTCCATCCTCATCTCATCAAATCCTAGGACCCAACACAAGTCACCATGTCCCTAATTCCCCTAATTAGCAACCCAACCTCATAAAATAAATTCAAGACATGAAAGACCTTATCAAAAACTTTGAGAATGAGACAAACAAAAGACCTTACACCTTTGAGGAAATATATCCTTGTCCCTATTACCTATCCATTTCCATCACACCCTATCCACCTAGGTTTGAAATGCCTAAATTTCAAAAATATAGAGGCAAGGGTGACCCTAGGGACCATGTCCATGAATTCCACATTTTGTGTCAAGAGGTCTCCTGTAGTGACTTATACCTTAGAAGGCCTTTTCCAAAAAGTCTTGGCAGAGATGCCCTTGCTTGGTTTTATGTTGTACCCTGTGGCTCCATCACATCATTCCCAGACATGGTAAAAAATTTGTGTCTCACTATGCCTACAATATAAAAAATGATGCTTCTATGATAGACTTATGCAATACAAAGCAAAGGCCTGGAGAAACTTTTGCCAACTTCCTCCAAAGATGATGATATCTCATCATGAAATTCTCGTGGAACATACCAGAACTTCATCAAGTTGAGATATTATAGTGTAACTTGGTACCTAATTTATCTAAACAACTAACTTGTTAGTTCTTGAGTACCTTTGATGAGATATCAAAAAAATGTCTCACCTTGGAATGTGTTATTTTGGAAGAAGGAACACTAAAACACTATTAGAAAATTAACCAAGGTTCATCTTACAATGACAAGCCAAAGTTTTGGTCTAGGAATAAGAACATGGTCAATGATAGAGTCACTGACACCAAGCATGTCCAAACTATCGCCATCTCTTCCAAACCCACCACCACCAATAATTTCTTCAACAATCAATCCAATCCTCGCAATCAATCCAATCAATCACAACCCTATAACAATCCTTCCATCCAAGGTCGACCTCCCCATTCCAACAACCAATCTCAATGTGAGTAAACTCCACTAGGTGAGCCTATTGAGATCACCTTCCATAATCTTTCAACACTAGCGCTGTTGTCTTCCTGATAACACACCCTTTTCATCCCAATCAACCCAAACCCCATTGGTACAATTAAAATGAATATTGTGATTATCACCACATTAATGGTCATTATACATGAAAGTGTATGAAACTCAAGAACTACATTTAGGACTTGGTTGACAAGGGAGCCATTGAAGTAGCATATGCTAAACCTAGAAACTCCATTGATAAACTCAAGATGTACAAAGACCCATTCTCTAAACATGGTAAGGAAAAGGCCTGAACATCTCACAATGTCAATTATGACTACACTAATTACGTCTTCGGATTAACTCCCTGGTAGGTCGTATAGAACCCACCGATACCCATGTTAATACCATCATAATCTAAGGAGATGATCCCTCTCCCAGCCCTCATAGACCTGTTATGCCTAGCATATCTATTTCCCCAATAGTCTACTTGAGTCGAAATGTGGGCCCCCCTTTTTTTTTTTTGGGTCCTTTTGGTTTTTACCTCAGAACTCTGGAGACCCGGAGTCTCGAGGTCTTCTTTTTTTTTTGACCTCGGAACTCTGGAGTCCCGAAGTCCCGAGGTCCATTTGTTTTTGACCTCGAAACTCCGGAGTCCCGAAGTCCCAAGGTCATCTTTTTCTTTCTTGCTTCAGAACCCCGGATCCCTGAAGTTCTGGGGTGGGGCGTTCTTTTTCTTTTGTCGAGCTCGGAAGCCTAGGACCCTGGAGTCCCGAGGTTGTGTTTAATACCTTCATAAGGATGGGTTCAAGGAGCTATAAATAGAGATGATGGACTTTTAAAATTCATTTTGTGCATTCAGAGCTCCTCCTCCCTAGCTCCAAGTCGTGAACTTCCGGACCTCCGAGCTTTCTTTAGTGTTTTTGGGCATTTCGATTCACCAGTTTGGTGAATTTTCTCACCCTTGTTGTGATTTCTAGTTTAGATTTCCTTTCCTTTCTTTTTTGTTTGTTTTTCTTTCATTTTCATGTCCCTTTGTTTTTTGTTGCATGCCCTAGTTTTTGAGCTCGGAACCCCAGAGCCCCAAAGTTCTGGGTAGCTTCCATTTCATAACCCCGAAACCCCGGATCCCCAAAGTTCTGGGTGGTTGGCTTGATCTACCCTGGAACCCCGGAGTTCTGGGTCTTTTCAATTCCACCACCCCGGAACCCCAGATCCCCACAGTCTTGGGATTCCTTTTCATTCCACCATCCCAGAACCTTGGATCCTCAAAGTTCTGGGTCATCCCATTCCTAACCTCAGAACCCTAGAGTTCTAGGTGGTTTTTGCATACACCTAACCTCAAAACACCGGGACCTCGAAGTCCTAAAGAAAATTAAACTTTATGCCTAATTTTGGAGATTGAAGATTTGTGTTTTTCTTGTAGGTTCGAGTGGTTAGATGGAATCATCCTCAAGCAAAAGAGGCACAAAAATTGATAGACTTTGAGCCACCATGAAATACCATTATCAAGGATAGGTCCATGTTTCAAAACTTGAGGATCAAATCAGATGGGTTACAGATACTAAAATCAACCACATAGAAATCGAAGATATCAGAGCTCAATTGGATAAACCTATTCTGGAGGCCCTCCACCGAAGAATCATGAGATTCGGCCTAGTGGAAGCTACTGTGTTCCCATAGTCGTTACATGCACCAAAATTAATAATGGCCATTGCTCCATTTTACAATCCAAAGACTAGAAAATAGTTATAGACTTGTCCCTAGATATGCTTGGATTCGTCTTTTTTATCCCTACCAGGGAAGAAGTATTTTTGCTAACAGAAGAAGAGGCCTTAAAGGCATGGAACGACAAAGTATCAGCCAGTAAGAGGCACATGAATGCCAACTGGCTAGAGGAAGAAAGAAAGACAGGGCTGAAGGCAACAAACATCCTGAGGGTAGATTTCAAAGAACCTCAAAAGGACCTAATCATTATGCTCAGCAGGGCTTTTGGCAATCCAAACTACAAGCATTTCCATCCGTGGATGTTCCAGTTCATGAGAACTATGTTAATAGGGAAACAATACTTTGATTGGCCACAAATCCTCTCTGATAAAATTTGTAAGCAGATGAAAGAGGTGCATCATACCCAAAAGTTCTTCTTCACATCACATGTCATCTGGGTAGCTGCCAAAGCTGGAAAATTCCCAGGCCTACAGGTGGAAGGTCAATTGGGAGAGAAAGAATGTCAAAAGGAGATATGGGAGTATTATTCCCAACTCACTCTAGCCAATGCTAAGGTGCACTTCAAGAGAGTTAATGATGCCTTCGTTTTCCCAATAATCATCAAATTAACAGGGGATGCAGGATATCGGATTAGCCCGGAGGCTATGGCTATCATCCGAGAGTGGGCATGTTGGTTCATCCAAAACCCACACTCCACTTACATCAGGGTTAGTGGATTCATAGGGAACCCAATGATGCTGCCTCGTTACTATAATGATAGGGTAATTTTGCTGGAATATGTAAGGCAGCTTGTAGGCCTCCAGTCACTGCTGTCATCAAAACATAAAATAGGTATTGATTTCTCAGTGTCTATTGGATACTTTTCCTATTCTACGATACAAGTGGCAAAGTTAGCGAAACAAGAGCTTCAGGATTTAAACTTGAAAGAATATGATCATGCTAGGGAATTTTATGATCCCTACGGGAAACTCAAACAAGCTATGCCTAAGGCATATGAGGGGCACAAGCCCAGCTTGGAAGACTTTTGTGCCAACTTGTAACATAGTTTTGAGGTCAGGGAAAAGAACTATAATAGGTTATTTGTCCCATAGGTGAGATATTTTGGTATCGAGACTAACCTCCCTAAAGACCCGCGGGATGATGGAGAGTTACTTGATCTAGTTTATAGGGAATCAAGGATAGATAAGAAGCCCCTCTCCCCAGTAAAATGGTCTACAAGCGAAGACACAAATATAGAAAAGGTCTCCCAAGTAGTCATCGATAGAACCAAGCAATGGTTACGCTAGAGGGTAAGGCCCAGCGTCTCGAAGACAAAACAAAAGGAATCTACCTCAGGGGTACCTCAGTTAAGGGGCCATAAGGAGTATGCTCGAAAGACAAGATTAGCCTCGAGGCAAAACACATCCACCGACCCAGGTGAAGAAGACAAGCCTCAAGAAAGCACTGAGGATTTACTAAAGAAGCTCCAAGAGAAGACGAGGGAGTCTAAACTATTGAAACAAGCTGCAGACCTAGGAGTGACTGATGGTCTGGGTACGATACCACTCGCCAAAGTTCTCCCACCAAGGATGGCTATAGGCCACATTGAAGGAGAGGGTACCCAAGAAGAAGAAGAGAATGTAGAAGCTACTGAGGAGATGCCCACTCAACCACCTTCAAAAGATGCCACAAGTTCTCTAGGCACCACTGCTCCTACACCACCATTAGTCAATATATCTGTAGGGTAGCCCGGAGTGCAAGGATTCACATCTACCACTGAAGGGGTGAAAGTTAGAAACATCGAGTCTGACTCCGATCAGGAAGAAGAGGATATTGAGCAACAACAACCACTAGAAGGTGAAGGGGATGAGGTAGAAGACATATTGAATGAAAGATTGATCCTAACTCCTCAAGATCAAGAGGACCTTCTTAAGGATATAGAAGTCAGGCAAGGGGAAACAAAACCAGGTGATGAAGAAATGGCATTCAACAAGGATGTCAGTGGAAAATTAGGAGAGTTGCACAAACAATAAACTCTCCAAGCTAACCTAGCCCGCTAGATTTCCTCACCCCAAGATCCTAGGCAAATAGGAGCAGAAGTAAGAGATGAAGCAGAGGAGCAGGTAGAGGTTCATGTCATAACTACATATATAGTATCACATCAGGATGATTAAGATGAAGATATACCACAATGGCTGGAGTTTACCTTTGGGAAGAAAAAGAGAAAAGCAGAACTCCCAGAGGTCACTCTACAACACGTAATCACTGAGGAACCACCAAAGGTTAAAAAGCTAAAAACCATCCATCATTTGTCAAAAATAGATTCCAATGAGGTGATTGTAGATGTGGCAGTTCCACATGAAGTTGAAGGACAGGTTTCTCCCAAGTATCAAATATCCCAGGTAAAGTTGGGTAAGCAAACCAAGTGGGGAGAACTAGATACTTTGGAGCTAGCCACAAGTATTGTCCGAGGGCGCGTTGAAAAGGAGCACACCTCAAATATGGAGCTTAAGGCGCAACTTGGGCAATATAAACAACTCTTGATCAAAATGAGTAAACCTCTAGACTTTTGTAGAGCTGATGACCTACCCTCAACCTCATCAATACCACAGGGAGAAGTAAAGGCACTAGTAGAGGTGAGACGGGTGGTTGCTGCCACCAAATCTTGGACCCAAGTAAATGCGGCCGAGATTAGGTTGTTCTTGCAAAATACAGTAGAAATATACTATAAGGTGGTACAGGCAGGTGGAGCTTTGGCAACCTGCTCCACACAAAGGGAGCGGAAGGTGAACACTTTCAATAAATAGTTCCAAGTTTTGAAAAAGATACTGCAGCTACGAGAAGAGATGGTAATAAAAGAAGACCTCTTAGGAGGCAATAGCTATAAAAAATTACAATCCTATGTATACATTTTGGAGCTGAAGATTGAAATGTATTAGCAGTATATCAAGTATATGACTGACATTCGGGACCCTCTCCTTAGGGAAATTTTGTCATACGAGAGTTTTGTGATGAATATACTGGGACCTTTTGGCCTCAGGATAACTGATACGGGAATAATGGACCAACAAAAAGTTTTGAATCAGTGGGATGCATATGAGGCACATCACCTAGGATTCACCACCTAGTTTGATGTCGCCCTTATGGACAGATACACATATCTGATCACTCAATGTTAGGAGGTGGTGGACATGATGAAGGAGTTAGAGGAACAAGGAGCACATGTAGATGAGGTTTTAAAGAAATATAAATTTAGAATCAAGCATGTAGCTAATCCTCTAGTCCAAGCAGTTGCATGTATAATTAAAAATTATAAAGCTTTTACCAAGAAATAAAAGATAAGCACACAATTGATAAAGATAGCAAAGCTTTTTCTTGTATTTTAAACTGCTGCTCCTACTCGAGTTCCAATTTTGAGAGAAATTTTGCATGATTACGAAAATGTGGCTCACCTAGTAGGGTCTTCGTAGTGCTTATGTAATCCCCATTTTATAGTTGTTAAGTGGAGTATCAAGGGAGAAACTTGCAAGTTAACTGCGACTCCTAGGATCAGTTCTTAAATTAGAATAGAGTTATTTCCTAGATAGTAGGGTAAAGAACTTCTATAAATTGAGAAGTTGGATTCATTTGTAAGGGTTCCAAATTGATGATTTGTAGCCTACTTAGAGATTTTAGAATATTTTGCAGATTGATTAAGAAGTTTGAGTTATTTTTGTTATACATTCATGGAGATTAATATGAAAAGCAACTTGTAGATTGCCTGATCTACGTTTATATTCTACCAAATTGTTTTGTGTAATCTGGTAATGTCTATTATTTTGAGTTAGCAACGTGGTTTAATATTTTTGTCTATCACTCTATGAATCACATTGCGCATGTCAGTGGTGTATGAGAACTATTATGATAGGCCATATTGTTGATGATTTTTATTTCCATAGACTTGTGAAATTGATGATTTTGCAAGTTTTCTGGAGGTCCGTTGTTGAATGCTAACTTGGATAATATTTGATAGTTGCTTGGATTGCAGGGAACTAATTGAGTAGTTCATTAAGTTGTCATTATATTGGTCTTTATTGTTATTTTCTTGTTTCCCTTTATGCTTTGCATTTTATTTCCTAGAGAATCTTAAACCATAAAAATACAAAAAGAGAGGAAGTGTAGTTATCCATAACCAACGAGATTTAGTTCTAACCACCAGGCCCCTTTATAGGTATAACCACATCAACCATTGAGCTACCCATCACCATCGAGACCTGACTATAGAGACCTTGGAGTAGTGAGCTCTTTCGGGCTCATTACTTTTCAGGAGAGGTGGTGAGTGTTTGCATAAGCTACTTGACTATTGGTGAGTGTGTCAAAACACACGTAAACAAGACCCAAGGTTACCATCCAAGGTGTCCCTCCCCCACAATCATCCGATCAGGACTCTCAAGCCAAAATATCTATTCAAGGTGCTGAACCCTCAAATGATTGAAATGTGACCACTCGCAGACGAAGAGTAACCATCAAGGGTGCTCCTCCCCCTCCCTTGCAACCTCCCATGGCATTCACCCACCGCTATGATATCCTTGATCACCTTAGGAAAAATCCTGCACAGATATCCATACTTGACCTCCTCAAGACATCCCCCGTCCACAGAGAGATCCTTGAGCAATCCCTTCTAGAATCTCGTGTTTGTAACAATATTAATGCAACCCAATTCTAAGCTCACATAGACAACCTCACTACATAGCACCACCTTGTGTTCACATCAAAGGATGCACCTAATAGACTTATAAAGCACTAAGAGTGGGGGGCGAATCACTAACACCAAAAGCAATACTACTTTAAACATTGACTAATAGATATACTTGACAAGTTTACTCAACACTATGCATATAATACAAAATGATATTAAGGCATCCACAATAAGTAAAACATCCACCATAACACAAGTGTTTATACGTGGAAAACCGAAATGGTAAAAACCACGGTGAGATGGGACTCACAAGTTAACTATTTGTAGTAATAGGTAACTGATCGGTTAAGGTCTACAAAAGTGCTTTGCTAGGAGCGAATCCTATTAAAGATCCCAAAGCTCTTTTAGGAGCTATACCCTATTAAAGGTAGTACCCTATTAGAGTAACCTCAGTAGAGTATTTATGAATCCAAACTAATGGATCACCTTGTTAAAGGATTTGTACAATGAATCTTGTTAGAGCTTACCTGGTTAGGGGATTTGACTGTTGTAGTGATTAGAAAACAATAGGTGATGTGATCTAGAAGTAGCACAACTTGCTTGAATAGATCCTCTTCTGCTCACTCAAAACTACATAACCAACATATTCTGCAATGTCTTCAACAAATTAACACTTCTATCTTCGCATCGAATTATCTCATATCATATCTTCAAAATAGTTCATCATAATGTCATTATATAGACATTTATATTTCATGTCGGCCTTATAAATTATATCACAATTCCTAGGTGCAGTGTATTTGGACAATCAAACATAACTCATCATAAATTACCACCAAAATTTGTCGGTTAGGGTAGCTCATCACGACTGGTGATAACTCATCACACAATCAATAAATATCGGTTGGAACATCGGTACTGGTTAGAGTTAACCATATCAACATGTAAACCGATTGTCCTCCATTGCTTCTTTGACGATCTCTGCTGGATCTTCAAGTTGATGTCGGGTCATTCCTGCATATACCAGTTGTCTAAATATACTAGTTTGACACTCTCTAAACTATCATAAACTAAACTTCTAATACCAATTGCAATACAAGTAACTTTTAGAAGTAATACCGATAGATAATGTGAACATATGTGTGTGTGTACATGTTCCATCAATGATAACATATGAATTCATTCATTACAATCATCATCAAGCACAATCTCCCCCTTTGGCATTGATGGCAACACTTTGAAAATTTAACAACTTTACAACTAAGTGTGCTTACAAAAATTGTACACATATATTTCTACTCCTACTCCCCCTTAACAATACATACAAAATTTTCACCACATACATATTTCTACTCCCCCTTTGACAACAATGCCAAATTGAAAAGTAAAATACATATACATATATATAGCAAATTTTGCATCAAAATGTTACATATACAAAAACTTAAAAAGTCTGTATTAAGGAGTGTTCACTTCAATTTGCAAGAAAATATCACTGAAAGTAATCTTCATTTGAGAAAAATCATTTTCCCATGTTTCCAGTAAAGTTTCAGTGTTCTCAATGGTTGTTATAATCTTTGCAGAAAATTCTTCCATTGCATCAACGGTACTCATATGTGGAGTCACCAAAACTGCTTCTGCATCCTTGTAAACTCATTGTAAGATGTGCACTTTAGGTCTCAATTGGTTCTTTAAATCCTTCAGTGATTGGAGTCTCTTTGCCTGTTCAAAATCATAGACATCTAACTGACCTTGCAAATCATACACAGATTTGCCAAAAGTTAAGATTAAATCCTAGAAAGGTATGTAAGCATTACATATCTTTGCTAGTTCCAATTCTATCTTTGTTTGCTTCTTAACAATATCAACATAGAAAAATGAAACATTAGATGTGTATGCTAGATTTCTGCCTCCTAACTCAATAGCTTTCCTCAAAAGATCGTTGTTCAGGGATATAGCAATCTTCCCTGTATCAATATCTTTTAGGATTTGTTCTCCTCTTTTTTTCCTGTAGTTTTTCTCAGCTATAGTCTGAGCTGCTTCCTCAAGTGACTTGAGTTGATTGGAAGCATCAACAACCAACTAGCCAAGTTTGGCAATAGGAGTGGAAATATTCCCTTTAGTAGTCTTTGGTAGAAGACTTGACAAAATTTCCACAACAGTTTGGATGGTTTCTGCTTCCTTCCTCTGTTCTTTAATCCTTTTCTTCTGTTCTCTGGATTGCATCATGTTTTCAAACTGCAACAATTTTGATGCACTCATATTATCAACATTTATAGGCCCTTTGATGGAAAATGAGTCATCATTATCATCAGTCTGCTGCTTGAGTAATTCTTTTTCAGATTCAATAGGTTTCTCCTTCTCAAATTTCTCTTCCTTTTGTTCTTTCTCCTATTCAGAGGTCTTCTCTGCAGCTTTTTTTGTAGGTTTCTCCTGAGTATCCTGTTAAACCAATAGGGCTGGAATATCCACACTTGGTTGAGTTGCTGGTATATCTACTACATTAACCTGTGAATCAATAATTTCTTGTGGTTGCTTGTCTGGTTCAATGATGTTTCCATATAGATCTATATTATCTTTTATTTCATCAACAAAAATCACCGGTTGGGAAGTAGTGTCATCCTTCTTCTTGATAGGATAGACAACATCAGCTTGCACTATTTCTTCCTCATCCATTTTTGGTCGTACTGCAAGCTCAGTTTTCTCATCATCATAAGACTTTGAATGCTTACGCATCTGTTGAACATTTGAAGCTATTTGATGAGTCTCAACTTCAACAGATTGAATTTCCCATTCAATAAATTCAATCTTCTTACCTTAGAGATAAACCGTCCTTCGTAATTATCAAGTAAGGCAACTAATTCATCTCTACATAATTCAAGAAAATATTGAATAAATACATTATAAATAATTTCTTGATCTTTGTCAACAATAATTTGCCACTTATTTGCAAAAATAGAATACAAAGAATCAGAAATATCATCTTTAAAATCCTGAGGTAATCGATTATATTGACATAAATAGTTGATTACCTATTGAATAATTTGTTCCTTCTGATCTTCATCAAATGAATCAAAACATTTCTTAATATTATCAAATCTGTTCCTCCCCAATGTTTTCATTGTCTTCTCAAAATTAGTCATAGGCTTGTAAGATAAGACATTAATAGGAACAATTGTCTTTGGCACTTGTTTTACTGCTTTAGCTTCTTTGCCAGTTGCTTTCATTTTCTTGGGTTCCTCCTTAGTATCAATATCATCAAATTTTGCTTAGAGAATCAGTTGTCGACCTCTCTTCTTTGTTGTAGTCTGCTTCGTAGCAGTTACTTTAGGTACCTGTTCCTTTTTTACTTCGACACTTCATGTCACTCTTGTATTAGCAGGTACAAAAGATGTTGATTGTGCTTTCTCAACTTTCTTCTTCTTTTCTTTAACATTACTAGGCTGAGCACTACTGGTTTTAGCTTTTGCAGTTTGCACCTCAATAATATCTAGTCTTTTCTTCTTCTTGTCCACTATAGATGCCAACAGGTTATTGGCATAACCAATCAATAAGTCATAATTGACTTCATAGCTCATGTCTTCCATTTCATCTTCTCTAGGTTCAATGGCTTCCATCAGACAGAAATCAGTGGTGAATGTAAAAATGATGTTCTTAGCAAATTTTTTCACCACATCCTCAGGTAGCCTTACCCTCATACTCATTTTCTTCTGAAATGCATTGAAATACTTGTTCATTGCATCAAAGAAAGTGTTCTTAACAACCTTAATGCTATTTTTGATCTGAGTAGTTACCAGTAGGTCTATAGACCATTCAATGTCACCAATTCCCGATAGGAAATTCTGAAAGTAAAAGAATAAACCAATCAATAACTGACCAAATGTGAACTTCTGACTGCTATCCTTCTTGATTGATTGTAGATCCAACATTAATTTACTCCTTATGGCCTCACACAGGTCATAATCTGCATTCTCAACAATCATTTTATAGGCTGTATGCACTGTTACAAATGGCACACTATTCATTCTACTAGAATAGAATATCCTATAGCCTATAACCATAGTAGCTAGTTTAACCGCTGGATCCTTAATGTTATTAACAGAAAATGTACGCCCATCAGAGGTAGATGAGGTTAAAGTGGTTATAGTTTCTTTAGCAATCTGCCTTAGCTTGGGAACTTCACCAATTGACCAAAAACCAGTCACAACTTGAATAGCTTCCTTGGATATAGTGTGTGTCCTTTCCAAATACATGTTTTCACCATGAACATGACTAAGAATGATTCTGATGTGTTCCTCTTCAAAATCCTCAAGAAAATAAGCTGCATTATGAAAACCCTTCTCATAAACCCTAATATACTTGGGTTGAATCTTTTAGCTCTTATCACAAAGGGATTTCAATTGAGAATAAATTGACAATGATCCTAAGTCTCCAATTTTAAAATCAATATAGCTAGACAAATCACCTTTTATAATGATACCGTTAGGAACTTGAGATAAAGCATTATAAGACACTATTCATTGTGATTCCACAACCTCCATAGGTTGTGATGTGATCATTAGCCTCTCTACTTGATTAGATGATGAAGCCATTCAGATAAACTTGATTCGAAATGGGTTTTACAAAGAAATACCTTAATTCACATGCGCTGCCTCAGTTACAAGTTGATTACTCAAATGCACACCAGTTCAACCTTCACTAATATTTGAATTAGCTTCAATCATGCAAATCACGACATAAATTTGACTAAGACCAGCTAGCAATTCTCTCTTCGCTCTGCAAATGCTCAAGAATTCTCTTTTGAATGCATTTAAGGTAAAAATAACATAGTAAAACTTGCTTTTATCCTTTTTACCTACTACATTAAATGCTCGACCGCTAGGGTTACAAACCCTAATACATCGCTTAACGATGCATACAATACTAACAGGTGTAAAACCAGTTGATAAACTTTCAGAAAATTGATTGACAAAAGATATCAAGATTTCACACATAATAAATCAAAATTCAAACTCTCTTACCACTCATCTTTCAAGGGGTCTGGAAGTAGATTTACTGCTATGCTCCCCTTAACCCTGTTGAAAGGCTCAATTCACCGGTGTAGGATTCTCCACACTGGGTGAAGGATTAGGTTCTTCTGCAGGTATATCATCACTCTTTTTTTTAAGATTTGGTTCATCTCTTCTCTATTTTCCTCAACATTTACCTTCTGCTTACCTTTCTGATCTTTAGAATGAGTAACCAATTTGTTCTTTCTAGATCTACAAAACTTCACCATGTGTCCTAGTTTATGACAATGATAGCAAGCCATTCTAGATGATCTCTAGGGTCCTGCATTGCCTCTTCTAGTTCTCCTTTTGCAATTCATAGCTACATGACCATAATTGTTACAAATGGTGCAAATGAGATTAGTCACCTTTTCCATCTCAAAGGGACTAAACCGGTTGACATAGGGTTTCTTATAGTTCATGTTACCCTGGTTGTCATAGGTTCTCATCTAGTTACCATTAGGTCTTGGATTCATGTGAGGTACTAGATTATTTACTCCATATCTGCATTCAACTGATCTATGTCTTGAAACAATGACCTTCAAATCTCTTAGATATATACCTAGTATTTGCATTGTAGCTTGTGTTTCCATTGGGTTTGTTTCTACGCACATTAGCAGTATGTCCTAGCTTATGATAGACAAAGCAAATAGGTTTAAAAACTTTCTTTCTAGTAGGCTTGTTAGCCTTAGGAGAAGTTTTGTCCTTGTGAATGTTGCTCTTTGTAGTAGAAGACTCTCCTTTCTCAGATGTGTTAAAGCATAGTCTATATGTATCACCTTTCATCCTCTGTGAGTGGATCTACCCATACAACATGGTAGAACTTTTGTTGAACTTTTCCAGCTTTCCATTAGCCTCAGTGAGATCTCTGGTAAGATCTTCATTATTTTTTGTAAGAGTCTCTCTTAGGGATGATTCTATTTCAAGATCGAGCTGCAAAGCCTCTTTTGCTTCTTTTTCAGCATGCCAATGCTCATACAAAGTTGCATTCTCTTGTTTTATATTATCAATCTCATGATCTCTTTCTTTGACAAGATCTTTAGCTGCCCTCCTAGCTTCTAGATCTTGACTCATGTAGATAGTTAAGGCTTCTAACTCTCTTCTGAGATTAAACTTTTCACCGTTCAGTTTTTCAACTTCTTTAGCCAATGCATCAATGTTAGCTTCATCTGAAGAACAATTATCAGATATTTCCAATAGTTGTTCAGTCAACTCTCTCCTTTTGACTTGTGAAGCTTTAAATCCAACCCTTAGGGTTTCAAGCTCATCCTTAGTAGCTTCAAGCACTCTAGCCATCTCAAAGTAGCTCATATCCCCCATGGTGGCTTTAGGGTTTCCTTCCAAGAGATTAAGCCTTAAAGAAGTTAGGCTTTGATGCCAATTGATAGACTTATAAAGCATAGAGAGGGGGTGGGGGGGGGGGGGTGAATCAATGACACCAAGAGCAATACTACTTTAAATACTTACTGGTAGATATACTTAACAAGTTTACTCAACACTATGGATGTAATCCAAAATGATATTAAGGCATCCACAATAAGTAAAACATCCACCGTAACACAACTGTTTATACATGGAAAACCCAAATGAGAAAAACCACGGTGAGATGAGACTCACAAATTAACTATCTGCAGTAATAGGTAACCGACTAGTCAAGGTCTACAAAAGTGCTTTACTAGGAGCGAATCCTATTAAAGATACCAAAGCTCTATTAGGAGCTATACCCTAATAAAGGTAGTACCCTGTTAGAGTAACCTTAGTAAGGGATTTCTAAATCCAAACTAATGGATCACCTTGTTAAAGGATTTGTATAATGAAGCTTGTTAGAGCTTACCCGGTTAGGGGATTTGACTATTGTAGTGATTAGAAAACAATAGGTGATGTATCTAGAAGTAACACAACTTTCTTGAATAGATCCTCTTCTGTGCACTCAAAACTGCATAACTGACATATTCTGCAATTTCTTCAACAACTTAACACTTCTATCTTTGCATCAAATCATCTCATATCATATCTTCAAAATAGTTCATCATAATGTCATTATATAGACATTTAGATTTCACATCGGCCTAAAAAATTATATCACAATTTCCTAGGTGCAGTGTATCTGGACAATCAAACACAAGTCATCACAAATTACCGCCAAAATTTGTCAGTTAGGGTAACTCATCACGACCAATGATAACTCATCACACAATCAATGAATACCGGTTGGAACATCAATACCAGTTAGAGTTAACCATATCAACATGTAAACCAATTGTCCTCCATTGCTTCTTTGATGGTCTCTGCTAGATCTTCAAGTTGATGTTAGGTCATTCCTGCATACACCGGTTGTCTAAATGTACTGGTTTGACACTCTCTAAACCATCATAAACTAAACTTCCAATACCAGTTGCAATACAAGTAACTTTTAGAAGTAATACCGATAGACAATGTGAACATATGTGTGTGTGTACATGTTACATCAATGACAACATATGAAGTCATTAATTACAATGATCATCAAGCCAACAACACCCACTGATGACCCATCTCACAATAAGCCCTTTCACATTGAGGCTATCATACAAAACCACAAATTTAGGCGAGCCCTTATAAATGGTGGATCTGGTTTAAATCTATGTACATATAAGTTAATCAAATAACTGGGAATCTCCAAGGACTTGGTTGACCCATGTAGAAAGATCACAATTAAAGCCTATGATGATGCAAAAAGGGTTTCAAAAGGTATAATCACATTGCCTCTTCGAGTGGGCCCTGCTATTGTGGAAATAACATGCTAGGTTTTGGACCTTGGACTCCCATATAACATCCTCCTCGACCATCTATGGATTCATTCCATTCAAGTTGTCCCATCCACCTATCACCAATGCCTTAAATTCCCATTCAATGCCAGCGTGGTTACCATTCACGCTGACCTGCAACTCTTCTAATATTGCAAAATTCTTGATGGGAAGCACCCCTATCATTGTCCCCTCAATTCACCCACTCCACCACCCCCATCTAATCCCTCAAATGTCACCTCCACTTCATCTCATTCCGAGATCAAGATTAAAATAATTGATAATGGTTGTGGAGAATATACCCTTGAAAATGCCCTCTACGTGCGTTAACTCCTGTCTTCTCCCAAGACATATGGCAAGCCAAAGGAAATCATGAATTAGAAAAAAACCCACTATAAAATGCAAGGAAACCACCTTTCGACAGTCAAGCACACTTGATGAAGAAAGCTTGTAAACAAAAATCACCTATTGGTTGTATTGAGAGGAAGATGAAGAACCATTAGACATCCCCAAGTAGATGTATCCAAAAGCATCCGCCATGGTAGATAAGATGGGTTATAAAGGACATGGTTTTGGACCAGAAGAAAAAGGCAGAAAAGCACCCACCTCTCTGATCTCTTATAAGTACAATAGAGGCTTGGGTTTCTCTCCTATACCTAAGATAATTGTTGTTGGTGCCCAGTCAGATCCTCCTACAGAAGTTGAAGATTCTGATCAAGAGGAATTCCATGAAATGCCTTTCGAATACCTTGATGATATATTTCATGACACCCATGTAAATACTATCACCCCCATCACCCCTCCCAATCCATCTAAACTTAAACTTGTGTACCTTGAATTCATTGACTGGGGCCAACAAAAACAACCTACCTTGTTTATCTATGTTGATGATGATGCCCTTGACATTTCTAAGCATGCAAGACCTTGAGAAACCCACATATGTCAATGGGATTCAACTTCATCCAGAAGATTACTTTGGTAGTAAGGTCAACTCTCTTAGTCACAAAAATGAAAATAAAAAGAACCCTGGTGAATTCCTTTGCAAGGCACCTTCGAACACGAAAAAAGTAAAAATAAAGGACACATCTTCAAGTGAAAACTTGGATCAAGTGCTTGAAGATGAAGGAATTGACTTCCCTACCATGGTTCCCCCGCAACAAGAAAAGTCCTCTCTACTCATTAAGGAAACTGACACAATTAATATGGGCACAAAAGAAACACCAAAGAATGTCCTCATTTCTAAGTCAGTCACCGATCAAGAGAAACAAAATTCAATAAACTTTCTAAAAGAAAAACAAATCAATTATTTCTGGTCATATGCTGACATGTCAGGCCTCAATCCTGACTTGGTGGTACATAATCTTGCAATTCATCTAGATGCTAAACCTGTCAAGTAGAAGCTACGCAAGATGCATCCTCAGATTGCCCTCTTAGTCCAATAAGAATTACAAAAGATGTTGGATATCGGCTTCATCAAACCCATTGATTATCCTGAATGGGTCTTCGACATTGTGCCTATCAGCAAGCCCACTGGGGGCATCAAAATTTGCACAAACTTCAGAGATTTGAATAAAGCATTTCCCTAAAGATGACTTTCCCTTGCCCAATATTGACATGATTGTGGACTTGACAGTGGGGCAATAAATTCTCTCCCTTATGCATGGATTTTCTAGCTACAACCAAATTCGAATCACAGAAGAAGATCAATACAAGACAACATTCACAACACCCTGGGGCACATTCTGCTATCAAGTCATGCCCTTTGGACTCAAGAATGCAGGAGCAACCTAGCAATGCACAATGAGAACTATCTTCCATGACCTTTTGCACAAAATAATGGAAGGCTATGTAGATGATCTCCTAGAAAAGTCAAAAACAAGAGATGAGCACATTCCAATCCTAAGGCAGATCTTTGAGAGACACAAAAAATATAAGTTGCTTCTAAATCCTAAGAAGTGTGTCTTTGTAGTCACATCACCTAAAAGATCCTTGGGTTCATAGTATCTTGTGGAGGGATAGAAGTGGATCCCACAAAAGTGAAAGCTATAATGGAATGTCCTCCTCCTAAGACACTTAGACAACTACGCAACCTACAAGGGAAACTTTAGTCCATCCTAAGATTCATAACACAATTGGCAGATAAGTGTCACCCATTTGCACATCTTCTGAGAAAGGATACTAAATTCAAATGGGATTGTCTCTGTCAAAAGTCCTTTGATAAGCTCAAAGAATATCTAACTTCTCCTCTAGTCTTGATGCCTCCTAGTCTAGGACAACTGCTTCTTTTGTACATATCAACAACTACAATGGCACTGGGGGCATTACTAGCACAAACTGACAACCAAGCCAAAGAACACACAATTTACTACATTAGTTGTACACTTGTAGGGTATGATCTCAATTATACCCCTATAGAATGAGTTTTCCTTGCATTGGTATTCAACACACAGTAGCTAAGACACTACATGCTCAATAATAAGACTAAGTTGATCGCCAAAATTGACCCCCTCAAGTACCTGTTGTCCAAAGTTGCTCTCACTGGAAAAACTGCAAAATGGGTCATGTTAAAGAGTGAATTTGATATCAAGTATGTGGACTAGAAAGAAATCAAAGGACAAGTTATAGCAAATCAATTGGTCGACACTCCTCTTCAAGGTGATCAATCCCTTATAACAAAATTTCCAGATGATGCCATTATGATTGTCACCACATCATCCAAATGACAGTTATAAATTGATGGCTCTTGCACACAAAATGGATTGGGGAAAGGTATCTTTCTCATGACACCTCAAGGAGATTGCATCCAAAAGTCATATAAGATTGCCTTTGCATGTACCAACAACATCAAATAGTATGAATCTTTAATCGCTGGCCTCTACCTTGCCATCCAATGGAAGATAACCAAGTTATAGGTTTACGGTGATTCCCAGCTTATCATAAAGCAAGTAAATGATGAGTATCAAACAAAAGATGACAAACTACTCCCCTATTGCAGCATGGCAGAAGACCTCAAGCACCATTCACTCTTATCTAGTTTGATCAGATTCTTAGAACTAACAGTCATGCTGCTAATGCTATGGCTACTGTATACACCTAAAAATGGTCTAAAGATAATTAATTAAATAAGAAATTATTTAATTAATCCCCCTTCTCAATTTAATTGAATTCATTAGCAATTTGATTAAATTCCCCATTCACCTACTTATTAATAAATCTAAGGATATATTTAATAGGTTGATTTCAATAGTCCCCTTTGATTAATTAATCCTCCCCCCATTTAATTCATTTCTTCTAATACCCTAATTAATTAAAACAAATCAATTTATGAGTTGTTGAAAGTTAATTAGCCTTTTCCTATTATTTGAATTTTTAAATTCAAATTACCCACATGCCTCCTAACTTCTAACCACCTAACCTAACCTCCCCCTAACCTAACCCATTCCACCTACCCTGGGTTTAACTAACCCTATCCTATCTTGCACATCCTAGCCTCCTTATCCTAACCTCCTATGGGTTGGATATTCTCCCCTTGAGACACATGGCACTTAGGCCACATGTCTCTTCCCTTAGATACTTGCCCTCTTGTGAGAAAGAATCCTTAACACTTGTTACCACAGAGATGACAAGTGTCCCTTCCTCCAACCTCTTCTCCAACCTCCTCCAATTCGACCCACGATATCTTTAGACTCAATCTTGACCATTGATTCCTGCCACCTCACCCCTGGCCTTGAAAATCCTATAAATATCCCCCATTTTGGAGCACAAAGGCACATGCCATCTCATTTTCATCTTATGCATTGTTATTATAGGTGCATCTGTCTCATGTCATTTTAGATATTGTTATTATAGGGATATCATTTTTAGCATTCTAGTTTAGCATTGTTATCATGTTTTGCATCTTAGATCTAGCTTAATTTGATCATATTCTAGCATAATCAATCTCTCATTTAGCTTAATCATGCATCTCATTAGCTTAATTATCTTCTTGGATCAATCTAGCATAATCATACACTCATCTATCTTGCATATCATATCCTTTTAAATCCTCCATCTAGGTGTAGTCAAGTCACTGGGATTGCTCATCTAGCTCTGAGAGCAAATTCATACTCACATCTCTTAGGAGGTGATAGATCGCTTTGTCATGGTTTATCTTTCATTTGATTTGAATTTTCTAACCATGCTTGTAATGATCTATTGAGTGTTTACGTTGCAGCTACAGGTATCCTACTTCACACACATGACAACTACAATCGGTTCCCTACTCTAAATGTCGGCAAATAGTAAAAAGTGTGAGTTCTTAGTTGAGAAGCTCCTAATTCTGGCATATGATGTCCCTGAATCTAAAATTGTGTGTGTCCTCACTGGTCTCGAATCCCCTTGGTATCAATAGACCTTTTCATACCTTCAAGACAACATCATTCCCCCACACCTCACTGAAACCCAACAACAAACCTTCATCTGTCGTTCCGCCTACTACACTATCCTCGACAACTCCCTATTTCAAAGGCATTTTGATGGATCCCTCCTAAGGTGTTTAGACAAAGAGGAGGCTGAATGGGAACTACACAAAGTGCACAAAGGAATCTATGGGGCACAATAAAGTGGCCTCACATTGGCTAAGAAGCTCTTGTGCATAGGATACTATTGGCCTAAAATGGATGAAGACGCATACCATTATGTGAAGAAATATGTCCCTTGTCAAAAACATGGCAATGAAATCCATGCACCTTCTCAGGATCTACAATTGTTCATTACACCATGGACCTTCTCACAATGGGGTCTTGATCTCATAGGGAAAATCCACCCCCCATCATCCAATGGTCACAAGCTCATAATAACCACATCTAAGTCCTTCACTAAGTGGGTGGAAGCCATACCCCTCACTTTCACAACTGGTAAACAAATTTCTAAGTTCAACCTGAAAGATCTCATCTACCGATACAAAATTCATAAAGTAATCATTACGAATAATGGAAGAGCTTTCAAGAACTAGGATGTCAAGGAACTTTGCCAAAGATTCTCGATCTAGCACCACTTTTCACTCCATATTACCCGCAAGGAAATGATCAAGCCGAGGCTTCAAATAAAACCCTTATCAAGATCTTCAAAAAAAATAGTCAATGAAGCTCGTCCTCTGGGCCTACCACAAAGTATCCAAACACCCACATGAGCCACTTCCTATTCCTTAGTCTTCAGTTCCGAATCCATCCTTCCCCTTGAGATCGAGATCCCATCACTCAGGGTATCACTACAGAATATTCTTCCTGAGGAAGAATATAGAGTTGCCATATTGCAAGAGCTTGAACTGCTAGATGAAAGGTTCCTCAAGGCCTTAAATCACCTCTGGGTATATTTGAACCATATGTGGTTGAGCTATAACAAGAAGGTCCAAACTTGGGAATTTGACGTTGGTGATCTCGTGCTTATGGAAAATCAGAGAAACCTACATGACCATAAAAAGAAAGACAAGTTTGAGCCTAACTAGCTTGGACCATACGTGATCACTACAAAGTATGGATTAGGTGCTTATCAGTTGGCTACTCTTGAAGGAGAACCCTTGGATGATCCTATGAATATTATGCACCTAAAGAGATTTTATGCCTAGTCCTCAGAGGTCATCAGTCTCTCAAAAATCCAAAAATAAAAAAAATTGAAACATTAGAAAAAATAAAAAAAATAAAAAAATAAAGAAAAATACAAAAAATAAAAAAAGCAAATAAAAATCAATTCGTCCATTAGTGAAAACCACTTTGTGGCTCTATAAGAAAGTACCTTGGTGAAAACCTGGTTTTAGGCATCAAGGTAAATAAGCTAGATCTATTATCTACTCGGATAAACTCGCTTTTTAAGGCTGAGACTTATAAAAAATATCCATCCCCCCAAAGTCTTGTGGTTTTGCCACTTTTATAGTGTTCGTGAGAAAATTCCGCTTTACACCATACCCTATTCACCCCACCAACCCACCTGATATCCATATTCCATAAATCGAGTAATTTGACATGCAGTTCCCCCAACTTCACAAATGAGTAGGATTGTACAACTTTACTTACTAGATGAGGACATCTATGCAGGATAGTTCCTGTCTTGATCCTGTTCTTCCCGCCCGCTTGCAGCTGGTTGTCTCCTTCATTCTAAAGAAAATTGATCTGCTGATCTTGCTTCCAACCCACTTATCCCCTCTTCATGAGATGATGATTCTTTGTTCGAACTATGAATAAGGATCATTCCACCACACTTAGCTTCTATCCCCTCACACTAAGAATACCTCATCAAGTTGAGCTTCGTCTTGACTTGTCCTTCATCCAGGCACTAATCCACATGAGCCTAATCAAATCTTTGTAGTCAGTACCACATATACTCTATTGCCTATTTAGTCCTATCAGTTACTCCTACCCATTGGGATGCATCCTTCCTGTGTCTAACAATTTATACATCAGTCCTAGTCCTACTCTTGGCAAGAGATGTTAGTTGGCCTTGCACATTTTGTTTGTATGGCTTGGTCTTTTGCTTTGATTTGCATCATTATGTCCTACGACTACTCCTATCTATGACTGTTAGGATCATTCTATATCTTGGTATGTTTTGGGTGGGTGTATATTGGGGCACGTTTTTGTGGTATGACGTGTTTGATGGTTTATCTTGTACGAAACTGCAACCTTGTATCTACATCTTTATGGTGTTTACATGGTTGTGTGAAAGGGATACCTATTTTTTGAGAGTCAATCAATGCCTTGGATTTTTCATATCATCCCGTTTCGTATAATTAGTGGTGTAGATTATCCTTAGAAAAATGAAAACTAGGTTTTCTCTCCACATATACACAACAACAAATACCTCCATCTCCATCGGTTACACTTTCCCATTTCATCTAATCTTGCATTTTGGAGACCTCAATTTATTCACTTTTCTCTTTCTTCCATCTAGTCTTGTATCATTGTATTATGGTTGGCACATTCTTAATTTTTTTTTTTTAATCATTATCATATAGTTACATTATCATTTTTTTCATATATTTGCATTATCATCTTTCATATAGTTGCATTATCATTTTTCATGTAGTTGCATTATCATATAGGTGCATATCATTGCATTGTCTATTTAAGTGCATCTTCATTTACATTACATTTTAGGTTCATTATATCCATAATAAATACTGATATAAGTGTAATAAAATCCCATTCAAACATTAATATCTCACACGAATGGTAATATAAGCCATTAATTGGCCTCCTTTAGTTCTGCAATCATTAATAATCACACCATTCAATATAAAACATTTGAAAATAATCCTATTTTGGTAAGTTAGTCGAGAACAAGTTCAACACACTTTTAGTCTGCTGTGTCTATAATACTAGTACCCGAATAAGGGTTTTCATTTCATTACAGGTGCATTATTACATTCAATCATTCATTTAGGTGCATTATATCATAATTAATTACATCCATTTTAGATTCATTGCATTATCATTACTATAATTTATCATTCTACTTTCATTTATTCACTTATCATTTTTTAGGTGCATTTACATCACATTTGCATAAATTATCCATCAACTCACATCATATAATATCACATGAATATAGGAAATCTATTTGCATTACATACATAATAAATAACCATATTACACAATCATCAGGTCATAATCATACAATATAAACATAATATGCATATCATAGAGGCATACAACGTAAACATGTATCCTGCATCCACAAACATGTTAGGACCATCATATACATAACACATGCATAAATATCATAATCATCCATCTTGCATCACAAATACATCAAATTATATGCATAATCATATCATAAATCGTTATCCATCACATATAAAATAATAATCACAATCCATGAATAGTCCATAATAAGTACATACACATATGCCGCCAAAATCATATCTCATATATAGCTTAAAAAAGAATGTGTGTGATCAAAGTATAATGATACATCCCTCAAAAGGGTCAAAAATAATGTCACACACATTAGAGTGCTATCCCGCACTCTCCCTATCCCCACCTGCCCCTCCTCCCCCTACTCGTGAACCTAAGGGTCCACCTGGTGGTCGTGGCACCCTCATCCCCAAGAAGGCACCTGATTGTTGACTCCATGTCCTCTAGGAATGGGTGGTCTTGGCATAAGAGGGTTCTCACTGATATCTAGACATGGATTGATGATATATATCCCTATAATAGTAGATCTCACTACCCATCCATTCTGCCTACTGCCTCGTTGTTGAGATTTTTGTCAGGAGGGGCCCAATTCACTG
The DNA here is from genome assembly GCF_030272615.1 of Cryptomeria japonica. Taxonomy (NCBI): domain Eukaryota; kingdom Viridiplantae; phylum Streptophyta; class Pinopsida; order Cupressales; family Cupressaceae; genus Cryptomeria; species Cryptomeria japonica. The sequence goes on along the minus strand of NC_081414.1, from coordinate 357,690,579 downwards.
AGAGCTAACAACTATTGAGCAAGATCTCTCTCACTCCTCAACTTGGTCACATCTACCTCTACCCTATTGAGCTTGGCCCAAAGGGTCTTAAGCTCCCCAGCCTAGCACTCTAGCTCTCCCCTCAGCTGTGCTATGACCTCCCCACTCCTAGCCTCTTCCAGCAGTCTCTCAGACTCATCCCTGTCTTGCCTTAGATTATCTCCCTTCATCAGTGCACTCTGTAGGTCCTCCCTCCTTATCTACCCTACCTCCTCCTACATGATATCCACTTGAGCTCTCTTGATCAAATCTTTGTCTCTCCACATCGAATTGATCCTCCAAACTTTGAGCTCTCGCCCTCTTTATGTCTCACTCAGTAGCAACGCTATCAAAATATGCTCAAGGTATGTATCCAACCTATCCATGTCCCTATGCAATATCCATGGACTTAGCTCCTCCATCCCCTTCCTCCTCCTCTATTTCCCTCTCACCCATCTAGCCAACTAGTGCCTATACCTATAAAGGTACCTCTACTTGAGACATCTACTCTCCCCCCTTCTCCTCTATGAAACCTGTCTCCACCTTCTAGCCCCACCTCCCTATCTTTGTCCTTTGGCTACTACCCTATTTGTAGGACCATCCTCCTCACCCCAACCACCTCATCCACAGAGGATCATAGCTCTTCCTCCTTTAATAACCCTAGTATGGTGAGTTTCAACGGTCTGTGTGCCTCCCACCAACAAGTGTAAGCATATGTAAAACCTTGATCCTCTCCCATCGGCAGGCGCTCATCCTAGGTAATGTTTTGTACTATATGGCAGATCACACAAATCTCTAGTGGTTCCACTATAGATCCTTCCAAGCAATTGACTCCCATGTGATCCTCAAGTGTGTTCGCTTGTGCCTGATGATATCTTGTATATGGTCGAATTGCCTCATGACCCAATGAGGTAGGTATTGATCAATGACATGGACCGTCCATCTGAACAACCAACACTCTAATTGTACCCATGCAAGCTACCAATCCCCCCACCATCTCTCGCAGTCCATAAAAGGTCACTAACTGAAGAATATCAGTTGATCCATCACCTACCTTCAGAACCACATGGCTCCCACCCTGGTATAGTGAAGTAGTCCCCTATACTGATCAATAAAGAGAAACTTGTGCTGCTTGTCCTATACTCCTAATGGTTGAGTGACTGCGATGTGCTCTGAGGCCCATATCTGCAACAAAGTGACACCTATGTCAAGGTTCCTATAACCTTGATAGACACATATATGCATGTCATGATATGGCTGCCCAAGCATGACTACTCCCCATGCATAGGTCATGGTGTCCTCGAGCATATAGTATACACAATGGGCCCATCCAATGGAAAATCCATGCTCACTTAGGTCTGGCATCATGTGATCGCTGATCAAGCTGCATATGAACAATAGTAAACAAGGAATCTGTTGAATCTACATAACCTTCCCCAGATGCATCCTCATTCGATCCATCAATAGTCTATCATGCTCACATATTAGTCGTAGGTGGTAATCCTCTCCATCTAGTTGATACTTCAGGATAACACCTCTGATGGGGATCTTCAAGATCCTCCAGACATTCAATGAAGTGATACTAGCCTCCCCAGTCAACAGGTGAAATGTGCATGTTTGGCTATCCCAGAGCTCCACAAATGTTGTCATCATCACTGTGTGTGCCCTAATCTGGGGCCACCTCACAACAAATCCCAATCCCACCATGCTCAAGATCTCTCACTTGTCTTCTCTCAACTATTTGCATAGCTTCATGGTCAAAGGCCAGTGCTCTTGAGATGTAAGAGGCCACTCATCTTCCTACATCCAACCAATTCACCTTATTAGCCTTCTTATTCTTTCTTAGTCTAGCCTTCTTATTCTTTCCTATCGTATGCTATCCCTAGGGCATTTGTGCCCCCCTCAACCCCTTTCATCCCTTTCCATCCCCCCTTTTCCCTTTTCTTGCCTCCCTGGTGGAGGCATTATTTCTCCATAGCGGAGATGTCAAACTCATGGCAAAGACGTCATGCCATAGGTAGAGATGTCATTTGACAGTCTCCACCCCCTTCCCAACCCTTTACTTGCAAAACAACATCGACTCATCCATGCAGACATGGTTTTGCCTCCCTAGACCCTTCAACATGTACACAAGCGTTGATCCCTCATGCAAATGCCAAAATAGTGATCGATGTCTATGTTGTGACCCTTTTTCCCCTCATTAATTACCCCTAATTAATTACCTAACCTAGCAAATCACAAAGTGGGTTTGGGGTACTCACCAGTAGGCCATACTTGGTTGGTCGCTGGTGTTGTCAGACTCTCTCTATGTGGTGCTCATGGTGTGTGTTGGTATTTTGGATATATTAATATGGTTTTGTCATTGATGTCAACACCTGTCATCACTTGTCAACACTTATCAGCACTTGGAGATCTTTGGTTATGTTCACCGACAAGTCAGAGACTTATGCACAGTCATTGGTATTTAGTTCATCGACAAATAATATTGTTCACCGACACTTGGAATGACTTGGAGACTACTTGGTTATGTTGAAGACATTATTTGATCAATTGGTTTTGGCGATTTGGTTATTGGTTTATTTGGGTTCGCATATTTGCTATTACCGACAAATAGGTCCAGGATATACATCGATAGGCATATCTATTCAAGATCAGCACGACATGTTATGGAGATGATTTATTATTATTGTAAATGCATTGAGCCGACATCATGCATCACATAATAATTTATTTGTAATTGATTTTATTGTAATATCTTTTAGTGGGCTGACCTATTCAATTGGTCTTAGGTTATGGTATAAATGTAAGATCTCATTTGTGAGATTGATATGTGATTTGAAAAAGAATTGTAATAAGATATATGAGAAAATAAGTAGAGCTATACACATAGACATCATTTGAAGGTTGAAGGAAGGTATTTGTGAAGGCAATAAGAACTTAACTGGTACTAAATCCAGCATATGAAGATGCTATTTTATGCAGTACATTATCATTGGATTTAACCATCCAATTGTATTCATTGTGACTCTCATTTTGTGATTGAGCAGTGAGCTCTAGGTAGCTAGCCTTTCTGCATGTACAGAATCCATATTGTACACACATACTATCTACATTAGTATCATTTGATTGTGGGTAAGGCTTCCCACCGTGCTTTTTCCCCTTACAGGGCTTCCACATACAAATATTTGTGTTATGTGTTGTGGATGTTGTTGTCTTTCTGTTTCATGCATTAATCTTTACCGGTACTGCAATTAACTGATAAAACTATCTACCGGCATAAAGTTTGGTTTACAGGTATTAAGCATTAAGTTTTGGTTAAGTTAATTTTGGTTGAATTTATTGGACAATTGATTCACCCCCCCTCTCAGTTGTCTCCAAGACCTAACAATTGGTATCGAAGCCTAGTCCTCTTTTTGCAAAAGTTTAACAGCTTGAGGAGATCCAATGTCTTCTAACTATTTTAGGAAGTACAGTCTCAAACTTGATGGAACTAACTATGGCATATGGAAGATCAAGATGGAGACACATTTGAATTGCATTGGAAAGGAAATATGGGATGTTACAAAGAATGGCTATACTGCTCCTACTCAAGGTCAACCTAATCCACCTAACTTGGCTAAAGATGAGGAAAATGATTTCAAAGCAAGAGAAGAACTTTTGAGCACATTGTCAGATCAGCAAGTCATGGGATTGTCAAACAGATCTACTGCTAAAGCTGTTTGGGATAAAATGGAAACATTGAATGAAGGAGATTCCATAGTCAAATTGCAAAACTTGAATGCTTCCGTGTTAGGTATGAAAGTCTGAAAATGGAAGAAGATGAAAGAATTTATGCTTTTATAAAAAGAGTAAATGAAATTGTTTTGGGTATACAATATTGTGGAGGAACCTTAAGTGAAGATGATATTGTTTCTAAAGTTTTAAGAGATTTTCCACCGGCATATAAAATGAAAGTTACTGCTATAAATTAATTGAGAACAATGCCTAATGCATCAATATCTAGAGACACTTTGGTTTGAAAACTTTCAGCTTTTGAACTTGAGGAATTTGGTCCTGTTACTACTATTAAGATAGATCTAGCTTTCAAGGCATCATCATTAACTGCAACATCATCATCATCATCTAATAAATCTGATTGGAAAGCCTTCTATGCAAGAGAACTTGAAGAAAGCAGGAGAGAAAATGAAGAACTTGAAGAACTTGAAGCACTATTTGCAAGGAAAATGCCTAAAGGTCCAATTGGAAGTACGTATGAAGGTAAAACACCCTTTAAATATTTTAACTATAATAAGATTGGTCATATAGCTTCTAGATGTCCTGATAGACATGTAAGATTAAGAGAAGAAGCTAAGAGAACATATAAGCCTAACCCTGATTATCAGAAATACAAGTTTAAGAAGAATAGAGACAAATCTTGTTATTATGCTGATGAAGGAGTTACTAATGATTCTGATGAGGATCCAACAAACACTGGATGGGCTTTTGTTGCTATAATAGAAGATCAACCAGCACCTACTGTTCAACTGATAGAGCAGTCCCTGGCAGCTAAAATTGAAGATAAGGATGAATGGATTATTGATTCAAGATGTTCACATCATATAACTGGTGATAAGAGTAAATTCTTAACCTTTTAGGATTACAATGGAGGTTTAGTAAGATTTGGAGATGATAAAGCTTGTTTGATCAAAGGAAAAGGCACTATATCCTTTGATGGTAAGCACAATACTGATAATGTTTACTATGTTGAAGGTTTGAAGCATAATATTTTGAGTGTTGGTCAATTAGTTGAGAAAGGATTTCAGTTACAATTCAAGAATGGTAAATGCAAAATCTTAAATAGAACTGGTTTGGAAATTGCCACCGGTAATCAGACAAGATGTAATATCTTTCATTTGAACAACAATGAGAAAGCATGTTTGATTGCACATATTGATGAAATTTGGTTATGGAATAAGAGTCTTTATCATGTAAATTTTGATTGCATTGTGAAAATTAGTACTACTAAGGCAGTAAGAGATTTACCTAAGATTGTTAAACCTCACAATCCGGTATGTAAGGAATGTTAATTTGGAAAGCAAGTTAGAGAAACTTTCAAGAGTATTCCAGAGAAATCTAACAATATTCTTGATTTAATTCATACTGATTTATGTGGTCCAGCAAGAACTAGAAGTATACAAGGAGATAGGTATTTTATGCTGATTATTGATGACTATTCTAGAATGTGTTGGGTTACTTTTCTCAGGGAAACATCCGAAGCATTTGGGAAATTCAAAATATTCAAGGTGATGGTCAAAATTGAAAATGACAAGAAAATCAAATGTTTGAGATCAGACCAAGGAGGTGAATTCACATATAAGGAGTTTAATACATTCTGTAAAGTGAATGGGACCAGAAGACAATTGTCAACAACCTGGACACCCCAGCAGAATGGAGTTGTGGAAAGGAAAAAGAGAATTATCTTGGATGTAGCTAGAAGTATGATATCAGAAACAAATCTACCTCATATATACTGGAGAGAAGCGGTCAATACAACAATTTATACATTCAACAGAGTTCACATCAGAGGTGAAACTAGTAAGACCCCTCATGAACTATGGTTTGGTAATACTCCTACTCTTAAATATTTTAGAATATTTGGAAGTAAATGCTATATTAGAGTAGATGAGTATATTGGCAAATTTGATCCTATAAGTGATGAAGGAATATTTCTTGGTTATTAATCTAAGAGCAAGGCATATAGATGTTTTTAACAAGAGATTGCAAAAAATTGTTGAGAGTGCAAATGTGAAGATTGATGAATAGTTTAGAGGAAATTCAAGTTACATAGACTCTGAATCGACAATAGAGATAATCACAAATGAACCTACTTTGAATACACCAGTACAGAATGGTGATATAGTTATACCGACATCATCTGAGGATTCAACAGTCACTGAAGAACAACAACAAGTAAAAACACCCTAATATGTAAGATTAAATCATTCTGAAGATTAGATAATTGGAAATAAATTTCAAGGAGTTATGACTAGAGGAAGATTGGCAAATGAAGAGGTATGTCTTATTTCTCAAATTGAACCTACATCAATTAATGAAGCATGCGAAGATAAATATTGGATTAAAGCTATGGAAGATGAATTGGAACAAATTGAAAGGAATAACACTTGGTCATTAGTTCCCTGGCCTAAAGACAAAAATGTAATTGGAACTAAATGGGTTTTCAGAAATAAACTTATTGAAGATGGTAAGGTAATAAGAAACAAAGCAAGATTAGTGTGTAAGGGATATTCATAGAAAGAAGGAACTGATTACAATGAAACCTTTGCACCGGTAGCTAGAATTGAGGCAGTCAGACTTTTATTGGCTTTTGTAACACACAAGAACTATAAAGTATATCAAATGGATGTTAAATGTGCATTTCTAAGTGGAGATCTTGAAGAAGAAGTTTATATTAAACAACCTGATGGATTTTCTTTGATAGATAACAAATACATGGTTTGCAGGTTAAGGAAAGCTTTGTATGGTCTAAAACAAACTCCTAGAGCTTGGTATGCTAGATTGGACAAACATCTTTTAAAGCTTGGATACAGTAAAGGTAATGCTGACAACAATCTATACTAAAAAAGTGACTAATGATGACATCTTGGTTATTGAAGTTTTTGTTGATGATATTATCTTTGGAGGAGAAGATGGATTGTGTAAAGACTTTTCTAACAAAATGCAGCAAGAATTTGAAATGTCTATGATTGGAGAGATAATTTTTTTTTAGGATTGCAGATTTCCCAGACTGATAAAGGTATAATCCTATGTCAATCTAAGTACTTGAAGGAATTACTAAAGAGATTTGGCATGGAAAACTGTAAACTGGTAAGCACACCTATGACTACAACTGATAAATTATCTTTGAAGGATGAATCAACATTTGCTAATCCGACTAGATACAAGTCTATGATTGGAGGTTTACTGTATTTGACACAAACAAGACCTGATATGATGAATGCAGTATGCATTATTACAAGATATCAGAGTAATCCTAAAGAAAATCATGAATCAATAGTGAAAAGGATTTTCCGGTACCTACAAGGAACTACAAATCTTGGTTTATGGTATCCTAGAGATAAAATTTTTGACCTATGTGCATACACAGATGCTAATTGGGCAAGAGATGTGGATGACAAAAAAAACACCACTGGTGGAGCATTTTTTCTTGGCAGCAGACTAATTTCATGGTTGAGCAAGAAACAGAGTTGTACAAGTCCATCAACAACAAAATTAGAATATGTTGTAGCAACATTATGGATCAAGCAAATGTTGAAGGACATAAAGGTAAAATGCAAGGAACCTATAACTATTTACAGTGATAATATGACATCAATTGATATATCTAAGAACCTGGTACTTCACTCTAAGACTAAACATGTTTCTATCAAATTCAATTTTCTAAAAGAGAATGTTGAAGCAAAAGAAGTGAAATTGGTTTATTTGAATACTAAAGAGTAGATTGCAGACATTTTTACAAAGCCTTTGCCTAAGGAAACTTTTGAATATCTCAGAGAGCAACTTGGAGTCCTACCCCGCCGGTAGAGACTTAGACAATTGATGTTTTTCATCAACCGATTGAATTAACAGAGAAATCTTTTATTCTAGCTTTGATGAGGAGAGCTACTTCTTAGGGGGAGTAGTTGGTATAATAAGTTGGTATTTTGTATTTGAAACTAGTTTTTGTAATGCTTTGGCATTTGATGTCAAAGGGGGAGAGATATTATGGAAAAACATTAGAAAAACATTTTGGGGAGAGATATCTTTTGGGAGAAATTATTCCTAGGGGAGAGAAATTATGTATTTTGATTTCTGGTTAATGATCTCTTTGGGAGATTGTTGGTTTTTGGTTTTTGGCATTTTTGTTTTGACACTTTGATGGTTTTTCCATCTTGTGTTACCATCAATGCCAAAGGGGGAGATTGTTGGTATTTTGGATATATTGATATGGTTTTGTCATTGATGTCAATACTTGTCATCACTTGTCAACACTTATCAGTAGTTGGAGATCTTTGGTTATGTTCACCGACAAGTCAAAGACTTATGCACAATCACCTGTATTTAGTTCACCCACAGATTATATTGTTCACTGACACTTGGAATGACTTGGAGACTACTTAGTTATGTCAAAGACATTATTTGATCACTTAGTTTTGGCAATTTGGTTATTGATTTATTCGGGTTTGCATATTTGCTATTACCGACAAATAGGTCCAGGATATACACTCGCAGGCATATCTATTCCAGATCAGCACGACATTCTATGGAGATGATTTATTATTATTGTAAATGCATTGAGCCAACATCATGCATCGCATAATTATTTATTTTTAATTGATTTTATTGTAATATCTTTTAGTGGGCCGACCTATTCAATTGGTCTTGGGTTATGGTATAAATGTAAGATCTCATTTATGAGATTGATATGCAATTTGAAAAAGAATTGTAATAAGGTATATGTGAAAATAAGCAGAGCTATACACATAGACATCATTTGAAGGTTGAAGGAAGGTCTTTGTGATGGCAATCAAAACTTAACCAATACTAAATCCAGCATATGAAGATGCTACTTTATGCAGTACATTATCATTAAGTTTAACCATCCAATTGTAGTCAGTGTGACTCTCATTTTGTGATTGAGCAGTGAACTCTAGGCAGCTGGCCTTTCTGCAAGTGCAGAATCCATATTGTACACACATGCTATCTATAGTAGTATCATTTAATTGTGGGTAAGGCTTCCCACTATGGTTTTCCCCCTTACAGGGTTTTCATGTACAAATATTTGTGTTATGTGTTGTGGATGTTGTTGTCTTTCTGTTTCATGCATTAATCTTTATCGGTACTGCAACTAATTGATAAAACTATCTACCAGCATTAAGCATGAAGTTTTGGTTAAGTTAATTTTGGTTGAATTTATTGGACAATTGATTCACCCCCCCTCTTAGTTGTCTTTGGGACCTAACAGTGTGGGATGCAGTCCATCTTGCTCCGAGGGCTCTGTGCTCTCCAAGTCTTCTAAAGGTGTATGTGATAATGACCCTTCCTTGGGCCTCATGTGGCTTATATAGGCCCCCCACCCTTGGCCCGTTTTCTTGCTCTTCTTCTATTTTCCTGCATTTTCTCTCTTCACCATTCATTTCCTGCTCCCTCTTTTTCCTCTTTCCCATCCTCATCATTTTCTTATTTTTTTCGAGAATAAATTTTTTGGTTAAATTCTCAAGGGGCATATACCGCCCGCATCTTCATGCTGGGGCATTATTTTTCTTTTACCCAGTGCCAATTTTGCCGTAGCGTAAAAGAGGGCCAAATGTAGACACTTAAATTAATTAATCTAATTAATATAACCTTACTACATAATCAATTAATTTAATTATGTTACCCTTTATTATTCTTAGAATTAATTTAATTTAATTTAATTAATCCTGTCACTATAGTCCAATGATTGATTTATTAAATAAATTAATTATTCCCTATTCTTCTAAAGTTCCCCAAATTAATTAATTCTTCTAAATCCCTTTTAGTTAATTAATTCAAATTAATTAACTAAATTATGTGATTCATACAAATCACTTTCCTCTAATCCTCATTTAGCCTAATTAATTCTTCTAGAAGTATCATTAACATTATTTCCTAATTTTTTAATTCCTCCACTCATTCTCTCTCCTCTTGTCAAATCCTCCTAACTTTCCCACTTATCTTTTAATCTCTTATTATCTCACCTAATTATCCCATCTAATCATTTGCTAGTGCCTAATCTCTATGATTAGCTACAAGTCAACTAATTGCCATAAATGGCTTGTCCTCCTCTCAACCCCCAAGCCTAAATGCACCAACTTTGGTCATTTCAAGGATTTCAAATTTCCTCTCTTGCCCATGCACTCTCATCTTCCCAAGGAATTTTTAATTCCTTTTCCCTTTCCATTTTACCATGCACCTCATTAGTTGGGAATTTTTAATTCCCTTGTCTTCCTCCAAGGAATTTTTAATTCCTTTTTGTCTTCCCAATGTACTTGAGGATATCTTCCCCATGTACATTGTGGAGTGTGGAGACAAGAAATGCCTTTATGGAAAATCTCTTGGTCTCCACACCATGTCCTCTCAACCCACCTCATCTATCCCCTTCAATCTCAACCTTTGATTGATTTTCAATCTCAGTCATCTATTCCTCCTCCTTCCAATCTATAAATTGGGGTCTCCTCCCCTTTATTCATATCTCATACTCATGCAAATTCATGGTGCTCTTTTGTACTTAGACATTATCTCTTGTGCATCCACATTATAGGCAATTTAGGCATCCGTGATCACTTAGCTTAAATCCATATCCATCATCCACTTGTTATCCCTCATCTATCCATATTTCCATCCTAGTTGTTGTGTCTAGAGAGAAATCCACATCCCATCAAGGAGCTAATTAAATCAAGTTGGAGAGGGGCACATCTTCAACTTTACCAAGAGCTCAATCTGAAGGTGAAGGTAACAATTTCAAGGTATAATGGTTCTTGTTTTTGTATTTTGAATTATTTATTTGATTAACTAACCATTGCATCTCCTTGTGTTTTTCACCCTCTTCAAGGGGATATATTTGTAAGCTAGTGTCATTAGAGGAAGGAATCGGTATTGCATGGTTGCTATAATCCAGGCATGAGGATTCTACCCTCTCTTTTATATTGATATGTAATAAATAGATTATAATATTGCATAGGCTCAATTCAAGCTATGATAGGAATTGTGTTACATGGAGTACATCTATTCTTGTGTGATGAAAAATTGTAATCTTATGAATAGATTCATGTGTGATTAATTATGCTTTATTAAAGCAATGATTGAAATTGAGATACTTATAGGATATACATTCTTGAGTTGATAGAAAATTGATAATCCTTATGATTATATTTACATTATGTATGTAATAGCCAAGATAGAGCTATGCTATGATATGTGTCTATAGTACATATGAATGATTGATTTGGTTAAATATGGGGTTAGGTTAATCCGTGGATGGGAATAAACCTAGATAGTCATTCTATTATTTGAATTTATGAGAAATGTATGAAAATAGGATAAATGGTGAGTGTACTATAATTATGCTAAGCTATGATGTGAAATTTGAATATAGGGAAGAATGAGTCGGTGATCTAGGGTTAGATTATCTAGGGTTGAGAATAAATTTAAATGTTTCCTATTATCAACTCATCGTATAAATATGGGATAGTTAAATGGTCAATTATCCAAATAGAACAATGAAGTGGGTGGAGATATGAATCTCACTCGAAGTAATGGGTAATGGGTTCTTTGGTCAAAGTAGTGTAGGTTGCCACTATCTACACTATCAGTTAACTATGATCTAGGTTTACATACTAGGCATGGAACGTCATACATGTAGGTTGTAGCATATGTATGGTAGCTCTAGTTATGTAGGACACAACACTATGCATAGAAGGTTATATTATATTATGAGGTTACCAAACCAAAATATTTATTTAAAGGTCGATCCGCTTCAATTAGAAGAGACGCGAGGGACTATTCATTCTTGGTTGGGTGGAAAAGCGCTTGAGTGATGCTCTTCCTCATGGAGCGACTGATATTTGAGGATGTATGCCAGGAAGGACATTTGGACCATTATGTGTTACTTATGTACTCTTTAAGCTCAGTAGAAGCTTTATTTGTATTCAAATATTCCTAAAGCAAATAGAAGTTTGAAAAGGCTAATGTAAATGCATTTATATTTTTATGAATATGACATTGTATATGTTTGATGACAAATGAAAATGAAAAGATATTTATTTCAATTATGTATCTTGAATTGAAAAGAAATAGAAAAGTTTTATTACTTGTATTTTGGCAATGTTTTTCTTTCACTTGTGGGCTAAAACTTGGTAAAATGGAAGGGTAGAATGACAAGGTTGTTATAGGTTTCATGAAGTCTTTGACAAAATAAGATGTAAATCTCCATTTCAATGCTTGAATCTTGACATTGTTGCTGCTCTTAGACTTGAAGGAAGACTAATTACTTGCTCAATTGCTTGAATGATTGAATGAATTCTTGAATTAATTGATGTCAAGATGAATTTCGTGTGTGTTTGTATATCCAAATGAGAGGGGAAAGTCTCCTTTTATACATGCCTGTTGAAAAACTTGCTAATTTTCTGACATGAACTAACACAGAGCTAGGAATCACACTCAAATTTAAAATAGGAAAGAGGGTTTGAAATAAGGCCCAATTAGGGAGGACTCAAGTGTGGCACCCTGGTCCTACACCAATTTAGGGATAGGACAAGGTGCCATGTTGATGTAAAAGTAAAAAATGCAGTTATTCTTGAGTGATATGAGTAGAATGAGGTCCTAGTCAGGCCTAGGGGCACAAATGGTAAGGTAGGGACCCAAATGTAGTCAAAATTGTACAAGGGTGCAATTTTAGAATGCTACAATACCAAAAGTTGATATGCTCAAGTTTGATGGCCTTGGTCTACTAAATGAATAAATAGATGTGCAATAAATACTAAGTGGACAAAAGGTGACTATGGAATCCTTATATCTAGAGCCAAATAAATTCATTTAGTATTGATGGCTATGTACTCAATGACAAAAAAGGGTCTCACAATCTCATGGTCGATTTTTATAGAGGAGCTACAAGCATAGTATAGTGTGACCAACAACTTCTTTAGCCAACTAGCTAAACTTCAACAATCGGGATCTGTAAAGGATTACATTAAAAAAAAAAAAAACCTATCAATGAGAGTGGATACAATTATAGAGGAGAACTCAAATGACTTATTTTTGGGAGGTCTCAAATACCAACATTCAAAATGAGGTACACATGTTTAATCCTACCTCTACAAATAAGTCTTTTCTCTTAGCATGTAGGGTAGAAGAGAAATATTTAATTTCTAGAAATCAAGGGGTTAGTGGGATAAGGGAGAAAGGGTTATCAATGCTTCATTCTCAATCCACTAGAATAACATCACAAAAAATTGAGGAGAAGAGAGAAAAAGCTTTATGTTTTAATTGTGATAGCAAATAAAATTGAGGACATAAATTCAAAGAAAATAAGTTGTACTATATTGAAGGTCCAAGTGAGGAAGAAGAGGAAGAACCAATATTAGAAAGTGATAAGGAATTAAATGAGGAATCAGATGATTTTCAAGTAATCATTTCTCGCCATATACTTGTTGGTTTTACTACCCCACAAAAAATCAAAATAATGCATTTCTTAAAGAAGGAGAAAGTAATAGTGTTGATAGACTCGAGTAGTACTCATAACTTCATAAACAAAAAGTTGGCTATGCATCTGAATTCTTTTATATATCCAGCTCTAGAGTTTCAAATTTTGATTGTGGATCATGGTACAATTAGTTTTTTTAGAAAATGCCACAATATTAAGTTATCCATGGGAGATTATCATCTTGATAGCCCATTGTATGTTATACCCATGAGTGTAACGAATATTATTTTGGGAGTATAATGGATTACTACCTTGGGACCAATTGAGATGAAATTTTAGGAGATATTTATGAGATTTCAATTAGAAGGAAAGAAATTGGAGCTAAGAGGGTTGCATGCAAAATACCCACAAATGGTGAGATCTCATCAAATGAAAAAGTTTCTTAAGAAAGGATCTAATGGATTTGAGGCCCAATTATGTTCATTAGAATCCTATCAACTAAATGCCACTATTAATCCATATTTACAAGAAATTATAGTATTCCACTTAGTGATTTATGAAGAGATCCCTAAAGGACATCCCCCTAGGAAGGACCATGATCATGCCATACAACTAGTGCTAGAAAGCTAGCCACCGAACATCAGGCCTTACCGATACCCATATATACAAAACATTAAAGTTGAAAATATTGTTCAAGAGATGTTAGAAGCACGAATTATCAGGTATAGCCAAATTTCTTACTCCTCCCCATTTTTAATGGTGCGTAAGAAGGATGACACATGACGTGTGTGCCTCAACTATAGAGTGTTCAATATGTACACCATATTGTTTTAGAAAATGTCACAATATTAAGTTATCCATGAGAGATTATCATCTTGATAGCCCAATGTATGCTATATCCATGGGTGTAGAAAATATTATTTTGGGAGTACAATGGATCACTACCTTGGGAATAATTGAGATGAACTTTTAAGAACTATTCATGAGATTTTAATTAGAAGGAAAGAAAGTAGAGCTAAGAGGATTGCATGCAAAATCCCCACAAGTGGCGAGGTCTCATCAAATGCAAAAGTTGATTAAGAATGGATCTAATAGATTTGTGGCCTAATTATGTTCATTATAAGCCTATAAACTAAATGCCCCTATTATAATAATCAAATCTGAAAAACACAATTGAAAAATTATGCAACTCACAAGTTAATTTTAGAATAATAAATTAGGGTTTTTTAATGAATTTAACTGCTAAATTTATATAATTCAATTACAAATAAGATTTATGAGTGAAAAAATTAATGTTAAAGTGCATCCAAATCATATCTGAGACAATAAATAAATAAAATCATGAAAGAAGCTAGGTTCACCAAAATGCAATGTATAGAAAATTAGGGTTTCACAAGTTATGCTTTGTAAACTAGGAAATGATCTAAATTTCACATGCATCACATTAAAAGGAGGATGAACTCAATAAATCCAACCTCAATTATATTAAAAAGAGGGTTTTATTGCTTATTGGAGTCCTCTTTACTTTTGTTTGAGTTCAAAATGCAATTGAAAAGATGTAAATTGAATGCCAAAACTAGGGTAAGAATGTACATGCATGAACTAGCAACCTGGACTGATTATGCTAACTGATGATGAAAAATAAAGTTCACAAAAGGTATAGAAATGGAAGTGGAATCTAATTGTGTACCTATTATTGAAATTTGGAGCTGAACATATAGGACCAGGACGCCCAATGCCTTGGTCTTTTGAGCTATGATCTAAAAGTTTGAATCTCGATTCAACCCAAAAAACACCTATCAAATTTGGAACTAGTCTTGGACCATGGCACCAAATAACCTTGGTCTAGACACTTCTTGATGAAATTTGGCTGGATGCTATGTTTCTATGTCCTGATGTTGTTCTGGTCTCCCTGGCTCCACTAGGTACCTATAGCCACAGACAAGAGGAAAGAAAGGGGGTTGTGGATATGGGTTTGCCTTAGGTAAAACCCTAGGTTTGCAATTAACCCTAATTAAAATAGAAATTGAATTGGAAAATATTTCCTTTAAAGGCCAAGGCTAGATTTGAAATTGAAATGCTTGAATGTAGATGATTATACCTTCAATAAGTGATGCAATGTTCTTAGGATAAGTCCTACATATGTTGATGTTATAATATGATAAATCACATAAAATCAATAATGAAATCATAATTGAAACATAATATGAAGATCTATTGATGTAATTTATTGCTCCTTGAATCATGTCTGCTATTGAGGAAGAAGAATTGTTCTTGAATTGATGATAATGTTAGCATAAGATGTAATAATGAAAATGAATTGAGAGGGATGCCTTATATAGGGATTTCATAATTAAAATCACCATTAGATCGACTTTGAATTGATATATTTTTGCATGAAGAAGGATTTGAATAAAATAAGACCGCCAAATTATCCTCCTGAAATTTGAGGAAAAAAGTGCAAGACCAAGTAGTATACTATTTGGTCCTAGCAATATTTTTTCACTTTTGGGGAATGAAAGATAACGAGGTTCTAAAGTTGAATCCAACTCGGTGGCTCAAATCGTAATGCATAGGTATGTGAAATATGCTTTGAGATTTTTATTTAGGGTAAGATTAAGAATAAATCAGGTTAAAATAATAAAAGGCACACCTAGAATTAAGGGCCCAAATAAGGGTGTGATGATGTAATAAAATAGAATAAGACACATAACATAATTTAAATCAATAAAGGTCCTGTAATGCATAGAGGAAAGGGAAATACTAAAAATAGATGCTAGGAGAGTTTGAAATTAGACATACTAGTAAATGGGTACAATTTATGATGCTACATTTAGGCCCCACTTTAGCGTATGGTCTTACGATCATACTCTCAATAAAGTAGAAATGAAGAGATAGAGCATTTGAGAGAAAGACAAAATATGGATAGGATAATGTTGAGGGATAGCCAAGCCCACAAGCATAGGATCTAGGTATCAAAGCATGCAAGTAATCTTCAAGTATAAACAAAAGCAAACAACATTAGTACTAAAACACAAAGTTCCAAGTCAACTAGTTGAAGAGACCTCAATTATCAAAAGTATTGCAACCGCTAATATCATTCTCAACATTTTATTGCAATATCATAAATGAACTTATAGAAAGAACAAGGACATAAACCAATTGAAAGAATAAGAAACAATGATCCAACACTAGCAAAGTGTGTTATCTTATGGGTTCATGGGAGAGAAAGAAGGAACATGGATTCGATGGGCTAGCAAGTTGTGTTATGCTAGGTGATCCATGTAGGAAGAGTCTAAATAGTCTAGAAAGTTGTGTTATGATAGTTCCACTCATTATGCTAAAATATTGTTTGGTTTAAAGAGTTAAGCATCTCATCTAAGACTTTGGTCTAGTTTTGAGCATGCAATAAACTGTATAAGACATACAGTTGAAAAATGATGTGTTTAGTTTGGGAATGCAACATGAAGATGCAACAACCTGTCTAAGACAAATGATGTCTGAAATGAGGATGAAGCATGAATATGCAACAATCTTATAAATGATAGATGAGATGAGGATTAAGCATGAGGATGCAATAATACCAAATTGATAATCGATAGTTGAAATGCACACATAATGAAAGGAAACAGGGTTGTGGATAGGGTTTTCCTTAGATCAAATCCCAATTTAGGGATTAACCTTGAATTGAATAATGTAAATGCTGAAGTAAATGATAGGAGATATACCCCAGATTTGCAATTATTGATGACGATGCAATGTTCTTTGAATGTAATCACAAATTTTGAATGTAATGGCATGATAAACAAATGAACATGAAAAACCCTAATCACATGCATATGCTTGCATGAAGATTGATGTAAATTTACTCTATAATGTTTGAAGGATGAAATGTTGTCTTGAATCTTTGAAGATGCTTGATGATGAATTCTTAACAAATGTATGAATGATGGGGTATATGATTGATGTCAAAATGAATTATGTGATGTCTTTGTATAGGGTTCCCTAGGTAAATTATTGATTAGGATGACCTTCAATGGTTAAGTGTAGCCATGGGGACCAAATTCCATCAAGAAAGGGGAGTGAATGCTTGATCCCAAATTAGGACCTAATTAGTGGGGACCTAGGCACTAGAGGGCACCCTAGTACAAGACCAAGGCATAGAGTTCTCTGGTCCTCCAAAATTAGGACTAGAAACTAAGAAACTAAGGGAGGACAGATCCAGGATAGGGCCCACCTAGTGTAGTTAACTAGTGACATCAAGGTTGGAGTAAAAGAGGCCAAAAAGGGCCGAAGGGGAATGAAAATGGGACACACTGAAGTAGGGGCACACAAATGAGGTGTAAATTATATCTATTACAATTTACAACACTACAAGTGCAAAAAAGCCATGGGCCAACAATTACCTGCATTTATTTTGCCTTCTTACAAACTTATCTTGACTAGACACTCCTCACGACATTGCTCATGCCTCTTCATCTCATTCTTAGGTGCAATGTCTACCATACCTGAATCCTCTATTAGCTCCTATTTGATTTCCACACTGGTTTAAGCCTCATCATTGATGTCTTCAAGACCTTCCACTTACAAAAAGAACTCCATCTAATAACCACCTTATTTAACATAATCCCTAGAAGTCTCTTGAGGAAAACAATGTTCCTCTCAACACTTGCCATTCAAGTTTCCAGAGCCTCAGGTTCAAATGTGATGAAAATTCATAATTGACGTATTTCCTTGCCACAATGACATACTACAAAATAGTTCTGTAGGCATGGGATTTATAATCACTTTCAATAATTTCCAACATAATTTCTATTTCACCTATAAAAGAGTAATGGAAGATCTTCCAACACAAGAGCTTGATGTTGTCCTTCATTTCTCCTATCTTTAACATAGTATCAATGAACATGGTTGGAATATTAATGTTGAGACGGTATATATGATCCATAGAGATGAATTTTTTTCCCAATATAATTTTTACAACATGCAACACCAAAAAATGAGAACACTTTAGATTGGACTTGAGTTGCTTTTTCCATGATCGGCCCTAGGAAAGACATTTGTTGTTTCTTAGTGACTAATCTAATGGAGGTATCCATTCCCACAAAATTCACTTTCAAACACTACATAGTTACTAAAACAAAATCGTCGATATGGTACATGGTGAATTGCAATTTGTCCTTATCTGATACAAGCAATAAGATGTTGCACCAAGCTATGATTTTGTTTGTATCAAAATGTCATTTCAAATATTACCATACCCATCTATATGCATAAGTGACCCATTTCAAGGGTGGCATATCTATCAATGATTAATTAAATATCCTTTGTTGAACTCAATTGTCCCATGTGGAATGAAAGGGGGGCATTTCTCCTAGTCATATTCATAGATCGCACAAGTGTTACATGTGTCATGCCAACTCACAACTCTAACCAAGCTAAAACTACCAATTCACAAGACTCCCAAAACACGTGAGGGTCACTAGAATAGTCAATGTAAACCACTTGTAGGTACCACCAATTCCATAGCCCCTAATTAGTGCTCTTAATTTCCTATTTGGTAAGACCATCAAGCAAACCATTTCCTTCCCTATAAACATGTGTTAGTTTCAAATATTGAAAATTGTTGATCAACATTCAGATTAGATGAAGCCAACGGTCAAGTTTCTAGTTGTGCATTAATGGTAATTAGAGAATCGCCCTCAAGATGGAGATGTATTTCATTGAGTTTTATACCCAATTCAACAACCATTAAAGTAGCCTTGAATGTTGCAAGGTTGTTCATTTCTTCCCTAAGTATAACATTCTTTCAGCCAAAATAGTCCTATTATGATCCCTTGCAACACATCTAGCACCACTTGGCCCTAGGTTGCCTTTTGAGCCCCATCAAAATTAATGTTGATCCAACCAACATCTTGTGTCGTCCATTGCACACCAACTCTAGGATTTATGGAAAGATTAACCTACCTAGCCTTATTAATGGGAGGAACCTTGAGACTAGAAATATTGCTTCTCAAATTTATACTACAAGTAACATTGTTTTCCAATTCAGTCTCCATATTCTCAATTTTCTTGATGAGAAACTCAAGATTCATTATTTTATCTTGAAAGATGTGATGGTTATATTCTTTATATACCTCCCACACTATTGTTGAGGGGATGATCTGCCAAATACTATCAAACACTCCTCTCTAAATCTTCCCCGACCACATGATGAACCATGCTTCCAACTCTAATGGAATTAGGGTGTGCCAATTTATTTTAGTCAAGAATTTTTTCCAAGAATTCTTAGCAAAAGGGTAGGACAATAGTAGATGGTCTGTTGTTTCTTCCTGTCTTGTATAAACTACATCTTATCAGTCCTTGAATACCTAATTTCAAGAGATTTTCCAAGGTCAGAATTTACTTATAGATTGCCATCCACGCAAAGACTCCCCATAATAATTTCATAGGTTAATTTTGCTTGGCTATATACACCACTTTTACCTTGTATTTGATTTTAAACTTGTATTCCCTAGAAGACAAGCAACACTATCACACAAAATCTACCTCATTGGTAGGGATAAAGGTCCTATTGCTAAGAATCTCATCGAGAATCCTTTTCTAGTCATTGGGCATAATCAAATTTTCAAAGGAGTGCCATTTCCATCTTTTGAAGCCATTCTCCATGGTCTGCTCTCCATAATCTCTAACTTTTTTGCCCATGCTTGAATCATCTCCCTTCTTATGTTCTCTAAATTTTGATTGTCTTTTAATGGCTCATATCCATCCAAAGAGTCTAACTAAAAGGAAGCCTTACTACCATCTAATATTTCCCATGTGATGTGCTTTGTGATTATATTCCTACATTCCAATATGTAATTCCAAATTGTTGAACCCCTTAGTGGTTTTCTAGCGGTGAGTATTTGGGTGGGCTCATCAAAATCAAGCTATTCCCTTCTAAGTATTTGCACCCATTTGTACTATCCTTTGGTGTATAAGATCCAAACAAGCTTTGCCCCCATAGCAAGGTTCATGATGCTCATATTTCTTATTCTACTGCCTCTAGCCTCTCATGGGGTGCAAATCCTATCCCATGATATTAGTGATAATTTTCACTGCTCATCTATTCCATTCTAGAAAAAACTTCTCAAGATTTGTATTAGTATTTCTTCCACTGCCTTTGGAATCTTCATAAATGACATTTAGTACACCAGGATGGACAACATGATGAATTTCAACATTAAAATTATACCAACATGAACAACTTTCCTTTCCATGTCTCCATTTTACTCTTACAACTATTTATCAAATTTTACCAATAGCATTTTTTACTCATGCCAGCAAAGAGCGACATCCCCAAAAATATTCTTGGAAAGTTGGCCACATTCAATTCTAAAATTAGTAAAATATCTCTCTATAAACTAGGTTAATTGTTAAGAAATAAGACCTCAAATTTTCTTTGATTAATGCTTTGTCCTAAGACCTTGTTGTAGCTATCCAGTAGGGATCAAAGGGTTCTTGATTATATTCTAAAAGAAACCCCAAATAGTATGGTGTCATCAATGAACTATTGGTGCGTCATAGGGATTAGATCATGTGTGAACTCCTCACCTCTCCACTTTCTCTCAATTCTAAGATGAAAAATACTTCTTCCAAGGGTCTTGACCATTATGATGAATAAGGAGGAAAAGGATCTCCTTGTCTTTTTCCTCTAGTCAAAGCAAAGAAACCCTATAAAGCCTCGTTCACTAATACAAATTTTTTGGCATGTATATGTAGTTATTGACCCAATTTATCTATCTATTAATTGAATTCAAATCTACTTAAAACACTTTCTATAAACTCTCTATCCACCAAATCAAAATCTTTTAGAATATCAACCTTAATTACCATGCTTGATGCTCTAGATTTCTTTGCAGAGTGGATTGATTAGTGCACCACAATTATCCCTTCCACCATTGACCTTCTTGGGGAGAAGCCACTTTTCTCATCTAAAATGGTGTTCTTGAGGATCCCTTTTAGTTAGTTTTTTTATTATTTTAGTGATAATTTTGTAGATAGTGTTGCACAAGGCAATAGTTCTAAAGTTAATCAAGCACTAGGCATCTTTTTCTTTTGGAATGAAGGCCAAAAAGGTGTGGTTAAAATCCCCCATAATGGTTTTTTTCATTCTTTGTTCCTTTGCACTCGTGTAAATCTTCACCCACAATATACCAAAAGTGTTGGAAGAAGTCGGCAAGGAAGCCATCTAGCCTAGGGGCTTTGTCAAGATTCTATTTCCCTTATAATTTCTTTGTATAGTTGTGCATTATCCTCCTCTTTTACTAGGGCTAGAATCTTGTCCAAAATGTTGTCCCTTTCTGAGTTTTTCTCTCGACTTTCCTTGTTGGGGATTGATTCAAAATATTTGACTGTCTCTTTGTTGATTTCCTCAATGGATTGAGTCATGTTCCCATCTTGTTTTTTAATCTCCACTATTCTTTCTTGTCTTTATTTGCAATGTATGTTTTATGAAATAATTTTTTGTTCCTAGCTCCTTGTTTCAATCATAGCTCCTAGGAATACTTCTACCTCCAAAAGCACTCTTCCTTGCTGATAAATTTTGCTAGTTCTTGTTTTAGATTTTTATTAGTTACATAATCATCTGCACTCATACCCTTCTCTATTACAACTTTATTAAGGGCTACAATTTCTTTCTCTACTCTTTCTTTTTGAACAAATATGTTCTTGAAATGCTCTTTGTTCCATAATTTGAGTTTATTTTTAATATGATTTGATTTATTGTTGAGTTGGTAGTGTGATGCTAAAAATGTGGTATATAAGAAGGCATACATTTATAATGAGACAATAAAATATAAATGAAAAGATTAATTGAAAACTAGATTAAAAATGCAAACCATAAGCCTTCCTTGAAATGTCCCATTTTCCTCTATTCTTGAGGACCTTGAAGGTGTTGGATTGATTATCTCTTAGTGGAGAAATGACCTCCAAAGTGGCAACTCAAGAGTTGAGTAGCTACTTGATCATGATTGATTATGCAAATGATATAAAGTGCAATGCTATGATTAATCCAAAATGTTAATTACTAGATGATTGAAATAAAAATTGCCTATAGTAATGATGCTAAAACTATGAATGCAAGGGATCCTTATTGCTCCAAAATGGGGGATATTTATAGGAATTCCAAGGCCAAAGCTGAGGTGGCATGAATCAACGGTCCAAATCTGATCTAAAGATATCAAGGGCCAAGATTAAAGAAGTTGGAGAAGAGGCTGGAGGAAGGGACACTTGTCATCTCTGTGGTGACAAGTGTCAAGGAGCCTTTCTCATGAGAGGGCAAGTGTCCAAGGGGGGAGATATGTGGCAAAAGTGCCATGTGTCTCAAGGGGAGAATATCCACACCATAGGATGTTAGGATAAGGAGGTTAGAATGTGAAAGATAGGATAGGGTTAGTTAAACCCAAGGTAAGGTGGAATGGGTTAGGTTAGGGGATGGTTAGGTTAGGTGGTTAAAAGTTAGGAGCCATGTGCTCATTTGAATTTAGAAATTCAAATAATTTAGAAAATGATAATTAATCTCAACAAACTTGAGTTTGTTGATTTTAATTAAGGATTGGAAGAATTGATTTATATGGGGGGAAATTAATTAATTTAGAATTAATTAATCAAAGGGGGATATGAAATGAACTGTGTAAATAAATCATGTAGATTTATTTACTAGTATATGAATAGAGAAATTAATGAAATTGCTTGTGAATTCAATTAATTGGGAAGGGGGATTAATCAAATAACTATGTTTAATTAACTATCATCAGACCATTTTTAGGTGTATACAAGTAGACATTTGAATGGTTCCCAAAGTTTATTTTATTCCACCATCCTAAAAATGATTTAAACAAACTTGGATCTCTAAGCCACATGTTTTCAATTTTGAAGATGCTTCCAGTTGGTGGGTCTTCTCGCCTAATGGCAAGTTATATAGGATAGTGATGAAAGCCAGTAAAAGATAGAATGGTAGCCTCATGTGTGTTTGGTTGATAGTCCCAGTCACTAAATGGGAAGAACCAATCGAATCTTTTGGCAATGCTAATAAATCTTTTCCTTCAATTTGTCTAGGTATAAGTGTCATTCTTCATATGCATGTCTCTTATTCTATTGTCATCTACAAAGGCTTGAAAAATAGTCTAAATTTGGGAGAGGTTACGAAGGCCTCCCTATGTCTTTGTATTATTAAGTGTTGCATTGAAGTCTCTACCAATAATTACTCTCTTCCCCGATTCTCCAATTTGTTTTTTAGTTGGAGCCATGTCTCTCTTTTGCCAATAGTGGATACCAACCTATATACATTAATCACAAAGAAGTTGTCATTCTTTTGAAGGGACTTGCATCTCATAATTACTATCTTTTGGATTTCTTCTTCTAAGGTGCATTCCATTAGTAAAGGGTTCCATACTACCCCCATCTCTCTCTCGGCTCCAATTGCTTCAACAAAATAGCCATTCCATTGTTTTCAAGTACCATTTCTTCTCAGACTTAGCTTTGCTCCATTTTGTCTCTTGAAGTAGAATTAGATCAGCTTTTTTTAGGTCAATTTGGTGCTTGACCAGGTTCCATTTGTTAGGAGCATTGATGCCCCTAACATTCCACATAATGAAACTCATTTCACCTTGGGAAGGAGAATCTCCTTCCTTGATCTAAGTTTCCTCTACCCATTCACCTTAGCAACTAGTTCTAGTTTTTCCTTTTTGGATTTCAGTCCTTTCTTTCCTTTGGGTTTGATGTTTGGTTTTTTCAATTTGGATTCTATTTGCTCCATATATCTTTTTGCCAAGATTTCTCCCTCTTCCTCCTCATAGTTTCCCTCCTCCTTAGAGTCTGACTCATTGATCATGCCTTCTTCTACTTCATGGGTGACTTCTTCTGTCAAAGTGTTGGGTAGAGTGATGCCCATTTCTTTATCCCCCTCAAGATGCATTTGCAACTGGGAAAATTTGATTTGGCAATTTGCAACATAGAAGGAGAAATCACCAAATCAATTTTTTCTTTGGGGGAGGAAATCCTTTACATTGAAAAGAGGGGAGGAATCCACTAGATTTAGTCACAAATCAGATAAGGATTGAATACTAAGTGGATTGATTGATTATGATGTGTTTTTTTCTCTTTTGTAAGTTGAAATGTTGATTTACGGTAAAGATGAAATTAGAGACAAAATTGAGAAAATAATGAGCTTCAGGTTTGGGATTTTGTCGTGCGCCTAGATCTAAGTAGTATAAGCTGATTTGGATCTACCCTATGAAAATACCCTAAAAAAGCATGGACTGTGACATGACAACACGGTCCTTTGAATTTTCTGCACACGAAAAAGGGTTGTTCCATCTTTGTGTCTAAAGATTATTCTGAGAAGTACAACTATGCTCCTATTTCTTGCACACATAAAGAAAGGGAAATAGGTTGAGAATAGGGGCTTGCCTTAGGTCAAACCTTGATTTTGGAATTAACCATGAAATTGAGATAAATGCAATTGAAATGACTAAAAGGAAAGGTTTTCTTTTTGAGAGAGATGTTGAATTATGATGAAAAATTGAATGATTATACCTTCTTGTGAAGTTTTGCTTGCCTCCACATCAAATTAGGGTTTCATGAAATAGGATGTAGATCTTGTTGCAAGGTGTGTGCCCTTAGTCTTTTTGTGTTGTGCAACACAACACTCAGGTTTGTAAAATGGCTTAACCACTTCCAATGGATTCTATAAGTCTAGTGGTTGTATTGGGAATTAATAGGTTGATCTTTTGGTGCAACGACAACCATACAAGTGGTATCAGGGCTTGGGTCACATGTTCAAACCCCATTGCTTGCATTGGGGGGGATTATTACAAGGTGTGTGTCCTTGGTCTCCTTGTGTTGTGCAACACAACACTCAGGTTTGTGACATGGCTTAACCACCTCCCGTGGATTCTATAAGTCTAGTAGTTGTATCGAGCATTAATAGGTCCATCTTTTGGTGTAATGACAACCATACTTCTAGCAGATCTCCACTTCAATGCTTGAATCTTGAATTTATTGCTACTACAAGGCTTGAAGGAAGAATGAATATGCTCAATTACTCTTGAAAGATTGAATGCTTGATCTCATGTGTGCTTGAATTCTTCTTGACTTTTTATGATAGATAGATAGACAGATGTTCAAATGAGAGGGGAAATCCTCTTTATTTACTTTCCTATCAGGATAATTGGCTAATTTTTTGATATCAGCCTGCTGGTTCCCAAATCAATAGATCCCTAAACCCTAGAGATTTAGCCACTTTCCAATCCACAAGTTCAAGGTTGGATTTTGGCCAACGAATGAAATTTAGTCACAAGACTGAAATCTCCTGCACTTTTGGCTCTGCAAGACCAAGGAGAGTAAACCTTAACAGTGCTTAATAATTTTCAAGCCTACTCATGGGTTGACACTGTTATAAAAAGTAGACATATCAATGATAATATACCAAGGAAGGAAAATAAACCTTCAACTTTGGATATAACCTCAATTTATACCTTGCGTGCTTGCATTGAGATTGGCTATCTAAGCTAAAACTACTCGTATTACAGAAATATAAAAGGTGAATAAGAATGCAAAAGATAATAAGAGATATTAAAGGTGAAATAAGAATGTATCTGAGATCTTAACTTGATCATTTCCTACCTAGGGTAAACATAGTCCAATCCACAAAATATCAACGCTTAGAATGAAACATATTTATTGAGAACATAAACATATTATGACTTTTATAATTTGTTTTGAAAACCATATCAGAAAAACTAATATTTTCTATCGAACACAAATTGTAGTAATCTAAATACAGACTTTAACTCCTTTATTAAAAGAGACCCACATTCAGATTACATATTCCTACTTGAGGAAGGAAAACTTGAATATCATTAATATAAAATTTCATGTAACATATGGACATAAAATATGAAGCAGCCAAAAAATGATCTTCATTCATTAATCTTCCAAAATACAAGTTTACATTTCAAGTAAATATCTGTATTAAGGAAATGTTCATCCTCCTCTGTGTTAATTTTGGCCCGTTACATACTATTTCATAAAATTTTCAAAAACCAGAACCTCATCACAATGGTGTTGAATTCCCTTTTATAGCACCAAGGGAGCAAAACAAGCTTCAAGCCGATTGTGACACCTATCAAAACCCTAACTAATACATTTACAAAAAATGCTATCAAATAGCACAAAATATTTTACGTATAGATCTTCAAAACTCATTTATTTTGGCTATTTGCAAGGATGTCAAGTGGAGCCTGGAGCTGCACCTTTGATGAAATTTGTTGCATAACAGGATTTGCACTTGCATTGACTGCATTAATGATCAAGATCTCAAAGGTGAATCTAATACACCTTGATTGACAGGAAGTGGTTGGGCATTTATATCATCTCACCAAATATACCAACCTGTAGGGGAGAAACAAAAAGGAGGATAGCGAAAAGAGATATCAATCTCACCTACTCCTTTTCCTCGGATGCGTCTTCCTCTAGGGAGTAATATTTTTTATGCTATACATCAACATTATTTATTAGCCAAGCAAAATATTTTAGGCCCAATAGTTTATTCATTGCTTCTCTCACCCTTGGAGAGGGCATGGTTGCAGTCTCCAATGAAAATTTATGGTAAAGGGAATCCACATCAAAAAAAATATCAATAATCATGTGGTAGGCATTCTCTTGGTTGGGCTCACTCGCTAATGCATCTAGAACCTTATTAATTGCAGCTGTAAGACCCTCTCTCCACCTGGCAAGATCTTTCATCTATTGAAATTGGGGGAATGTCCTATTTCTACAGGCCTCTAAATGATCCCATCTTCTCTGTCAGAGCCTTATTTTCTTCCTCCATGTAGAGAAGTTCTTTAATCAATAAATTGAAGTTCTTCCACATGGTCCCCACAATTTAGGGCGCTTTGGGGTCATTTTTTATTGTTAAAATAATTTCTTTTAATTAATGACCCTTAGGAAACCAAATATTCCTAATTGGTTGAAAAAATGAAAGAATGTCATTAACATGATCACATAATTGTGATACTAAAGAATAAGAGGCATGGACCTCATCTAAGCAGCCTAGGACCCTGCTTGAAATCTGCAATATTGTAGATTTTCTTATGTCCAAATATTTCATTTCAGCCTCTTTCTTTGCCTTTTGCAACTCTTACTTTATTTTTTGAATCTCTTCAGGCTTTTACATTTTCAACAAAGAGCCTTCTCTGATCAGCATTCAAAGTCACATGTAAGGCTTTGAGCTTCTCATGTTGTTTTTGTTGTGCTTCTACAACCAGTTTGGCAAAATGTGCAGCATGCATTGACACATTGGTTGCCCCTCGTGTTGTTGTATCAACAAGGGTCCTCACCACTGCATCACCTATCTTATGCTCCATCCCCCTCAAAATTATAGGCTTGTTTGTACTGGGAGCCTTAGACCACAGAGAAAAGGCAGTTATACTTTGGTTGACTCTAGACCCATGCTGTTTGAATTCTTGTGCATTTATGGGGTCCTCTTGCCTCATTACTTGATCAAGAACAAAAATCTTCTCAAGGTCCCATCTTGGTACCAAGAGAATTCCACTCTTCTTAACTAACTCCCTTCCTTCCTCAGGAGTGCACTTGATGATATTCTTATAATTTTTTTTTTCTTTAGATAAATCCTTAAGCTTTTCCCTTAACCAAAAAGATTTAAATTCATCATAATTAACAAAATTGTCATCGAATAGGAAAATTTTAGAGGCAATTACCCTCTCATCCATGACTTCATCTTCAAGGATCACACTTGGGATGATTGCCCTATCAAAATCAACTAATACCTCTACAAATTCATCCTCTCTAAAGGCATCATGAGGAAGGGAAGGTGGTGGCACACTATTATTAATTTCTTCTACTGTAATGTTAGCAAAGTCAGAGATCTTTCCTTTTCCTTTTCCCACGTTTCTTATTTCTTTGGGGGTTGGTTGTCCTACTCTTAGAGTTCCCTCTTGAGGTGTGCCTTGAGAGGATTCACTTGTCAGAACTACTTTCCCCTTATAGCTTACTGAGGGGTCAAATGGATTCCTTTCTTCCTCTACCCTACCAGGTTGTTTGGCCTGCCTCCAGGCCAACTCATCTTCAATCAATTTATCAAAAATTCTTACCTTGCAATACATCCTAACAAAGTCATTAAGGATGTTAGCAAAAAATCCCTGGAATTCATGGTCTTAATGCCTAGCTTGGCTCACTTTGAGCTTGTAGTTATTTACAAGGAATTCTTGTACTTTATCACGGGTGTTACACTCTACATTGAATTCATTATATTTTACCATCCAAGAAAGATGTCGCTTCCTCTCCATTCTTATTTGTTCCTTCTCCGACCATAGCATCTACCAAATGAATTCAATGAATGCTAGCTTAGGTGTGACTGTAATGAGCAACATGTGAGGAGCTTGGTTTCATCCATAGACCCTTATTAATGTATAGTTAGAGTAATAAAAGAAATCCCCAAAATTATGGGTGAAGGAAACCTTAGGATATTCTACATTGTTATCTCTATCACTTCTTACCCTTAAAACTTGTACTATGTCTTTTAGGAGTCTGGTTAATTTCACTTCCATCATCATCAAAATTCTCATGATAAAGCAATCAAAGAATGCACAATAATCTGAATATTTTGACCCCTTGTCCCATGTTTGGGTCCATCTTTGCACTGGCCAGCTCTTATGTGTATTTGGCTCAAAAAGGTTAACTTTCAAGGACTCCTCCCACCCAATCCTGTTCTGATAAAGAATTAGGGGGCACAACAATGAATAATGCTTTAATTTCAAACCTTCCTTAAGGTTCCTTGCATTGATCAAGCTTTCATGTAATTTCTCTTGAATAATATAAGAAAAATCATACAATTCATTTGTGTTTGCATGCTGTATTTTTATTGCCATCATCATAAAATCAACTAGCATCACTGTCAGTCCACAGTCTTCACCCAAAATCTAGCAGAGAGCATAGTAAGTCTTTGTGAAGCAATCTTCAAAGATGGTTAAATTAGGAGGTTCCACCTCTGAATCCATAAGGTATCTCTTTCCACCTTTGTACAATCTTTTCAAAAAAAGAGGCAGGACCTTATGCATGTAGAAATCCCTATTGGCATAGTATTATTTCCTTAGACTCTCCTTGTTTATGCCTTTAAGAGAACTTTTATCTAAATTGAAATACTCCACTATAGCATCCTTATATATGTCAACTAATACATGGTTGTCCACCCTCTTAACTATCATGCTTTAATAATGATAATTTTTGGTCAATTCTCTTATCAACATTGGCTCCACAAATACATTGGGGACCACCAATTTCCCCAAATTGAGCCTCCATGGGTTGGAAACCAAGACAGACTTATCTCTATTTTCATAAAAATACTAAAATATATCTCATCCCATGTCATTGGTGTGGACATCTCTACATCAAGACTCATAATCATTAAATGCAACCTTCATGCCCTCCTGCATGGTTGAGCCATGAAACAACTCAAGGAGGTCTTGGTGGAGACTCCTTCCTTCCATCTTCTTTCTTTGCTCCATTTCTTCAATTTTCTCCTCCACCTCTTTTAAAATTTCCTCAGCAGTCTTGGATGGAGCCATTGGGATTGAAGCTTCTATAGATTGCTCAGATTGAGTGGGAGATTTCTCCCCTTCCGCAGGAGTCTGCTTTATTTTCTTAGGAGCTTGGGGTGTGGCTTTCTTTTCAGGGGCTTTCCTCTTTTTAGGCTCCGAGGCCTCTCCATGTGGGTTTTGTTCTTCAGTGGTGGGTTTTCAGTAGATGAAGCTTCCACATATGGCTTTTGGGTAGAGGGATTTGTAGCTACCTTCCTCTTCTTCCAAGTAGGCTTCATGGTTTTTCAAGGAGGGCTAGGGTCATCGGACACCTCCTCTTTAGTAGAAACCACAATTGTTTTGGTTACCCTCTTTCTTTTTGGTTTAGGAGGGCTCTCCTTGGGTAGAGCACTAGGTTCAACTTGAGAGACTACACTAGTAGTACCAGGAGGGGTAGGGTTGGCAACAGGTGCATTTGCAATCTCTGGTAGGGGTGAATTATGGCGAGTAGGATAGCGTGGGTGATTTTAGAGACAAAAGATCTTGTCCCTATGAGTTGTGCCTTTGTATCATATGAGGTGGGAGCACTTTCAGAGGAGGATGCCATTTTAACTCTTTGAAATGAAGAAAAATACACAATTCAAGCAAACAGGACCTTCCCACAACTAGGGCAATTGACATAGTTTTTCTCCTAAAAATCCTCCCAAATAACAAGACACATCTTTCAAAATTAAAATGCATGCTTTTGCAAGTAACTTACTGGTTTTAGGATGCAATTGGGTCATTCTGGATGCACTGGTTTTCTCTTTGAATTGCCTTGGAATCACTCTGGTTTCTCTTTGAATGTTGTGTGCTTGCAAATGTCTTCGAATTTCTCTTTTATGGCACATACATTGATCACCATTAATTCCTATGTGCATGGCATCCTAGGTTGGTGGCTTCAAAGTTTTAATTCAGCTGTTGATTGCATGATTGAACAATTGAGATCACCCCTTAATTATCCTTTCAAAGCTTCAATATCTCTCAAGTTTCTCTTCTATGGGATAGTGGGGAGAACCAAATTTCTTCTTCTTCTTCATTACCCCGCATCACCTTTTTTAATTGGATTGCTTTCTCGCGGGGAAAATCCTTCTCATCATCACCATACATCCTGTTGTCCCGCATGTATCATCTTCTTCCTTAAAAGAGTCCATTTCTCTTCGTTCTTCATGCCATTCCCTATCACTACAGGATAATGAGGACAACTATCCCCTCTATCCCCTTTGCCCCGCATCATACTTTGTGAGCTTCATTTACTCTTGCAGGGAAGCATTTGTTTTCCTTTCCTATGTTCTTGCTAACCCGTGAGTTTCTTCATTCAACTTTAATTACTTCTGATTTTATCTCATTGTCTTCATCGATGCAGGATGGTGGGGAACACTGAACTCTTTTGCTATCCTTCCCCCACACTACATCCCTTATCCATATTTAGACCCTATGGGATATGGACCTCCTTTGGTTGCCTTTATTCTTGTTGTCCCGCATGGGTATTATTCTTTCACTCTCCCCTACGAAGGGACCCCTACTATTGATCTTCCTATCGCTGCGGGATAGCGGGGAGAACTAACTAACACAACACCTTTTTCCTTGTGTCACCTCTTTTCCTCATCCTCAATCCTTGTGGGGTATGAAATTTCATCGATCACCATTGTTCTTGCCAACCCACATGGGCATTGTACCTCAATGAAGATCTTATTGGTATTGGCCGTTGTTTTTTTTACGTGATTGCAGATAGAACATACTTAGTTAACATTTCTCCCCCCCCACATCACCTTTTGTTCACCCTTTTCAATTGTGCAAGGTAAAAAGATCACTAGTACCTCACTTTTCTTGCTACCCCACATAGGGCTCCTACGTTCTCTTCCTTCACTCCTAGCAGAAAATCACTAATGGTCTTGCGGGATGATGAGGACCACCTAATTTCCTTCTATACTTATCCTGCAACACTTATTATTTTCTTCTTGAACCTCGGAGGGTAAAGATGACTTCACTTTTCCTTAGAATCATGTGGGGTAGAGGGGAAACTTATTC
Organism: Cryptomeria japonica; assembly: GCF_030272615.1. Classification (NCBI taxonomy): domain Eukaryota; kingdom Viridiplantae; phylum Streptophyta; class Pinopsida; order Cupressales; family Cupressaceae; genus Cryptomeria; species Cryptomeria japonica. The sequence continues at coordinate 357,658,713 of NC_081414.1, read as the reverse complement.
CTCACTTGTATCTTTAGCCCGCAATGTTATTGAACACAATCTGCGAGCTTTGTGGGGCAAAGTTTTCAATATAATTCATTGGTTCCTGCTGTCCCGTAGGGTAACCTGGTCATCTTTTGAACTGCATTAAAATGACACCATGTGGGGTAAGTATTTCCACTTCTGCCAACTAATTTCTTAGCCTATTGTTAGTGAACAGATTGTCCTCTCACTCAACTTCTCTTAATTTACTCTATGCCCAATATTATGAAGAGAACAGAATCATTCACTACAGTTGAGAAAGTATTAATTTTACTTTAAATTCCTCTCTGAATTTTCTACAGGTACAGCTCCCTCATCTGATTTGCAATGAATTCAGTTTTTACAATTACACTTTTTCCTGAAAGTGCATAAGGTTCTCTCAACTACTCCTAGGTAGTGAGGTAATTACAAAATAAACGCTCGAAAATGAAAAGATTCACACACATATAATCGACAAAATCTATTTCAAAGAATAAATTTTTTCTGCTAGATTTTTGACATATTTCAAAACAGAAAATAGATGAACTTACGACTAACCAACAGCAATAAGGAACTTTCGAATCGCTGAATCACCTCCACAAAGTGATAATAATTCAACACCCACAACACAAAGTTTCAAAGCATAATTCAAAATTCTTCATATATGTATGTCCAACTTCAATGCACAAAGTCTTTGAAAGCTAAAACATGTATATATTATCCTTGATCACTGTTCTTCAGAAAAATCTATCTTAAAGCTATAACTAATCTGCTATTCTTTTCTCCCCTATTGCTAATATATCTAAAACAGTTCAATGCCCCAACATTTATAGTTTTTCTCTTTAAAATCCCGAAGGGCTTCCCTGAAAACCCAGCCCTATCGGGTTAATACAAGAAACTGTTATGAAACTAGAAAGCAGTTATCAAAAAGATAGAATGCCAGCGGGTGACGATTCAGTTTCCACTATATTCGCTGGCTTCCTTCTCATCTCCGACGGTTTGAAGTACCAGCTTCCAGCTCCAGAAAGTAGACGTGAATTCCTGCATGGCATGTGAGTGCGGGTTCTTTAAACTCATCAGCCGGGCTCTACATGCATCCTTCTGCCACCTATACTCCTTTATCTTTAGGCTCTGACGTGGCATCAATTTCTCATTGAGGCGCAACATGGATTCTAGACCTGCCAACGAAGTGAAATCATCGACCTTTGGCATTTCTTTCCCTAATCCATTCAATTGCTTCGGTGAAACTTTTGGTTAACACTTCATTGTCCATGCTGCCTTCATCCAATTGTAAGATGCCTGTGGGATTAACAATCTTCATGTCTTTAACCAGTTCCTTATGCATGTCTGTGATTTGATTCTCGACGCCTTGGACCTCTTTGATGGCCTCTTTATAGATGGACTCCTTCCAGCTCATATTACTTTTCAGGACAAATAATATGCACGGGTCCACAACTTTCATGGGGTTCTCACTTAGGAATTTGAGAACTCCAAACTTTTCAACCTCTGTTACTCGGGAAACTATAGTTTGGCACCGTGACAATTCTGTCTCCCATACTGGTATCAAAGTTTGAATTTCCCCGAGCAATGCCTCACCCTCGGAATAGATACTAGTAACTTCGGAAATAAATTTATTCCCTTGATCTAATATGCTATTTACCTAGCTAACCACAGCGTCAGACAACAGTTTTCCCCTCTGCATCTATTTCATCAATTGCTGGCTCTCGGCAGAATTTGGATCGAATGGCTGAGGTAGCTGGATTATTGGGTCAGGCCCTAAATTAATCAGCGAATTGATGTATGCAGCCATCATCACCACCATTGCTTTCAATTCTTTCTTATCTCTGGAATCTTTTTCTGATTGCGTGAGCATGTGGTCAGTAGAAAATTTAAAGAAATTATTACCAGTATTCCTATTAAGGGCACCCAGTTCAATAGAAGTGACTTTGAATCCTTCCTCATCAATTTCCCCTGACTCCCTTTTCTGTTTATAAGTAGCCACCTCCGCTATGATTTTCCCTGTCACTAGATCTTTAGTGAGACAAGCATCCGTTTTCATTTTCTTTGTTTTAGACCCTCTAGCCGCATACCTAGTGACAATATCTTTTACTGGCGTGGCCACTGGTTGCAAACTCCGCTTCTTATTGATTGAATTTGACAACCATAAAGGAACGGTGGGAGTAGTTGATATCATCTGAGTATCTTTAGTCGGAGTCAAGAAATTGGGTTGATCTGTCTTTGGTGTTTCAATGAATTGGACTTCATCGTCTGCTCCATCTGGGAAAGCGAACTTGTCACTTGAATCCCGCTCTGGTGATGTCATTTTCTGCTTCTGGGAACTAGGCTGCTTCAAAGCTTTGTTCCTGGAATGGGATCTCGTCCTAGGAGCCGTGACTTGTGATCGGGAAGGAGACTTTATTTTCTTATCTGAAACCAGTGCATCACCTGCAACATGAGAAAGTGGAATGTCAGATTGAAGCGGTTTCGAGAGAGAAATCACCTTAGGAGAAGACTCATTGATGTTTCCATTTCTTTTCCTTTGCAGCCAATCATCTGTATAAGTTAATATGGATCTGGCTCTCAAATTAATATCATCGTCTTCCTCCTTGCTCCAATCAACTGCCAAGGATTTTGCTTCGTTTGATCCTTCCCATCCGGGTTCAACTAAAAATGAACCATCTTCGACGATTCCTTGTGTTTTGAACTTCAATTTGAAAGAGCTAATTTGCTGCAAGGTGAGTCTAGAATGATCCTTTTTCAAGACTTCTTCATTTTCACAGTCTTCGCATAGATCTTCTAGCTGCGGAGCAACTGATGAGTTGATTTCAAGGCCGAGGGTTAGAGCTGCATATCCCTTACTATCGAAGTTTCTCCTGCTGCAGTAGAACCCAAGATTGAATCCCAGCAAATTGCTTCTAATGATGGAAGCGTTATTCATGTTATTACAGACCAAAGAGCGCAGCTTAATAGGGAAAACCGTCTCCCATTTCTCCTGAGGGAGATTATCCTTAATAACAACAAAAAGTTGCCTGCACAATTCGGCTAAAATGAAACAATCAAGGGCATATCGAGGCAACTTCACAGGTTCTTCCTCAAACCCTCCGACTCTCAAATATGTGAACCTAGGAAACTGAATAAAAGAACTTCTGTAATGTTGAACCAGCCTCAGCGATTCAGGGGAGAGTCGTGGCATCTGAACACCTTCTAGAGCCGAATAAATGTTTTCAAATAATACATCATGCACCTTACGGAAATCCTCCAGAACTCTGTCTTTTTGCAACAATAGACAATATTGGAAGATGGTCATTTCCTCATTCCATACCTCATGCGGAAGAGCGGTGAGATCACACGTGCAGGCAATACAGTAAGTCAAATATGAGGCCATACGAAAATCTTCTCCAGACTCTTTGGTGCGTTTGAGCTGACTTCTCAGAGAAGTGGCAATAACCTCCACCCAATCCATCCATTGTTCACCCTTTAAGATAATTTCAATGTACCTATACATCCATTCTTCAAACAAACATACATCAGCTGAACCTTTCACCCTGTGTAATAATACCACCAGGTCGTGTATGTGGGGTTTCATGTGGCTTCTAGTAATGACCTTGGGGAGTCTAGACCCACCTCCATAGTTAACCTTGGTCCATTTCCTGGCAAGGGTGTTTCGGTACACACCAGGGTTTTCCCGATACTCAGCTTCAGCTTGAATGGGTGAGAAAGCGGCAAAGGTACTTGCTGTTAATTTCAAAACAGATGAAATGGTTTCCCTGGAGACAGTAAGTATGGTATTACCATTTTTTTTTACTATGCTGTTGCTTCTTACATCATAATGGTCAATGCAAAGTTGTAGAAGTTCAGGGTTTATGAAGGCAGGGGGAAATGCAACAGCTTCAATTAACCCGCTCATTAATATTTCCATACATCCCTTAACTTCTTCCGTATTCGCAAGAAAATTTGCTTGCAGACTCTCCGCATTTACCCCCTCTAAATTGATATCACAAATCACTGGTCTTTTACATTCAAGGCTAGAAACATTACCGAGAAAATGCATAACCGACTTCATTCTCAACTTAAACAAGCAAGACCTCTTTCAGACAAACCTTTGAAAATAATAGTTTGCAGAACAGAACAAAGGTTACTAAACTCTCACCTGTTTTCCGTTGAAAAGCAAATAATCTTCTCTAGCTTCCCTAACTACTCCTTCTCTCTAAAAACGGACCTCTTTTCCTTTTTCCTTTCCCCTTTTTTTTTGGATAACTTACCAGGCAACTGAATGAAAATTTATCACAGGGAAACTTTATACATGGGAAGATCGGATAATGATAGTTCATCACCTCACATCAGGATTGACATGCTCGAGGCGTCAATGCATAAATGCCTCGATTAATGATTTACCCTTTCGCATGAGCTAATAATAATTGATTTCATGCAGTATCCAGTCATTTCTAAAATGAAGGTCTACTCACACTCATAACAATGATGCCCTTTCCGTTGAAAAAGAAATAAAATCTTTTGATTTGACATGCTGACGGGACCATTGATTGCTTGAGAGAAAGGCGGCGCATCGTACTCCAAAAATAAACTCCCGCCGTCAACACTTGTCAAGAACCACTTTGAATAAGCTTGAACCGAGCTTCAAAACGGTTCAAAGTATTTCAAAGAAGACCGCCGCGATAAAAGATACTTCCTACCAAAGAAAGAGTGTTAGTGTGAAAAATTTGGTCGAACCATTTTGAACTACTTCGAACCGAGGTTCGAAATGATTCGAAGCGATTCAAAAGGGAGGGGAGGAATGATTGTGGAAGCTTGCGACCTTGACCAACTTCTTCAAAGGACGATAGACACTTAGATGATGAAAGGGAGGCCTCAAATAAGATAGGCGGGGTTTTTCAAGGGGAACCCTTGAATTAATATGGCGACTCTAAACACAACTAACACCTATATGGGCAATTTTTCAAGTATAAAAGTTGTGCAAGGGTATGATCTCCAATAGTGGTAACACTTCCCACTGTCCTGCATGACTAAAAGTATTCGAGCTGATACTTAAGTGAGTTTTTTGCACACATGGAGACTTAAATAAAGGGTAGAAGGGGTTGTGGCCATTGGATACACTAGTACATTTTGAACGTTGAGACCTAGGCATCGGGGGCAAAATATGAAGCTCTAAGACATATCTATTAAGGTGATTGACCTGATAAGGAATCCTAACACGTGGGGCCAGTTATCTTTTGACCAAGAACCCTTCAGATGACAACTTAAAAAATTTGACACTAGCTATTAATAGTTAACTACAAAATATAACAGATCCTGGGGGATGGGAAGGTAACATTAGCAAATTTTAAAATCCTTGAAAAATCCTAAAACCCCAAGCCCTTGAAGGACAAGAAAGGCATCCTCAGAAGCAAAAATTTGACACCTCCAACATAGTTGACATGAAGAGGGAAATCCCACTCAAATTTGAAATGTGAAAATGGGTTTAAAGAGGGCCCAATTTAGGGAGGACCATGGCGCCACACCTTGGTCCTGGTGAGGAACAGGGCGACACAACCTAGTCCTACTCTATTTTGGGTCAGGTTCAAGGTTCCCAAGGGGGTGCTAATCAAGGTTTTTGATGTTTGTGATGTGTATGAGCATAATAAAGTCTTCAATCAGGACAAGGGGCATAAACACTAAGGTGAAAGCCCAAATGCGATCGAAATTGCAAGGGGTGCAATTTTAGGATGCTATAGCACTGCTACTAATGGAGTCTTCTCTTCTCATTTTTCCTCTTCCAATATAGTTATCACTGCCTAATTTGAATCATCCTCTATTTCCTTTGGTTCCCCAACTCTTCTATCTATTGCATGCATGTTCTTGGTTTTTAGCATGGATTAAATTGTAATCCCCTTCCTAAGAATTTATTGCCTCCTTATTTAACATTACGTGGTTTTCTTCTAGACATTTTTCCTGTTGTTGACTCCCCTTCTTCTCTTGCTACTTTCAACAATGATAAATATCTTTAGGATGGTTCTCCAAGGAAGAGTTATCTCCTTTTTCTTTTAGCAACCCACTCTATTTGGATTTCATAAAAATTTGTTACATTAGTTTCCCCTATGGTCTAGTATTCCAACTGACCATGGCTTTTTTATTTACATCTAGGGCAGGGGACCAATTGATCCTCTCTTTCTATCTTCTGATACCATATTACCTATGTAATATATATATCAATCTCATATGATAGAGGGGGATAGGGAATTAGGTTTTGGCATATTCCAAAATATGTCCCAAAACATCTATCCAAGCAATTTTCTTGTCAACTTGGATTGGGGGACCTAGCTTTCGTCCAATATTAGCCAGAAATTCCTCTTCCCAATATTCAGTTAGGATTTTTTACAACTACATGTATATCAACCTAGCTTCAACTATTTGCTTCCATGGATCAAAATTTGGGCACCATTCTTTGATGAAAATTCCAGTACCATCCATCAGATGCGGCCCATTGTTCATCACAATCCATCTTTCCTTGTTAGTTGGAAATTTTGCTAGGAAATACCCATTTGGTAGTGCTTGGAGCAAAACATTCTTGCTCCAATATTTTTCACACCAACTCCATAATTTATCAAATGCTAGCCAACCCCCCACCATTTGAGGAACATCCCTACATCTTCAAGTATTTCTATGGAGAGTGATGAGCACCTGAATGTGATATTTTTAATTATAATTTATGCATAAAAACATATTATTTTGTTAATTAATGTGCTTGGTGGAAAACAATATGCATGCATGTTTACTTGTTTTGCCTTTACACTCTGCTAACCAGAGAATATATATTAGAAATAGTATTTTGTGTTAAATGTATTACTTTAAGAGTGATTAATGAAGAAACAATTGATCCTTTGAATTTTTGTTGTTATATCTCATCCTATTTTTCTTGGATATGTTTCAGATATGTTTGGAAGTTAATGCAAGATATGAAGTCATGAATTCTTATCCAAATAGCTTGGAATGCTTGGTCACCCTTGATCACTCTACCTAGATGATTCCTATGTTTTCTCCAAGACTGCTTTCATCGGCTATTCTATGCAAATTCAAATTTCAGTTTGAATAATAAATGCATTGTTAAGTCTTTTGCATTTTAAGTTTGTAGTTGTTACTCATTTAGGCAGGTAACATTGTTTTTAAATTTACATAAGGATATGTATATAAATCCTATGGTTTTCATCAGAAACCTAGCTAGCTCGATCATCAGTTAGCCTTCCGTTTTAGAGTCTCACTTTCTGTTATTTTAAAACTTGTCTTACTCCCTCTTGGGAGCCAACTGTAATGAAAACTTGAATTTTATTTGAAATATTCGTGTTCACGGATCTCACCAAAGGAAGAGCAGGGTCCGCTCAACTGAAAGGAGGTGATCCTACTTTGATTTCATTTTTATTATGCATTTTGATTCAATTAAATTTTTCTTCATGTTCATGATAATTTTAAGAATAAACAATCTGTAGTTTTCATTCACAAGTTGATTTAGAGGCTTTTGAGATAAATTAATTCATTCACATAGGTTTAGATTTGTACTTTCTTAGTTCAGTTTTGATTGATCAAATGTTGCATTCCAGTTTAGTATTAATCTTGTTAAAATAGATGGCAATGGTGATTGAAATTGCAATTAAGATAGGAGATTTGTTAAATTTGTTCATGGAATTTAGTTTGCTTTAAATGTTCTGTAGAATAGATTCCTGATTTCCTACAAGCATAAAATGGATTTCATTTTTCCTGCAACATAAAATAGATTTTATTTTTCCACAAGCATATAATAGATTTAATTTTCCAGCAAGTAAAATAGAATTTGAATTCATGTTGTAGTTTAGACATGGTTTAGTCCTAGTTAGATAATTCCATGAATCCGTTCTAATTAAATTTATGTCTAGATTGTATAAAAAGAACCAAAGTCCCCCTTAGAGTAGATTTGTATCTTTAGTTTCAACTTGAAGAAAGTGTCATTAGTTTAGGGATTTAGTTCTTTAAAAGAGATCCTGAGAGATTCTGATGGAGCATGATCCAACATGACCGAAGCATAAGTTATTGTTCTTAGTGAAAAAATCCCCCAACTTGAACACTTCGCATATATCTCTAAGACACACCTAGTTTGATAATGAGAAATTAAATGACATGAGTTGTGAAATCAATTACCTCACCCATAATTTTTGGCATCATTTCTGGGTAACTAAAATATCTAGCCACCAAAGTTTGAAGCCTTAGTGTTGGTTAGGAAAGAGTTACACTGTTGATGAGAAGAGATAGAGATCCTTTTGGAAGATTTCTTCCGAGGCATTATAATCTTGATCAAGTGCAGGAAGAACAATAAGACTATTTTGAAAAACAAGAAGAAGAAATGGGTGATTGAGTAGTGTTGGTGTAATTAATTATTCATCTTGGATATTATTACACTATACTTAAGTTTACATAGGAAATGCATTTCATAGTAGTTTGGGTATGAGACACTTGGGTGTTTGTGCCACATTGGGATAGTGTGTGTTGGATAATTTCCACCTTTTATGGTGTTGATCTTGTTACTACTTTATCATATCCACTTATTGTGGAGTGATAATTCCACCTTCGATGGGTGATCCACCTGATGTGGAATATTTTATTGTTTCTCCTACCTACCACACCTATTTCCTACCTACCCTTGTTTCTTATTAAGCCATATGTCATGTTTGTGTGCTCACATATTCATATTGCCTTGCCTATATATGCAGGCTCATTTCATTGTATGTAACAACTATTGAACAACAACTATTTTTTATCTATTTATGAGAATACATTTTATTCTTGTCCTATATTTTGCCTCTCTACTTTGTACATTTCATTGAGCTCTTGATCTTGGCAAAATCTCACAAGTAGCAATTGAGGACCCCCCACCAAATAGGACATTTTCATATCCTATTAATTTAAATGTGAGAGATAATGAGCTGCCTATGAAAAATATCTCACCTTTTGTTTTACCGACTTTTAGGAGAAAAACCTCTAAAGATCTCGATCAGTTTCTTTTTGAATTTAAAGTACTTTGTTAGACTTATGATTATAGATATGATAATAAAAAGTTAAATTTTTTTTCCTTCTACTTTGAAAGAATCAACATTACGATGGTGTATGGGTTTGTACATGTTGGTTCTATCTCAACGTGGTAGGAGATGGAAACTATATTCTTGGATAAGTATCAAGATTATTGTCAGGTGAGAGATAGAAAGGATGTTTTGTTCCAAATAAAGGAAATGGAAGATGAAAGTTTGGAAGATTATACTGGTAGGTTTCTATTTGTATATAAGAGATGTGGTGAGGGACTCAATGATGATATTAGTAGGACAATTTTCTTAAGGGGAACTAATGATGAGTCTAGAGAAGCTTTGAATTTGGAGGAAAAGGGAGATATCAATAAGATTACTTTGGAAGACATTATTGGTATATGCAAAAATTACTCTAGGACCAGATTTGGAACTAGGGATTCTAGAAGGAACAAAGCTTTAGGACCTGATGTATCCCGCATGATCAAGAATATAGAAAAATTGAAAACTGATCTACTCCTTCATCTTAATACTCAGGTAGACAAGAAAAACACCGAGCCCTTAGCTATTTACTATTCAAAATGTAGGGGAAAACATCTTTTGAGGATATGCCCATTGAATCATATTAATCTTTGTGAAATATGTGAAAAGCATCATGCAACGAGCTCTTGTAATCTCTTACCAGAGATTAAGAATCATTTGAAGAACCTCCTATTATGGAAGTGTTGTCCTCAAAATCTGATTCCCTTCAATGTCCTTAGAGTAACATGATTTAAACTGGGTGCAGAAGAGACATTAAAAGATAAGGAATCTCAGAGACAACATATGACAAGGTTTGATTGAACCTTCTACACTTCGGGCTTCCTTGGAGCCCAGGCGGGTATACCTTTGTGAAGTAGCTTCACCATTTAAACAATAAATCCACAGCAAACTGGTCCAGAAAACCAGTGAATTTATTCACCTTAAAATCAACTAAAAACAAAGAATGGAACAATACTTAACTTCAACATATTTGATCAACAAAGCATGCAATAAACAGCTTCGATTAATACCAATGCTTTATCCAAGGTTACAGAGTCAACTAAATTCAAATCAAACTCCTGAAACAAAATATCTTTATGCTTCCCATCAACTTGGTTTCCACTAATCCTTGCATATGCCTAACATTTACAAGAATTCCATCACTTCAAACTAAACTATGGTCCTCAAAATTCAAAGTTCCTCCCAAATAATTTATTGGTAAGAGTGATCCTGCATATTTAATTTCCCTCCTGAAGAGAAAAGCTAAAAAACACCCATACTAAGATTGCCTTGCAATTTCAATCAAACAGAAAATCCTGGATTGCTCAGAATGAAAACAGTAAATAAACTTGTAGACAAACTTGAAGACAACACAGAGTTTTACTCAAAACCAATGGCCTGTATATTGATATTCATTTGAAGAGATTTTACAAAAATTCTGATTCTCCATTAAAGTTTGGAAAAGCTCAGATAATATTTCGGCAGAGTTTTCTTACAAAATTTTGTGATCACTTTCCCTCTAGTCCTGGTATCCATTTATAACAACATGGATGCACAAAGCTTCAGACTTCTCGAGGAGAGTTTGTTACAATTATTTCCAAAATTGATGTGGTTACAATTTTTACGCAAAACAGTTATGCGCTCTTTTCAGCCTCTGCAGTCTGTTCAACAGGTTGTTCGGTTGCAACCTCTTCTGGCTTTTCAGGGGCACTCTCCAACTGCTCTGGATCATGGGTGGAATACTTAACTCCCCACTCATTATATGTCTCCTCTGTCGGCCATGAAAAACTAATCACATCATTTTTAACTTTAGTCAACCTTTTCCAAGAATTTTTCAGTTTGTTGACTTCTGAGTTAAGAAAACTATAATGTGATTTAATTCTTTCTATTTCTTGTATGGTTATAACAAAGAAAGAGGTATCATCAAGATCAATGATTCCCTTGACCCTTGCTGACAACTTGGCTTTTATCTCATTAAGCCATATTTGCTTATCTTTCAGCTGATCCGGATTGGCAAAAATTCTTGGGAGCAACTCAAAAACCTGATCAGTGTATTCCTTCTTACATAGATTGACCTTCCTATCCACATTGTCTACATCTATAGCCAATTGCATTAAAACTTTAGCAACATCAGAGGTAGATTTTATAATGGGATTGGCCCTTGCTTCATCACAGGAAACACACATGAACTCTAAATCTTTCTCCCTAGGCCTCCATCTGTCAAAAATGGGTGTCAAAATGGCCTTATCTCTTCTTAATTCATTCCATATCTCCATGACCTTTCCCACACTATTGTAAAGTAGTGAGGCATTTATAGTGTCTGCAAAATTGGAGATTGTGGCTTTTATTTTCTCCTCATACTTCCCCGCATAAAAGGCCTGAGCTTGCTTTAGGTTCTCCAATTCTTGGGGAGTTACCTCAATCATTTGGGAGCTGGAAGGCACAGGAGATGGTGGGAGCTCAATAATGGGGCTAGTAGGTGGAGGTCTTGCAGGAGAAGAGGCGATCATCAATGTTGAAGACTCACCTTATTGGTGTTGTCCCATCAGCTAGCTCTGCAATTTGGCGATGATGCTATCTTTGCCTCTTATCTCCTCCTTGGCACTGTCATAGGCCTTTAAAACTGTTTCCAATTTAATCTGGAGGGCCTCCTTTTCTTTGGCTTCCTTTTCAGCCACTGCAACACTGAATTTGGCAGTCTCTAACACAGTGCTAGCAGCCTCTACTACCCCTGTACTCTCTACTCTTTTAACCATCAATCCACCAAGGTGACTTGTCCCTGAGGTGTCTTTACCTTTCTTGTCCTCATTTCTTTTGAGGGACCACATGACTAGTGCAACATTGTCCTTACTGAATGTAGCCCCTTCCATGGGTTTAGTTTCTTTTCTTACTGCATCTAGCACCAGAGCATCAGCAATATTCCATTCTGGTAAAATGAGCACTCCAGCTTGTGCTACTAGATCCCTTCCTTGTTTAGGAGTGATGGTTTTGAATTATTCCATCATCTCCTATTTTATTTCTTCCTCCACTGAGGCTGGATCTTTGTTGGGCTGCTCTGCCTTTCTTGTTTCACATCTAGCATTATATTTATCTATATGCTACTTCCAGACAAATTGTATGAATGCTTCAGATGTGACAAAGTTATCATCAGCTAAAAAGGCACTACTAGCCTTCTTTATCTCAGGATCCCACTCCTGGCCTTTAAGTTCAGTTGAGGTGATGTCCATTTGTGCTTCAGTGGGCTCTTCTAGCATCCCTTCTTCCACTTCATCATAAGTGTATGCAATCTCTCCCAAGCTACCCAACTGCGAGAGGTATTCAGTTGCTGCTTGTTCATCTCCTATGTGGAGAGGGGATTGGGATGGGGAATACAAGGGTGTATCTGATTGCACTTCCTTCCCCACCCTTTGCTTCTTTGGACTGTCCTGGATGTCAATGACATCTTGTACCTTCCTCTTTCCTTTGGATGAAGAAGGCTCCCCTATTGTAGGCACCAACACACTATAACCTAATTTCTTATGCAGGGTGTAGTCACCAGGAGGGATTGCTTTAGTGGAAGCTGACTTGCCTAAAATCATTCTTGCCTTTTCAGGGTTATTCTTAATTACAGCTTCCCTCTTCTCCTTCAATGTTTGCATTACATCTTCAAAGCAAACAATCAAAAATTTTATTTTTTCTTCCAATGGGAAGAAGCTAGACAATGGGTCATAGCTAGCATCAAATTGATGCACAAAATCTAGGGCTTTCTTGTAAGCCACCCATTTTTCTTTCCTCAACTCCTGCTCATCTAAATCAAATTCATTCCTGATGAGGTCTTCAAGAAAGTGGAATTGATGAGGCCTACCTCTGCATGCTACCTTCTTCCTGAACACACCATTGTAGAAGTCCTCTGGATCAGCACATCTGGACAGTGCAGTGGATAAATGGTAGGGTTTGAGGAAATCCTCAAAACAATTCCAGCCTCCCTTTATAATTACAAATTGGTGGGCTATTGTAGCTGCAGGGAAAATAGTCCCTTTACCTTTGCCTGTTAGCTCTGCCTCTTGTAGGCCACCAATTTGTCTAAGGATTTTAGCTATTCCCACTTTGAGGGGGACCTGGTATGGTAACAAAAATGGGGTGCCTCTGAAACCAAAAACTCTAAAAACTGTGGAGATTGGATATAAGTACATATCACCCCAGTTATGAACAATTTTGATGTTCTCTGCGAATTCTTTTGGCCTTAGGAATTCCAGAAGAACCTTGGGGACTCTTGGGTTATCAGAGCAAAGGAGAGTCCTTATTTTGGATGCAAAATATTTATCAAACTTTAGGAAACTAGCATCCTCTCTGTCCCATGACAACACAGTGCTCCATAGTTGTACTGGCATCTTCTCTCCTTCCTTCTCTTTTACCAGGTCCATTCCACTGGCGAAATAATCACCACCTTTGAAGAGAAAAAGGTGCATCAAGAGTGAGTACCATCCGAATGGCCTATCCACCTTCCCATTTTTTATTCCTATCAACCCTTCATGGATAGCATCGGCAATATAAGAAGCATAATCAAATGTGATAGCAAGAGAAGGATTCAAAATTTGAACAATCATTAACAAGTAATGGTTTGGCATATTTGACTCAGCATCCTCTCCTAGAACTTGGCAAAGTGCCCAATACATTCCTTTAGCCCTTAAGGTAAACATACTCAATGAAAAGGGCTCTTGTGTGTTGGGCCCTCCAACTGCTAACCCTCCTATTTTTAGGAAAAGTTCTTTAAGAGGCCCATTCCTAAGATGACTCCTCTGTGCATTGTACACTTGGGCTAACTGTGTGAAATTTATGGGTTCCAGGAAGTTTGTGAACTCATTGAGCCCAAACGCTGTTCTTAATTCCTCTACATTGATTTCCACAAGGGTTTTCCCATTAACATCCTAGATGCATGTTGTGACTGAATCATAGTTCAATGCCATTTGGGTTAACAAGTTTGTATCCATGAACACCCCTGGGACTACCAATTTCCCGACATCTAGTTCCCAAATGCTATTTTGAGGAGCAGGAGAATTTCTCATTCCAAACCCGACTCTAAACAGCCCCAACCCGGATAGTCCAACTTGTGGGTCTCTCAACCAATTACCTTTGTCGTATAATCCTTCTCCTATCTTCAGACGGGGAGCCCTAGGCACTAACTCTTTGGCCTTTGATGCCTGGTTAGTTGACAACGTCAACTGTTCTAAAAAGTCATCACATACACTTCTTTCTAAATAATCAACCTTGCCAGAAAATTCCCTTTTAGGAGCCATTTGGAAGATGCAAGAAAATGAATACACTCTTAAACAATCCTGCAATACGAGAATGATTTTATCTAAAAGCCACACAAAAATTGCTTCAAAACATGAGAGAACCTGATGCTTGCTTGAAGGAAATTGCTCTGCAACTGAACCGCTTGCTTTGTTTTCGGAAAAGGATAACTCTACGTCTGCTCTTCTGCAAAAATATTTTAAAAGATATCCTTACTTGGTTGTTAGGAAATCAAATGCTTGTACTTTGGGCCTTAACTATAACATTGATTCCGCATGCTTCGGCCGTCCCTTCAAAATCGAATTCATACGAGAATTCATATTTTAGCTCCAACGGGTCGCAGCCTTCTTGCAAGTGTCTCACTGTTAATTTCATTTTTGACGGCTTTGTCTTTAGTCTGGGTCCCGTTTTCTATTGGCTACATAATACCATGCGACATCCGACCATTGGCTTAGAAAATCCCTTCGCATTCTATTTTGATACTGGCCAAATGTCTCCCTTTATACTGTGGCGGGCCCATATTTTTCCTTTTGGCCATGTCATCATCATGACACATGGATGGCCCTCGTTAACTCTCGCTATTTCGCGGGCTTAAAGGGTGAGCACTTTACCCTTGCAAAATAGCGCGGGCCGTTGGATCATCCTTCAAGTTGATCACTTTTTAATCCTTCGAAAAGGTTCTCAGGAATGGTGGGCCCACGGACATGTCACGGACATATGGCACCTTGTCACTTTCGGATCTGACTTGTCATTCTGTCATTTGTCAATCATGAACCATAGGGACCCACAGTTTTCCTTTTAGACCACGTGTCATCATGACACATGGACGGTCCTTATTAACTCTCGCTATTTCGCAGCCTTAAGAAGTGAGCACCTCACCCTTGCGAAATAGCGTGGGCCATTAGATCATGTTTCAAGTTGCTCAGCTTTTAAACCCTTTCAAAGGCTCTCAGAGATGGTGGACCCGTGGACACGTAATGGACACCTGGCGCCTTGTCACTTTTGGATCTGACTTGTCATTCTGTCGTTTGCTGGAAGGGGCCACTGGGTCTCAATAAATTGTTAACAGCTGTACCGACCAGGTCATCCCTAGGTCCCACTTCGAACCTTTAATCCTAACCTGCTGACTGTAGTGACCCGTGCCACATGCTACCTTTTAATACGCTAGAAGAAAACCACGGGGGCCCCACTTTCTTTGACAGCTACATCCTTTACTTCCTCCGTCATGACACATGGATGGCTGACATTCATTCTCGCTATTTCGCGGCCTTAAAGGGGAAGCATTTTACCCTTGCGAAATAGCGCCAACCGTCGGATCCTTTCTCAAGTTGATCAGCGTTTACTGTGCCCGACACTTTAGAATGAAATAATACAAGGCGATTTTTTTTCAAATAATCAACGTAACCACCTAGGTAAATAACAAGGGGGGACACTTCCTACGACCCCACGACCCATGACCTAAGTGAAATAAAGTAACGGCAAAATAGAAACCAGAGGGTTTAACACAAAAAGATAAGGTCTAAAACTTAAAAAACCCTTAAACCCTCTAGGTTTAGAACAAAGCTGAAGCATTTGGGATTACACCCTATTCGAAAATTTTCAAGGTACCACAGCCAATTATGGGGAAAGAAGAACCCAATTTTAAAATAGTGATAACAGGAAGAAGAGCTCAATTATGTTAGATAGAGATATCAGAATACATGGTTTAATGCTTATTCAAGACAATATGGCCCTAGGAATAATTGGAATTCAAATCAGTGGCAGAATGTTAATCAATGGACCCCTCATATAATGTAACCACCTCCTACATCTTGGGGACCTTTAGAATGGATTAGTCCTCAATGTAACTAACCACAGTGGCAACCAAATCAACCATAGTGGCAGCCCAATCCTCCACCATGGTAGCAAAATCAACCTCAATTTCAACCTTGGTAGAATCAAGGTCCAAAAAGACCTTGGGGACAATATCCACATCACATTACTGGACCAAATACTGCTAATGAGCAACTGAATCAACCTTAGATATCAACACAACCAGTTCCAAATCTTAAGAATAATCATCCTTGAAGCAAACATTTAATGTTGATTCTAATCCTCCTGGTCTTAATGTAATAGAAGCTGATGATATTTAATTAAGAAATCAAAATGTTCCTCCAAAACCTTATGCTTTAGACAAGGAGGGGGATAAAATAAGGAGACTTGGGAAAAAGACCAGAGTTGATAAAATGAAGGATGTAACTGATAGAGCACCTTACCTGAAATATTTTAAGACAACACAAGTGGCTCTTGACGCCTCTCGACATGATGATATTGACATGGTAGATTCTTAACTTCTTCATGAATTGAGAAAGATTAACATAGAGATACCTCTTTTACAAGCCATTAAAGGCATACCAGAAATTAATCAACTCGTTAAGTCACTTTGTATCAAAACACCTAGAAAAAAAAAGAAATTTCTTTCTACAATCCAAGTAAGGACTAAGCTCACTGATGTATTGTCTAGGATATTTCTTCCTTAGAAATATAGTGACCCTAGGAGTCATGTGATTACCTTAAGTATAGGAGGAGTTGAGATACCTAATGTGTTGATTGATTTGGGAGTGGCTATAAACATTATTATCGCTAATACTACCAAAATGATAGGAATGACAAGGGTTCAACCCACAACAACTATGCTTTAGTTGGTAGATCAATTCATTGCCAAACCTAAAGGTGTTTTGGAGGATGTGATAGTCACAATTAACACATGGGATTACCAAGTTGACTTTTTGGTACTCAAAGAAAGGAAGTAAGAATCAGGATATCCAATCATAATAGGAAGACCTTGGCTAGAAACTGCAACAACATTGATAGATTGTAGATCTGGTAGTATGACTATTTCCAATGGGCAAAAACAAAAGGAGTTGACACTTTATCCTCCAGCTAAACCAACATACCATTTTGACACTCAATATTGGTTCGATGAGTAAATGGAGTTAGAAGAAGATGGAGTGGTTGAGTTAGCCATGCTTACCTTGTCTAAACATGTTGAGGAATATGAAGAGTATGTGGAACATGGAGATGAGCTTAATGCCAATTATGGGAAATTCAATCAAGTGAACGAAAATTTTTCCTTTCTTGAAGAAGTTAAAGATGTAAGTTGCAAGTAAACTCTACATCATGATAAGTTACATCCTTTTCCTCTAAATACACTTATTGGAGATCCAACTAAAGGGAAGAGTGACACTAAGGAGATTACAGTACTTGCAAAAAAATCTCTTTTTATCAATTCGTCTTTGCTTCCAAAGCAAGAAGAAGAGTTGAAGCTCACTTTAGAAAAACATACTTAAGCATTTTCTTGGGAATATAATGATATGAGAGGAATAAACCCTTCTATTTGTACACATCATATCTACACTGAAGATGTTAAGGTTGTGAGATAGGGACAAAGGAGAATCGATCCAACTCTGAGAGATTTTGTTAAACAATAAATAGACAAATTACTGCAAGTAGGGTTCATTTACCCAAATTTTTGATAGTCAATCGATTTCTCCATTGATTATTGTACCCAAGAAAAATGGCAAGTGGTGTGTTTGTGTGGATTATAGAGAATTAAATAAAGCCACTAAGAAGGATTATTTTCCTTTACCATTTATTGATCAGGTGCTTGATAACTTAGCTGGTAGTAGTTATTTCTCTTTTCTTGATGATTTTACTATTTACAACCAAAAAAAAGTGGCTCCCAAGGACCAAGATAAAACAACATTTACATGTCCTTGGGGAGCTTATGCGTATAAGGTCTTACCATTTGGACTCTATAATGCACCAACCACTTTTCAAAGAGCCGTGTTGGATATCTTTATGGATTTAACTACTTAATATGTCAAAGTGTATATGAAAGATTTTATAGTCCATGGAGAAACAATTGAAGAAGAATTGGAAAGTTTGAATAAAGTGTTGCAGCGATGTAAAGATCATACATTATCATTGAATTATGAAAAGTGTTCCCTCATGATGACAGAAGGAATCTTTTTGGGACACCATATTTATAAAGAAGGAATCAAGGTTGATCCAAAGAAGGTGGAAGTTATTGAAAAGATTGAAATCCCTAAGACTCAAACTAATGTTAGAAGTTTCCTGGGGCATGCAGGGTATTATATAAGATTCATTGAAGGATTTAGTAGAATTGTTGAACCATTGTTTACATTGCTTAAAAAGGATGTAGAATTGTCATGGACAAATGATTGTTAGAAATATTTTGAATATATTAAGCATGCCATAAAAAATTCTTCTATCATTAAAGGGAGTGTTTGGGGAGAACCATTCACATACATATAGATGCCTCCAATTTAGCCATTGGAGTAGTTTTGGGACAAAAAAATGAAAGTGGAGAAATGCATGCTATTTATTATGTCAGTATAAACTTGAGCCCCATATAAATAAACTATACAACAATTAAGAAGAAATTTTTAGCTGTGGTATATGCAATTAGTAAGTTTAGACATTATATTACTGGTTATAAAGTGTTTGTCCACATTGATCATGCAGCCACCTAGTATTTAATGAATAAAGCTATTGTAGATGGTCGAATTATAAGATGATTGTTACTTTTACAAGACTTTGACATCACTATTGTGGATAAGTCTGGTAAGGATAATGTTGTTTCTAACTTTCTTTTAAGAATAATTTTGTAGGTAATAACGAACCAGTGGATGACACATTCCCATATGAACAATTGTTTTCTCTTTCAATTCAAGCACCATGGTTTGTTGATATTGCAAATTATCTCACAACAAGGAAGTGCCTAGTTCATTTAAGTCTTAAGTAAAATAAAAGGCTTATTCGTGAATTTTGAGGTTTCAATGGATAGATGGTTTTTTGTTTAAAATGTGTCTTGATCATGTTCTTTGCAGGTGTGTGCAAGAAATAGATGTTTATGACATTATACATGCATGTCATAATGAACCAAAAGGACACTATTCTATGATTAGAAAAATTCACAAGATCTTGGGAGCAGGCTACTTTTGGCCTTCCATGACCAAAGATGTTTCATTTTATGTGAAACATTGTGATGAATGCCAGTGCATGGGAAGATCTACACCAATAATGGAGATGCTGCTACAACCCCAGATAGCTCTTGAACCATTTGAAAAATGGGGAATTGATTTTGCAGGACCTATTGATCTGCCTTTGAAAAGAAATCACTATATCCTAGATTGTATAGATTATGTCACAAAATGGGCAGAAGTGAAATCATTACCAACATCAAAGGAAGAAAAGGTAGTTGATTTTCTGTACAAACATATTCTTTAGGGATTTGGCACCCCAAGAGAAATGGTTTCTAATCAAGGACCCCAATTTATGTCTGCTATGATGGAAACCTTAATGCACAAGTATAAGATGACACACAAAAAATCTACATAATATCATCCTCAAGAAAATGGACAAGTAGAAGTCACCAATAGAGAATTGGAGAATATTTTGACAAAGACTATATTATTGAGGAAAACAGATTGGTAAGAAAGATTAGATGAAGAAGTTTGGGCCTACAATACAACATGGAAGACTACTACATGTTTTTCTCCAGATGAGTTAGTATATCAAAAGAATCATGTTATTCCTATTGAATTTGAATTACAGACATTAAGGACAACATTGGAAGTTGGAATTGAATTGTTTAAAGTAGAAAAGATTAGAATTCTATAGTTGAATAGGTTGGATGAAATAAGGATGGAAGCTTTACAACACACTGAGATAATATGGAAGAAAAGAAAAACATGGCATGATAAAAATATTTCTATTGGAAAATTTAGAAAAGGAGATTGGGCATTACTATTTGAGTCCAGATTTCAGGAATTTAAGGGGAAGTTTCACACAGGATGGTTGGGACCGTATGAGATTGATCAAGTTTTTGACAATGGAGCAATTTAGTTGGTATCTATAGATAGAGACATAAGAACTATGTCAGTCAATGGTCATCATCTAAAATTATATCATAAGCCAACATCCAAAGATGAGTTTCTTTCAGAGTTGTAGTTTAGAATCAAACATTTTATCATGGAAGATATCACTTCTATGGTGAAATTCAATTATGAGTGAATCCAAGAAGACCACATAATAAAGGAGGTAAATTGAAAACCAAAAATGGTGGTTTATCTCCTCCCCTCCAAAAATATTGGGGTTGATTAAAAACCATAAATGGCGATCTACCCCAGGGTTGAATTTAAAACCAAAAATGGTGATTCATACTTGATAGAGTAAAGTTGAAAACCAACAATGGCACCTTTACTTAGATCAACTTTAGTTTTCTCTTGATGACTCCTGATGGCTCTCAATGTTCTCAAATAAGTCTTTTTCAAACATCTATATCAATGAATATCTCTAGAATGCTTCTAATCATTTATTCTAAGGAAGGAATCTCTCCTTTTTCAAGAAGATCGTAGTTCATGCAGGATGAGCCCTGAGTAACTCCTGATTGGCTCATTGGTTCTTTATAGATTGAGTTGATATATATGCTCCAGATGGATCCTGATCAGTATGTCACTTGTATTTTGGCAAAATAGTCGGTAACTGTATGATAGCTCCTAATTGACATGGTTTAATTAGTTCTGCATGGAAGCTTCTGACAAAATATGCATTAAATATAAAGGTTACATTTATTTATTTTCATGAAAGGCAAAAACCTATATATATATTTATATTAATATAAAAATTAGTTACAAAACATTCATATTCATGGCTCTTGATTAGCCAAATTATCATTCAGTTGTACATGTAAAACCAAAAATATGCTCCTAAGCATGTACTAAACTGTAAGCAGGGATATACAATCTTTATCAAAATTCCCCAAATTCTGCAAGAACAAAATAAGCTAGTACTATTAGTGGGCCAAAAATTTCATTTTCTACATTACTGCTACTCTTCCATTTCATCTCCTTCAATTTAATTTTCTCCTTTATCCTCCTAGGGATTATCTTGTGCATGTCCATGGTTGTGAGGAGGATTGTTTAACAACTGTTGAGAAGAATTGAGGTTATTTGGAACCCCTGCACCCAAATGCATTAGAAAACCTTGAGCAGATGCTTCTGGGGCAAAGAAATTATCTAGTTAATTATGCTTAACTGGAACATGGGCGGGAGTAGGCTCATCATGTTTGTGCTCCAAAAGAACTAGCATGGCCTTCACTTTAACCAAAATCTTCTCTTCCAATTATTTACCCACCACACGACAATGGCGGAGCAACGCAGACTTAAGAACCCTGAAATTTTGTAATTCAAAATGGTCCTTAATTGCATTATACACTAAAACATAGGTGCACTCATTCTATGGGAAATGATGGGGAAACAAACCCCCAATATGTGCATGACCTTTCAAAAGGTCATAACCCTGTACTACCCTGAGAATGCTACCATCCTGTAAAAATACCTCCCTAACAACCTTCTCGGCTACCACATTGAGAAATGGCAATGACTAGAATAAATCAAGCATATTTTACATAAAGACATATACAATCTAAGGGGA
Organism: Cryptomeria japonica; assembly: GCF_030272615.1. NCBI lineage: Eukaryota > Viridiplantae > Streptophyta > Pinopsida > Cupressales > Cupressaceae > Cryptomeria > Cryptomeria japonica. The sequence goes on along the minus strand of NC_081414.1, from coordinate 357,636,880 downwards.
AGATTACCCTACATTCTCGGGGTAGCAGAATTTCATCCCCAATAATCTCCTTGATGCTGCATGTAAATTGATAACAGTGCCTTTTGAAGATTCCTCCCAATTGTTTTTCATTAATGTGCCCAACAAATGGTAATTCCCACTCCTTGATCGGGAAGAAGAGACAATAGTTTCTAGTTTGGTATTCCATGTGAGCAAGATGACACCCACTACACAATATCAACACACCCCTTAGTTTGCCTTCGTCCTCAAAAGAGCCTTGAACCCTCATGATCAAATTGATGAAGCAAACTTTGGAACTAAAAATGCGAAGTGTGAGGTGAAAGGAAGCATGGTGAGGAATAAAAAGCTTTCTACATGCATTCCAAAGTCATTAATTCTCCCACACATCACCCACCACAACCAGGCACATAGTATGGAAGTATGATGTTATTGTTTTCTAGTTTAGTAAGTGTAAGGTAGAGTTATTAAATATTGTTTGTATAGACATCTCCGCCAACTCATTTTTTACAATGTTATTATAAGTTTTAAGTATCAAATTAATGATTATGGAGACATAAGGATTTGTATTTAGACAACATCACTGATCATTTCAAATCTAAGTAATGATTATTGTGAAAAGCTTACACACATGCTACAACTGCCACCAACCTAGCAAATTAAAGAATAAGTTCAAGGGAATTGGCGTGCAGATTGTCTAGGTTAAATATGAAATTAATGAGAATGTGTGTAATAAAACATTACTTGTGTTAAAATTTAGGCTCTTAAAAGTGAAAAATTCATTCTTTTTCTGTAATCAAGTTTGAACATTCAGAGTGGTAGAAGTATTCTTTTAAAAGTTGTAAAGCTAAAAATGGGGACCAAAAGAAAAATAGAGCCAATGAATTTTAGTTTAGACCCTCAGATTGAGAGACTATTAGAATAAATAGGATGGCTAAATTTAATAAGAATGTATGAGAGTTTTGAGCTGGATATGGTGGAGGAATCCATAAGAAATTTCCATGTAAATGTTACTAGAGTCAGTGGACAAGTCATATAAGTCACCCCTTAAGTTATCAGTGAATTATAAGGGATTCCAATAGAAGGAGAGTTGGTAAATAAAGGGCACATTAATTTTGATGAGATGATCAATGCATTCAATGAGGGAAATGAACAACGACCTGAGTTGCAGGTCCATAAAGGAAGCACCAAGGGAGTAAGAAGAAATAGCAGGTCCATAAAGATAGGGATGAGATTCAGACCACCATTGATCCTAGTGCCATCACCAAGGTTGAATGCACCTGATAGCTTTGCAAGAGAAATTCTAACAGTCTGGACAGAGAGAGTAGAGGAATACAATGGATATGTTCCTCCCAAGGCTTATCATGAGTATAATTTCCAACGTCTCGATCTAGTCCTTTGGATTGAAGCATAGAATGAGAATCTACTAGATCTACCACCATGAGTACACGGTTCATAGTAGGAGGGGGAGGATGATGACCTCCTGAATGTGATATTTTTAATTATAATTTATGCTTAAAAACTCTTAATATTTTATTAATTAATATGCTTGGCGCTAGACAATATGCATGCATGTTTACTTCTTTTGCATTTAAATAATCTACTAACTAGAGAATATATATTAGAAATAGTATTTTGTGTTAAATGTATTACTTTATGAATAATTAATGAAGAAACAACAAATCCTTTTATTTTTTAAATTTTTTTTTAAGGTGAAAGTAGCAAGCCACTATATATATTAATATTAATATTAAAAATTGGTTCAAAGGATCATTAGGGAAAGAACAAGTTAAAGAAAACCCTAAATCCTTTCCCTTTTACAATATTTAGAAAATAGACTATACAATAGAAAATGATAGCTCAAAATGGAGATGAAATACACATATCTCCAATCCACCTAAGTAGTGTCCAGACCAATGTTAGAGCGTAATACAAAATGGTCTTAATACATAAGCTAAATACCTTAACTATTTACCAATATACAATATCACATTGATAATAGGACCAAAATTAAGTAAGCCCATTATATTCTAACTATGAGCATACTTCTCAAATGGAGAACAAACCATCAAACCAGTAAAGTGAAATGAATGGAAATTTGCCAAAAAACTTGACTCCAACACACTATGCTCAATTATGCTACAAATACCAAGAACATGGCACATCTCTTCATCATAGTGGAACAAAACTAACACTTCAGAATCACTCATGCTATATGCTTCAAGCTCTGTTCCACATTGCAGACCAGAAGAACAAAAAGCAAAAAACTTGATGAAAGGACAAAATTGTTGCATAATACTTTAATACCCATCTGCCAATTCTTGTTAAAGTCCATCCCAAAATCCACAAGATGCAAACAAAAATTTGACCTTCAAAACAATTCATTCCTCCATAGGAGAGCGTAATTCCTCCACAACTTCCTCCACATTCTCCGAAATTACTTCTAAACTAGCATTCGAATCCCTCTAACTAGATGAAGACCCCAGCTGGAAATGTGCAGATGACTTATGAATATCTTCCCATAGGGAAGAAGAAGACCCAATGAAGTACTCTAAAAATTGTGAAAGATAAACTCAAATAGCAACTCTGTACATAACATGACTTGTGGCACATGCGAGTGACCTTTTCTCCTCATCATTGCAGATTACAAGCTATAGTTTCGTACCACCCACAACTTAACTTCATTAATGGGTAATCATGAATTGGTAGTATTTAATCTCTTATAAAATTGACCACTTTGAGCAATCATGAAAAAAAAAATGGTACTCCAATAAGTACGACTACCATATCACACCTCAGACACCAACTTGTGAACAATCACGTTGCCCAGTTGACTAAAACTATTGCAAACTGCCTCCCATGCCAGCTCAAACAAATTTTGTTGCCTCATCATATCTCAAGGGCCCACAGTCATGTAATCACTCTATTGAATCTCTATCTTCCTATCTCCTGACCTAATTCAAAAAATCTAAAGTGTCAAGAATATCCATCATAAATCAATGTTGTCCAAATTGATGAGATGTGCCAATTCTGGAAAATCAGACACCGAAATGTTAGAGCAAGTAGAATCCAAATTAATATTGTTGTTGCTCCAATTTGCTAACAGATCTGTGACTCTATTCCCCTCCCTGTAAGTATGTGATATGTGACAAACCTCAAATGAATCTAACAAACTCCAAATTTGATTCAAAACATACTTGATTTTCCAAATGCTTGTATGCCTATGGATGCATGCATTGATGACCACAACAAAATCTCCCTTAATATGGACTTTATTAGCTCCAAAATTCTTCATAATTAGCAAACTAGATAATAGTGCCTGAGCTTCAGCCATATTATTAGTACTTGATGACAAGGAATTAGATTTGAAAGCAACTATCTCCCCCAAGTGATCCCTTAAACAAATACCAATACCCGAATCCCCTGGATTTCCCTTTGATGAACAATCAAAATTGATTTTTACAAAATCCACCAAGGGAGGAAACCATCTTACATAAGATCTATCAACTGGATTCTTTGTCACTGCCGGATCCATGAAAGGAGGGACTGATATATACCTCCATTCCTTGATTAGAATATTGTCCCATTGCGTAAAGTTATAATTGTTGGTCTTATCTCTCACACAAGCATTAACTAGCTCTGATATAGATTTGTCTAGGCCATGAAGTATCTTTTCCATTGGAGAACTATCTTTTCTAAAAATCCACTTATTACATTCCCGCCATATTGCCCAGATAATCAAAGCTGGAGAGGACTTCCATATACACACAAAATAGGAATTAGGAAATAGAATGGGCCATGCTTGAAACATATCCCATAGAGAATTTGGGAGAGGCATCGATATATGCAACTTATTTATCACAAAAGTCCAACTTTGGTAAGCAAATGAACATCTAATAAATAGATGATCTACATCCTCAAATTATTCCTTACATAGAACACATTGAAAGGGTTTTGCAATGTTGAGTTTCTCAAGTCTATCACTTGTCAAAATTCTCTTCCTAAGTGCAAGCCAAGCAAAGCAACCTGCCTTGGGCAAAAAATCACTATTCCAACAAAGAGAAAATGCTGGCTACTTAACTTCTTGCAATTCCATTTGTCTCAGAGCCCTATAACCTACTCTTATAGAATATTCTCCATTAGGGGAGGGGCCCAAATTAGATCATCATTCTTGTTAGTTATAAAAACCCTTCTTTCAGATAACAACTTATGAAAGCATTGTTTTTGTTATGCTAAAATGGGTAGAGAAAAAGGGTCTCACGAAATTGCCATGCCTAAAAATCTCTCAACAACACTCACATAATCTATTAAAAAAGATCCCCTTTTATCCTTAATAATTGGAATAACATCTGCCACTACATTATTAAACATAAGAGGACACATACCATTCCATGAATCCTCCCAAAACTTAACCATCTCTCCATTATTTACTTCCCAGGAAATATAATTTGTAATTACCTCCCTAGAAGATATCAAGAAATTCCACATAGCTGATCCACTTGGAGGGTCCGAGACTATTAAAATTCTCATATGATTACTAGAATCCAAGTACTTCTCTTGCATAATTCTGCACCATTTACTTTCTGAATTCCTAAATATCTGCCAAACTAATTTGGCCCCAAAAGTAATGTTTCTCTTGTTCATTTCATGAAGACCAATCCCCCCAACTCCTTTATCACATGCCATATCTTTTAAGGATATTAATGGATTTTTTCTCTCCTCTATCATATTGTTATTTCATAGAAAATCCTTGATTAATTTTCCAATTTGATTAATGATACCAGCTAGAGCTTTAAGGACTGACATGTAGTAATTAGGAATACTAGCCAAAACTGATTTAATTAGCAAAATTCTTCCAGATACTGACAACCATCAAAATTTCCATGAGAAAATCCTACTTCAAATCTTCTCAATAATTGATTTCCAATAGGAAGTTTCATTATCTCCAACAAATAAAGGAATACCAAGGTATAATGAAGGGAGCATTTCTTGAGGGAAGCCCAGGATACTAACCAGCTTCCTAGAAATAACTTCATTAGTATAAAATAAGTAAACCTTATACTTGTGAGCATTTACCCTTTGCCCTGAAACTTCTATGTAAAAATCCAAGGTTTTCTTGATTTCCTTGGCTTCTTGAATATTTTCCTTACCAAATAGTAATGTGTCATCTGCAAATAAAGAATGAGTAACTGCAAAAGACGTACCTTCAATATGAATCCCTGCCCACTTTTGTTGGTCCTATCTAAATTTTATTATTTTGTTAAAAGCCTCTGCCATAATTATAAAAAAAGAGGGAGATAATAGATCACCTCTTTGTTTATAATCCCCCCCCCCCTTTCTCCTTCCATGCCATGATCTCTATCTAATGGGGTTCTTCATGGTTTGGCCCCTGTGGCTTCTTTTCTAGAATGGTGGGTGGAGGAGTTTGGTGTGGAGGAAGGAGTGGAGGTTGTGGTAGTGATGGAGGCATTTTGGGTGGGTCTCCCTATGGATTGGTTCCCATTTTCTGTGGTCCCTTCTCAGGCTTCCTACCTAGTTTTGCAGTGTAGGTTTTTTGTGGCCTCTGTTTTTGGTCATCAGGGGTGTGTAGTGTCTCCTATCTATGGCCTTTTTTCTACTCTCTCTAGTGGTTGGTATTCTCCTGCTTGTGTCTGGGAAGGTGTCTGAGAAGATCTGGGACCCTGGCGGATCTCTTGTGGAGAGGCTCTTTTGTTGTATTGTGTTCTCTCCTTCTCTCCGTGCTGAGGATTTATTGCAGATCTGGACCAAGGTTCTCTGGTTTTCCGAAGGAGTTTCTTTTTTTGGTTCTTCTATGTTGGGCTACTCTCCTATTGAGGTGGAAAGTCTTCTTTGGTGTGATCCTTTGAGAGGGGTTTCTTGGCTCTTGTTCTTTTCCCCTCCTTGTCTGTTAGAGGTGACCCTATTTTCTATGGAGGTGGAAATTTGCTGGAGGGGAAAGGACTGGTTTCTGCTTGCTACTAGAGAGCTATGGTTGTTGTCTTTCTTCCTCATTCTTCATCTTGTAGAGGTGGAGATCTTTCCTATTAAGTTGGAGAGATGGAATGTTGGGGATTTTTGACTTTTGGTGCTCCTCTTGCTGCTAGCTATGGCTACTTGTTTCTTCTCTCAAAGGTGTCTCCTTGGGTGGGTCTGGAAGTTCTTTTTCCCAGACTCCCAGCTAGTCTCTTAGCTTGGATCCTTTTTGTTGTATCATGGTTTTGCCTTCTTCCTTCTAGTTTTTGGGGTCTTTTATCCCCCTTTTTCTAGTTGTGGGTTCCTAGATTATCCCACAGGCAGGCCGGTTGTGAATAGTTTTAAAGGGCCCAGCCCATCTTTCTGCTATCTTTGGTTAAGGGAAAGTCTTGTGTTTGGTGTTCTGAGCTCTTCATTTAAGGTTGAGGGTGCCTGGCAAAACCCTTGGTTGCTGGTTTTGGGTACCATTTTAAAACCTAGTTTGAAGGTTGAGGGAGCCTCTCAAAACCCTTACTGGCCAGATTCAAATTGTATGAATATCTGCTATGATTTGGTGTTGTTAATGAAGGTTAGAGGTACCTTTCAAAACCCTGAAAGTTGGATGAGGGTGCTTGTTATATCCTCAATAATTACTCTTTTGTGCTATAGTTTGGTGTTGTAGCTTTGTTTGTTGTGGAGTGGCTATGCTGGGGTTTGCTGGTGTTAGTCATCTTTGCTGGGTTTTGGCTACGGTTTTTCATTATTTATTTCTTTTAGTAGCCTGCTTTGTAGGGTTCTAGATCTCGGTAAAATCTATTGGGTTTCGGGTCCCTCCAAAACTTGTTGTACGGGGATTCTGGTCCCCTCAAAACCTATTTTCCCTTAATCAAAAATAGATCACCTTGTCTCACACCTTGTGTAGATGGAAATAAGCCTAATGGATCTCCATTAATTATAATAGAAAAGAAAGCACCTAAAATGCAATCCATTATCCATTTGCACCATTTAAAGGCAAATCCAAACTTCTGGAGTACTTTAAGAAGAAACAACCAATTTAACTTGTCATAAGCCTTAATCATATCTAACTTAATCATCAAGGTTGATGTCTAATTTGATGTGATAGAATGGAGAACCTCATATGCTACTATAGTCCCTTCCATTATTTCTTTACCTAGAACAAAACCCCCTTGCTCTGGAGATATAATTTTAGTTAGAATGTGTTGTAGCCTCAAATAAATTGCTTTGATGAATATCTTGTATACCGTATTGCACAAAGATATGGGCTAGAAATCTACAAATATTTTAGGTGTTTTAACTTTTGGAATAAGGGCGATGTTCATGGTATTGAAGTTCCTAAGCATTGAGCCACTTTTTCTGGACTCCTCTAGGGATGCCAAGAGATCAAAACTGATCACAACCCATTTAAAAAAAAATAGTGCTGTAAACCCATCCAAACCCGGTGCTTTGTCAGAAGGTAAAGAGAACACAACCTTTTGTAATTCCTTAATGGTAAAAGGAGAAAACAAACTATTATTGTCTTTTGTGGTCATCAATGTAGGTATTGCATCAAGTAATTCTTGTTCATGATCTTGTGAAGGGGAGGGAGCTGATGGTGGAGCCAATATGTTATTGAAAAAACTAACCCCCTCATTCTGAATACTGAGAAAATTTTTCAACACTACACCTGTAGAGGCCTCCTCAATCTCAAATATAGTGTTAACCGCCCTTCTCTATTTGGCTGACATGTGGAAAAATTTTGTGTTTTTATCTCCCTCGCTAAGCTAAAGTTCCCTTGATCTATGCCTCCAATATTCTTCTTCCCCATTACACAACTCTTCTCAGTCTTCTTGTAAATCTTTTGGCTTCTTCAAAGTTTCTGAATCCAAGCCATATGCTATAATCTACTCATTAATTTCCTCTAGCTACTTTCCCACACACTCTTTTTGATGAAATATGTTTTTAAAAACATGCTTATTCCAATGTTTTATCTTCCCTTTGACATATTTCTTATGGAATTGGAACATTTTTGTACCTTCATAATACGAATAACTCACCCACCACTGCCTTAATAAAGGTAGAAAACGTGGATGCCTAAATCACATATGTTCAAACTTAAATGCAAATTTGTGCTTAGTGACTGAAGAAGAGGCCTTAATTAAACTTAGAAGATCTGGGAAGTGATCCGAGGCTGTATAAGCAAGAATATCAGATGTGAAGTAATTGTTCTGCAATTTCCAACTAAAAGAAACAAGAAATCTATCTAACCGTTCAACAATCTGAAGGAACCCAACTCTCCTGTTAGTCCAAGTAAACACACCATTCTGAGAAACTATATCCAATAGCTCATTGTCATTTATGAAAGCTACAAAGTCCACTATTGTTTTAACCGGGGGACATATACCTCATTTCTTTTCTTCGAAAGAAGTTCGCATTAAAGTCTCCACCCAAAATAATGTTTTGATCCCCATATCTCTGAATAAGATATGTGAGTTGTGACCAAACCTGCTACTTGTCAGTGGTTAAAGTAGGGCCATATACATTCATGACCACAAAAGAAAGTTCAAAATGCTGAAATGTTAAAATTTGCCAATTAGATCTCTGTTCCACAATCTGCACTATAACTATTTTTGGATTCCACAAAGCTATGAGGCCACCTGATGCACCAACACCTTGACTATGAACTAAATGCCAATTAGACCATTTGTGAACTATTTTGTGAAAATTCTCATTAGATAAATTTGTTTCCTGTAACAATATTATATCTTCCTGTGAAGACTCAAGTTGTTGCTTGACTCTCCACCTTTTGTAAGAGGCATTAATGCCTCTAACATTCCATGATATTCACTTCATTACTCCCAAGGAGAACACTTGGTTCTCCTCATTGAGCGTCTTGGGGTTGCAAATTTCTCCTCAATTGTAGTTTGAATGCCAACCTCAATTTCCTCTCTGATTTTTGCATTCTTGGATTTCCTCCCTCTAGGTTTAGGCAATTTTATATCTACTTTCACTAGTTTAACTTATGAAGTTTATGAAACAGACAGAATTTGAGAAAAAAACAAAATTCTCCTTTAATGCAGACTTTGTCACAACCTCCTTATCCTTCAAATTTTGCAAAGTAGAATTGGAATTCATTTTAGTAATAAATTGTATCTGTTGACCCTTATACACATTATCTTTAGGCACATCATGAAGACTAACTTCTTGATCAATACATAGCTCCTGCAACCTAGGTGATGTAAGGTCCAACTGTTGGTTACTTTGAAGGTGAGGAGTAGTACAATCTGCATACTTGCCATAAAACTCTTCCACAACAATTTCATCTACCCATTGAGATGCAACCGATACTGCAAGCTGATCTGCCATTAATTTTAATTCCTCTTCAGATTTCCTAGATCTTGATATTGGCTACATAATATTAACTAGAGAATTCTGAACCATCAACTCACATAGCATGATATGAGTACTCAAATGATCCATAGAAGAAATAGTTGGTATATTAGACTGGTTCATAACATACTTAGCCCCCACTAATTTTTTTTTCATTTCCCTTAGTAAACCATGCAAGTTGTCTCCATATATAGAATAGGATACTGTAGAATTGGAATTAGAGACCATATTAAATTTAAGAGTGACTTCTTACAATACCATTTTGTTTTGATCCAAAACACAACCGAATTCATATTTTGATCTTTATGCTATATTCAAATGACACAATCCCTTGGAAACCTCCTTTCTTTTACTGCAACATGCATCCCTAAGTAAACATAGCCGAGTTGATCGATCTACTATACTCTTATGATTTTCTTCTTGTGACCTATCTTGTTGATACAAACTACAACTAAAAGGGTCTTTAACAGGATCTTTATATAAATATATCTCCTTCTGCTCTATGACCTGACATTGATAAGTATAATGGCCCAAAAATTCTTCATGAATCTGAATAGAATTTGCATCTTGGATCTCAATTACTTGATTCCACACACCACATTTAGAATGAATTTCCATTTTGGATGGAAAAGGTTTCAATAGACTCAATAATACACAAACTCTAATTGGCTGACTTTGTCTGTTGCCCTAAAAATGCATGTTATAAGTGGCTAGGATGCTTAAGGCTTAAGGCATAGAGAGGTTTATGTACTATTTTTGCTAGATAATAAGAAAGATAGGATGATTGTGTATGGTGGACGTAAACCATTATGGGTGAACCACGTTAAATCTTTGTGTTATCTATGTCCTATTTTATTCCTTTATCTTTTGTATTTAGATCTGCATATAATTGTTAGTTCATATTTGCTTCAAATTTGCTTGAAACCCTAACAATTGGTATCAGAGCGAGTTTTTCTGTAAATTGGCAGGACTTTTAGATTTGAGTGGGAGCAATGGAGGATTCCAAATTCAAGGTCGAAAGAATTATCAGTTATGGAAAATGCAGATGGAGGATTACTTGTATCAAAAGGATTTGTGGTGGCTTTTGGAAGGAAAAGCAAAGAAAGCGACCACAATGTCAGATGAAGAGTGGGACATTTTAGATAGAAAGGCACTGGGATCCATTCGATTGTGCTTTGCACTGTCTGTAGCTTTCAATATAATAGAAGCAAAAATGATTGTAGATTTGATGGTGACATTGGCTAAGTTGTATGAGAAACCCTCGGCTACGAATAAGGTATTTCTATGAAGCGTTTGTTTAATTTGAAAATGAGTGAGGGAGGATCTATAGCAGAGCACTTAAATGAATTTAATATAATTACCAGTCAATTATCTTCAGTAAAAATTACTTTTGTAGAAGAGGTTAGGGCTCTCTTGATTTTATTTTCTTTGCCAGAAAGCTAGAATAGCTTGGTTATGGCTATAAGTAACTCTGTCTCTGGTAAAAATACTTTTGTATTTGATGATATTGTTGGCGTTATCCTAAGCGAGGAAATGAAAAGGAAAAGCATAGGTGAGACTCCAACATCATCAAGTAGTGTTTTGAATGTGGAGAACAGAGGAAGATCAAAGGAAAGAGGAAAAGGCCCCGAGAATGAGAAGTCACGAGGGAAGTCAAAGAAAGGACGCTCTCAATCTAGAGGAAAGAAAGATTGTTGGTACTGCGGAAAGCCTAGTCATCTAAATAAAGACATTTGGTCTCAAAAAAACAAAGGAGACAAAAATGAAAATGATAGTAATGAAGCTAATATTGCAAGCAATACTTTACAAGATGCTTTAATCTTATGTTTGGATAATGTTAATGATTCCTGGGTAATAAATTCTGGGGCTTCATTTCATGCTACACCCCATAGAAAATATTTTCTAGATTATGTTCAAGGTGATTTTGGATAGGTATATTTGGGTGATGATGAGCCCTGTCAAATTGTTGGAAAAGGAAAGATAAAGATCAAGTTACAGAATGGAAATGACTAGTTTCTGTAGGAGGTAAGACATGTTCCTAATTTAAGAAGAAATTTAATTTCTGTAGGGCAACTAGGTAGTGAAGGTTGCATAGTTACCTTCTTAGATAGTATCTGGAAGGTGACTAAAGGATCATTAGTAGTAGCTAAAGGTGCAGAGGTAGGCACATTATATCTGTGTATTAGTAACACTTACTCTACCCTAGTTACTACAGATAAAGTTACTACAGGGACAACAACAATAGATGTTGCAAGAATAGATTCGATAATGTGGCACCATAGGCTTGGGCACATGAGTGAGAAAGGGATGAAAATCCTTCACTCCAAAAATCTATTGCCAGAACTAAAGAAGATTGATTTAGAGTTTTGTTAAAACTATGTTTATGGTAAATAGAAAATAGTCAGATTTCTCAAGGTTGGAAAAGAGAAGAAGAGTGAGAAGTTAGAGCTTGTGCATTCAGATGTATGGGGACCAGCTCAGGTATCATCTCTTGGTGGCTCTTGTTATTATGTTATTTTTATTGATGACTCAACCAGAAAAACATGGGTATATTTCCTAAACCAAAATTAAATGTTTTTGAAACTTTTAAAAAATGGAAATCTTTGGTTGAAGATGAGACATCAAAAAAGTTGAACTATCTCAAATCGGATAATGGAGGTGAGTATTGCAGCAAGGCATTTGAAGATTACTGCTCCTTAAATGGGTTTCAAAAGTAGAAGATAGTTCCAAGAACTCCACAAGAAAATGGTGTGTCAGAGAGAATGAACAGGACTATCATGGAGTGCGTGAGGAGCATGAGATTGCATGCTGGATTGCCCTTACATTGTCGGGTAGATGTTGTACATATTGCCGTCTATTTGATAAATAGAGGACCTTCAACCCCTTTGGATGGTGGTATTCCAAAGGAGGCATGGATTGGTAAAAATGTAAATTATTCTTTTCTGAAAACCTTTGGTTGTGAAGTTTTTGTCCATGTTGATAAAGAAAACAGAACCAAGCTTGATGCTAAATCTCAGAAATGTACCTTCATTGGATATGGGATAGATGAATATGGCTATCGGTTATGGGATTTTGAAAATAAGAAAATAATTAGAAGTAGACATGTTATATTCAATGAGAAGGTTATGTATAAAAAACAAATGTAGGAAAAGAAGCATGAACATGACAAACAAGAATATGTGGTGTTGGATGAGATTCTTGAAAATGAAATGCCACAGGTACTTGATGCTCAACAACAACAGATTGTCCCACAAACTCCTACAAGTGTTAGACGTTCTATGAGGTCAAGTAGACCCCCTGAAAGATTTTCTCCTTCTTTGTATTCTATTTTATTAACTAGTTCTGGTGAACCAAAAGAATATGAAGAAGCAATGCAGGTGGATGCCAAACAACAGTGGGAGCTAGGCATGAAAGAGGAGATGGACTCCTTGATGAAAAATAAGACTTGGGACTTAGTCCCTTTACCCTCAGAAAAAAGAGCCTTGCCTAGCAAATGGGTTTATTAGTTGAAGGAGGAGGAAGGAGGTCAGAAAACATATAAGGCCAGACTTGTGGTAAAAAGTTTTGCATAGAAAAGGGTATAGATTATGATGAAATATTTTCTCCAGTTGTAAAAATGACTTCAATTAGAACTGTACTTAGTCTTGTGGCTGCAGATGATTTACATCTTGAACAATTAGATGTCAAAATAGCTTTTCTCCATGAAGATTTGGAGGAGGAAATTTACATGTTGCAACCACAGGGATATGAGGTCAAAGGTAAGGAGAACTTGGTGTGCAGGTTGAAGAAAAGTTTGTATGGCCTAAAGCAAGCACCCCGACAATGGTATTTAAAATTTGATAGTTTCATGGCTGAATACGGTTATCATAGATGCCATTTTGATCATTGTGTATATTTTAAGAGATTGGATAATGACAATTATATTTGAAGAGGGGAAAAGCTAACAAGGTGGATTAGTGGTGGTTAGCATACAAATCAAACACTAAAAGCATAAGAACATGAAACATGCATAAAACCACATAAAAATATGAAAATAATGCTTATACCTTGCTACCTTTACCTCTCCCTCGGATTGAGCTTGATGAAGTGAAGGCGCCCCTCGATGATGCTCCACTTGATATGCTCCTTGCTTGATTTTGGATGTGGAATGCTCTCCTGTGTGCTCAACAAGATAGATTGATGGATTATTGGATTGTTGGATTGTTGGATTTGGGAGAGGATTAGAAGATGATGAGAGAAGAAATGGCAGCATGAGGATGCATGAGAAGTTGATCTGATTTGTGAAGAGAATTGGCTCCAATTTATAGATTGGAGAAGGCTAATGGAGGGCCAAGATTGATTTGATTATGAAGGGTCAAGATTGATTTGAGATAGAAGGCATGGATCAAGGGTGCCTTGGGAAAATAAACATGAATATAAAATTCCTTTGGAAAAAGGGGGGAGAAATTTGAATTTCAAACTTAAGGAATTAAAAATTCCAAAATAAGGATGCATTGAAGGATTCAAAGAAATTTGAATTTCTTTGAGAGATTAAAAGTTGATGTGACATGAGTGGGAATTAAAAATTGGAGAATAATGATAAGCATGATTATGAGAGATTCAAGAAGGATTAATTAGGTTGAGTGGGTCTAGGAAAAGTGATTTGTGGGAATCACATGACCAGGTTAATTAATTAGAATTAATTAACTGAGTGGGTTTTAGAGGAAATAATTATTGGAGGGGACTTTAGAAGAATAGGGGAAATTAATTTATTTGATAAATTAATTATTGGACTATAGTGATAGGATTAATTAAATTAGATTTAATTGATTCTAAGAGGAATAAGGATAACACAATTAAATTAATTAACTATGTTGATAGGCTTAAATTAATAAAATATTAATTTTAGGTGTCAACATTTTGCCCCTCTTTGATATAGCATCGTAAAATGATGTTATATCAAAGAAGAATAAAACATAGTGGAAGAAAAGGATAAAGACTAGTAGCATGATGCCCCAGTCATGAGATGAAGAAAAAAGATAAGGACTACTAGCATGATGCCCCAGTCATGGGATGAGGAATAATGATAAGTAGGAAGGATGACAAGGAAGCAAAGGTATGCCCCCTTGAGAGGACATGCGAGTTTCAAGAACACAGGTGTGCTCTCGAAAGGAATTAGAAGAATAAGTGATGAAGGATGAAGATAATGAAAGAGGGAAGTAGGATGAGTTGGAGTGTTGTGAATGAAATGAGACAAATAAAGGATAAATGGATTGGATTTCTTGTTGAGCAAGTATAGAGAGAACACCTAGATTTGATATTGCCATGGATAGTCTACACCACTGATTATAAGAACTAGGATGATATGAAGATCTGAGGCATGGATTGACGCTTAGTCAAACTGGAATGCCTTGCACACAATCATGCAAGTGTTGATAAACACTAATGCAAGGTTGTTGGTTCATACAAGGAAGACCTTCGAACATACCATGCCATGAAAACTATGCCCCATTATACACCAACCAAGACATACCAAGATATAGGATGATCAAGGCAGTCCTGAACAAGTATAGTCTTGGGACACAAGATGAATACAAAGTGAAAAGCTTAAGCATACAAACAACCTGCACATGACCAACTGATATCTCTTGCTAAGAGTAGGACATGGATTTGGATAAGCTTCTGGACTAGGGAAGGATGCATCTCGATGGGTAGTGTGATGGATTGATTGATGGATGACAAAAGACAAGTTGGATGTGCAAGATGATGAGAGGATTGCTGCTTTTGATTTGATTAGCATAGTATGGATGGGTGCTTGGATTAGGCACAAGTCAAGGTGAGCTCAAGTAGATGGGGAAAGCTTAGTTTGATGGATTGGATAGGATTAGAAGAAGGATAAATGATTAAATAGGATGAAAAGGGGGATGGATGATTGAATAGGATTGGATTGAGGATGGGATTAATGATTGAATTGGAGGAGATGGAGAATATGATTGAATAAGATAGGTTTGGATTAGAAATTGATGGATAGGATTTGATTGAATGGAACCAATGACAAGGGAGAACCAAGGATAGGTAAAAGGATGGATGTAAGGAGGGAGTTATTGTTTGGATCGGAGATATGTGGATGGATATGGATAAGAAATGGAGGAATAAAGGATGGAGAGTAGGGTGATGGAGACCCAAGGACCATGTTGCAAAGGAAGGCAATGCCCCACACTAGAGGTAGTGGAATTAAGGATGCAAGGATGGTGGATAAATATGTATGAGGTGGGAAGATAACGTGTAATGGATATGGATGGTAGAGGATTAAGGTGATTAAGGCTTGAATGCTCCAAAGCATACATCCATGATTATTTTGCCTCTTATATGATCAAGATGAAATATACGAATGGAGGTTTTATTTTGATAGAATGACGGATATGAGATGGAGGATATGGATAGGATAGTCAAGATCAAAGATAGGAAAGGAGAATGGACTTAGATATGATGTAGATGGATGGGAGGATTGTGTGGATGAAGATTTCCCCCCAAGTGTAGAGTGAAAGGGGATGAGGGGATTACACATGACGCTTGTTTGCCAACTTTTCATCATGGTACTTACCCAAGGTGCCACAAGAAGTGGTTTTCACCATTGGATGAAATGATTTTTTCTTTACTTTTTTTGGATTTTTTTTTTTTGTACTTTTTCTTGATTTTTTGAATTTTTGAATATTTGGAATAGTTTGGATAGATAAGGATGAGGATGAGTGGATATGGAAGATAGTGGATGCATGAAGGAGGAAGGGAAGACTCAAGCATATAGTTCCATAGATGGTATCCCTTAGTATTTCTTTGAACTAGAGGTATGCTCATAGATGTCGGTAATAATAATTGGGGAGATGAAATGGATAGGGGATGAATGATAAGGATTTGGAAAGGATTGGACTAATGGAATGGGATTGTGAGAAATGGATGGTGGATAATGGATGGGGTTTTGAAGAATTTGTGGAAGATCAACATTGGCACACACCTTGAAGGGTGTTGGAGTAGTGGAGGAAAGGATTTTGGACTATGTGTAGATTTTGGGAAATGAGAACCTAAAATAGAGGAAGGGAGTGATGGAGTTGGGATGGTGGATTTTGGGACATAAGGACCCAAAATGGATTTTGAAGATGGAGGAGTGTTAGATGGAGGATTGGGAGACTTATGAATGGATGGTTCTTTTGGATTAACAAGTTTGGATGCCAATTTTGATTTTTCTTTGGGATGCATTGCTTCTTTGGGAATCCACATAGTTTTTGATTTTTTCTTTTGGGGCCTTTGTGGCCTTTTTGATTTTTCCTTCTTTTGAATCATATTTTTCTTTTGAGCATGTCGTTTTGAGGGGACATGTTGATCCTTTGATTTTTGTGGATTTTGAGCTTTATGCTTTTTAGATTGGGCATCCAAATTGCTTCCAATAGCAACACGATGGGTGCATGAGGATGAAGGATTGATGGATTTTATGGATGGTAAGGTGGAAAGAGAGTGTTGGGAGGAATCCAAGGATGTGTGCCTTTGTTGATCTTGCTTAAGGATTATTTGAGGTGATGGAGTGGTGGATGGAGGGATGTAGGGACCCAATATGGATGGAAGAGATGGAGGATTGAGCATCAAAATATAGGGGCCGAAAATGGATGGAAGGAATGAAGGGTTTAACTTTGGAACATAGGGTCCCAAAATGGATGTGGAAGATGAGGGATAACGGGATTTTGATTTGTATGGAAATTTGTAATTAGGAGGAATAGAGGATGTACCAACATCTTGAGCATTATCTTGAGGACCCTTGTTATTTTGGAAACAAGATGCGAGTCCATTTTGAGGGCGATGAGATGTGGAAGAATGATTAGGATCTTTAGATGGATTGGAATCATGACATGGAGATGAAGGGATACTTTGATCTTGACTAGGGAGGTAATCATGAGGTGGAGTGGGAGGGGTGATTGGATCATGAGATGGAAGAGGATCATGCAACGATAGAGGAATCATATGATCATGAGAGGAAGTTGAGGGAGATGCATCATGAGATGGAGTGGAGAGAGATGCATCATGAGATGGAGTGGAGGGAGATGCATCATGAACAAGCTTTTGGCATGTTTGGAGTTGTGGGGATTGTGTGATGGAAGAAGGTATGGAAGCTTTGATGTGAGTATATGGGGAAATGGGAGTATCATTAAGTGTGGGGGATTGGGATTTGTTTTGAGGTGGAGGTGATTGGGGTGGATGGAGGACTTGAGGAGACTTGGCCACTTTGCTTTGAGGTGAGGTCTTTGTCTCCTTTGCTAGCATGTCTTGGATAAGATTATGGATGATGGATTTGGAGGATGTGAACAATATGGATTTTGGAGGATTAGGATTAGATGGAGAATTGGGATTAGATGGAGGATTGAGATTGGGATTGGGTTTGGGATTGGGATTGGATGGAGGAGTAGGATAATGGATTGGGGAATTACGATTAATGATTGGAGGACTATGGAGTAAAGAATTTGGATGGGGAGTAGAGGTAATGAATGCATTGTAGAAGGATGGGGATTGGGATGTATATGGGGGGGGAGATGGAGGTATACTTATTTGATTAGAGGAGTATGTGGATGAGGGGTAAATGGAGATATGGATGGGGAATAAGATGGAGATATGGATGGGGGATAAGATGGATTTCCCTTGTTGAAGGTAGAGGAAGGATAAGAAATATGGTATAAATTGGGATTGGGTATAATGTGTTGAGGTGGGATGGATGAAGGTATGATGGGAGAGTGGGAGATTATGGGATTAACTTGGTAGGTAGGTTCATGAATTTCCATGAGCAGCTTCTCATACCAAGCTTTGAAATTTTGGGTAGTCATGTTGAGAGTGAAGGATTAGATTGGAATTGAGAAAGATTATGAAGATGATGTTAAATGAAGATGAGGATTTGGATTTGGCTTGGAATGATGATGGATTAGATTTTATTAGGTTTGGATTGGATTGGATTTGATTTGTATTGGAATTGGTTCAATTGGATTGGTCCTTGGATTAGGACTTGGTTTGATTAGATTGGTCCTTGGATTAGGACTTGATTTGATTGGATTAGTTGATTGATTGAATGGATTGGATTGAGTTGGTTTTGATTTGAATTGAATGGATTTGATTGGATTTGATTGAATTGAATTGGGTTGGATTAGGTTGGATTTGATTGGATTTGGTTTGATTGGATTGGATTGGATTGGATTAGTCCTTGGATTAGGACTTGATTAGATTTGGATTAGATTTGGATTTGGATTTGGATTTGGATTTGGATTTGATTGAATTGGATTAGGTTGAATTAGATTAGGAAGATGGATGGATTTGATTGATTGGAATTTTGGAGATTTGATTGGACTAGAGGAAGAATGAATATTAGTTGAGGAAGGATGATTGTTTGAATGGATGAAAGTGGATTGTGGATTGAAGAATTTCTTGGATAGATTTGATGATGGCAAGATGGAATTTGGAAAGAGGGATGGTTGATTGATTGTGCGGGGATGTACTTGGCAAGAGATGTCAAGTAAAGAAAACACAATGGCCAAAATAAGTTAGACTCAAAAGACACTCATGCTCCTTCACAACATATCCTATGGCAAGAAAAGACAATAGTCAATGGATCCCAATTGGTTTCCCAGCTACGCTTACCCAGAGCGGACACTTAGATGCTTGACCCCACTAGCTCCCCTCCACGACACTCACTTCTCAGGGCAGCCAAGCATCAATTCCCATGAAAAATCCTCATGGCGAATTTTGTGTCTCTACTAAGGGCTGTAAAAATATGGGTGGCTTCGAAGGTCCAACCTCCCGCACCAATGACGAGAAGGTTTTTGGCCACTATGAACAAGGTGTTTAGTAAGTCTTCCAGTTAGGAGCTACCCTTCGAAGTTGCGCAAGCGCAATTGAGGCCTATAGCCCAACGAAGCACCAAGAAATTTGTAGTCACGCAAGCATGACTGAGATCTCTAGGATCCTACTAAGCACCCAATGTGAGAGTGAACTCTCATATAGCCCCAACCATTGACCCTTTCATAGTCAATGGCCTATTTATTATAGTGAGTTGGGAACCCCAGGTCCAGGTGTACTCACTTGGGTCATTCCTCTCTTACCTTCTCAAAGAACAAGTTGGGAGGGCAAGCCTGCTAAGGGTAAGCATGCAATCAAACAAGAAAAGGTTCGAGGGTCGGGACTTCTGATTGTCTATGTCAACAAGAGCATACTCTCCTACCTCTACACTTTTCTCAAACACAAAAAACAAGAGTTCTTTTACCCCTAATTAAGATCTAGGTGCCTAGAATAAGTGATTAAGAAAAACACAATGTTTGGTCGAATTTCTTTAGGCAACCTGCAAAAAAAGTGGATTAGTAGTTTGAAAATGAAGTCTTCAACAAGCATCCTGCAAAAGGCAACAAAAATGACAAAAATATTTTTTTTTTGATTTTTTGAGACTGAGTAGAAAAACAAGAATAAAATTTTTTCTACTAATGACAAATGTGGATTTGGAGGAAACTTTGATGGGTAAATGGGGTTTGACTAGGTTTTTGCCGCTTTCCAAGGGATAGGCAAGCATAAAATGGGGATTTTGGAGGAGAGATGAAGGAATGGAAACATTTGTCCAAGAGGGACAAAGAAGCAAAAGTTGGAGATAGACAATATGGAAAAATTTGGAGGTGATTGGATAAAAGTGGAAGGAGCTATGGCAAATCCTAAAGATAGAGGAATGTAGGATTTTGGGCTTCAAAAAGTGAAACTTGGGATAAGGTCCCCAAGGAAGGAAATGTGCAAAATGGAATTGCAGGGGGATCTAGTGGAGTTTTTTTTTTGATTAATTCCTATGGCCGTGTTGATTTGCAAACACTCACACTGATGTGCAGGCGCTTGCGTTAACAGATAGATTATTAAATTAAACATAGTAGATAACAGGAAATGAAAAAATGTAGATGTGCTGATTAGTAGGCGCACACACTAATATGCGGGCGCTCACGCTGATACAACTAGAGTTACCGCCTAAAAATTTCAAATTCAAAATTTTGACAAAAACACTCACGCTGAAGCAGAAACAAAAAAGAAATAGAAATGAGGAGATAGAAGAAAATAGAAGAAGAAGAATACAGAGGAGATAGAAGAATGTTCGTAGTGGTCGCGCTGAAGCTGAGGTGGTTGCGCCAAAACACAGAGCCGCCAATTTTTTTTTTATTTTTCCTGCAGTCGCGTCGAACCTGAGGCACTCGCGCTAATTAACAAGCACTCGTGTTGATTCAGAAATGGTCGTGCTGAAGCGTGAACCTTTCTATCTTTACCTCTCCCTTAGATTGAGCTTGATGAAGTGAAGGCATCCCACTAGGCGTGCTACAATGAAGAGGGGAAAAACCAACAAGGTGGATTAGTGGTGGTTAGCATACAAATCAAACACTAAAAGCATAAGAACATGAAACATGCATAAAACCACATAAAAATATGAAAAATAATGCTTATACCTTGCTATCTTTACCTCTCTCTCAGAGTGAGCTTGTTGAAGTGAAGGTGCCCCTTGATGATGCTCCACTTGATATGCTCCTTGCTTGATTTTGGATGTGGAATGCTCTCCTTTGTGCTCAACAAGATAGATTGATGGATTATTGGATTGTTGGATTTGGGAGAGCATTAGAAGAGGATGAGAGAAGAAATGGCAGCATGAGGATGCATGAGAAGTTGATCTGATTTGTGAAGAGAATTGGCTCCAATTTATAGATTGGAGAAGACCAATGGAAGGCCAAGATTGATTTGATTATGAAGGGTCAAGATTAATTTGAGATAGAAGGCATGGATCAAGGGTGCCTTGGAAAAATAAACACAAATATAAAATTCCTTTGGAAAAAGGGGGGAGAAAATTGAATTTCAAACTTGAGGAATTAAAAATTCCAAAATAAGGATGCATTGAGGGATTCAAAGAAATTTGAATTTTTTTGAAAGATTCAAAGTTGATGTGACATGAGTGGGAATTAAAAATTGGAGAATAATGATAAGCATGATTATGAGAGATTCAAGAAGGATTAATTAGGTTGAGTGGGTTTAGGAAAAGTGATTTGTAGGAATCACATGACTAGGTTAATTAATTAGAATTAATTAACTGAGTGGGTTTTAGAGGAAATAATTATTGGAGGGGACTTTAGAAGAATAGGGGAAATTAATTTATTTGATAAATTAATTATTGGACTATAGTGACAGGATTAATTAAATTAGATTTAATTGATTCTAAGAGGAATAAGGATAACACAATTAAATTAATTAATTATGTTGATAGGCTTAAATTAATTAAATATTAATTTTAGGTGTCTACAATATTATCCTGTTGCTTTATGTTGATGAAATGCTTGTTGCTGGGTCGAACATGCAACATATAAATGCTCTTAAATAGAAATTAGCTAGGTCATTTTCTATGAAGGATTTGGGTGCAGCTAAGCAAATTCTCGGTATGAGGATTACACGAGATAGGAAAAATAGAACCTTGAATTTGTCCCAAGGCGAGTATATAAAGAAGGTGTTGAAAAGATTTAACATGCAGGATGCAAAAGCAGTTAGTACACCTTTGGCTCGTTATTTTAAATTGATTAAGGAGATGTGCCCAAAGGCACAGGAAGAGGTAAATAAAATGTCTAACATCCCATCAGCTATTGGCAGTCTGATGTATGCAATGGTTTGCACAAGGCCAGATATTGCACATGCAGTGGGAGTTGTGAGCAGGTTTATGAGTAATCTGGGTATGGAACATTAGAATGTTGTGAAATGGATTCTTTGGTATTTGAAAGGAACTACTACGAAGGCATTATGTTTCAAAGGATCTAATGCTACTCTGAGTGGATTTGTTGACTCTGATCTGGCAGGTGATATTGATTCATGGAGGAGTACTACAGGGTATGTTTTCACTATAGGGGGAATTGCAGTTAATTGGATTTCTGTTAGAGTAAACTAATTAATTAACTTTACTCTCCTCTTAAGATTTCTCTTTATGCATATTAGTCATTTAATAATTAATATTTAATTATTAAATGCACACACCTTAGGGTTAGGTTTTCCTTTCGGTGTTGATCTCCTTTATAAGGATTGATCTCTTGTATTATTCATTCTTCTTGATTCATTTTTCTCTGATAATAAATCTTTCACTTTGTCAGAGCCAAAACCCTTGTATTTGTTCTCTCTCTTTCTCTATGACAGGTTTCTTGCATGCAGGTTTCTTTGGGTTCTGTGGATTTGTATTTCTCAAATCCTACATGGTATCAGAGCCAGGTCTGCTGCAGCTTTTTCAGACTTTTGAAAGATTTTGAGATCCAGGTTTTGGTTGCATCAGATCTGTGTTTATCTTCTATTTTTTATTTTGGAATAGGGGGTATTTTTTTTGGTGCACTTTGAGCCCAAACGGACCTCACCGTTGAGCTCGTAGCGTCCAAAAACCCCTATTTTCATATAAAATTTGTCCGATTTGGACACCGTTGCTCCAGAAGGCAAAATTTTTTTTTGCCCCAAGGCCGTACGACCCTAGGGCATGTAGCACGAGGCGAAAAATTCAAAAAAAAAATTCAAAAATATAAAAAACATAATTTTTTTGTTTTACGGCGGGCGTAGCTGTTAAAATGTCGCGCCGTCGGTGTGCCGCCCAGCGGCCACTGCCTGGCCTCCGCCGCTGGCGGTAACCATCGGTCACAGCCAGGCAGCCACTGCCATGCCGCTGGCAAAGCCCGCCGCCCGTGCCCCGCCTGCATTCCACCCATCCTCCACTGCCACCCCTGCATCGCCCCTACGTCGCCCCCGTGCCGCCAGCCCCTGCATAAGCTCCTGGTCGCCCAGTGGACTAGGGGCTTATTTTTTTTAAGCCCTTGAGGGCTATAAGGGCCCTTTTGGAGCTATTTTTACACAATCGGGCATAACTCGGTCGTCTGATCTCTATTTTTTGAAAACAAATAGGTGTTGGAAAGCTGTCTCCAAGCCCGTTCTAATGGTGTAGAAATTTTTTCACATTTCTCTAGTTTGATTGCATTTTTTTGCAGTCAAAGTCTGATGAGCCTTTTTGCACTCCGAGGGGCATAACTTGCTCGTTTTTGCTCCATTTTTTGAAAGAGAATAGGCATCAGAAAGGTGGTTCTGTGCTCTTTCCAGATCTATAGTCTATTTCATTAGTAAATTCTTTAGGTGCTCAAAATTTTGTCTCAACCAGTTACCGCTTTCTATCATTTTTTGGCTTTCAGTTTGTCCTGGGGATTAGTTTTTTGCATTGTGGGAGGGTTTTTTTTCTTGCTTTTTGTTATTTACATCAGAAAACTAGAATATACAAACACCTAAACAAAACACAAAAACCCCTTCTACATCTTCTGTCTACTTTTGAAAGACCACTTAATAATAACTAAAACAATTCAGAGCAGTTGAGGCATAGTTCACAGGATGGCCGACAGACCTATTGACTCTCTCTCACCGCATAATTACCACACTTGGAAGGGTCGCATGATGACTCTTCTCCAGTCTCGAGGGTTATGGTCCTGTTTGGATGAGGTTCAGCCTCAGTTGACACATCCTTTTGAGATTATGCAGCACCGGAACAATATGGATTAGGCTATGGGATTGATGGCTTTACATATTTCCAACAGTCTCCAGTTTCATCTTGAGGGTTGTCTCACTCCTCGAGCCATTTGGACCAAGTTTGAGGGACTTTTTAGTACTGTCAATGAGTTCAGAGCTTTGCAGCTTGAGGCAGAGTTAACTTCCTTGGTACCTGATTTATTTCCTTCTATTGAGGACTTTCTGATGAAGTTCAAATAGAAAAGATCTATCTTGTAGAGTTGTGGTAAGACTAAGAATGATACAGAGTGCATTTTCCTGATTCTCTCCAAGCTTCGGGGTCCATTTCAGATCTTCTCTTCGACCTTCTATTCCACCATGGATGCCTTGGGTGCTCGACATGTCATGCCCTCCTTTGAGGTCTTTTGTGATCCTCTAACTCATGAGCAAGCTAAGCTTAAGCAGTTAGATTCACTTTTAGGTTCACAGAACCAAGCATTGGTAGCCCAGTCCTCCAAAGGAAAATAGAAGCAGAAACTGAAGCCTAAGAAAGATTTAGAGGCTAGTGAGAATCCCTCCAAGCCACCACCTAAGTTTGATTCAAAACCACAGTCCAATTCTAAACAGGGCAAATCTTCAAAGTCAGGTGAGTCTTCCTCCAAGACTAAGAAGAAATCTTGTGATCCTTGCAGTTTTTGTGGCAAGGAAGGACATCTCGTTTCTAGGTGTTGGAAACATTTAGAGGCTTCGGAGGAAGCCATGCAGCAACATAATATTAGTGCACCTCAGCCTCCTTCACAGCCCACAGGGAAAGGTCATGCTCTTTCTGCACGAGCATTGTCCTCAGCATCCACTTGGATTCTAGATTCTGGTGCCTCTCACCATATGACACACATAGAGGATTTGGTCACTGCTCTTGCCCCTACAGGCACTAGACATATTGCAGTTGGTGATTTAGCACAACTTTCCGTTCAGGGTTCCGGTACTGTTTCATTGGATAGTGGTTGTCTACAGGATGTACTTTTGGTTCCTGACATTTCGACAAACCTTCTATTTGTTTATCAGATTTGCCACTCTGGCTCTGATAAGACAATTGAGTTCTCACCTCATGATGTGGTTATTCAAGATCTTCATGATCTTGTCTTGGTTGTGGCTACTGGGAGTGTGGATTCTGCATCTCACTTATATAGCTTTGATGGCTTTGAGAGTTCAGAAACTGTTGGTTCCTCTCTTATAGCACATGCAGATTCAGTGAGCAGGCTTTGGCATGAGCGTTTTGGCCATGTCAATTACCGATATCTACAATAGATGAGTACACAGGCACTTGTGATTGGGCTTCCACATATTTCTTGTACTGATGGTGTATGTCATGGTTGTGTCCTTGGCAAACATCATCGAGATCCATTTCCTAAGGGTCGAGCCTCTCATGCTAGGGCAACCCTAGAGTTGGTACATAGTGATCTTATGTCCTTTCCGACTCCTTCCTTTTCAGGGGCCCGTTATGTACTCACTTTTATTGATGACTTCTCCAGACGTACATGGGTTTACTTTCTTAAGTACAAGTCTGATGTCTTTGACTCATTCAAAAAGTTTAAGACATTTGTGGAGAAGCAATCTGGACTTTCTATCAGGAGGATACGCATAGATAATGGGGGGGAGTATGTCAATCAGGCTTTCAGAGATTTTTGCACTGAGCATGGTTTACAGCATCAGTTTACAGTTCCTTATACCCCTCAACAGAATGGTGTTGCTGAGAGAAAGAATAGAACCTTACGGGAGATGGCAAATTGTATGATACAGTCTTGATCTATGAGTTCTTCTTTTTGGGCTGAGGCAGTCAATTGTGCCAATTATATTCAGAATCGGATGCCACATAAGGCATTGCGACATATGACTCCTGAGGAGGCTTGGACCCATGTCAAGCCTGATGTTTCTTCATTCTGAGTTTTTGGTAGTGAGGCTTGGGCATTTATTCCTGATGCTCAGCAGAATGCCATGGAGAGGAAGAGCTGACCACTCATATTTGTTGGCTACTGTGAGGATGTTAAGGCATACAGGTTGTTTGATCTTGATTCCAGAGAGGTCCTGTTTCGACGGGATGTCCAATTTGATGAGTGCTATCCTCAGATGGATTCTCCATCACCAGCTTCTCCCTCATTGCCTACTCCTTCCTCTTCATCTCTTGAGGATTACTTATCTCTTGAGGATGATGTAGATGATGATCCACCATCTCCACCACCCCCAGTTGCTCCATCTTTGTCGAGGTGGGCCCGTGACACTGTTGATGTAGCTAGTTCTTTGGTAGGTGATCCTTCAGATACTCGTCGCACTCATGCTCAGACATCTGGTTCTAGTCTTTTGAGTCATGCCCTTTCAGATGATCCTCAAAACTTTTCAGAGGTGACAGGACACCTTGAGTGGGATAGGGCCATGGATGAGGAGTATTCTTCTTTCATGAAGAATCATACTTGGGATCTTTGTCCTCTTCCTAAGGGAAGAAAGTTGGTTCGGTGCAAGTGGGTGTATCGTACCAAGTATGCTGCAGATGGTTCTATTGACAAGTATAAGGCATGTCTTGTTGCGAAGGGGTTTTCTCAGGTAGAGGGCATTGACTATTCTGAGACCTTTGCCCCTGTCGCCAAGATGAATTCTATATGCCTGGTACTTTCACTTGCAGCTTCATAGGGATGGACAATATTTCAGATGGATGTGAAGAGTGCCTTCTTGCATGGAGACCTACATGAGGAGATCTATATGGAGTAGCCTCAGGGTTTTGTGCAGGACACTTCTTTGGTTTGTAGACTTCGACGTTCATTGTATGGTCTCAAACAAGCCCCCAGGGCTTGGTATGAGAAGATGGACTCCTTCTTGCTTTCCTCACACTTCACATGCTGTCATTATGATCACACAGTCTATATTCAGTTTCAGGAGGGTGATCTTTTGATTCTAGTGCTATATGTCAATGATCTCATCATTACAGGTAGCTCATCCTCCATGATTCAGAGTGTTCAGAGAGCTTTGATGGAGCAATTTGAGATGACAGATCTTGGACTCTTGCACTTCTTTCTGGGTCTACAGGTTATTCAGTCTTCGGATGAGATTTCCATTTTTCAAGAGAAGTATGCTCTTGATATGCTTCAGCGATTTGGCATGCTTGATTGCAAGTCTACCCCCACTCCATTTCAGTCAGGTGTTGTTTTGTCTTCCACTTGCTCTACTCCTTCAGTAGACCCCACTTTATACAGGCAGTTGGTTGGCAGTTTGTTGTACTTGACACATTCTCATCCTGATCTTTCCTTTGCAGTTGGCCTTGTCTCTCAGTTCTCCCATGATCCTCATGAGAGCCATTGGCAAGCAGCCAAATGTATTTTGAGGTACATTCGGGGCACCACTCATTATGGCATTCACTACACTTCAGGATCCCCTCACATCATTGGCTTCACTGACTTCGATTGGGCTGGTGATGTCAATGATCGGAAGTCTACTTCTGGCTTCATTTTTTGCCTCGGTTCTGGTCCTATCACATGGTCTTGCAAGAAGCAATCTGCTATTGCATTATCATCTACAGAGGCTGAGTACCATGTAGCAGTGTTAGCCAGTCAGGAGGTTTTATGGCTTCGGCAGTCGATGATAGAGTTTGGGTTTCCTCCAGATTGTTCCACTATTCTTTGGTGTGACAATCAGAGTGCCATTCACATTTCTCGCAACCCAGTGGAGCATCAGTGGACAAAGCATATTGAAATCCACATGCACTTCATCAGACAGTTGATTTAGGATGGTTCTCTCATCTTGGAGTACATTCCTATAGAGGAGCAGGTTGCAGACATCTTCACTAAACCTTTGGCATCTTCACACTATCTTCAGTTGTGCTCCATGCTTGGGGTGAAGGAAGTTGTCCTTGGGGGGTCTCAGTGAGGCCTTCCTTCCTTCATGTTTTCTTTTTCAGCATGTTTCTTTATCTCTTTTTGGAGAGGAGTTTTTTCCCACTGGGTTTTCTCCTTTACTCCGCTTTATAGAGATTTTCTTGTATTCAGGTACCTGATCAGGCCTTGTTGCCGGGACCCTCTTTTGCATTGTAGTTCCTTTGCTTTCTTCTGCATTGTTTGTAGCTGCATTGTAGCTCATCTTAAGGGGGGGTGTTAGATTAAAGTAATTAATTAACTTTACTCTCCTCTTAAGATTTCTCTTTATGCATATTAGTCATTTAATAATTAATATTTAATTATTAAATGCACACACCTTAGGGTTAGGTTTTCCTTTCGGTGTTGATCTCCTTTATAAGGATTGATCTCTTGTATTATTCATTCTTTTTGATTCATTTTTCTCTGATAATAAATCTTTCACTTTGTCAGAGCCAAAACCCTTGTATTTGTTCTCTCTTTCTCTGTGACAGGTTTCTTGCATGCAGGTTTCTTTGGGTTATGTGGATTTGTATTTCTCAAATCCTACAATTTCTAGGCTAAAAAAGGTTGTTGCACTTTCAACCATTGAAGTTGAGTATGTTGTTGCTATAGAAGTCGGCAAGGAGATGATTTGGTTACAATATTTTCTAGAGGAGTTGGGTCAGACACAGGAGGATCGCCCATTGTATACTGATAGCCAGAGTGCCATTCATCTTGCGAAGAACTCTGCTTTTCATTCAAGGACAAAACACATTCAGCTCGGGTACCACTTCATCCGGACTGTTTTGGAGGAGGGTCAGTTACAGCTTGAGAAAATCCACACAAGTGATAATCCTAATGATATGTTCACGAAGGCAGTTCCACAGGAGAAGCTGATTTCTTCATTAGTTTCTATTGGTCTTCTTGATTGATAATTGTGGAATTTATATCAGTCGAGTCCCGGTGTTTTATCTAGCAGATGTTGCAAGTACAGTGGTGTCATCTAGTATCAGTCTCCAAGTGGGAGATTATTGATATGTGGCGAATGATCAGCAAAGTAATGTACACTCAACACGTATGGACATTTTTTATTGATGAAAACTGACATTGTAATAAAACCCTAAAAAGGCTGACTTTGTCTGTTGCCCTAAAAATGCATGTTATAAGCAGCTGGGATGCTTAAGGCATAGAGAGGTTTATGTACTATTTTTGCTAGATAATAAGAAAGATAGGACGATTGTGTATGGTGGACGTAACCCATTCTGGGTGAACCACGTTAAATCTTTGTGTTATTTGTGTCCTATTTTATTCCTTTATCTTTTGTATTTAGATATGCATATAATTTTTAGTTCATATTTGCTTCAGATCTGCTTGAAACCCTAACAAAATCATCTCTTGCACTTATGGACAAAGTCCTTAAAGAACTTGGACGTGAATAAAATAATAAAGTATTTCGATTCTAAATCTATGTAAAATATATCTTTTACACCCTTCCAATGCTTCTTAACCCATTCAAGAATATCTTCAATCTTTAAAGAGGAATCCCAAAATTTACCTATAAGGTCCATCTATTTTAACAGAGCAACATGAGGTGAAATGAGATCATCAGGAAAGCTAACCACAATAGCTTGATCATCCTTCTCCATTGTTGTATGTTCAAACAAATTGGATTTGTGTGGTGGTGAATCTGTCGACCTATCTAAAGAAACCCTCTCTTGTGCTTGTTTTTTCCGCCAAAACAAAATTTGGATTTAGGGGGGCTTGGAGATTACTCATATTGTTCACCTTGTTCTGCATACGCATATTGCCACCATTACTTGAAAACTCCATAACCTTGTTTGGAAGAGGGATATCATTAGGGTTAGATAAAAACCTAGGATTTGAAATGTGTTGGCATATGCACACTCCAATGAGACATTGTATGTGATTGAAGGTTTTGTCATTGATGGCAACCTTGGAATCTTATGGCACCGGCAAAGGCATTATACCGGCATCAACAGATCACACTCTACACTGGCACTTAGGATACCAACACCGACACAGAAGAAAGGAAGTATACTGACACAGGGGTCGATAGGATTTTGTTATATTATATTTTGTTTATTATTGTAAAAATGTGTAAGCCGACTTGGCAAATTGTAAAATGACTCTTATATATAAGAGAGATCATTGTAGACATTTGATATGGGGGATGTAAGCATAAAGGAAAATATTAGGTAGACCTATTGTACAAAATATAGTTTAAAGAATAGAGCAGGAACCGGTACTAAATCTGGCATTGAAGATGCTATTGTAAAGTAGTACAAGATATTGGATTTGTATAATCCTTATTGTAAGTTAGTGAGACTTCCCATTGAGCAGTGAGCTCTAGGCAGTTGGCCTTCCTGCATGTGCAGGCCCCTATTGTAAGTAATATTCTCTTATTGGCCAGTGAGTGAATATTGTGGGTCACAAATCCCACCGAGGTTTTTCCCACACTGGGTTTCCTCATTAAAATCTAGTGTTATGGTGTGCTTTTCATGTGGATGTTCTTGATTTTGTTTATTGCATTATTTCTTGCATACCGGTACACTGTTATAGTATGTTCTGCATG
This sequence comes from Cryptomeria japonica, assembly GCF_030272615.1. Taxonomy (NCBI): domain Eukaryota; kingdom Viridiplantae; phylum Streptophyta; class Pinopsida; order Cupressales; family Cupressaceae; genus Cryptomeria; species Cryptomeria japonica. The sequence continues at coordinate 357,606,541 of NC_081414.1, read as the reverse complement.
TTTTAAGTTAAGAAATTCTATATATCGGTCAGATACTGATTCACCCCCCCTCTCAGTATCTGTGGGATACCTAACAATTGGTATCAGAGCTTGGTCCTCTATTTTCAAAAGCCTAACAGCTTGAGGAAGATCTTGACACCGGTAAAGATGGAAAATCTGATGAAGCAACTTGAAGGAGCTCTTACAGACTATGATGTAGAAAAATTGAAAAATATCAAACTAGAAGATGATTTAAGGGCATCTCAGGATATCATTCAGGCCCTTCAAGAAAATTTTACTATTCTAAGAAATAAGAGAAGAGAACTTTGTGAAAAATTGCAAAATGAGAATGATGAAAAGGAATCACTTAATGATATGATAAGCAAGTTGAAATAAGAGATCATGACAACGGAGAATGAGATGCAGGATATTACTATGAGATTTTGCAAAGAGATTGAGGATAGGAAGAAGAATGAAGAAGAATTGACCAGAAGACTAAGTGATGCAGCAAATGAGAACACAAGACTTGGCTATGAAAATGACATGTTGAAGATAGATCTAATGCATACTCAAAATGACTCAAATGAACCGATGAGACAAAAAGAAGTCTTAGAAAGAGAACTAGAAATTGCAAATCAACATAAAGAAAAATTCAAGAAAAGCTCAGAGGAACTTGGAACCTTGCTAAAGAATCAAAAACCTAAAGGTGACACTTTTGGAATTGGCTTTGAAGTTGGTGAAAGCTTTGGTACTGCAAATACTCAGGATCACAGCAAACCGGTAAGACAACCTAATGCTTATAAATTTAATGGAAAATGTTTTAACTATAATAAGTATGGTTATAGAAAAAATGAATGTAGATCTAGAAATTATCAGAATATCAACACACCCACCGGTCAATATTCTAAATGCAACAAAGTAGGTCACAATTCTGAAAACTGCAGAATGAATGTGAGATGTTATGTTTGTGAAAGATTTGGACATTTATCTAATCAATGCAGAACACAAACTGGCATAGGTTATGGAAAAGCTATTCAGAAAAATAATGTAACTTGTTATGCATGTAACAAGATTGGGCATATTGCTAAATTCTATAGAAGTAAAGGAACATTGGTAGACAACAAAAGCTCTAGCTTGAAAGGTAAAGAAAAAGTTGAAGAGGTTAAGCAAGAATTCTCAAAACAATGGATTAGAAAAGCTGATCTAAATATTGGGAATACTCCTCCACCGGTAGAACCAACCAATGCTTCATTGGAAGAACAGAGTGATGCTTCACCGAAAGGACAAAGCACTACTCCATCGGTAGGAAGTTCTTCATCTAATTGAAGAAAATTTCCTTGAGGGTTTGGCAATCTATTGATACATGTGCTATTATTCCCTCAGTTAGAGATAAGAAGTTGGAAATTACTTATTACTAGCAAACAATGTTAAGTGAATACTTAACCGACATGCAATTAATGTGGTAGATGGCGAAAAGACATTATATAATCAAGGTTTTGGCTCCATTTCATTTCATCGAGATTTCAAATTTACGAAGAGAGCGAAGATTCTAAGCTAAGGTATTTCGAGCAAGAAGCAAGAACACTCCAAACAATCATCCATCCTAAGGCAGTAAAAGGTATTTAATCATGGCATCCACCTCTGCAATTGAATATATAGAAAACCCTACTATTGTTGAAGTGATAAAAAGACTTAGGCCCATATTTCAATTAGTTCCCAAGGTAGCAAAGAAAGATGATACCATAGGTGCTTTTTCTCAAATTCCTAAGGGAGTTGTTTATGCTGAAGACCCCAAAATGTACATCCACTGCAACATTGAGGAGTTAGGAGATGAAGAAATTAAAACCATGTTTAAAACTGTGATATGTGATAAAATCGGCAATGTAAAAGATGAGAACAAAATCATTGAGACCCTAGGATTTACAGAGATCCTTAGCATTCCTGAATTTCCAAAGGATGTGATTAGGATAGTCTTAAGCAGGGTACATGGTGAGTTTTTTTGATTAGATACAGTCCACAAAATCACTAAGGAAGCTGTAAAAGCTATCACAAGGTTACCAACCACTGGTAAAAGACCAAATAAACCAAGAAGGTTTCCAATGACCTAGTTATAAACCTAACTGGTGCAACATCCGACAAGAGGTCCCTAAGAGTTAATGATGTAACATATATCAATGTGAGTTTCATCAGCATGATTCTAGGATATAAAGCTACTCATGCAAATAGACTCAATTCAATCTCAAGCTTATGCATTAAGAGTGCTTATGATATGGTCATAGACAATGCAAAAATTGATGTATGTGAATGGTTAAAAGATGAATTAATTGACAACCTTGGAAAGATCAAGATGGACAAGAAAGGAACTTTCGGGTTTGGAAATCTATTAGTATGTCTGATGCTACATATAACAAAATAGGTTCCTGGTAAAGGTTACAAAGAACTTGGATATGATATACCGGTAGGCAAACAATTAACAAAACTATTCAATAACATGGGTGAAAACAAGGAAAACAATATTCATGACTTCTTTCAAGCATTAAAGGCCAAAATGAAGAAAAGAATAAGGTTATCTCAAAACATTGTCGACAAATACAAAGATGAAATATGCTTTGTCATCAAGAAAGATGAAATTTGGATGGAAGCAGTCATCCCAAGGACAGTTTGGGTAACTGAGATGGGCTATGAAACAGATGATCACATAGTTGAAACATATGCTAAATCACTTCTGGAAGCCCCCAAAGAACCTAAGGAAGAAGTATTTGGTAGTACAAAAACCATTTAAAGCCAAATACAATCAAAGAAAAGAGTGAAAAAAGTTGAGGCAGTAGTAAGGAAAGGTTCCAGACAAGAAAAAGCCATCAAAGAAGATGTACTAAAGAAAACCGGTATAACAGAGGATGAGTTAGCAGCTCCACAACCTGGAACTCACCTATCACCGGTAGGTATTTCTTCAGAAAGTGACATGCCTGCAACTTTCAAAAGAGTAGTTAGAAAAAGAGATCCCTCACCGGCAACCACACCCTCACCCAGGAGGACAAGGCAAAAAACAACAAGTAGTGAGATCTTTGGTAAGAAAGGCCACACCAAAGAAGAAACTGACACCTAAGAAGAAGAAGAGGACAAATAAAGACTTGGCCCCTCTTGATATACTGCTGAATGAAATCACAGAGGAAGGTAAATTGAAAAATATAGAGAAAATATATGACACCTTAACAGCTGATGAAAAACAACAAGTTGAAAATAGTGTTATATTACATATGGATATGTACAAGAAGTTTTTGATGGAAGTAGTCAATGAAATTCCTGATGAGCTATTTAAAAGACTAGAAGCAAGAAGACAAGCAGTAATAGAACTGGATAAGAAAATAAAGATTGAAAAGCTACTTGTTGTATATTTGGTAAACTCTCCCCAAGAAATTGATGAACTAATTCCTCAAGCCAACTAGATAGTATTTTCTACTGCACATCAGGATGTTGCTTTAATGGTAGGAAGAGTTAATGAGGTAACAAAGGAGATAGAAAATGGATGGGATATATTCCTAGTTGAGAAAGAAAAACAAGAAGAGTACAGGAACCCCAAACCCATAAAAGTTTATTAGAAAGATAGAAACAAGGGGAAAGGAAAAGTTGGTGGACCACCTAGTATCAAGGTTAGAGATAACTTACCCCCACCTCCTTTAATTACTTCACCGGTAAAAACAAGAACTATTGAAGATCAACCGGCAGCTGAAAGTATGGATGTAAAGGATGATAATCCTAATCCTGAATTTTATATATTGTGGATGTTGATACTCAAAAGATCAACATAGTGGTAGACAAAGATACAACTGATAAGACTGATATGGCTAGTGAGCCTCCAGTAGCTGAGGAAACTGATAACTCATAGGAGAAACTAGTAGAAGATAAAGAACAAAAGGTAGAGACTCAGACATAGACTGAGGCAATGCAACAAATAGAGGAACAAACAGAGCAAAAGGCTTTGGAATAGGTACATAAGGAAATAGTACCACCGGCAACTAGTGAAGTAGGAAAACCATTACTTAAAGAAATGCAGACACAAACAGACCTACCAGAGGTCAATACAAGCTTGGTTACTTCCACCGGTACTTAAATTGTTGATTCATCATCAAGCTTCAAATCAACTAATGTGACTGAGGTACTACTAGATTCTATCAAGAAAATAATCGACTGCAGCTCACAAGCCTACAAAGCAATAGATGATACCATACCAATTTTGAAGGTAATTGCTCCCAACTGTAATATAGACAACAAAGATTCTTTAGGACAACTGGATACACTGTGTAAATATATCTCAGAAATCATTGAGAAAATAAAAGAAGAGTCATTGAAGGATAAAGTAGAAGTTGAAAAACATAAATTCTTTGATGAGCAAATAAAGAAGTGTAACAGAGATTTTGACACACTTCTACCAGAATTATGTAATTTGTTGAAAGAGTACAAAAATCTGTACAAAGATACCTGTAAAACAAATTTTTTGACTATAGATATAGACAAGAAAATGAGCAAGGTACAAGATGAGATCAATAAACTTGCAGATAGTTTTGTCAACTCACCTGATACACTATCAGTTTTTGAGGAGAAGATAACAAATTTTGAGGAAGAACTACTCAAATTGGAAAGAGAGAAAGAAAGAATAGTGAATAAGGCAAAACATTTGAGATCAAAACTAAGTCCAAGATTGGACTATCTAGCATCTCTACGAAAGGAAGTATCTGAGGCACTAATATAGGGAAGAAAAACACTAGCAGATCATTTGCAGCATCTCATCGGTACAGTGAAGAGAACAGAGACAACAATAAAGGATAGTAAAAAGTTTATGGACAGTATAAACTTGATTTTGGGAGATCTTTTTCAAATTGTAACTACCCAGTTACAAGGTTGAAACTACAAACTCTACTGACATCTTGACAACCTTTGTCATTGATGCCAAAGGGGGAGTAGTGGGATGAGAAAATTCAAATCACAGGAATCATATGCTCAGGGGGAGCTCACACATTTTTGGTAACATTTTTGGACTTCACATTTTTGGACTTCACATTTTTGGATCATTTTTGAAATTTCTCACGAGTGTTGCCATCAATGCCAAAGGGGGAGATTGTTGGCATATGCACACTCCAATGAGACATTGTATGTGATTGAAGGTTTTGTCATTGATGGCAACCTTGCAATCTTATGGCACTGGCAAAGGCATTATACTAGCATTAGCAAATCACACTCTACATCGGCACTTAGGATACCGACACCGGCACAGAAGAAAGGAAGTATACCAGCACAGAGGTTGACAGGATTTTGTTATATTATATTTTGTTTATTATTGTAAAAATGTGTAAGCCGACTTGGCAAATTGTAAAATGACTCTTATATATAAGAGAGATCATTGTAGACATTTGATATAGGGGATGTAAGCATAAAGGAAAATATTAGGTAGACTTATTGTGTGAAATATAGGTTAAGGGGTATATGTAAAGAACAGAGCAGGAACCGGTATTGAATCTGGCATTGAAGATGCTATTGAGCAGTGAGCTCTAGGTAGTTGGCCTTCCTGCATGTGTAGGCCCCTATTGTAATTAATATTCTCTTATTGGCCAGTGAGTGAATATTGTGGGTCACAAATCCCACCGAGGTTTTTCTCACATCGGGTTTCCTTGTTAAAATCTTGTGTTATGGTGTGCTTTTCATGTGGATGTTCTTGATTTTGTTTATTGCATTATTTCTTGCATACCGGTACACTGTTATATTATGTTCTGCATGTTTTAAGTTAATAAATTCTATATACTGGTCAGATACTAATTCACCCCCCCTCTCAGTATCTATGGGATACCTAACAAAATGTATATGCTATTGGGTGAGGATACATATGATGGAAGTACACCAATCCCTCCAGTATAATCCTAACAATGCCTAGATGCATCCACAGTTGAATGAGTGAAATCTTCTTTTGGAATCTTAGTATTAGAGCATATAGGTGACTCTGGTGGTGTCCCAGGACATCTATCAAAAACTGGTTGCTTGGGATGAGAAACCCTAACTCGACGGTTCATCTTCCAAGTATCTCTTATACCAACATTCTTCGACCCATTACAGTATTGAGATTAAGAATCACTTCAGATTAATTGATTTGATTGCTTCCAAGGCTGATCCTGATGGAACCTACCAAACTGCATTCTTTGCAGATTTTCCTGCCCAAAATTATTTTCAAAATCCCTGAATTGATGATGTTGTCCCTCCTTCCATACTCGATCAAAAAAATCATTATCACTATTTTTAAGCCCATCCTTACTCTTTGAGGATACCCTAACTTCAAAGGACTACAAACCTTGAAAGCTCAACAATGCACCAAATACAATGAGATCTATGTTCTCTATCTCCTTCAAATTTGCCCTTAGATCTGACTTACCAAGCTCACTAGTTCCAAGAATTTTTTGTCTTATATCTAAATCCTTTTGTGTTGTCTTAACACTTGGCTTCAAATTTTGGAACTGAAATTTGGGATTAATGAAAAAAGGTTTTGTTGGCTGCACTATCGCCTTCCCTCAAAAAATCTTCTTGAACTCCTGAAATCCATTTGAAGTTTCCTCTGAGCTTACCAATTTGTTACAATCAATCGTATTCCTTTTTGCGAATGCACATTTATGAAACCCTCCTTCCATTCTTGGTATTGGTATTAAAATATATGTGGATTTTGTCTTTTTCATTATTTTTATTCTCATTCTCTTGGAAATTTTAAACATTTTAAAGAATTTGTTCAAGACCAATGTGATAGAGCTCGCATGGCTCTTACAACTGATCTAGCAGTTTTTCTTGGTGAATTTTTGTTGTTATATCTCATCCTATTTTTCTTGGATATATTTCAGATATGTTTGGAAGTTAATGCAAGATGTGGAGTCATGAACTTCTTGTTAAAATAACTTGGAATTCTTGGTCACCCTTAATTGTTCTAGCTGGATGATTCCTCCATTTTCTCCAAGCCTATTTTCAGTGGTTTTTATATGGAACTTCAAGTTTTAGTTTGAATAATAAATGCATTATAAATTCTTCTATAGTTTAAGTTTGTAGTCGTTACTCATTTAGGCAGGTAAAATTGTTTTAAAAATTGAATAATGATATGTATATATATCCTATGGTTTTTTGTTAGAAAGCTAGTTAGCTAGATCGTAAGTTAGTTATCAATTTTTGTAATTTAAAAACTTGCTTCACTCCCTCCTGGGAACCAATTGTAATGAAAACTTGAAGTTATTTTGAAATATCTATGTTCATGGATCCCACCAGAGGAAGAGAAGGGCCTGCTCAACTGAAGGAAGGTGATCCTACTTTGATTTTGTTTTCATTCTGCATTTTGATTCAGTTACATTTTTCTCTTTGTGTTCATGATAATTTTAATAATAAAAAATCAATTGCAATTATAATTTTCATTCACAATTTGATTCAACAACTTTTGAGATAGATTAATTAATTCACAGAGTTTCAAATTTATTCTTTCTTAGTTTAGTTCAGATTGATCAAATGTTGCATTCCACTTTAGTATTAATCTTGTTAAAATAGATGGCAATGGTGATTGAAATTGCGATTAAGATATAAGCTTTTTAAATTTGTTCATGGAATTTAGTTTGCTTTAAATGTTCCATAGAATAGATTTTTGATTTCCTACAAGTGTAAAATAGATTTCATTTTTCTTGCAAGCGTAAAATAGATTTCATTTTTCCATAAGTGTAGAATAGATTTCATTTTCCAGTGTGGTGATGAAAAATGCGTGCAAATACAAATGACTAAAAAGCAAGCTAATTAATCAAGCAAACAGAAGACTGATAGTTCTGATACTTAATGCAAGTACAAATGCCAAGCTAACAAGATGAGAGGGGGGGGTGAATCATATAAACTTAATCTTCCATAAAAACAATAGATTCAACCTCGGTAGCATATACTTCAGCAATATAACCAAAACTGCTCAACATGCAAACTTATAAGCATATAAACATCATAACACTCATAACACCAGATTTAATGTGGAAACCCAAATAGGGAAAAACCACTGTGGGATTTTGGATTCACTAAGAAATATACTCTTCTAGAGTATGGTCGGTTAAAAGCAAATCCTGTTAAAGATTACAAACACATTGCTAGATGTGATCCGGTTAAGGGATTTACCTCATATCTGTTAGGATCTTCACCTTGTTAAAGGATTTCAAACACTCAATCAGAATGTCACCTTGCTAGAGGGTTTTACAAATAAGACTGTTAAGTCCACTCAGTTAAGAGATTTTTTGTCACTTCACAAAATAACAGTAATAAAAATCTATCTGCAACTTCACATCTAAAATGCTAAAGTAGATTCTTATTTGCTCAATACAATCTAGTCATAGGACTTATCTTGTCCCTCTGCCGGGCTCTATACTATGTTATTCAAATAGGTCTTCAAGCTTCTGTGCTCGGTAATCACTATGTAGCATACCTGTGCATACACTTGCCTGCATGCATCGTTTATCAACAGTTCCTTATTTATAAACAATTGCTAACCACTGAATCTCCTTGATCACATTTACCATGATCAATCATAGCCATCAAATCTTCAAACTTGATCAAGTTCAATGTATCCTTCGATCTGAAAATGTTTTACCTCACCTTGGAACTTGCATATATTTCTTGGAACTTGTGCTAAGGTATTGCGGTTCAATCTACGCTGTAGATCTTTCTGCCGATTTTCCTTTGCCATGTATTCTTTAACAAACTTCATGCATGACATACCAATCATTTAATCAGTTCTAGCTCATTAGCTTCCTTCATTAAATAATGCTTTTAATCATTTAATGCATTCTGTTATAGCTCGGTTGCAACTCGATAAATACTAAACTTCACTCGGTAGACATTCCATCTTCATTAACCGATAGCGATAACCTTAGGGTTTACCAACTAGGTTCCTTAGGGTTTACTGACTAGATTCTATGCTCAGTAACATAGTATAGTATTAACCTTACAATCAACAACATATGTAGGATATAAAAACAATCTAAACATCATGATCTCATCATTGTCTAACTCGATAATAGTTGCCCATTGAATAACTTATTTCTCCCCTTATTCATCACATTCTTTCTGTGTCTTTTACCGAAATATTTATACTCATCAAATCATACTTCTTAAGATATGGCAACATCATACTGAATTAGAAAATCAATTTCTTGACATCAATGATAAAATAATAATATTAAGACAGTAAACATCCTTAATCAGTTATATCCATAATCATCAACAACCTTCTCAATATCCTAATTGAAATGCCAACAATCTCTTATTGTCTATTATAATGCCAACAAAGACATCATACACCTTAGGATTAGAATGATGAAATCAAAAGCAAAATTAAAAATAACAATGAAAACACAAACCACAAGCCACTTTGATTTGATAATTCCTCAATTTTATGTGTGCTCGATAACATCTTCAAATTCTTGATATTTCTCCATGATATTCAATGCAAATGATAATGGATGATAGTGAAAATGGATGTGTGATGATGAGTGATATTTTTTCACAGAGACACGGTGTGAATGTATGAAAGTGGATGAAATGCATAGAAAATGATTGGGTTAAATATGAGATGAGAGGAAGAAGAGGGGGTGTGAAAATGCAACAGTTGTCGTCAAGGAGGACAAGTAGCACTACCAAGGATGCCATTTGGAAAAATATTCCACACTTATGGTTCAAGAGGAAGAGATAAGTGTCCCAAAGAAGGGACACATGTCTAGGGGAAGAGTGACATGCATCCTCAAGGACACATGTCCATTTGGGGAATAACCACCCAAATTATAATATTTTCCAAAATTAGGAAAATAGGGAGGAATGTGCACACATGTGAGGGGAAGTTAGAAGGGATAGGATAAGGTTGGTTTGGGATGATAGAGTTGGATAAAACCCAAGGCTAAGGATATGGGTTAGGTTAGGTGGTTAGAAGTTATGAGACATGTGATCATATTTGGATAATTAATTAAGTATTCAAATTAGGGGGGAGAAATTAATTAAGTAAGAATTAATTAATAGGATAGAAGAAAAGGATAATGAATTAAATAAAATAAAGTAAATTTATTTTATTTAATAGATGAAGAGTTAAAAGGGAGATTTAATTAATTAAAATGGTTAATCTATTAATAACCTAGGGTCATGGCATATTTAATTAAATTAAATTAGTCAGCGAGGGAAAGGAATACTAATTAATTAAATAATACACAATTATTTAATTTAAAAGCACCCAGGATAGCAAAATTTAATTAATTAAATTAATCAAATTTTAGGTGTCTACTTCCAACATGTAAAATAGAATTTGAATTTTCGTGTTGTAGTTTAGATGTGGTTTAGTCCTAGTTAGATAATTCCATGAATCAGTTCTAATTAAAGTTTTGTCTAGATTGCATCAAAAGCACTAGAGTTCCCCTTGGAGTAGATTTGTATCTTCAATTTCAGCTTGAAGAAAGTGTCATTAGTTTAGGGATTTAGTTCTTTGAAAGATATCCCAAGAGATCTTAACAGACCATTACCGAAGCATAAGTCACTATTCTTCGTGCAAAAAACCCCCAAATTGAACACTTCCTTATTGCATACAACTTTTTGACACACCTAGTTTAATAATGAGAAATCAAATGATGCGAGTTGTGACATCAATGATCTCACCCATCAGAGAGTTCCATTTGGTCTATTTAAAAAAAAATAGATACATTTAGTGATTTGTTTGCCAGGGCCTTGAGTTATACCTTACACTCTCTTTGTTTTGTGTTGGGGATCCATTTTTGGATATAGTTTCCCTTTGCCTTTCCATGACTTACTAGTTCATTTGCCCTCCTTTTGCCTCCAATTTTCTTTGCTTCTATTATTTTTCTAAAACCATCCATAGCCTTGTTTTTTGAATGTATTCGAATACAATCCATATTCAAATCACCTATGATGCCCTTGATTTGATTTAGGGTTGTTAGGGGATGTGACTATGCCTCTTTGTTGCTCTCGTGGTGGTCCTATATGTAGGAAATTCCTCCACCATTTTGTTGTTGGATCCCTTGACATGAAGTATCTTTTCAGATTAGATCTTGGTTGCCATCTTTGATCTTTCCATTTGTTGCCTTTATTTTTGAACACTAATACATTTGGGGTCAAATTCCGATGGAGGTTTCCGACGGACAAGGAGCATTGTGTGAAAATTTGATTTTTTTATTTTTAAAATGCCCGTGTTCGTCGAAATTCTGACGATAATCCAATGACATTAGGGTTTTTTTGAAAAAGTGCCCATGTTCATCAGAATTTTGACGAATGCATGCATTACTTAAAAAAAAATAAAAGACCAAAATCCCACCTCTTTACAAAATCCCGCCTATCTCATTCGTCTCGCCTCTGTAGCGATCATTGGTGAGAAACACGGCTGCAGTGGGGGAATGGGGGAACGAAGTGCCACGGGCACAAAGTGCCATGGGATGGCACATAACCAGTGAGGACAACCACAAGGGAGCCCAAAATGGGTTGTGTAAACGGTGACGCCCGGGCCTCCATCAACAGCAATGAGAAAGATTTTTGGATGCGAGCGCTCAAGGACTGGTATTTTTGTGGTGATAAATTTTCTTGAACTTGTGCTATAGTTGTATCAACAAAATTCCTTGCTAGTTAGGGTATTAGAATAGATTAATCAAGATAATTTTCGGTTCATTTTCATTACATTAATATGGTCGAAAAATAAATCTACATCTTGATACAAGATTGTAATCTCCTCCCCCATCACCCCCATTTCTCCCCCTGTAATACAGAGAATCCAGACAAAGGAATTATAGGCACAAATTCAACTACTTCACCGATCACTCATTCAATCCATCCATCTATTAATGATGAAACCGTAATAGATTTAATTCCTAGATAATCTTGTTTATTCTTTGCACATTAGAATAATAATAAATTTAATATCAAGTAGGTAGATTTTTTTACAATTTTAATTATGTAATACTTTATCATTATATATCAGTGAGTCATATGAACTCACACTTCATGATTAGTATGTAATATCTCCAGTTAGAATATTAAGTAATATTTCACTAAATTTGTCACCTCAAAAATTTCTCCACCTTAATGATAGTTAATGTTAAGGATTGAATGGAACAAACTCTTGTTCATGGATCACCTTCTTAGCCTCCTATGGAAGTCAATTCTTTGTGTGGTCTACCATGACCATAATCAAGGTCTTAATAAATGCATTAGATACTCTCTATTATCAATAAGAGAGTTATCATAATATATTCGTGGCAAGTGGTTACAAATTAGATTAGTGGGTCTATAGTTCCCACTTGGTTTGTACTTAGAAACATTATCATTTCTTAGTTGTATGGAAACTAAAAATTCATGCATCTAGCCAACAATACACACTAGCTATTATATGATTCCACCAATGAGAAAAGCCTAGTCAATCTTATAGTTTGTGGAATTAGTCATGTCCCTCATATAGAATATCTATATATGGAGTATTCTTGCCTATAGATTACCAATTATTTTGCTTAATAATGTGATTATTTCACATACATCATAAAAGTGCCCTTCTAATATGTTTGTGCATCAATCTTGAAACCATATTTTTATTAACCAACCAATGATAAGAATTATCTAAAACATGCCTCTATATATTTGAATCCCACTACCTTTGATAATCAACCATAATAACCTTAACAATGCATCGACGACAACAATGCCTAATAAATCATCAATTGTCTTAGATGAATCTAGCCAAAGCCAACCCATAAAATCCACTAATCTCCCTTGCATCCCAATCATAAAATTTTATGGTTGTTGGAACAAGCTTGGGAGATTTAGTTCTTCCTTTGCAAATCAACATACCCTATTTTGGTTTCCCAAATATTTACTAAATAACTTTGAAGATAAATTGGGAAGAGAATCCATCATATAGATATTTCTTTTCAACATCCTTAGAGGACATTGTTTTGTCTATCATTTATTATAATAGCTAATACCCAATTTTTTTATAAGATAACAAGCAAAACCTCCTCTTCACAAACTATGTTTTTCTTAATAATCCAAGAATGAAAAAAGGAACCCACATAAAAATTACTTACTCCCTACCATGAAGGAAAAAGAACATCCAATTTAAAGATAGATGTACCAAAAGGAAAGAAATATCACCTCAAAATCTGTCTTGAACTTATACATTGAATCTATACACATGAGAATCCCCTTAATAACTCTCTCACAACTTTCAATGCTAGAAGAATGAGTGTTTTCACAAGACTTTCATACTATGATATTTATATCAAGATTCACTTGCATAGTTTTAGAGTCAAGCTGACCCATTCTCATGAGTAGTTCTTATGAACCCCTCATAAGAATGGATCACTTAGTACTCATTTCATCAAAGTGATGCTCATAGTATTATTGAAAAATTGTATTATTGTTCCAAATTTTGTGGATATTTAGGAGACACAAATAAAATATAAATGTAATCATTCCATATTTTTGTAGGAGATATTGGAATGAGACTAATAAGAAGAGTAGTAAACATGAGTCACAATGAGCACTTTAGAATAAATCTAGACATTATAAGGAAGAGTAGCTTGGAAAAATAGAAGCATAATTTATTTTACAATATGAAAGATTATTACTTGGGAAAGAATCTTGAAAGAGGATTGAAAAGATTCCTTGAGCTAACATTGTCTTACTTATCCAAAATTATGAGGAAGGATTCATTAATGAAATGGTCATTAACAAGATGGAGAGAATAATAATTTAGCTTGGCCATGACACAAAGTCTTAGAATAGATGCCAACCTTGGTGAATGGAATGAAAATCCCAAACAATTAATAAGTGGTGAGACAAGTAGAGGCATCTATAAATTTTGTTTTGAATATATATAAAATAAAGAAAAAATGGGACTAAAACCAAGGGAAATGCACATGGAAAGGATATGATGAAAATCAAAATAAATAGTTTGAAGATAATATTAGTTACCTAAAGGATATTCCACTTGATTATTTGGTATATCATAACTATTTTGACAAATTTTGAAACCATTAGAGGTATCTTTTACTTCTGTAGATGAGGCATTCATTCATGTTGATGAGGTAACCTCCATCCTATTTCACTCTTCTTCCTTTGTGTGCCTCTTTTATTCTTCCATTACCTCTTCACTTACCTAAATTCAATCCAAAACATAGTGTATATAGCATCAAAAAAATTCCATATTTGATTAATATTATCCACAACATATTGAAAAGACAAATACCACACTTACTGTGTCATCAACCAAAAATAATTTACTTACATATTCAAAGAGTTCAATAATGGAGAAACATCCATGCGGTGCTCTACACATGTCCTTGAAGGTTCAAGAAATACTTGTCCTCTATTGGTCCAAACTTTAAATCACTTTCCATGCATGAAAATAATTGCAACCATACACAATTTCCCACCCAATAGATTCTATCAAACTAGTTTACTATCTTAACATAGGGTCAAGGAAAAGCGGGCCAAAATAGGAATCCAAGTGTCTTAAAAGCCTTCAAGACCATAGTGGTGAGGATTGAATTTCTTTCTTGAGTGGTATCTTTCTGTAGATTAATTAGCTGGGGTAAATGTTTCAAATTTTGTGGATATTTAGGAGACACAAATAAAATATAAATGTAATCATTCCATATAAATGTATTAGGACCTTTTCCTAATTAAAAAAAATATATAAAGATTACATTCCTAAATATTGCATTCATAATAGGATAAATTTCTGCAATATTGAGACTATATTCATAATAGATTTATAGTGATGAATAAAGAAATATTTAAGATTATCAAAAAATTGATGTTTTCTTTCTCCCAACCGTCATTGGATATTGGGTGATCTTTGAGGCATTATGTCAAATAGTTCATGTGCCTTATCTAAGCTTACATATTTCGCATGCATGTGTACCTGGGCAGTTGCACTACAACATCTATACTCACTAATCACATTTGGTTGGAAGTTTCTAAATCCATTTCAAACACATCTTGTGCATATCCTGCAATCTATGCTAACAGTGATTGTCTTTAATGGCTTCATTGTGTGCATAATTGATTGGCTCTTCACTCTTAAGACCTTCAAAAGTCTTTAATGGCTTCATTGAGTCCTTTTGTCTTCCAAATTCACTTGCACCAACTTGAATTCTCCTTCAATGCTTGATTGCCTATTCACTTGGAATTGAATTGATTTTATAACTAAGAGATCACTTGATTTTATATGTCTTGGAAGCATTTTATCCCGATGGCTTTAAATTAAAGTACTTTCTCTTCTATCTGGTATTGGTGGAGCAGATCCTTTTATGATATGTAAGTTGAGAATATTTTATGAAAGGTCCCTAAATGAATACACTTTGAACTAATTTTAACATACCTTGAAGTGTGCAATATGGAAGGTTTGTATTCTTAATCTCCTGCCCATTTCTTAATTTAAAAGATGATATCTTTATTAAATATCTTTATTAACTTGATTTCTCCTTCAATTCTTGATGAATGCTTGATTGCATGTTCACTTGGAATTGAATTGATTTTATAATTAAGAGATCACTTGAATTGTAGGTAAACCCCTTCAAATGACAGGTAGGCTTCCTTTTATACCTAATATATGTCTTGAAAGCATTTTATTGCGATGACTTTAAATTAAAGTACTTTCTCTTCTATCTAGTATTGGTGAAGCAGAGGTTGCATTGCATCGTCCTAGGATACATATTTCCGCATATATAGCACAAGTTAAATGTATCCCAGGTCGATGCAAAGCAACCTCTGCTCTAGAGATCACCAAAAAATAGAGAAAGAACTTTAAATTAATGCCATCAGGATAAAAGTCTTTAATCAAGATAGATAAAATTTGAGTTTGATTGTCATCATTTACTTTGCCAAATTCTTCACACGTAACTCCTGAATCAATTTCCTACTCACAAGAATTTTATTATGTCTCAAATATAGGGAAATAGAAGGCTTCAAATAGTAAACTTGAACATGCAACTAAATCCATTGACTAACTAGAAGAACAAAATTAAGAAACGGTTTGATCATCTGAGAGATGTTGTAGACTTGCAACTCACTAGCTAAGTTTTTGCGGGTAAGAATTTGTTTTGTTTTGGTTATGGTTGTGGTGTTTATAGGGAGACATTTACAGATTTATATCTATTTTCACTATTTAATGGTTTATGGGTTTGTAATGGTAATTTAATGTTCTTTCATATTTTTGAATATATTCTTTATAATAGCCTATTATATTGATTTGTTCTATTATGCATAATGGTGTGGGTCAGACGGCTTTGCCATCGGTGCATGAAAGCATTGAACGAGTTCTACTTTTAAAAATTACATGAAACATTTTTAATTTATTTGATTCAGTGTTATTTGCAAAAAATGATTATCAATGATGTTTCCTTTCTCCAAGAATTGTCTAGGACCTTTCTGTCAGATAATATGTAACATCGAATGACTAAATCTTTTCATTACAAATGCTTATTTTATTTAATTATTATCTAAGTGTGAATTAAAATTTATATCTGTACGGAAGCAGAACATACAAGTTCAAGAGTCATGTGCAAGCAAATTTCCTAAAAGAAAGCAAGCAGGCATTATCTTGAATGACATGGAAACAAGCTCATCAACTGCCTAGAAGAGAGCAATTGGAGAATGGCAGAGGAAAGTGTTTAAGGGTGATAAATAGATAGATAGTATGCAATACAAACAAACAATGTCTGGAGTGTTTGATGTGACATCTCTAATTTATGTCCGGAGGGTCTAACTGGTTTTGGAGTTCTTGCAAAACCTATTGGGCCATGCATGGAGGAAATCACTGTGTTCATGCAAGGAGCACCTTTTTTCTATTATGAGAATGATACTTTTGCACCTAGGGATATTTGGAAGTCAATATCCAAAAATTTGTATAGTGTGGAACAAGAGTTGGCGGCCTTGAAGTATAATTGTCAGCTTTCAAAAGACCAAGAGGTTATGTACACAATCTCCCAATAGAAGAGCGATTTCAAGAATTACCTCTCCCCCCCATGACTATTCAGGAAGCACTTCCTCAAACAGAGGACTATTGGCCTCCATGGGATCAAAGAAAAAAATTAAAGCATAGACTCTAAACGATGTGGTGGTGTCCTCCGTGAAGAACTCTACACTATAATTGAAAATTCATGAGGGAAACTACAAGATAGTGAAGAGAAATACAATCTTGAAAAGTGGGAAGAATGGATCTTGGTTTGGGTGGGGCCAAGTCAGGTGGCTCCTCTAGAGGTTGACGAGATAGAAATCATATTAGGATTTGAAAAAGATCACACTTGTGGAACTTTGTGTGCAAGTGATCGATTGTGGTGTTTGGGTAATGCA
The DNA here is from genome assembly GCF_030272615.1 of Cryptomeria japonica. Lineage (NCBI taxonomy): Eukaryota > Viridiplantae > Streptophyta > Pinopsida > Cupressales > Cupressaceae > Cryptomeria > Cryptomeria japonica. The sequence continues at coordinate 357,589,177 of NC_081414.1, read as the reverse complement.
TTCCAAATGGGTAATGTCTTGATGGCATGCAACTATATCTATTTGGAATGCAACTGCATCTATTTGGAATGCATTACCCAAACACCGCAATCGATCACTCGCACATGAAATTCCACGAGTGTGATCTTTTTCAAATCCTAATATGATTTCTATCTCATCAACCTCTAGAGGAGCCACCTGACTTGGCCCCACCCAAACCACGATCCATTCTTCCCACTTTTCAAGATTGTATTTCTCTTCACTATCTTGCAGTTTCCCTCATGAATTTTCAATTATAGTGTAGAGTTCTTCATGGAGGACACCACCACAATGTCTAGAGTCTATGCTTTAATTTTTTTCTTTGATCCTATGGAGGCCAATAGTCCTTTGTTTGAGGAAGTGCTTCCTGAATAGTCATGGGGGGGAGAGGTAATCCTTGTGGTCGCTCTTCTATTGGGAGATTGTGTACATAACCTCTTGGTCTTTTGAAAGCTGACAATTATACTTAGAGTCCGCCAACTCTTGTTCCACACTATAGAAATTTTTGGATATTGACTTCCAAATATCCCTAGGTGCAAAAGTATCATTCTTATAATAGAAAAAAGGTGCTCCTTGCATGAACATAGTGATTTCCTCCAACCATGGCCCAATAGGTTTCACAAGAACTCCAAAACCAATTAGACCCTTTGGACATAAATTAAAGACGTCACATCAAACACTCCAGACATTGTTTGTTTATATTGCATACTATCTATCTATTTATCACCCTTAAACACTTTCCTCTGCCATTCTCCAATTGCTCTCTTCTAGGTAGCAGATGAGCTTGTTTCCATGTCATTCAAGATAATGCCTGCTTGCTTTCTTTTAGGAAATTTGCATGCAAGAGACTCTTCAACTTGTATGTTCTTCTTTTGTACAGATATAAATTTTAATTCACGCTAAGATAATACTTAAATTAAATAAGCAATTGTAAAGAAAACATTTAGTCATTCGATGTTACATATTATCTGACGGAAAGGTCCTAGACAATTCTTGGAGAAAGGAAACATCATTGATAATCATTTTTTGCAAATAACACTAAATCAAATAAATTAAAAATGTTTCATGTAATTTTTAAAAGTAGAACTCGTTCAATGCTTTCATGCACCGACGGCAAAGCCGTTCGACCCACATCATCTCTCGTCATTGGAATTTCAATGACCACTAATGAAACACCTGACAAGGATGCTGTGCATCCGATGACACTCCTTTGTCAGAATTTTATACTTTTGTGTCAGAATTCCAACGACAGCCCGAGATGGCGACGGTATTTGTTCGTGGATTGAGCATGCATGGTGGCCATCAGAAAGGTTGGGGTAATGTCAAAATTGTGACGACCACGAGGATAGTCAGAACTTTCAACACAAAGTTTTCGATGACCGTTTTTGTTGGTAGTGCGACGAAATGTGGTCAGAAATCCGACGATTGGCCATCAAAATCTTGACCCAAATGTACTAGTGAAACTAGAGGTTTTGATCTATAGGAATGCAATTGCGCCTGTTGGGAATCTCGGTCCTTATCTTGTTTGTTTGTGTTTCCCCATCTCCATGCATGTACAATCCTTAATGATTGTCATGGGTACCTCTATCTCTATGTTGTCTCCCCATTGTCTAGATTGGGGAATTCCCCATTGCATCTCCCTTCGCCTATGGTCCTCATTGCATTCCTACTTGTTCCTATGAATCTACACATCTTTCTCCCATTGATTTCACTTCTCATGTACTATTGATGCACCATCTTGAATAAGGAAATCTTATATGCTATTTGATTGTTCGAATAAGATGACCTAAAGGTTTTGAATGCCAAATATTTATTGTACTTGGATAACTCAATGGAATGATGTGATTTGTTGATCAATACAAAGAGACATACAAATTTACAAAGCTATAATTTGAATAACAAGGGTTTAAAATATATAGAATTATGATAAAATCTTGATTGAGTTCTCATATTTGAAACCTTAAAAACTAACCTCAACATTTGACTTGGAAGTCTAGGTTATGCTTTCCTTTCTTGAACTAACTAAAATACAAGTTAAAAGGTAGGATTTAGTGAAACTTAACTAAACCTATAAACAATGACAATAATGGTTAATGCTACAAATAGACAAATTTCTCACAAATTGATTCCTATTTAACCATATGCGGACTCGTAATACCATAAAAATAGTGCAATCTTCAAAGGAATGAAAGATATTCATATTGTAAACATTCACCCAAGTACCCAATTCTAGCACAACTTAAACAAACATGCATAATTGAACTGATAACAAAATCAAATTCAAGCTAACCATATATTGTAGCTTATAATCAAGAAGATACAAATGGTATGAACCATAAATCCATCACATATCTTCACATTTCAACATTAAAGCTACTAAATATTATCTATTATCAAAGAGACGAACCATGCATACAAGAGATGACAAATGGTAAAACACCATACTTCAATTCTTTATTCATTGCTTCAAGTGTCGGTTTACAACAATTCATGTTCAACAAACTTTTATAGTGAGAGAGGCATATGCCTTTTATAGATTTCACAATTTGAATCAATGGCTAGGATAAAATCCTTTTAGGGGCCTAGATTTAACTTTTAGAAACCTTAAGATGTTTTTCATCTACTATTTCTCACCAAATTTGTTACACAAATAGAACATGACAAAAATGACACACTTTCCAAGGTGTCCTACAAGAATAAGACAAAATAGCTCAACTTTTATTTGATAATTAAAGACAAAGTAACAAAATTATGTAAAATAATAATATTTGGCCTTATGATATTAAATTGAATATTTTCCAAAATATTATATTTCTTTGCAACAAAATATATCTTTGAAAATAAATTATGTCCATCTGAAATCTAGAAATGAAATTATGAAAGGCCTCCTTAGACAATGTGTAAGTGTCTATCATTTTGGAAAAAATATATGAAAGGTTCTTTCATATGAGTGTCTTGAATTATCCCTGGCACGATGAAACTCTATTTTGAAAAGAGAATCCTCCTTGATTTAATACTCTGCATCTTCAATCTTTATATTATTATTGTAGACACCCAAATCTATCCACTTAATTAAATGAATATTCAGTATTTATTTGGTTATTTAACCATCATTCAACTATTAATTAAATCCATATTTAATTAATTTATCCTAATTATGTTCTTCTATTAATTAAATAAATTATTCAATTTATGATTTAATTCACTTAACCATATTCTGTCAATTAATTAAATAAATGCAATATATTTTTTTAATTAACCCCCCTCTCACATTTAAATAAATTAAGATATTTAAATCCCATCTCTCACATTTAAATCAATAAATATTTCTTTAAATGAACCTAAATTCCCACCCACTTTCACTTTCTAGAAAATGCAAGTTGCAAGTTAACCTCCTTTTAATCATTTTAAAACCCCTATTATTAGCCTAATTATCCTTTAATGGTTTGCACATTCCTAAACCAAAGGTTAACCCAAAACCCATCAACTCAAACCTTTAAATGGATTCCTTTAGAGTCTTCAAGCATTTAATGGATTCCTTTAAAGTCTTTAAGCCTTTAATGCTTTCCTTCTAAAGTATTCTCAAGCCTTTAATGGTTTCCTTCTAGAGTCTTCAAGCCTTTAATGGTTTCCTTCTAGAGTCTTCAAGCCTTTAATGACTTCCTTTAAAGTCTTTAAGCCTTTAATGGTTTCCTTCTAAATTCTTCTTAAGCCTTTAATGACTTCCTTCAAAGTCTTCAAGCCTTTAATGGCTTCCTTCTAGTCTTTAAGCATTTAATTCTTTGTTCCCCTCTCCTCTCAAGCTTTCCCTTGTTGACACTTGATAACATGAGATTGACTTGAAGGAGAGCACATGGATTGAGGATCAACACTTCCTCAAGCAATCCTAATTCTTTATCAATCAATTCAATCTCAACCCTTCATTTGCCCATTTTCCCAATAAATAGAACTCATTCCTTCCTTGTTAGGGGTCACACACAAGAGTTATCCATGCATTGTTACCTTTCTTATAATTTGAGTGTTTTGTAGGAATGATTTGTATTATGTTTTTATTGACATTGACAAAACCGGTCAATCCAAAGAGCTGGTATATGAGCTAAAGTTTTTCATTGATGTCTAACACTGACCGGTGAAGTGGTATCGGTAGAGTGGTGTATTTCAATAAGCAAAGGTGATGACATGCAAACACATGGAAACAACATTAAAAATGGATGACCAAAAGTTCAATCAGCTCAAGGGAAGATAGACTAAGCCAACTGATCTAACATTCAAGAAGATTGGTCATTCTGATGATGATGAAGTCACAAAATATGACTCGGGCCTGAGAAGACTTGAGGTTGTATGCAAACCGAAACCTCATTGGCAAACAAGGAAAGAGACTTGATGCTAGCACAACAAACCAGCAATCAAAGGATGAACCGGTAGTATAGAAGTGCAGTGGTATATCGGTACACCGGTATGATAGAAGGAAGATAGGTGATCACTATAAATCTCAAAGCAGTGATCAGTTATTCAGTTGCAGTGGCAAAAGGTGAGTTGGTGAGCTTGTGTCTATGCCAAATCACAAGTTGGTAAGGTCAACTTCAGTTATCATGCAGTCAAGCCATGATTACCTACGAACTTTCTGGTTCACACTTAAATGACTAAACTCAACCCAGAAGTTACTATTTTTGGGAGATGCAGTGGCCAAATTCATTGAACACTTGGCAAAATTATTGCAGGGCACGCAGAGAAAGAGTGGGAGATTTTGAATTTGAAATCTTATGAAATATGTGATTGCTTTGATTGAAGGAACACCTGAAGGTGACGACATAAAATGTATAAAGTATTCTTGAGTTCATTCAGAAAATCTTGATCGTAAAATTTGCAAAAAATAGATCTTGTAGAAGGCGATCCAAAGTGAAGAGCAGAGTGAGAGGAAGTGCTTAAAGGATTTAGCAGAGCAGAGGGTGTTTGAGGTAGACTAGCTAAGTGCAGAGCCGAGAGACAGAGGACTGACAAAGTGCAAAGCCAAAGGTCAAAGGACCGATAGAGTGTAGAGCCGAGGGACAGAGGATAGATAGAGTGTAGAGCCGAAAGACAAAGGACTAGCAGATTGCAGAGCCGAAGGTCAGAGGATAGACTGAGTGCAGAGCCAAAGGTGTAAGAAGAAAATTGGTGTTTTGCAGAGCAGACACAATCGGTGTGGATAGAGTGTGATTCTCATTGTGATCTGATCAAGCTATCAACAACTAATTCAATAGATCATCCATTTGTTGCTTTCTAAGCATTGAAACTTAAATCCCTTAATCGGGCGGACTTTAATAGGTCCCTTTTGTAAAATCCATCAACCGGGCGACATCTTAATTGATGTTCTTAAGTCCTTTAATCAGGCTACCTTTAACAGGGTAAAGGCACTAACCGGCCTTAAACAAAATCCCTTAACCGGGTGACACCTAACAATGTCTTTGTAATCTCCTAATAGGGATGGCTCCTCACCTGGCGTCCTCCAGAAGAGTACAAATTTTGTGAGTTCCGACTCACACCGTGGTTTTCTCCCATTTGGGTTTCCATGAGATAAATCTTGGTGTCACTGTTATCTTTTCATGCATGCATATTCTACTACAGTGATTAAGTATATTGATGAATATTAAATAAGTGCAGATTAGAGTTTAAAGTTTTAATTGTGAAAAATTGATCAAGTGTTGATTCACCCCTCCCCTCTCAGCACTGATTGGGACTAACAATTTTAGCTCTTCCACTAGCTGGAATTTCTATTTAAAATTAATACTTCATTTTCATCCTAGTTCAACACTTCACATAATCAACCATCTCCCATACTCCATTTGACATCCCTTTGTGCTAGTGCTCAAGTTGGGGGCATACCTCATATAACAGTAGGATCTTCGAGAGGAGGAGGACAAGGAAGAGTCATGGCATAGGGAGCATCATGGGGAAGTTATTTCAATTTATTTATTTCCTAAGTAGATTCTAGTATTAATCTTCTTTGATAATTCTTTGAATGGATTTGTCTTCATGCATGTTCTTATGGTTGAATTCTCTTTAAACATAATTTCATATTGGTTTATACTAACCTTCATTTCACAGTGTTTCAATTATCCTCTGTAACATCTTCCCTATGATATGTTGTAAACAACATCCTCTTTCAATACCTTGCAAGGACCTGAACTTGAGTGAATCTTCATAAAAGTCTCATAAGAAAGTTCTTTGTCTTTTTTAGCAGTGTAGAAGTTAGAATCTTTAGTTTCGTGCTATACATTTTTTGTTTGTCCAATCTTGGACAACTGATTCAATGTATAGCCTAAGTTCTTTTTCTCATAGGATGCTCTATTCAAGTTTAACCTTTTTCTTTCTTGGTAGTCTCCTTGCTTGAAATATTATATTCATATTTCGTTTGTGATTCTAGACGTACCATTGGTCTTGGCCTTCTTGGATGATAGCTTGCCTCTAGGTCCCCTTAGTAGTACATAATCTGCACAAGAAAATTATATATCACATATTATTGAGCATCAAGTTTAACATCACCTTCATTAAAATAATCACAATCCATGGTTATTAAAATTATTAAAGATTATTAAACTTCCATATTATATGGTAAAAATCTTCACATTTAAGCATGTGTGAAGATTCATCTCAATCAATTTCATATTCTTATCATATAACATTACTAATATTAATCATACAAAATTTGGAAGAAATTGGATTGAGTTTTAAGAAATTTAAATCAATATGGGCTCACACCAACCTCATAGAATTCAACTTTTATGTATCTCCTTTATCTTTTTTCAATCCATCTAAGTTTTTACCAAACTTCTGTCACTTTTATTTTTAGTGTAATTTGATAAAATCTGGTATTTCATATGATTATAGAATTCAAGCTCCAATGTGACTCACTAATCTCAGCTACTTTGTTACCTTAAAGAATTTGGTTGTTTTCTTTGTTTGTAGAACTGGAACCTCTCTAGTGATTATGAATAGACAACTTTCAAGGTAAACTTCTTATGAGGAAATACCCTTTTTTAGAAAAAATGTATCTCAATGGCTGCCTATTGTCAAGGATATGCAAATAGAAGGATTGTTGTTTCATCTTGTTTCCTTTGTGATTGTAAACATTATTTTGGATGATAAGGTGTCTCATGGAATTCATTATAAACATACCATTTCCCAAGTTTCAGTCTGCCCCAAACCTCAATAATTTAGCATTTCTAGATATGATGTAGGTGTTGATATGTGGCGATTGATCATGCAAGTACTATACACTCATTATGTCCAAGTGCATTTTAACAGGCTATAGTGTTGATTCCAAGGCATATAGATTGTACAACCCCATCACCATGAAGATCATCATTAGTAGAGACATTGAGTTCTTAGAGAATGAGTCATGGGATGGCTCTATGGATACCTCTTCATCCACCTCCCAAAATTTTCTCATCAATAATGATGATGATGATGATGATGATGAGTATGAAGATTGAGAAGATACTGTAATGGCTCCTAACAGTTCCCAACAGATCAAGATAGCTCCTGATGGAGATAGGAAGTCAAGCAAACTATCACATAATTTTCAAAGTTCACTGAGCTCTCATCAAATCCAAACAACTCTTGAAGGCTCTTGACAACTTCAGATGGCTCCTGATAGAAATAGGTAGAAAGACAAGTAGCCAGAGAATCGACTCCTGAATGCTCCCGATGGTACAAATTAGAGTCTGCATGACAGAGTAGCAACAATAGTGAGAGTTCACACCCTGCTCTCGCCTCCCTAATTCCAAAGAAGACCACAATTCTAAGGGAGATCTACCAAGGTGAAAGGTATGATGATAGTTTTGATGAAAATGTGAATTTGGCATTATTTTCTCATAGTGATCCAATTTATTTTGAGGATACTATAAAAGAGGAGAAATGGTGTGGGGCCATGGATGAGGAAATAGATACAATAGAGAGGAATGACACTTGGAAGTTAACTGATTTGCCTCCCAATAAGTAAGTCATTGGGGTTAAATGGGTCTACAAGACCAAAAGCAATGTCGAAGGTAGAATAGAGCACCATAAGGCAAGATTAGTGGTCAAGGGGTACAAACAACAGTTTGGGAGAGACTATGATGAGAGATATGCCCTTGTGGCAAGAATGGAGACTATGCGGGAAGCCATAGCTATCGTATCCTAACACAAATAGAAGGTATTTCAAATGGATGTGAAGTTCACCTTCCTTAATGGAGTGTTAAAAGAAGAGGTTTATGTGGAGCAGCCACCTGGTTATGAAGTTTTTGGTCATGAAGGTGAGGTATGTGGGTTGAAGAAGGCTCTTTATGGGCTGAAGCAAGCTCCATGGGCATGGTACAACAAAATTGACTCATATTTGATGAGCAATGGCTTTGGAAAAAGTGATGGTGAGCCCACTCTTTATATCAAGATAGTTAATGGTAAGATTCTCATTATTGAACCTTGTATGTTGATGATTTAGTTTTCACTAAGGATGATGATTTCCTCATTGCTGATTTTAAAGAGGCCATGAAAAGAGAGTTTGAGATGACATATTTAGGTCTCTTAAGGTACTTTCTAGGCATAAAAGTAAAACAAATGCACAATGGTATTTTTATCTCTCAAGAAAGATATGCTAATGAGATTTTGAAGATATTTAGAATGCATTGTAGTAAGCTTGCACCAACACCAATAGCCATAGGTCTTAATTTGAGCAAGGAAGATTGTAGTAGCAGTGTTGATCTGACTAGGTATAAGAGTTTGGTTGGAAGTTTGATTTATTTGATAGCAACTAGACCTGATATAATGCATGTACTGAGTTTGATTTCCATATTTACAGAGAATCCAAAGGACACTCATTGACAAGAAAGTAAGAGAATCTTGAGGTATGTGAATGACACCAAGGGATATGACATTTTTTATAATGTTGTAAGTAATTTTAGGCCAATTGGTTACACATATAGTGATTGGGTAGGAAGTTTGGACGATAGGAAGAGCACATCTAGGTATGTGTTTCATATGAGTTCAGGTGTAATCTCATGGGCTTCTAAGAAGAAACCCATTATTGCCCCATCAACAACTAAGGTTGAGTATATAGCAGCAAATGCAATAACATGTCAAGCTATTTGGATGAGAAGAATCTTAGTAGATTTGAAAGAAGAACAAGAGGATGGAACAACAATCTTCTATGACAATGTTTCATTGATTGTATTGAGCAAAAATCCTATGTTTCATGAAAGAAGCAAGCACATTAAAATTAGGTATCACTTCATTAGAAGTTTAATTGATAGTGATGAAATAAAAATAGAGTTTTGTAGGTCTGAGCAGCAGCTAGTAGACATATTCACCAAGCCATTGGGCAAAAATAGCTTCGCGCGCGTAAGGAGAAATATGGGCATAGTTGATTTTGATTTTGGTTGAGTTTGTTGGCTCAAGACAACTGGGGAGTGTTGGAATTTATTGTCTTGTCCACCTAGTCAGCCCCCAACGTATAACTCCACCTACCTATCAGGGAAGCAACTGCAACAGAACAACCTGGAGAAGATCTAGTTGGGATTTTCACTCAACTACTCCTGACGTGAACTGCTGATTGGCAGTAGAAATTAATTTGGTAGGTAATTTTGAATTTGAAATTCTGAGAGGAAATTTTTGAGTGGATAGAAAGAGAAAAAAAGGGAGAACATTCTTCAGCCAGTCTAGTCCAGTTTAGATCAACAGATCAGTGAAGAAGAAGTGCAACTCCAGAGTGAGTGCAGAGAATTTAGTTAACAATAGCAACCTGTGTGCTTTTTGTGTAGTTTGTCAGTTGAGCAAGATAGCTCCTGACGTGGTCTATCAGTTGAGCAGTGATTGCTCCTGACTGTGTGTAGCTCCAATTGAGCAGAATTGGTTTGTGGTGAGCTCAGAGAAGCTCTGTTTTGTGTAGTTGAATGCACTTCCTGATCGCTGCCTATGAGATTAGAAATCTGTTTATTTTACATTTTGTATTTTGTATTTTTGTAATCTCAAGTTCATTTAATAGAAAGAAAATCAAGTTTGCATGTCTCCTTGTGTGTTTGGAGTTTATTCTTTGTGGGTTTGTTCCCAGTTATTTAGGGATTGAGACAACAATCTCTGTGTATTTTTTTGGGTCCACACAACTTGAAGGATTTCACATCCTCTACATTATTGAATCAAATTAATTTTTAAACAAAACAAGGTGTATCTTTTACGTACACATTTCACCATTCATGTCTTGGTTCTAAAGTTATTGACACCTGTTTGGATGTGCTCAAATTCGCAGAAGACAACAACTAATCCCTTTATATGCCTAAAACTCAAATTTAGAACAACTCAACCTCTTCAATACCAAATGACAAATTTCAAGCCTGCAATTTAAACATTCAAGTAAGTCCATCATTGATGCACTTAACTTTACAATATGGCCATCACTTTGTCATAGTTTCTTTCTATTTTTGAGATTCTAAGCCTTCGAGGAAAAATACCCTTCGTATAATTCTTCATGAACTTAACAATTCACCAAACTTTCGTTATTTAGTCATTGCTTCTCTTGCTTTTTGGCTCAAATGTTCTTTCAGGCTAAGATTATTCTCGGGGACTTAGAGTTTAGTAACAAAATACGCATTCTTCGACTCTCTACAAATTTCCTTCTTTATGCATGAATTCATCTCTTATGGATTATTGTGCTTTATGTACACTTGATGACTTAGGATGGTTGGGGATTTTGCATTAGTATAAAATTCTTCTTCCATTCATCATCTCCCTGAACTATTTCATTGATTGAGCTCACCTTCACCACCTTTTCATTACCATTTGAATGGAGACAAGATCCTAAGCTATAGGAGAATGTACTCTAATATTGGTCTTTCAGATTTCGACTTACTTGCTTTACCGTTGGTGGTCTTTTGGGAACTTTATCTCCAATTTCAATCTCCCTCATCATATCGATACCAAAAAAAAAACCGATTTGATTAGTTTTGAATGTAAAGCTCTATTTATTTCAATCTACACATCAAATTGTATAGCAGATCTTTAAAAGATTTAATTAATCTCCTATACAATCGATAAATCAACCTTTATTCTTTTCGATCATTCACACGTATGAAGAATTCAGTATGGAAAATCTACTTGTTGAACAAATTTACAAAGGTAATGGGACTATTCATATTGTTTGATTATGATTCAAATAGTTCAAACATATTCTGGATTCTCGCTATCATTGAGTTTATATCATGGATGGGTTTTGTCTCTTGGTGGATTTGTCTAGTTTCTCTAAAAAGCTTATTTGACTCATTCCAATATAATTTGTTTCCTTAGCTTCAAGACATCGGGACTTTTACTTATTTAGGAACTTATCTCCATTCTTGCCCTATAAAATTTTGGTATGTCTAACTTTACTCACTTTGAAGCATGATTTTCACTTCCTACTCATCCCAGATCTATGACACTAAAGCTCCTTGCAAATTGATACTTTCTTTCATGAGCTTCGTTACAATTTTATGAGCTTCTGGATCTCAATGGTGAGCATGAATGTAATATTTCTTTATCAAAATGTTGATAGGACAAAAATTGAGACCTAAAACACTAGGGTAAAAGCACAAAGTTGTGTCTCACTTTTATAAAGGGAATGACCAATGCTGATAATCAATAGAAAGTGAAATATATGTTTTGAAATTTGAAATGATGTAAACTAATAAAATGTATATTTTTTTGGTGTATTTTATGTTTAAAATTAAAAAAAAAATTATTTGAATATACTTTCTTATAAAGTAAACACTATAATTTAGTTGTTGATAAAATGTTGAAATCAAAGTTACACAAGGCATCACACTTTATATAGTAAATTTTACCTATTTTTCTTCAATTTTTTTGTGTATATTGATAACTTGAAACTTTAGAGTAAAAATATATTTTAAACTATTTTTTATGTATATATATTTTTCAATAAATTTGAAAAAGTTGTGTACTAAAATATAATTGTTTTCATTTAGTGTCACCTTTTTTCAGAATTATTTATGCAAATTTTAAAAAAGAATTATATCATCTTGACATAGACTCTTTCCTCTAGTGCATCAAATTTTTTCAACATTTTTAAATAAATTTAAGTATTTTTCCTTTACAAGATAATCAACCTTATATTTTAGTGTTGATGACCTGCCTCCAATGAAAATAAAATATAAAATATAAAAAACTAATTAAAATATTAAAAGATATATTTTAAAAAATTCACTTTTAGATCTACAAAAGGGTATTTTTAAATTTAAAAAAATATTATTTATAAAAGTAGGAGTTGTTGAAACATTGAGTTTTTCAAAAAAAAGAAAAAGAAATTGGTAATTAGACACAAAGTGGTATAAATATACATTTAGTGGACAATTATAATTAAAAAAGTTCTATCCTGTATATAAGATAACTATAATGAATCTCTATAAACCATATATTTGACTAAAATTATTTTTTAGTTAAAATTCCTTATAATCACTTGTGTTGATAAGCTAGCTTGAAACGTGACACAATTTTGTGCTTTTACCCACTAGCAGAGTAGACAAAATAAGAAAGGGGGTCCCCGTTTTGAATGGGGTGTGTGTGTAGGGCACAACAATGTGGTATTAAATATGGTCTTCCTTGGATTCCTCCTCATCTCTTTGTAGTGGTTTTTGGTTGTGTTTTCTTTTGGTATTGATTTAATGGTGCATTCATGGAGATTCTCTCTACCAATGTGCTTTTGGGAATGTTTCGATCTGACAAACTATGATTAAGAAAATTTGGGTAGAGATTTTCTTTTTCCATGTGCTCATGTTGAGATTTCAATTCAGCTTGTAATAGACCAAGTTTGACTTCCTACTAATTCCAAAGTCTTGTATTCAGAGGTGGTGTCCTATGTCTTGTCTAACTACATGGACATTATGTTAGATGTGCCAATAGTCTCTTAAATCATGAACCTGTATGTTCAACCTTTTGTCTTTTGTCTTTTAGATTTAGAAAACAATCTAAGTTCCTATCACTTTTGTGTGGATCATCTCTTATTGGTGTTCATAGATTTGCACTACTTGTCTCCAAATCTTGCATGTGCAAAGCCTCTCATTGATATGTGGGTGGGATTATTATGTTACTTGGATAAAGACACCATGATGACTCTCAATCACCTTCATTAATCCTTTAGTAAGAAGATTTTGGATGGTACCTTTGATAAGTTCACTGCAATTCATCTCCTTTTGATTTACTATATCCACATTCTTGTCTCACCAATTGTTTTGCTTGCACCTCCAAAGGAGCTTGGTACTAGTGGCTGTGTTATCCCTACACCTCAAGTCAAGGCCTTTTCATCATCTAGAGTACATCAAAAATTTGAGGAAAGGTTTGGTCACTTGAACCTATGTGTGCTTCAATCATGCACAATGGTTCCTAAGACTTGTGTTGATCCTCCTCCACCTCTTGCTTCTTCGAAGATCAGTTTAGTTCAGCAAGTTGATTGTTCCCTTCCAGTTTCAACAAAGTGGGATGAGTACTTGCTAGATATTGCAGAATTATTTGATACATCACACACTTCGAATATTAGGGACATAATTGAGGATATTAAATTCCTCCTTGATGGAAATTTGAGCATTCTTTTCATCCTTGTTGCAAATATGTCAAAGAATTATTGAAGATGTTTGGGTTGGAGAATTCTAAATCGGTATTTACACCTATGACACCTGGATGCAAGTTAACAAAAGATGATAAATATCTTAAAGCTGATGCAAGTAAGTACAAATCAATGATTGGAGGACTATTATATATTTGACTGCAACTAGACCGGATATCATGTATTTTTTTTGTTTAGTAGCTAGATTTCGACAACAACCAAAAGAATCACATGTTGTTACAATAAAAATAATTTTTAGATATTTGAAGGGAACAAAAGAGTTTGGATTATGGTATCCTAAAGATTCAGATTTCACCTTGACAACTTTCATAAATGCAAATTGGGTAGGAAGTGTTGATGATAGAAAAAGTACAAGTGGTGGAGCATTTTTCCATGGTTCTCGGTTAGTTGGTTGGTCAAGTAAGAAGTAGGATTATGTGTCTCTATCCACTGTTGAAGCTAAATATATTGTAGCATCTCCATGTTGCATGCATGTACTTTGGATGAAACAAACTTTGAAGGATATTGGTTTGTTGTTTGATGAAACCATCTCAATTATGTGTGTTAACACCAGTGCAAAAAAATATTTCTAGGAATCTAGTACAACATTCCAGAACTTGAAGCATATATCTATTTGGTATCACTCAATAAGGGAAAAGGTGTTGAATGATGAAGGAAGGCTTGAGTATGTACCTACAAAAGAGAAGATTGTAGATATCTTCACAAAGGCGTTGTGTAAATATACTTTTGAGTATCTTCGGCAAAAGTTAGGGGTACTACCCCTTTCTAGTTTGAATTGATGTGCATTGGTCCAGTAAATTGCATGATCATTCTTGTCTAGACTAATGTTTGGGGACTTCCTCTTAGGGGGAGTAGAGTAAGTTTCATAGGGGGAGATGTGCTTGCCTTTGTCCTTGGCGTCAAAGGGGGAGAGATGTAGAGAAATGATGATGCAGAGAGAGTTGTAGAGCAAAGTTACAAATATAGAGTAAGCAAGTTTTTTTGTTTGTTGTTGATGGATGTTGCCATCAATGACAAATGGGGAGATTGTTGCGAATATGATGTTGATGGTGCTGATATGTTTGTAATGGTTTTCGTTGATGTCAACATGTGTTTTTCTAAGTTGGTGATCTAAAATATGTTTATGAAATTGATTGGTGCTTCAGATGATGTTCAATGTTGACTAGTAATTGATAGTGTTGGTTGTGATCTATATTTTTTCATTTATTGGATATGGTGTTGATTTATTGGATTCATGTTTGTCTTAGTTCCATTCTTGTTTTTCTAAGTTGAGAAGTGATTTTTGGGTCTGGTTTTATCCAGAATTGGAGGATATGTAACGATATTTGTGTGGTATATGAGTTTTTATTTTGGTTCCAATATTTGCAATGGATGTAATGTGTTGATCTAACCGATGAAGTGTGTTGTGGAGTGGTCCACTTCCCATTCCTTTCCACTACGGGAATGTTTAGTGTAGACCTATTTCAAATTATGTTTGGTCGACTTGGAAGGTTATGTAGTCAGGAGGATAATATAAGTAAAGGATGCTCAAAGTGAATGAGATGTGGAAGACATGCGAGATTGAAAAGCTAAATCTTGTTAGTGATTGATGTGAGAAGTTGTGTGAAGGTGTGTAGTATGTTGTTGGGTACCAGAGGCTATTCCAACATTATTGTTTGTGGTAGTTGTATCACAATGGTGGATTTTCTTTTCTTTATTTCTCTTCCGACAGTGAACCTGTTTGGGCAATGAGCCACCTTTGTAAAAATCACCTTAAATTGTGTCACCCTAACATGTGTTATTTATTGAGAACTAACATTCTCCATTGTTTTTCACTTCTTGGATTTTCCATGACATATCTGGTGTTCATTATGTTAGACAACTCAGATAACCGATGGACAACTGAGAGGGGGGGTGAATCAGTTGTCAACAGATCATAGAAATTTAAGCATTAAAACCTTATTACCGGAATACAGATATAGAAATTAAGCACAAATATAAACCACATATTTACCAACCATCCACAAAAAATAACACCAAGATTTGTACGTGGAAAATCCAATAAATGGAAAAACCACGGTGGGAAGCCTACCCACAGTCAGATAATACTTCTACAGTAAGTATGTGATTATAAAAAGAGGGGCCTGCACATGCAGGAAGGCCAATAGCCTAGACCACACTGATCGTCACAAAAGGAGCCTCACTGACTACAAAATAAATCCAGACTACAATCCGAAAAGAAGAGTGAATTGTAAGAATAACATCTCCTATGCCTGAATACAGTTCCGATTAAGCTCACTACCAGAGGTCTTAAACCTCTTTCACCAACCCAATTCGATCACCTATGATTGACGAAAACCTCTTCATATGATTACAACCTTTTTCAAAAATAAATAATCCTATATCCCACAAACCCACGATCTACAAAGAGGTCTTACATCATATTTATACCAACCTGAGACCTACACAATTAGGTCAGCCACCTAAAAGATAATACAATAAATCCATAACATAAAACCGCAGTCAAATGATCAACCAAGTCATCCTATGACCGAAACAAAATAATCCAATCAATAGATCCAACCGGAAACACATCGGGGTCATCCACCAACACGTTACATAAACCAGTCCATAACCTAGTAGAATAAGCTAGCATTAGGTCTAGTCCTAAATGCAACACCGCCGATCAATAGGAACATGAATAACATAACCAAAAACATCTCGAAAGACCTCTAGAAGCTGCACCAACACCACTTATCAAGTGCATCAAAAGATATTCAACAAAGCTCTGTCGATAAAACCCTTACCGGTGACCAAAAGGCTTACTAGAACAAATGATAGATCCCGAGTCATCAAATTTTGAACTAACTGATCGTGATACACATCTAAATAGCATGAATGATAGATCCAAACCAATTCCACAAACCAAAGCATACTGGAGCATACCAGATCAATATCATAATCCAACCACTTTACCGGAACCTACTGGAAATCGGTAAACAACCAAAACAACCGGTGTTGCCATCAATGACAAAACATCAATGTAACACATAATCAATTCCTTCGATTGCCAACACATTATGTATGTATGTGTGAGATTTCATGATTACATCTGCTCAAATTGAAAAATCAATAAGTTGGTTATTTTGGATGTGTGAAAGAATTAAAAAGTTTAATTGACAATTGATTCAGCCCCCTCTTAGTTGTTTGGGCATTCAACAATCCCATCTTCAGTGACTTCAGAGGTTGTTCAGTAGGTATCTTCACAATAGTTTGGATTTGCTTAAGTTGATTTGGCGTATTTTGATTTAGATAGTTGGACATTTTAGCAATCTTCCATGGCACACAACATGAGACTTTTCCTTTCATCTTCTTCCATGGAGCTATTTTAGCCTTGGCAACTTGATTTGTTTCTTCCCAATGGGAGGAATGTGGTTTTCCACTCTTGGATCTTCATCAACATATGTCCTCAAGCCTTCATCTTCAGCATTGAAGCTTCTCAATTATGGTGGGGATATATTGTCTCTTCTTTTCTCTTCCATGGGGGGAATCTTGATTGTACTTATGTGACTGATTCAGTACTTGGGGGGCCACTTGGAGTCCATCTTAGTCACATGTAGTACTTTTTTAATTTCATTTAATGTCTCGCTTTTGGAGAGGGGTTTTTAACCAAGTTTTTTTCTCCTTTTCTCCACTTAGAAAGATTTCATTGGTTTGTACATGGGTACCTAATCAAGCCTTTTGTTGTCGAAACCCATTTCTGCATTCATGCATTTAGAGTTTTTCTACTCACCCTAAGTTTCAATTAAGAGGGAATGTTAGACAATATTTAGCTTTTAGTTATTTTTTTACACCTAGTTATACTTTATTGCTTAAGTTCACATAGAAGTGCTTATTTTAGTTGTGCACCTAGTTTATCTTTTAAGCATCTAGTTTAGCTAGAGTTGAGCTTTTTTTTAACTCCTCATGCTTGCACTTAGGTCTCCTAAATTTAACTAAGTGATTTATTTATAAGAACCTCATTGTACAATTGTAATTCATTTTGTAAATTTGTATTCTTTGCTTTTGAGTAATATAGCATTCATTTGTGCAACTCTCATTTGTGGAAGGTGTTCTTATTTACCATTTGACCTTGCAAGTGCTTGTGTTACAAAATTCAACAATTGTGCTAGCCCTCCACCTCAAGTTAGGGCCTTTTCATGCTAGTTGCTTGTTTGGTTTGGCTATATCTTTTGCTTCAATATGTGAATACCAAAAATGTCTTTTAGTGTATGTTTTCTCATGCTTAATATTTGGTGTAATGTCTTAAGTTAATATTGGAACTTCAACATCAACACCTACTAGTCAAAGTTTCCAAGCAACTTTCACTCAAAAAATCTTGACTATTTTTAATCAATAAATGTGTGTGAATTAATGTTTATATTGATTTAATGGTGCATTCATGAAGATTCTCTCTGCCAATGTGCTTTTGGGAATATTCTAATGTGGTAGACTATGATTAAGAAAAATTGGGCAGATCTTTTCTTCTTCCATGTGCTCATGTTGAGATTTGATTTTGACCTATAATAGGCCAAGATTGGCTTCCTACTAATTCCAAAGCCTTGTATTCAAAGGTGGTGTCTTTTTTCTTGCCTAACTGCATAGAAATTTTGCTAGATACAACAATGGTCTCTTACATCATGAACATGCATGTTCTATTTTTTGTCTTTTCTCCTTTAGATTTGGAAAATAGTCTAACCTCCTATTTCTTTTTTTTATGATCATCTCTTGTTGGTGGGTTCATGGATTTGCACTACTTGGCTCCAAATCCTACATGTGTAGAGCCCCTCATTGATATGTGAGTGGGATTATTATGTAACCTGGATGAAGACACCATGACGACTCTTGATTGCCTTCATTCATCCCCCAATGAGACGATTTTGGATGGTACATTTGATAAGTTCATTTCCATTCATCTCCTTTTGAGTCACTACATCCACATTCTTTCCTCACCGATTACTTTTCTTCCACCTCCATAGGAACCTGGTACTAGTGGTTGTGCTAGCCCTCCACCTCAAGTTAGGGCCTTTTCATGCTAGTTACTCATTTGGTTTGGCTGTATCTTTTTCTTTGATATGTGAATACAATTAATGTCTTCTAGTGTATGCTTTCTCATGTTTAATGTTGGTGTAATGTCTTGAGTTAATATTGGGACTTCAACATTAACACCTACTAGTCAGAGTTTTCATGCAACTTTCACTCAAATTTTTTTGACTATTTTTAATAAACTAATATTTGTAAATTAATATTAGGTGAATTTTAGCAATTCAATAATGTTGTTTTATTTTAAGTTGTGGCATCGATTGATACTCCTAGTATTTGTGCAACAATGAAGTGTGGTGTTGGAAGAGTATCATATTTCATTCTTTTGTGACAGAGATATGAGCTAGATTAGTAAATTTAATATTATATATTTTTGTATCTATTCATTATTCAAACAATAAATGATATTCATTTATAGTTTAATTTGCATCTTGATTCTTTCCATAGGAATTGGCAATTATAGATCATGAACATCCCCTTGTTATGGATGAAGGGACACAAAAAATTATTAAAAAATATTACCAATATGCAATAAGTGATTATTTTATTATATGTAACTCTATAATTTAATATGTATATATTAATGTGTATGCTTTATTAGGTGGAGCTTAGGAAAGATTATAAAGGAGACCAAGTTAGCAAGTTTGAAGGCAACCATCTTCATATGCATCTCTATCCACTTGATATTCAAAGGATTTTCATGATCTCGTTCCTTCCCCTTAGGATCCTTTATTGTATACCTAGATGGAAAATTTCTACATATATTTTGTATTATAGATATGTGACATTATACACCTATATGGCTTAGTTGTAATTATATATGGCTTTCTTGCACATATATTTTACTTTTATAACAATTAATTTATATGACTAGACATGTTTTTTGGTTAGTAAAAATATATTTTACCAATGTTCATTTTTAATATAAATGATTAATTGAATAAATGAATAATTACACAAATAAAATGGTGATTTTTTATTTGAGTAATTGAATGAATTCTCAATTATTTTAATATTTAATCTTTTTCAATGAGTTAGATCTTGGTCTAGGACTTGATTGATCACTTTGTCTTGGTTGATCATTATTTTTAAGTCCATGCCACAAAAAAGGGGAGATAAAGTAGCCTCAACTCAAGAATTTAGGCTTAGACTTAGATCAAAAGATATCTCATAGATAAAATCAAATTAGAAATGGAATCAAGCAATGGGGACATCTTATAAGTATAATATAAGTTCTTCACTTGGCCTTTCTCTCATATATAAGAAAATAAAAAATAGAGGCACATAAAAAATAAAACCTATTATAGGTTGTGTGACATGGGAAATAAATGGCTTAGGCTAAGCATTGAAGATATTGTGGACATTAAGAAAGGATGTAGGAACATAAGACATAATTATTATCATATGCACATGGATGAGTCCCCGTGAATAATATCTAGAAAGAAAAACCAATAAAGAATGAGAAGACATAACTCTAGGTGATACATTATGATATATAATATAAAGAATGAGAATATAAGAATTCTAGAGTGTTCACACTAGGCTAGGCCTTTAAATGCAATTTTACTAGGCTATTATTATTATTATTTAGATTTATTTATCCACTCTATTATATTAAGAACACTTAGGTAGTTGTGTCATTCAAACATGTGAATATGTCTATGCACTTGATTGCCACTGAACTATTTTAATTTAGCTTACAGATCCTATCTATTATCTTAATTTTACTTTAGTTATCTTTCACCTATCATGATAGGTCAGAATTAGTTAACTTCAATCCTTCATGCATTCATTAGTTTCACCTTTATTCCATACATTAGTGTTTATTTTCACTATATAACTAATATAAGCATTAGAATTAATCATCCAATTAATTGATGAAGTCAGACATCTATTATTTTTCCATGTTCTTATTATCTTGCATGATAGATGTAGGTGTAAGGTTATGTCACTTTGCCAATTTATAGATCATTAGAATTTATTTTTTTCTAGTTGATATCAGAGTAGATTTGTTCAAACCCCTTCTCTTTATTACTTTCTTGTTTCTAGTGTTGTTCTTTTCACATATCCTATTTGGAGAAGGTGCATTTGTATATCTTATGTATTTTCCATTAGAGTTATGCAAGCTAGTGTTTGATATAAAATTTCTAAAAATAAAAGCCAACCATTATGCTCAAAACAATTGAAATATCTAGGTTTTCCTTTTTATTTGTTCTATTTGGACACCCATAAATTTGATTTATCTTATTTATTTGTTGAATTATTTTTAATTCTCATGTTAAGGGCATATGATTTTCAAATTATATTTGAGCAATTTTTTGTGCACTATTGCATTTAAATAGTCAAAACCCTATTATTGATTATCAATTCTATCATTTAAAAAAAAATTGCATCCAAAGAAAAATTATGCACACACATGTAATTCAAGGTAAATAGAATACACACATTTGTCCCTAATATTTTTCTCTTGTCTATCATGCTAGTTTATCATTAGTTAGCTTTCACCCATCATGCAATGATTTGCTTTACCTTGCCCTATATAAACATGACTTGCTCTTATTATCTAAATGATGGAATTTATGTAATTAATCATGCAACTGGTCAATGAAGTTGACTGTCTATTTTGTTCTATGTTTATATTTTCTTATGCATAGATCTAATTGGAATATGTGTTGGTTTAATGATTTCAAGGCCATCAAAATAGTTTTTATTCTTACAATGACCATAGTATTGCATTGTAAAGCATAAAACATTGCATGTATTAAAAATAATACAGGTGTAAACATTATAAAAAATCACCCTAGTTGGGATTTTAAAACATAATGCATAATAAAAGCATGCACCTCATAAAGAAACACAAGCAAGATATCATATAAGGAAAACACCGAGATACAATTGTTACTTAACATATTATTATATGTATAAGGGAGAAATATTCAAGCTATAGAGAATAGATGGATCTATTACCAAACTTATATTTGATATAAAATTAGGAATGATGAGATTTAAAAACTAATGGGGTAAGTGCAAAAAAATGGAGGATCAAAAATTGGTCATGCCACTTTTTGGCCCCCTAGACCATAATGTGAATATAAAGGTGGTCTAGTAATATTTTACATAAAGCTGACATAGTAATGTGTTATAGGAATATGTAAAGGTGGAGTGAATTAGGAACATGTATAGAAAGACAATGTTTCAAAGAGCATCTTTCCATTTACCATGATTAAGTGAGTGATGATGGTGTGAATCTATAGTTATATGATATGTTTATGTTGAGAAGGAATTAAATTCCTTAAGGGTTTATTGATTGTTTCCCTAGGACTATCCACTATTGTATTCAATTATGACAGTCATATTAAACTATTATCATGGCATTTGGAATCCTAATACTCGTGAAATTGCCATGAAGAAAGGTTGAAAAGTTTCCTTCAGGGTTATAAAATATTATTCAAAGAGATAATGATGGATATCTTCACAAAAAGAATATTTTTTAAAAGTTTATGACTATCATAATCCACATAATAGTCCATTATGAAATTGAGATAATTGGCATGTGAAACAAGGCTTCCCCTAGCATTTAATCACCCACCTCAACATGTTCATGCAGTTGGTTAAGCCCACAAGATGAAGAATGCAAAATATACCCCCCAACAAATTTTTATTGAATGCAAATGACACTTTTTGTATTTTTTAACCATTGTCAAATGGATTGGAGACATAAAAAACTAAAAGAGAGGCTATTTTGGAGGGAACCTACATGCACCTATAAGATTAGGAATTTTTTTTTTAGGTGTAATGGATTCTGATAAATTGTATGTCATAGTTTGACATTTTTTACACTTAGGGCTCTTAAATGATTGTGTCAAAAAATTGTAGCCTAGAAATATTGAGATAATTAAGGTAAATAAAAGGTGAACTATATCATTTACCCACCTAACTAAATATTTTCACATAGTTGGATGATCCCCATGAGATTAATAACTTAAAATATGTCTTCAATGACTTTTTACTAAACCCAAATGACACTTTTTGTAACTTTTGAAACATTAAAACCATGGTAAAATAGATCAAGGATATATTAAAAATTTGAGAAAGGTTTTTGTGGATGTACACTATGTGTACTTATACATTTAGATAAAACATTTATCAGTGATGTGAACTTCTCGAACTAATTCATCATAATTTGGTAGTTTTTTGCACTTTGGGCTCTTAAGAGATTGTGTAAGAATATTGCATTCTTGAATTATTACGATAAATAGGATATGAAAAAAGGAATATAGAATTAAACCAATAAACCTAATGTGTTCATGCAATTGAATAAGCCCCACAAGATATGCCACCTGGTAACTTTCTATTAAATGCAAATGATGCTTTTTGCAACTTTTGAAACTTCATTGTCATGGTGAAATGGCTTGAAGATTAAAACTATAAGAGATTTAATTGTCAAGGAACCTTATGTGAACCTTTAGGTTTAGATAAAACATTTTTAAGTGCCACAAATTGCCATAAATAGTCCATCGTAGATTGGTAGTGTAATGTAGTGGAAATGGGGTTCAATAGTCTAAACATGCAAACTAGGAATAAAAAACAATCCCATAAATTACATTGGAGAAAAACCAATAAACCCAACTTCAAACCCTTGAGAGAAGGACAAGAAATAGGCTAAATGATGTAATGTTGAAAATAAACAACATAAAAAACAAATGTAGATTATAGAATCAATTGATATGTATAGAGCTGGGAAGGGGATACAAAGAGGAACGTGTGTCTAAAATCTAAGCTGAAACTAATTGGACTATATCAACAAGTTCCATAATCCTAACAAGTATCCGAGTGCAAAACAAGGATCAAACTAGTCTTAGGAGCTTCCAAACTACCTTATGGTCAACTTTCAGGACAAAAATCTTAGACTATGGCACTAGGTTCCCTAGTGTAGGTAGGCTATGGCACTCATTGTTATTGTCCTACCCTTTTTTGATTAAAATTACTGATAAATTATAATTATAAGTCTTTAACACTTCTATATCTTCAAATTGAACCTATAACCTATTCCTGAACTTGCAAATATGAAAAAGGAGAGGAAAATGGTGTTGGGTTGTATAGGGGCTTGACTAAATCAAACCCTGGGCTTGAATTAACCCTACTACAATGATGATGAAAAAGAGAGAATACCTTTGCAAGGAAGAGGATAAATATGAAATGAAATACTTGAATTGAAATGATTATACCTTTGATTGATGATGCAATTCTCTTAGGATAAGTCCTCCAAGTGTTGATGCAATAACATGATAAATCATCACAAAATCCATTACAAAAACATAATTGAAGATTCCTTGTTGTGCTTAATACTCCTCAAACTCATATTTGCTCTTGAAGAACAATAATTGCTCTTGAAATGAAACTTATAAGGATGATGTCTTATATAGGGTTCTCAAGGTATTTTTACTTTTAGGTTGAATTACAATAGTCATATCCCAACTTCAAGGATAGACCTAGAAATGTGAAGTACGACATTACTCATACGAAATTTCAGCCAAAAAGCATTAGATTATGACAATAGTTGTCATGGTCTCAACAAAATAGGCTTCAATTTTAAGGGAAATGAGATAATAGGGCCCTAATTTTGGATCTATAATTTATATTAAGATTAATGACATTTAGGTGGGGAAAGAAGTGCTTTAAAATTTAAAACATGATAGAACCCAATTAAGCTTGAAATGATATAGGAGAAAGGGCACACTCTGAGTAAGGGCCCAAAGAGGAGTGTGTTGAAGTTTCTAAATAGGAGAGGACACATATTCTTGAATTCAAGATTAATTCAAGGCAATAAATAGTTGCAAAACACTTAGAGGAATGAGAAAACTAAAATGAGCACTAGGAGAGTGTGAAATTGGACTCAATAATCAATAAGTACAATTTATGACACTAAATTTAGCCCCACTTTAGCAGGTGTATAAACTTATGCTCATACTCATATTATACTAGAAACAAAGAGATATAACATATTAGAACAAGACAAGCTAGGTATAGGATGACACTAAGTTTGAGGGATGGTCCAAGCAAACGATCCTATCAATCCATGCAAGTAACCCTCAAATATACATAAAAAAAATGACATTAGTACTAAAACAAAAGGTTTCAAGTCAACTAGTTGAAGAGATCTTATAAAATGTCATGATCGCTAATATCATTTTCGCCATGTTATTTCAAGAGCACAAATAGACCTATAGAAAGAAAAAGGATGTACATAAATTGATGAGATAAGAAACCATGATCCAACAACTAGCAAGGTATTTTATGATGTGGGTCCATGGGAAAGAGAGAGATATGGATTCCTCTAGACAAATAGTATATTGTTGTGTGATACATGTTGTGCAAAAAAAAGATCACACTAGCAAGCCACACTATAATAGGAAATCAATGACTATGGAGATGAAAACAACAATAATAACTAACACCTATGTAGGCATGGACAACACTAATCACACTAGCAAGCCACACTATACTAGGTGATCAAGTTCTAAATATTGATAATTACATCTTGGGGGTGTGATGTAACACAACACTACCATTTCAGAGTCACATCAATGAATCACCACAAACAAAAAGGATTGCTCATATGCAACCTTAAGATGTCAACATGCTTTTATGTTTATACCTTAAGGAAGATAGAAATCCACATCAAGGATAAACATCTTCACCAACAAGGAGATATTCTCAACAAAAATGCATGTGTTTCAAGATAGGAAGAAAGATACTTGTAAAAAATATGATTCCTTAAGCAAGGAAGATATAGTTGTAAAAGTGAAATCTTGCAACAAGTGTAAAGGGACCCTTATCAAAGATACATTTCTATCAAAGAAGGAGGAAGAGATACTTGCCTAAAGATATCTACCTTTGAAAAGAGAGGATATATTCAATAAATATAAAATCTTCAAACTACGAAAGGGGAAGATTATCAAGAATACAAACCTTCTCTATTTCTAGGAAAGGGGATTATTGGTGAAGGATTACACACTTTCTATCACTAAGAATAGATCATTTGTGAAAGACGTGTGCTTTTAGGCAAGGCAGAGGTCCTAATCAAGGATACACACCTCCAAGAAAGGATAACATCCTCATGAATGACAAACAATTCTATGTAAGAAAGGATATCGAGTTATAAATGATAAAACTCAACAAAGGGAAAGTAGATCCTAAGAAAGAGGAATTATTTAAAAACTATTATTATCCCTAGCATAGAGACAAGAATAACTAAGTTGTTATGTTTCTCACCAGGTATGATTGCACATAAAATTATACCATCATGAATGATAATGAACCCCCAAAAGGTCAGCTACTAATGTCACATAGTGAGGAGAAACATAATAGGAACTTAAATGTTATTTAGAAGGTACATGACAATGCTGCAACTCATTGTCACTTTTCACTTGAATGATGCTAGTTATGATGAGTTGTTGAATTTTACACTCCAAATCATGACATTCATTGGTGGAATGACCACGGATTTGATGATATTTGAAAAAAGAAAGATTCTCCTAATTTTTTTTACGATTTTTTCTTTGATTTTTCAAAGAGAGTAATTAAGAGAAAAAGATATAGATGCATTAGGAAATGGGGGAGGGGATGTTGACAAAGGAGGAGGTTGGAAACCTGAATCCTCTTTGGAAAAGTGTGTTGTAGATTTCTCATGAACCACAAAACTTTGTTTCACACACCATAAATCATGTCTATTATATCCATGCTTAGAAAGTATTTTAAAACTAGCTCCATATTATTTTTCCAAATTAAATATAGGAGTTTCACTGGGTGTTGAAATACTAGGAAGGAGGGGTCTCACTCTTAGATTCAACTGGGTTGAAGTCTAAAGGGCCCTAATCATCATCAAGACATGTGTTGGAAGAAGAAGAGGTTGGAATGAACTTAGAAGAAGGTTTAAAAAATGATATACTAGTCTCCTTCAAGGATTGAGTATTAAATTCAAAGAATTTATATTCTCCACTAAAGGAGGATGTAAATTCCAAAGGAACTCATTTTTCTTCTAAGAAAGGATCACCAATAGGAGAGTGTGTTGTAGGAGGAATCATAGTATCAAGAGGAAGATATAGATCCTACCTATTTTTTAACATTACCATGTAAATTTGTATCTACTTGTAGGGTATACATCTTGTTTTCGTGAATGAATTTAAGTGATAAAGGGTAGAAGAGACCATTTGCATGGCATGGAGCCATGGTCTACCTAGAAGAAGATTATAATTAAGAGTATTAGGCATGACATGGATACGTGTGGGTATAATCACAAGACCTAATTTAATATCAATGTAATTGTACCTAATGATTGTCTACCAACATTATGAATCATTAAATGGAGATGGAATTAGGTTGGATGAGGGAGGTATCCACTTTGATCTTACATAATAATTCAATGCTACAAATATTGAGATGAGCCATTGTCAAATAGAGTACATCTTATGGAAATACCATTGATGAGAACACTAATCATGAGGGGATCATATTGATTTTGAACTTCCAAAGAAGGTAACTTATCTTGCGAGAAAATATTATCTATCTTTATTTCACTCATATGATCAAGAAAGGCTGCTATATCATTTGGTATAGCAAAAGGTGTGACAACTATCTTCTATGAGGCTTCTTGGAGCATTCCATGGTATGTAGGTGAAGTTTGAATCAAATCCCAAAGGGAGATCTTAGCTAGGTAGCACAAAGTTGGTCACCAAGGTCAAACTCCTTACCAACAAATGTGAAAGATGAGAGAGTGGAGGAAGGAAAGGTTGGGAAGTGGGAAGAACATTGGAATCTTCCTTGTTGCTTCAAGTGTTATATGTGTGAGCTACTACATGATAATTGGGTTGTTGATATACTCTACACTTAACAACAATCATTGGTTTTTTGAAGTTGAGAGACATATTGACAAAGGTGAACACAAATTTTAGGCTTTACATGACTAGGAATATGAATAGCATGGAATTGATAAGGTTCATTATCCATGAAATCTTCATCTTAGGAGAGAATTGGAAACATTTCTATTTATATCTTCCTCTTACACCAAAACTTCTTCATGAGTATGATTAATTTTGGGAAAGGGACTCGTATGATTCATCAATACTTCATCTCTAGAAGGGATGTCATTAAAGTGAGTAGAAGGTTAAATATCATGAAGGAAGGTCTTAATGATATCATACTATTGCACTAAATTATCCTCATACAGGAGGTACATTTTAGGAGAAGGATAAACATCGCTGAATAAAGCCTCATCCCCAGGAGGGAAATTTTTTAAAGATGTGTTGATAGTATCTTCTTTCACCAAAATGTCCTCATGGGTGGGAACAATTTTAGGAGAGGGTAAATCATAGAAATGGAAAGAATAAATAGATAAGTTATCATCATATGCATAAAAGGGAACATGAACATGTTGGATTAAAATTAAAATTGTAATAGAAAAAGACGATAACAACTCCAATTAATCAAATGCACTTATGAACAAACAAGATGCTTAATAACTTATGCCATTTTAATCAAATAAAAATGGTGTAACTAAAACCATGTTAAAAAAATGTATGCAATGAATTTTTTGAAAAGTTCATGCAAAAATCAAATTTGAAAATGAAAATCAAAAGTTATGCAAATGTAAGAAGAGTTGAGTTCACGAAAATATAATGTAATGGAAATGTGGAACTCACTAGTCTAAACATGCAAATTAGGAATCAAATATAATCCCATCAATTACATAGGAAAACAATTAATAGTCTCAACTACAAACCCTTAGAATAGTTGGCACAATGATAGATTTGATTGTTCTCTATTAATTTTGATTGATTGGATGAGATATATGAAATAAATAGGCTAAATGATGCAATATTGACAATAAACAACATAAATAGACAAATGAAAATTGGAGAATCAAGTTGTACAGAACTAGGAAGGGAATACAGAGATGAGGTTGTGCTTGAAATATGAGCTCAAACTGACTAGACTATGTCAATAGGCATCATAGTCTTTACAAGTGTTCAGGTGCAAAATAAGATCAAAATAGTCTTAAGAGATTCCAAACTACCGTTTGGTCAACTTTCAGGTCAAAAAACCTAGACTATGGTGCTTGTTGTTAGTGTCTTACCATTTTCTGATGAAATTTCATGAGAAGTTCTTATTATGACTCTTGAACACTTCTAATCTTCAAAATAAACTTGTAACTTTTTATTGAACCTACAAATGCACAAAAGGAGAGGAAAATGGTGTTGGGTTGTATGAGGGATTTCCTAAGTCAAACCCTAGGTTGAAATTAACCTTATAACAATGATGATTACCCTTGTAAGGAAAAGGCTAAATCTAAAATAAAATACATGAACTGAAATGATTATGCCTTTGATTGATGATTTAATGCTCTTAGAATAAGTCCTCCAAGTGTTGATGCAATAACATGATAAATCATCACAAAATCCATTATGAAAACACACTTGAAGATGCCTTGTTGTATCTTAATGCTCCTTGAACTTATATTTTCTCTTGAAATGAAAATTCTAAGGATGACGTCTTATATAGGATTTTCAAGGTTTCTTCACTTAAATAGGTTGACTTAAAATGGTCATTTCCCAACTTCAAGTAAAAATATAGAGATGTCAAGTTTGTCACATTACTCTCCTGAATTTTCAGCTAAAAAGTGTCAGACTGTGATAATTGTTCCCATAGTCTTAACAAAATAGGCCCAAATTTAAAGGGAAGTGAGATAATAGGGTCCTAATATTGGATCTATAATTTATATTAGTAACTACAACATTTAAGTAGGGGGAAATTTTCTTTGAACTTTAAAACATGATATAACCCAAATAAGCTTGTAATGATATAGGAGAAAGGGCACACTTAAATTAATGGCCCAAATAGGGGTGTGTTGAAGTTTCTAAATAGGATAAGACTCATTTCTTGAATTGAGGATTAATTCAAAACAAGAAATAGCCACAAAGTTATTACAGGAATGAGAAAAATAAAATAAACTCTAGGAGAGTGTGAAATTAGACTCAATAATTAAAGGAGTACAAGTTACGATACTATATTTAGCCTCCACTTTAGCAGGAATATGGATTTACACTCATACTCATAGTAAAGTAGAAATGAAGAGATGGAGAATCTTAGAGAAAGATGATATGGTGATAGGATGTCACTAAGTTTGAGGGATGATCAAGCCACCAATCATAGGATCCTATTAATCCATGCAAATAACCTTCAAATATGCATAAAGAGAACAACATTAGTACTAAAACAAAAGGTTCCAAGTCAACTAGTTGAAGAGACCTTGATGTCAAATTGCCACAACTACTAATATTATTCTTGGCATGTTATTTCAAGAGAACAAGTGGGCATATAGAAAGAAAAAGAATGTACACCAATTGGTGAGAAAAGAAACCATAATCCAACAACTAGCAAGGTATGTTATGCTATGGGCCCATGGGAAAAGAGAGAGAGAGAGGCATGGATTCTAGTGGACAACAAGGTATTTTATGTTGTGAAACAAAATTATCACACTATAAATCCACACTAAATTAGGTAATCAACACCCATGGAGACACAAACAATAACAACAACAACCAACACTTGCGTAGGCATGGAAAATACTGATCACACTAGAAAGCCACACTAGCCAAGCTCTAAATATTGATAACCACACATTAGGGGGTGTCATGTAATTTAACACCACATCAATGAATTACTATAAGCAACCTAACCCACCCACCCCCCCACCCCAAGATGTCAATATGCTTCTATATTGATACCATGAGGAAGATAGGAATACACGTCAAGGATAAAAACACCACAAGAAGATATTATTAACAAAAATGCATGCATTCTAAGCTAGTAATAAAGATCCTTGTTAAGGATACATTTCTTTAAGCAAGGACATGATATCTTGCAACAAGTGTACATGGATCCTTATCAAGAATACATGACTATCAAAGATGGAGGAAGAGATATTTGCCTAAAGATATCTACCTTTGAAAAAAGAGGAGATATTTAGTAAACATAACATCCTCAAAATGAGAAAAAGGAAGATGATTAAGAATAAACACCTTCCCTATTGCTAGGAAAGATGAATCTTGGTGAAGGATTGCGTAGTTTATATTATTAAGGATAGATCATTTATAAAAGGCATATACTTTCAAGCAAGGATGAGGTCGTAATCAAGGATACACACCTCCAAACAAGGATAACATCTTCATGAAGGACACATTTTTTATGTAAGAAAGGATCAAGTTATAAAATATACAACTCAACAAAGGGAAAGTGGATCCTAAGAAGCACAAATGATTTGAAACTATTCTTACCCGTGAGAGTAGGGACAAGTATTTCTAAATTATTATGTTTCTCACCAAGTATGTTTGCACATGATGTTGTACCACCATGAATGATAATGATCCCCCAACAGGTAAGCTATTAGTGCCACATAGTGAGGAGAAACATAATAGGAACCTAAATGTTATTTAGAATGGACAAGACAAGGCCATGACTCATTGTCACTTGTCACTTGAATGATATTGGTTATGATAAGTTGTTGAATTTTACACTCCAAATCATGACATGCATTTGTGCAATGCCCATGGATTTGATGATATTTGTAAAAAGAAAGATTGTCGTGATTTTTTTTACAAATTTTCTTCATTTTTCAAAGGGAGAGTAGTCAATTTGTCTTGGAGGAGGTAAGATATAATACTCTTTGGTAAAAGTATGGTTGTTGTTGCACCAAAATATCAACTTGTTAATGCCCAATACAACCACTAGACTTATAGAATCCATAGGAGGTGGTTAAGCCATGTCAAAATACCTTGCAACAATCCCCCCAACACAAGAAACTAGTTTTGAACTATGACCCAGGCTTTGATACCACTTGTTGAACCCAAGGTAGGACTAAGAGGGGGGGTGAATTAGTCCAAACATAAATTAATGCAACACATAAACAATTAATCAACATCACATCCAATAATTGAACACCAAGATTTTGCATGTGGAAAACCCTAAAGAAAACCATGATGATCACCTACCCACACAATATATCCACTATGTCTATTAGATTACAATAAAAAGAGCTCACTACTCCAAACTTGTGAACCAAGGTTAACTACTCTTGGGACAAGATACAAAAGAGGACTTGCAAAACCTAAAGCTAACTACAACAGAGCAAGATATAAAATGATTTTAAATTAAATATCTCTTGATCATGAAGCTATCCTTGAACTTGACATCACGTGAGCAACATCAACACACACAACTCAAACCTCAACTATCAACACTCTGTCTCATACATCTACCATAGTCTCAACACAACTTGCATATCATTCGAATACAACTCTACTTCTCTGCTCTTCACTGAATTTTGCACACTTCCTTTTACATTCTCTACAGTGCTCTTCCTACTCTCATAGTTCTACACACCTTCCATGCACAACTCAATCATGTACACATTCCTTATATACAAGATAGATCATCAAAGCTTGAACCAAGTCACCCTAAAAAAAAATATACCTTTTGAACCAAAAACACACACTCTGATCCATTCCAGGAGAAAGAGGGGACCAAAACACATCTTCCAAAGATCAATTCACCAATCTACAATCACCAGAACATAACTAACAACATATCAATACACTACACATCAAATAAAGTAATTAATGATTAAAAAATATCCACCAATGTAAATAACTCAAATCTGATCTCCACACACTATGGTGAGACCCATAACACATCGAATTACCTTCCACAAATCATATATGGACCCATATAGGTCTAGCATAGAGTATCACAACCAACTATGAACAATTCCACAACATCCGGAGAACACAATAATTCTTCCAGACCTCAAAAATATATCCAAGGAAGATAACAATAATAAACAACATCCAAAAAACTATATCCAAGGAAGTTAACAATAATAAACAACATCAACAATACTTTTCAGACCCGAACACTTCCAAACAACCAATAGAACAACTATAACTCCAACACAAGAAGATATCTTTGCACCATAGAATTTTTAGACCAACACCAATCAAGAACAACAAGTTTGAAATCAATGTCAACTACAACAACACATACTTCCAATACTCTATTGTCATGATGAGAAATTAAGAGACAAAGACATAGATTCATTCAACAATGGGGGAGGGGATGTTGACAAAAGAGGAGGTTGGAAAGGTAAATCCTATTTGGAAAAGTGTGATGTAGATTTATCATGATTCAAAGACTTGAACACTAATGTATCTTCAAACTAAACTTATAACATGTTCTTGAACTTGAAAATGTACAAAAAGAGATGAAAGTGGTGTTGGGTTGTGTAGGGGTTTGCCTAAGTCAAACCCCAAGTTAGAATTAACCCTACAACAAAAATGATGAAAAGGAGAGCTTACCCTTGCAAGGAAGGTGCTAAATCTGAAATGAAATACTTGAATTGAAATTATTATACCATTGATTGATGATACACTGATCTTAAGATAATTCCTCCAAGTGTTGATGCAATGACATGATAAATCATCACAAAATCCATCATGAAAACACACTTGAAGATGCCTCTAGTGGATATTAGAGTTTTTAGAATGTGTTGTTGTCATTGATGTCAACATATTCCTATGTTGCAGAGAGTTGGCTTGGTTGCAAATGTACTGATGCAGATTAATGGGTTTTGAGATTCTTATCTCTAGTTGATTCAGTATGAGTTCCTGTGTTCCAAAAGGTGATTTGATCGAGTTATGTGATATGGTGTGGTGGTTTCTTTTTTTGTTGGTTCGGTATTGTTGAGTTGTGATTTATGGATTGTATTGCTTCAAAATTTATTCCTTATGTTGTGTGGATTTTGGAGAGTGTTTGATACATTCATTTGTGTCCTCAGTTTGGATGGTTCATGATTTGGAACTTCATGAGCATATCTTTCAGTTTGTAGTTGGTATTCTTGAGTTCCAGTGATGAAATAATGATGATTCTTGTTATCCGAGTTGTTGCGATTGTTGCAGAGGAATTCATGTTGC
Organism: Cryptomeria japonica; assembly: GCF_030272615.1. Taxonomy (NCBI): domain Eukaryota; kingdom Viridiplantae; phylum Streptophyta; class Pinopsida; order Cupressales; family Cupressaceae; genus Cryptomeria; species Cryptomeria japonica. The sequence continues at coordinate 357,555,448 of NC_081414.1, read as the reverse complement.
TTGTTTATGTTCTTTGATTTTTTTTTATGTGTTTTGGTGGTCTGCATTGATCGTGGTACCCGTTATTGAAGATTTTATAATTCCAATGGTATTCTTCATGTTATATGACTTTCTAGCCAACCCAATCATTGTTGCGTGTTCAAGGATTTGATTTGGGTCCATGCTATGTCCTTGCCGACATTTTCTTGGTTCACATATGGATTTATGTATCGTGTGATGTAATTTTGTAATTAGGTCTTATGTGTTGAGTCGACCTTGAGGTTAAGGTTGATGATTTGTATAAATAAGTGTTGTAATCATGTAAGATGTGTGTCTATGGTTGTGTCTATGATCTGTGAGAGTATTGTATGTGCAAACAAGAGAATTGATCTTTCGGTAGTGTGGTAGAGCAGAGACATGTTGTTGTGCAGATAATGTTCTTAATTGGAACTATGATCAGGCATTTGAAGATGCTATTCTTTCAGTTCATGTAATCTAGATTGTTGTCCGATCTGTGTAAGACAATGAGCCTTCCCAGGGTTGTAGCCCTTTGTTGTTTTGAGTAGTGATCTCTAGGAAGTGTGTCTAAATGCATGTGCATTCCTCATTGTAATATTTACACATTCTACTGCAGGGTATCATCATATTGTGGGTAGGTTTCCACGTCAAAAAATTGTGTGTTATGTGTGTTGTTGATGTGGTGTTTATCTTTTCTATTGTTGTTCTTGATCAGATTTGAAGTTGAGATTAAATTGCTTAAGTTTGGTGAAAATTGAGTCATCCCCCATCTCCGTTTTCTTGCATTGTTGTTGCCAATAATTGGTATTAAAGATAGATCTTTTGGAAGGAGCTTGACCACTTGAGGAGATCCAGGATGACATCTATTGTTTTCAAGAAGGAGAGTTCAAGATTTGATGGAGATAATTACACTGTATGAAAGGATCAGGTGGAGTGTCACCTAAAGTTTCTTGGAGAAGATTATTGGAAGATCTTAAGGAATTCCTACAATGTTCCTCATAATGGTCTTGATATTGCAGCTTAGATCAAGGATGCTGAATATAATTTAAGAGCTAAAGAAGCATTGTTGAGTTCCCTGACTGATGTAGAGATGACAAATGTGATGGGATTACAAATTGGACATGATATTTGGGAGAAGCTAGAAACCCTCTATGAAGGAGATAAACATGTGAAAGTTACTAAATTTTAGAGCTTGAAAGGAAAGTATGAGTTGCTAAGAATGGGAGAGGATGAGAATATTTCATCCTTTATGGCTAAAGTGAATGACCTTGTGATGAACATCAGGTGTGCCAATGGAGTCCTTGAAGAAGATGAGATTGTAGCCAAAGTGTTGAGATCTTTGCCTCCTGCTTATGAATACAAAGTTGTTTCTATTGACGAGATCTGGACTATGACAACTGTGACAAGAGATATGTTGGTTGGTAAGCTTGTTGCTTTTGAATTGAGCAAACTTGGAGAATCACATGGAAAAGTTGAGACTGCATTTAAAGCTACTATATCCGGGAAGCAGAGGTATGATCCAAGAGAAATTTCGACTAAGGTTTCTAGATATGAAAGAGAAATGAGAGAGATGAAAGAACAAGAAAAAGAATTGGAAGAGATTGAAACACTTGTTGCTAGAAGGTTTCCTAAGGGAGCCAATAAGTATGAAGGGAAGTTCCCTTTAAAATATTTTTCACACAATAAGATTGGTCATTTTTCTTATATATGTCTAGAAAGAAAAGAAAGAGTGTCAAAGTATGATAAGCCTTACAAGCCTAATCGCAAGTATAAATATTAGAAGAAATGTTATTATGCTTGTTATGAAGGTGTGATAGATGATGAGTCTGAGAAAGGGAATTCAGAAGATGAATTTGTGTTCATTGCTATCAAGGAAGATGATCTGATACCTGTTGATTCTATAAGCTGTATTGTTGAAGAGAAATCCTTGGCCCCTAAGATTGAAGAGAAAGATGAATGGGTGGTTGACAGTGGTTGTTCACAAGACATGACATGTGATAAAGGTAAATTTGTGAATATGGAGAAGTATGATGGCAGTGTAGTAAGATTTGGTGACAACAAAGCTTGTCTAATCCATGGGAGAGGTTATATTTCTCTTGATGGTAAGCATAATATTGATGATGTTTAATATGTTGAAGTTTTTAAGAATAATATTTTTCAGTGTCGGACAAATGGTTGATAAAGGATATGATTTACAATTCAAGAATGGTAAGTGTAAGATCTTGAATAGCTCCGGAATAGAAATTGCATCAGGAACTAAGACTAATGGTAATATATTTCATTTGAATGCTAGTGAGAAAAGTTGCTTGATTTCTCAGAGTGATAAGAGTTGGTTGTGGCATAGGAGAATGTGTCATGTTAACTTTGACTACATCATTAAGATAAGTTCTACTCAAGCTATTAGAGATCTGCTTAAGATAGTGAAGCCTACTAATCTGGTGTGTAAAGAATGTAAATTGGGAAAGAAAACAAGGATTTCATTCAAGAGAAAACTGTATACATCTAATGGATTGTTAGATCTTGTGCATACTGATTTATGTGGACCGTTTAGGGTGAGAATCTTGTAGGGTGACATATACTTTATAATGTTGATTGATGACTATTATAGGATGATGTGGGTCACTTTTCTAAGGGAGAAAAATGAAACCTTAAAGAAATTCAAAATATTCAAAGCTAGAGTGGAGACAAAGATGGGATTGAACCTGAAGTGCTTAAGGTTTGATAGAGGAGGAGAATTCACTTCCGGTGAGTTTAATTCCTTTTGTGAAGAGCATAAAATCTGGAGATGGTTATCTACCCCATGAACCCCTCAACAAAATGGACTTGTTGAAAGGAATAACATCACTATTTTGAATGCTACTAGAACTATGATGATTGAAGGAAATGTTCTGCATATCTATTGGAGAGAAGTTGTTAGCACTTTCAACTGGGTGCATATAAAATGTGATTCTGATAAGACTCCTTATGAGTTATGGCTTGGTCATGTTCCTACAATTAGATATTTCAGAATATTTGGAAGCAAATGTTATATCAAAAGAGACGGGGATATAGGAAATTTTGATGCAAGATGTGATGAAGGAATATTTTTGGGATATTCTACTAAGAGAAAAGCCTACAGTCTTACAACAAAAGACAAAAAAACAATGGAAAGTACAAATGTGAAGGTTGATGAGAATCATGAGAAGCAAATTAGAGTGTGCAAATATGAGTCTGATGATCAGGATGTTACCTCAAAGAAAGTTCAGACTTGGATCATGAAACAAAGTGATATGGAAGAGATATTAAATCAAGATGCTGTCAGTAGTGAAGAAGTTCAAGAGAGTGAAAAATCAAAACAATCAGAAGACCCCCAGGTATGTAAGATTAAATCATTTAGAGAATCAGATTATTGGTGATAAAAATAAAGGTGTGATGAATAGGAGAAGAACTGTTGCTGAAGAGACACATGTTTGATTTCTAAAATTGAGCCTAAAAATGTTACTGAAGCTCATAAAGATGAAAAATGGGTAAAATCTATGGAAGAAGAGTTGGATCAGATTGATAAGAACAATACATGGGAACTTGTTTCAAGACCTAAGGATAAGAATGTAATTGGTACTAAATGGGTGTTCTGGAATAAGCTAAATGAAGATGGAGAAGTTGTTAGAAATAAAGCAATATTGGTATGTAAGGGATATTCACAAATGAAAGGTATTGATTTTGAGGAGACTTTTGCTCTGATAGCTATAATTGAAGCTGTTAGATTATTTCTTGCATATGTTGCTCATAAGAAATTCAAGGTATATCAAATGGATGTGAAGTCACCCTTTTTGAATGGTGAATTGAAAGAAGAAGTCTACATTGAGCAACCCGATGGATTTTCATTGACAAATGAAGAATACATGGTATGTAGATTGAAGAAAGCATTGTTTGGACTTAAACAAGCCCCTAGAGCTTGGTACACCAGATTGGATAGGCATTTGATGAAGTTGGGATTTTGTAAAGGTATTGTTGATAGTAACTTATATTTCAATATTGATAGTGATAATATTTTGATTGTTGAAGTTTTTGTCGATGATATTATTTTTGAAGGAGATGATGATTTGAGAAGAAGTTTGTTGATAATATGCAAAAATAATTTGAGATGTCTATGATAGGTGAGATGAAATTCTTTCTAGGATTGCAAATTACACAAACTGACAAAGGCATTTTTATATCTCAATTAAAGTATGTGAAGGAATTGTTGAAGAAGTTTGGGTTAGATGATTCCAAACCTATTGGAACTCCTATGGTAACAAGATGCAAGATGACAAAAGATGATGAATCTTCAAAGGCTAACTAGACCCTGTATAGGTCTATGATTGGTGGACTGATATATTTGACCTAGACTAGACCTAACATTATGAATGTTGTATGTCTTGTTGCAATATTCTAGGCTGATCCTAAGGAAAGTCATGCTACTAATGTGAAGAGGATATAAATTATGGTTTGTGGTATCCGAAGAATGATGATTTCATTTTGAGTGCTTATACAAATGTTGATTGGGTAGGTGTTGTTGATGATCAGAAGAGAACTATTGGTGGAGCATTCTTTTTGGGAAAGAAGTTTGTTTCTTGGGCAAGCAAGAAGCAAGATGTTATTTCTTTATCTACTACAAAATTTCAATACATTGTTGCTGCTAGCAACTGTACTCAGGTATTTTGGATGAAGCAGATGTTGAAGAATATTAGAGTTTTTTATAATGAGACTACTATTATATATTGTGACAATTCAAGTGCTATCAATATTTCTAAGAATCATTCTAAGACAAAACACATATAAATCAAGTTTCATTTCTTGAGAGAAAAGGTGAATGAGAAAGAAGTCGGATTGAAGTATGTAGATTTACAAAGGAACAAATTGCAAATATCTTCATGAAGCCTTTGCTTTCAAATAAATTTGTATATTTGAGAGAGAAGTTAGGGGTGATTTCCCCTCCTGTTGTGAATTAGATGCATTGAGTTGCATCGATCCGATGGACTTAATAGTCTTATCCTGTTATCTAGATTGATGAATGGGTGTTGCTAATCTGAGGGAGTAGTCAGTGTGTGATTTAGTTGTTCAGATTTGTGAGTTTGTTCTAAGGGGGAGAGATTATTTGAGAGTGAGAGAATAATGATTTGTATGTGTCTTTGGCATTGCTGTTAAAGGGGGAGAGATGCATGTGAAAAAATGTTTTATCTATTTGAGGTAGAGAGCTATGTGTGCATGATCTTAGGGGGAGATTTTTGGAGTTATTTTCTTTCTTTGCATTGATTGTTTTTCACATTCATATGTTGCCATCAATGCCAAAGGGGGAGATTTTTGGATAATAGAGTTGTTGGAATGTGTTGCTATTGTTGATGTCAACATACTCCTATGTTGCGAAGAATCCATTTGTTGCAAAGAGTTGGTTTGGTTGCAGATGTGCTAATGTAGATTAGTGGGTTTTGATATGCTTATCTCTAGTTGATTCAACATGAGTTTTAGTGTTTTGAAAGGTGATTTGTTGGAGTTATGTGATCCAATGTGGTGGTTGGTTTTTTTGTTGGTTTGGTATTGTAGTAGTGATTTCTGGATCGTATTACTCTAGAATTCATTCCTTATTTTGTGTAGATTTTGGAGAGTGTTTGGGATGTTCATGTGTGTCCTCAGTTTGGGTGGTTAATGATTTTGAAATTCACAAGAATATATTTGAGTTTGTTGTTGGTGTTCTTGAGCTTCGGTGATGAAATAATGATAATTCTTGTTATCCAAGTTGTTGTGATTATTGTGGAGGAATTCACATTGCTTGTTGATGTTCTTTGACCGTGTTCTATGCATTTTGGTGGTCCATGTTGATTGTGGTGTGCGTTATTGAATATTTTATTGGTTTGGTGGTATTCTTCGTGTTATACGACTTTCTGACCGACTCAATGGTTATTGTGTGTTGTAGATGATCTTGGTGAGATATTCGGTGGTGTTGCATGTTCGAGGAATTGATTTGGGTCGATGCTATGTACTTTCCAACATCATATTGGTCTGCATATGGATTTATGTGTCGTGTGATGTAATTTTGTATTAGGTCTTATGTGTTGAGCCGACCTCGAGGTTAAGGTTGATGATTTGTATAAATAAGTGTTGTAATCATGTAAGATGTGTGTCTGTGGATGTTTTTATGATCTGTGAGAGTATTGTATGTGTGAAAAAGAGAATTGATATTTCAGTAGTGTGGTAGAGTAGAGAAGTGTTGTTGTACAGACAATGTGCTTAACTAGAACTATGATCAGGCATTTGGAGATGTTATTCTTTTAGTTCATGTAATCTAGATTGTTGTCTAATCTTTGTAAGGTTGTGAGCCTTCCCAAGGTTGTATCCCTTTGTTTTTTTGAGTAGTGAGCTCTAGGAACTGTGTCTTAATGCATGCGTATTCCCCATTGTAATATTTACACATACTACTACTGGGTATCATCATATTGTGGGTAGGTTCCCACCATGGTTTTTCCCTTAACCAGGTTTTCCATGTCAAAAAATTGTGTGTTATGTGTGTTGTTGATGTGGTGCTTATCTTTTCTATTGTTGTTCTTAATCAGATTTGAAGTTGACATCAAATTACTTAAGTTTGGTGAAAACTGATTCATCCCCCTCTCTTAGTTTTCCTGCATTGTTGTTGTCAACAACCTCATTGTAGCTTAATGCTCCTTGAAATCAAATTTTCTCTTGAAGAATAATAATTGCTCTTGAAGTGAAACCTGTAGATGATAAAATTAATTAAGGATGTTATATTATTCAGGGTTCTCAAAGTATATTTCCTTTTAAGCTAACTTACAACGGTCATATCCCAACTTCAAGGACAAATTTAGATATGTCAAGGCTGACACATTACTCTCCCAAAATTTTAGCAAAAAGGCCTTAGATTATGTCAATAGTTGCCACAATCTTGACAAAATAGGCCCAAATTTAATGAGAAGCAAGATAATAGGGCCCTAATATTGGATCTATAATTTATATTAATATTGACAAAATTTAAATGGGGGAAAAGGTACTTTGAACTTTAAAATGGGATAAAACACAAATAAGCTCGGAATGATATAGGAGAAAAGGCACACTTAAAGTAAGGTCCTAAAGAGAAGTGTTTTGAAGTTTTAAAATAGGATATGACTCATATTATTGAATTGAGGATTAATTCTTGAGGAAAAAAATGAACCCAAAGTTCTTAGAAGAATGTGAAAAATAAAACAAGTGCTAGAAGAGCGTGAAATTGTACTCAATAATTAAGGAGTACAATTTATGACACTAAAAGTAGTATTTTGGACTCATGGTTCTTAAGAAACTTAGTTGGAATATTGTAGATCAAAAAAATTGAGACAACTAAGGTGAAAAATGGGGCTTTAATTAGCATTCACCCACCCAATGGAACATGTTAACATACTTTGTTCAACCCTGTGATGCACAAAATGTAAAATATGACTACCTACAATTTTTCACTGAACACAAATGATGCATTTTGCAAATTTTAAAACATTATTTCCATAGTGAAATGGCTTGGATATTTAAAAATTTGAGAGTGGTTATTGTGAATGGACTCTACATGCACTTATAGGTTTAAAAGGAATATTCTTAGGTACCAAAATTTTTGAGAACCAGTTAGTCATAATTTGACAATTTTTCACACTTAAGGCTCTTGTGAGACTGCATGGCAATAGTATGCTTGGAAGGATGAAAAAAGAAAGGGTGTAAAGTAGGGCCTAACATAGCATTCAACCACTCAATCAAATGTGTTGTAGTAGTTGTTTTAGCCCCATTACAAATGAAATACAAATTATGATTGTATGCAACTTTTCACTAAAAATATATGACACTTTTAAAAACTTTTGAAACATTGTCACTTGTTACAAGTGCGGTTTCCATTGCACCAAAAGATCAACCTGTTAATGCCCAATACAACCACTAGACTTATAGAATCCATAGAAGGTGGTTAAGCCATGTCATAAACCTGACCATTGTGTTGCACAATACAAGGAGACCAAGGGTACACACCTTACAACAATCTCCCCAACACAAGCGAGGGGTTTGAACCTATGACAAAGCTCTGATACCAATTGTTACAAGTGCGGTTTCCATTGCATCAAAAGATCGACCTGTTAATACTCGATACAACCACTAGACTTATAGAAACTATAGGAGGTGGTTAAGACATGCCACAAACCCGAGTGCTATGCTGCACAACACAAGGAGACCAAGGGCGCACACCTTGCAACATCACCATGGTCAAATGACTTGGATATTTAAAATTATGAGAGATTGTATTATGGAGGGAGTGTTACTACTTATCAAATTGCCATTAGTTTTTATATTCAAAGTCATACTATATATTCTAGTCAGTTAGCACTACCGAATCATGCAGTCGGTACACATAGAGAAGTTGATATGCACAATCTAGTCAGTTACAGAGTGTTGAAATGTGGCAACTGATCAACAAAGTACTGTACACTCAGCACATATCCTCACCGGGGTCCGGGGTCAGGCTGGGCCATGGGTAGGGGTTTAGGGGGCGGCAACCCTCGAGAAAAGCGGGGGTTCGGGGGCGGCAGCCCCTGAGAAATTTTTTTTTGCCATTTTTCGTTGATGAAAACCAACATTGTAATAAAACCCTAAAAAGGCCGACTTTGTTTGTTGCCCTAAAAAAATGCATGTTATAAGCGGCTGGGATTCTTAAGGCATTGTAAGGTTGATGTACTATTTTTGCTGGATAATAAGAAAGATTGGACGACTATGTATGGTGGACGTAACCCATTCTGGGTGAACCACGTTAAATCTCTGTGTTATCTATGTCCTATTTTATTTCTTTATCTTTTGTATTTAAATCTGCATATAATTGTTAGTTCATATTTGCTTCGAATTTGCTTGAAACCCTAACAATTGGTATCAGAGTGAGGTTTTCTGTAAATTGGCAGGACTTTCAGATTTGAGTGGGAGCAATGGAGGATTCCAAATTCAAGGTCGAAAAGTTTAACGGCCAGAATTATCAGTTATGGAAAATGCAGATGGAGGATTACCTGTATCAAAAGGATTTGTGGCGGCCATTGGAAGGAAAGACAAAGAAATCGACCACAATATCAGATGAAGAGTGGGACATTTTAGATAGAAAGGCATTGGGATCCATTCGATTGTGCCTTGTGTCGTCTGTAGCATTCAATATAACAGAAGCAAAAACAGCTGTAGATTTGATGGCAACATTGGCTAAGTTGTATGAGAAACCCTCGGCTTCAAATAAGGTATTTCTTATGAAGCATTTGTTTAATTTGAAAATGAGTGAGGGAGGATCTGTAGCAGAGCACTTAAATGAATTTAATACAATTATCAGTCAATTGTCTTCGGTAAAAATTACCTTTGCAAAAGAGGTTAGGGCTCTCTTGATTTTATGTTCTTTGCTAGAAAGCTGGAATAGCTTGGTTATGGCTGTAAGTAACTCTGTCTCTGGTAAAAATACTTTGGTATTTGATGATATTGTTGGTGTTATCCTAAGTGAGGAAATGCGAAGGAAAAGCACAGGTGAGACTTCAACATCATCGGGTAGTGTTTTGAATGTGGAGAACAAAGGAAGATCAAAGGAAAGAGGAAAAGGCCCTGGGAATGAGAAGTCACGAGGGAAGTCAAAGAAAGGATGCTCTCAATCTAGAGGAAAGAAAGATTGCTGGTACTACGGAAAGCCTGGTCATCTAAAGAAAGACTGTTGGTCTCGGAAAAACAAAGAAGGAGACAAAAATGAAAATGACAGTAAGGAAGCTAATATTGCAAGTAATACTTTACAAGATGCTTTAATCTTATGTTTGGATAATGTTAATGATTCCTGGGTAATAGATTCTGGGGCTTCATTTCATGCTACACCCCATAGAAACTATTTTCTAGATTATGTTCAAGGTGATTTTGGACAGGTATATTTGGGTGATGATGAGCCCTGTCAAATTGTTGGAAAAGGAAAGATAAAGATCAAGTTGTAGAATGGTAATGACTGGTTTCTGCAGGAGGTAAGACATGTTCCTAATTTAAGAAGAAATTTAATTTCTACACGGCAACTAGGTAGTGAAGGTTGCATAGTTACCTTCTCAGACAGTATGTGGAAGGTCACTAAAGGATCATTAGTAGTAGCTAAAGGTGTGAAGGTAGGCACATTATATCTGTGTACTAGTAACACTTACTCTACCTTAGCTGCTATAGATAAAGTTACTGTAGGGACAACAACAATAAATGTTGCAAGAACATATTCGATAATGTGGCACCATAGGCTTGCGCACATGAGTGAGAAAGGGATGAAAATCCTTCACTCCAAAAATCTATTGCCAAGACTAAAGAAGATTGATTTAGAGTTCTATGAAAATGGTGTTTATGGTAAACAGAAAAGAGTCAGATTTCTCAAGGTTGGGAAAGAAAAGAGGAGAGAGAAGTTAGAGCTTGTACATTCAGATGTATGGGGACCAGCTCAGGTATCATCTCTTGGTGGCTCTTGTTATTATGTTATTTTTATTGATGACTCAACCAAAAAAATATGGGTATATTTCGTAAAACAAAAATCAGATGTTTTTGAAACTTTTAAGAAATGGAAAGCTTTGGTTGAGAATGAGACAGGAAAAAAGTTGAAGTGTCTCAGATCAGATAATGGAGGTGAGTATTGCAACAAAGCATTTGAAGATTACTGTTCCTTAAATGGGATTCAAAAGTAGAAGACAGTCCCAGGAACTCCATAGGAAAATGGTGTGTCAGAGAGAATGAATAGGACCATCATGGAACGTGCGAGGAGCATGAGATTGCATGTTGGATTGCCCTTACATTTTTGGGCAGATGTTGTACATACTGTTGTCTATTTGATAAATAGAGGACCTTCAACCCCTTTTGATGGTGGTATTCTAGAGGAGGCATGGACTGGTAAAAAGGTAAATTATTCTTTTCTAAAAACTTTTGGTTGCGAAGCTTTTGTCCATGTTGATAAATGTAGCGTCGTAAAATTGTGACACTTCCAATTTCAACTGCATTTGGGTCTTCACGATGGCGGCGCAACATTGAACCTGAATGGAGACCTTGAAACCTATTTACGACATCAAAAACTACATCTTTTTGCACCTTGGCCTGATCCTCCTTGCACCCTGCTATCCCAGAAGGTGGGACCATGGCGCCTAGCGCCTTGGTCCCTGGCCCTATTTTGGGCTCGGTCTCTTGTTGGGCATCAGGTCTTCAAGTTTGCAATTTGGAAAATAATGTTCCTAGGTCAGCCTAAGGTCAGAAAAATCAGTCTCCTCACCCTAATTGACAAGTATATAAACTACATTTCCCCTCCCATTTGAAAGGAGGAAAAATATATGTGTGCAAGAGGCAGAAGTGATAGGCAAACATTAAAACATTAAAACATTCAAACATTCAAGCATTCCTTCAAGCAATTGAGCATTCTAGGTCTCCATTCAAGGCTAGGTGTTGCATTCAAGACAAGGATTCAACCATTGAAGAGGAGATCACCTTCAACACACAAAATCATTACACCTTCGCATGTAAGAATACAAACATTCTTACAACAAGGTATCAGTACTTGATTACATTACAAACATTTACATTTATAGCATTCTCATTTCTTGGTTAATTCCAAAACTGGGGTTTGACCTGAAGGAAAACCCCTAATCCCTAACCCCCAATCATCCTCTCTTTTTTGTGTGTAGGTTGCAGGTACGCAGTTGTAATTGAGGATTTGGAATCCTTGTGCAGAGACGAACAAATCCCCCTTCATTTCGCGGATTTTTCGAAGGACCGTGTGCACTCTGAGCGCTATTGTCCCATCAACCTTCACTCAAACTTGTAGGACAGCATCATCTCAACATTTTACTCCTAATTTTAGGTTCGCAGCTTCATCCCGTGTCTCTATCTCTATCTACAAGCGAATCTTTCCTACTTTTACATACACTCCTAGTTCAATCCTTCTATCTAAAAGAGGGTATCCTTGCTGTCTCAACCCTTGAAACTCATTTAGAATTCAATCTTGCATTGTGTGGGATTGGATCTTGTGAGTTTCAACCCCTCTTTTGAATGTAAAGTCTCTCCTAAGTGAAAACCGTCAATCCTAGTGACCTCCTTTCTCTCTCCTTAGAGTGGGGGAACACCTAGGGTTCGATTTTCTGCTTTACATTTTGGTGAACCCGACGTGAACATCCTAATTCTGATTATTCATGGTTAGATCTGAAAAATTTGCTTCCTTAATTACATTTTCATGTTTGATCTTTTGCAAAAAAAACCCTAAATTTTCTTTTTAGTAATTGAGCTTGTGAAATGTTTAATTGTTAATGCTTGTTTCAAATCTACCCTTCTATTGCAAATTATCAATTCATATTTGTGCCTTAATTCTGAAAATTAAGTGGTTAAGTGTCAAAACCCTAATTTTTAAAACCCTCTTGATTCAACCTTTGACCAATGATTTCACTGATCAGAACACCTCCAAATCGGCTGTAACTTTGGATTCCGCAACAAAATCATAATATCTCTCATCCCTAAAAATTTTGAAAAAAGTTGCGAGGACTGTGTGCACCCCGAGCGCCACTGTCCCCGACATTTTTTCTGAAATTTCGGGAGCTAGATCTTACTGTATTTTTCTGCTAAAATCGAGAATCTTGGCTGATTTCATCAATTCTAACACTTTCAAAATTAAAGTCAAAGTTGGATTAAGGCTTCTAATCATTCAAAAATTGTTGAAATTGAAATTTTGTGTCAAAATTGTGTTCTTACTGTCCTAAATCCGAAAAGTGTGTTGGCATTCATTCAAAGTTTCAGTGCTTTATTCAAATTTTTGCAGTTTGTGACTTTTGAAATTAAGTATTTAATTGCAACAACTTTGATTTCCGCTTTCAAAATTGAATTTTGCATGAAATTGAGTCAACTTTTAAATTTCAAAGCTTGCATTGCTTTTAGTATTCCCTCTAAAATCATAAAATTCAAAATTTCAATTTCCCTCTCTTTTTCAAAATTCAAATTTTGCATTTTTCAACAATCTTGGTAGGATTCAATTTTGAGATTACAACTTTAATTTGGCCTATCTGCAGATCGTAAAATCACTCAATTTTTTCAGATTAGCTTTAAAATCATCATAACTTTCATCCCTAAAAATTTTGAAAAAAGTTGTGAGGACCGTGTGCACTTTGTTCGCCACGGTCCCTAACATTTTTTCTGAAATTTCGGGAGATTATCATGATTGCATTTAACAGCTTAAATCTAGGAGATTGGCTAATTTTATTGAAATTTGTACCTCTAAATTTGAAAATAAATTCAAAATTCAATAATCATTATCTCATTGTTCAATTTTGCCAACTTTATTTTCAAAATTCAAAATCTTCTCTCTCTCTCTAGTGCATGAGTTTTACAACAATAAGCCCTACTTACACTATTCCCATTAGACGAAGCCTTAGAATTAAGTCTTTCCAAGGTTTAATTACCGAGGAGATGGAACCTAATTTGAATGGCCTTTTTAACGAGGACATGGGTAATTCCTCTAATCCTCTTAATGATGAAGAAGCTCTCCATGAGGTTTCTATAGAACAACTTTCGAAATTGGGTAACCAATTTGATGATTTTCAGCAATGGATGTCTCAAGAATACCCCGATAGTCAAGCTCTTTCATTAATTGAGGGTCTAAAACATATGGTTCAAAGTGATAAGAATGGAATTGATATTTTATGTAGTATTGCGCACATCATGGATTCGAATGTGATGCCTATGAAGAGTTGTGCTGAAACTTTAGGTTATACACAACCTCCTACTCAAGTCAATCATTCTATTCCTTTGACAACTTCTATTGCTAGTATACCTACTTTTACATCAAACATAATGACTACTTCAATACAAAACATTCCACCTATGATCACCAGTCATGGGGGCAATCCTTCCTCTTCAATCAACCCTCTTCCTTCATTCAATCCGACTTCTTCATTCATTCCTTCAATGAGTGTCCCTATTACATCTCCACAAATGAACATGACACAAGGGGGCAATTCATTCAACCATTCCATTCCTCCTTGTAGTGCTCCTTTTTTCCAATCATCTCCTATGACTAACTATCATAGTGTTCTGCTACCTTACTCTCAATCAATACCTTCTTTCAATAACATAATACCTCCATCACAATCTAACATGTCTAATATGAACTCTTCGACTGAAGTGACCATTAACAATCTTGCGCAAACTATCTCTTCGTTACAGCAACAAATTGCCTTTATGAATTAGTCTAAGTTTAGTGTGCCCACATTTGATGTTGCGAGCCCACTTTCTCTTGACATTCTTCGAGCTATCCCCCCTAAGCATGTTGAAATCCCGCAGTTGGAGCTTTATAATGGTAAAGGTGATCCTCTAACACATGTTAAGACCTTTCAAACAATATGTACCGATTTTGCTCATAACCAAAGGTTGCTTGCAAAACTGTTTACTAGAACATTAAGAGATAAGGCTCTACAATGGTATTTCTCGTTGCCTTCCTATTCTATTACTTCTTTCCAACAACTTGCAAATGCTTTTATTCAACAATTTCAAAACAATATAAGTCCTAAAGTTACTTTGATTGATTTAATGCATTGTAAACAAGGTGTTAAAGAAAAAGTGACTAATTTCATTGGTAGATATAAGCATTTGTGTGCTCAAATTTCTTTTCCAGTACCTGACAATGATATTCAAAGAATCTTTATTTCTAATTTACAAAAGGATATTAGAGGAAAACTTTTGTTTTCTGAGTTTACTTCTTTCCAACAGTTGTGTGCAACTCTTCACAATTATCAACTGATTGTGAGCCAAATGGAACAAGCAAATCCTATGGCTCCGAGTGATAAGGGTGATAGTAGTCAACAACCATTTGGGAAGATTAAACCGAACAGAGGGTTCGTTAAGTTCAATGAAAACATCACCAACAACAATGTGAATGCACCATCAGGTGTGCCTCCTATTTCTAAGTTTTAAAAGAAAGAAAGAGAGCTTACTCCTTTGAATGAATCATTGCATAGTATTATGAATACGTTATTGGAACAAAATGTGCTTACTCTCCCTCCTATAAAGCAAATAGATCCTGCAAAGATTAATTCACCCTATTTTGATAACAAATCTTTTTGTCAATTTCATCATCAATCTGGGCATGATACTGAAAAATATTTTGTTTTAAAGGGTAAAATTCAAGATTTGATTGATAATAATACTATCTCTGTTTCAGGTGTGAAAGATAAAGGCAACACATCTGTAGCTCTTCCTAACCAAAATCTTAAGATTTTTGCTGATCCATTACCTTCTCATACCTCTAATGTGATTGAGACTAATGATTCCTCTTTCTCACCTGATGGTCTTGTGTCTATGACTCCGAATGTGATTAACTTTGTACAGCAGCAGAAAATCCCTAAAGAACCTTCACATTTGATTCCAGTGAAACTATCAAGGCACCTGATGGTCCTTTATATATAGTTGCAAAAGTCAAGAATACACCTTGTCCTAGAGTGCTTATTGATCCTTCTTGCATGGTTAATGTCATTACTGAAGAATTTCTTTTTACTTTGCAATTGAATCAAGTGATCTATGACAAAACAAATGTGGTTGTGAAATTATTTGATGCATTTTCTTCTCCTGCAATTGGTTCTATTACATTACCTATTGAGGTCCATAACAAATCCCTTGATGTGAGCTTTGCTATTATTCCATCATCCGAACAATTTCGTGTGAAGCTAGGCTATCCTTGGCTATCTTCCATGAAAGCTATTGCTTCTCCTATTCACAAGTGTTTGAAATTTTCCCATAATGGTGAAGTTGTTACTGTCAATCATAGTCTCTTTAAACCAACTAAAAGAACTTCTAGCATTCCTATTGATTATTTTTGGTCTAAACAATTCCAATCTCTTCCATCGCGAAGTGATCATCTTTTCAAATCTTATCAAAAGTGTAAAAAAGATATGATCCTATCTCTAAGTGAACCTCGAACACCCAAACTTGATATTCCTATCATTCTTGAGAAGGAAGTTCTTCCTTTGAAAGATAAAACTAATGTCTTTCCTCAAGAAGATTCCCAACCCATTCTTATGGATGTGACTATGTCTATGTCTAATAAACTTTCTAAAAGTAGACCTATACTTCCTCATCATGATGGACTTGGTCTCCTTCCTAAACCAAATATTCCTCCTTTATATGGAGCTGTTCCTCCTCCTTCCTCTTTTAAAGAGAAGAGACCTTCCTCTTCTCCTATTATCCAACCTAAGAAACCACAACCTAAACACCCAAGTGATAAGGATGAGAACATTCCTCCTCCTCAATCTTCTCAACTTCCTACTAAGACTAGATGAAATCATTCTGCGTGTGAACGTTGATGAAAGCGTCATCTTAGAGCTCGTGCAGCTGCTTCTCAAACTTTGCAATCCCCAAAAACACCTTCAGCTAGTATTATTCCATTTTCTCCTCAGCTGAAAATTGAGCCAAAATATCCTAAGCATAAGATGCATGATGGTTTTGATCCTATGCGAGTTAAAGATCCTATTTTTATAAATCTTGATGATGATATAGATGAAAATGTTATTCATGATGAAAATGTTACTTCTCTTGCTTCTGATAGTGAATATGAATATGTTGATATTGATAACCATTTATCTAACGAATTTTCTAAAGCACTTATCCTAGCTCCTAGACAAGAACAACATGGCGTGGAACATGAACATAGCCCTTGTTTGGATCTTGTGATAGCTCCATCTACTGTGCTGGATGTTCCTCCTCTAGCATGTTTCCTGCCTTCCCAAAATATTGATCAGCAAGATCGGGGGGTGGATGACGTGCCAGACTAGTTCATTAGCATAGCAGATTCTCTTCCCCTCTCTTGATCTCTTTTGTTACTTCTTCTATGTGTTATTCTCATTCTTCTATTTGTTGTCCTTAGTGTTGTCTACTTGAGGATGATGCAAAGCATTGAGATCTCTTTTGGTCTCTCTCATGTTGACTCAAAAGACACAGGTGTTCCCTTCTTCTAGGTGACTTTCCTTGATTGGGGAATGAAGAACAATTATGCATACATACATATGATATACATGAATGATCATACAGCATACTGACCCCAAGGAAAGAGAAGTCACCTCATGATTTGTGTTTTGTGTCTATTATCCTTGGGTTTATCTCACACTTGGGGGCTAAATCTTTGTGATAACATGCTCCTTTCCCTTCTCATTTCTTATGTGTATCACTACCTTAAAGCAATCACCCCCGATGAGGCATGTGCGATCACTTTAACGTAGGGGGCATATACTTCATCCATATCTCTTCAAGATTCTTAAACCATTCATATCTCTTCAAGATTCTTAAAAAATCTCTTGGCAAACTTAGCTTTGCCTTGAAAATTTTTGGTATTTTTCTTGCATGACTCATAGTGAAGGAACCTTACTACTGACAGTCATGGTTCTCCCTCATGATCTTCCCTTTTACTTTGTCAATCGAAGTCGTAAGATCCTTAGTCCACTGGGGGCTTGGTGTATCTTGCCTCCTTGACATGGTGAAAGTCTTTCAATGTTGTTTCCTTGTACTTTACCGGAAGTATGGGCATACGCTTATACTCCTGCTAAAGTGGGGGATAAATGTAGCATCGTAAAATTGTGACAATTGCAATTTCGACTACATTTGGGTCTTCACGATAGTGGGGCAATGTTGAACTTGAATGGAGACCTCGAAACCTATTTACGACATCAAAAACTGCATCTTTCTGCACCTTGGCCTGATCCTCCTTGCACCCTGCTGTCCCAAGAGGTGGGACCATGGCGCCCAGCGCCCTGGTCCTTCAGGACCATGGAACCTAGCGCCTTGGTCCCTCAAGACCATGGCGCCCAGTGCCCTGGTCCCTGGCCCTATTTTGGGCCTGGTCTCTTGTTGGGCATTGGGTCTTCAAGTTTGCAATTTGGAAAATAATGTTCCTAGGTCGACCTAAGGTCGGAAAAATTAGTCTCCTAACCCTAATTGACAAGTATATAAACTACATTTCCCCTCCCATTTGAAAGGAGGAAAAATATATGTGTGCAAGAGGCGGAAGCGATAGGAAAACATTAAAACATTAAAACATTAAAACCTTCAAGCATTCCTTCAAGCAATTGAGCATTCTAGGTTTCCATTCAAGGCTAGGTGTTGCATTCAAGACAAGGATTCAACCATTGAAGAGGAGATCACCTTCAACACACAACCTACAACACACAACATCATTACACCTTCGCATGTAAGAATACAAACATTCTTACAACAAGGTATCAGTACTTGATTACATTACAAACATTTACATTTACAGCATTCTCATTTCTTGGTTAATTCCAAAACTGGGGTTTGACCTGAAGGCAAACCCCTAATCCCTAACCCCCAATCATCCTCTCTTTTTTGTGTGTAAGTTGCAGGTACGCGGCTATAATTGAGGATCTGGAATACTTGTGCAGAGACGAACAGATCCCCCTTCGTTTCGTGGATTTTTCGGAGGACCGTGTGCACTCCGAGCGCCATCATCCCATCAACTTTCACTCAAACTTGCAGAACAACATCATCTCAACATTTTACTACTAATTTCAGGTCCGTAGCTTCATCCCGTGTCTTTATCTCCATCTACAAGCGAATCTTTCCTACTTTTACATACACTCCTAGTTCAATCCTTCTATCTACATTCTTTACAAAAGAGGGTATCCTTGCTGTCTCAACCCTTGAAACTCATTTAGAATTCAATCTTACATTGTGTGGGATTGGATCTTGTGAGTTTCAACCCCTCTTTTGAATGTAAAGTCTCTCCTAAGTGAAAACCGTCAATCCTAGTGACCTCCTTTCTCTCTCCTTGGAGTGGGGGAACACCTAGGGTTTGATTTTCCGCTTTACAATAAAGAAAACAAAACCAAGCTTGATGCTAAATCTCAGAAATGTACTTTCATTGGATATGGGATAGATGAATATGGCTATTGGTTATGGGATTTTGAAAATAAGAAAATAATTAGAAGTAGAGATGTTATATTCAATGAGAAGGTTATGTATAAAGAACAGATGTAGGAAAAGAAGCATGAACAGGATAAACAAGAATATGTGGTGTTGGATGAGATTCCTAAAAATGAAATGCCACAGGTACTTGATTCTCAGCAACAACAGATTGTCCCACAAACTCTTGCAAGTGTTAGACGTTCTACGAGGACAAGTAGACCCCCTGAAATATTTTCTCTTTCTTTGTATTCTATTTTATTAACAGATTCTAGTGAGCCAAAAGAATATGAAGAAGCAATGCAGGTGGATGCCAAACAATAGTGGCAGCTAGGCATGAAAGAGGAGATGGACTCCTTGATGAAAAATAAGACTTGGGACTTAGTCCCTTTACCTGCAGAAAAAAGAGCCTTGCCTAACAAATGGGTTTATCGGCTGAAGGAGGAGGAAGGAGGTCAGAAAAGATATAAGGCCAGACTTGTGGTAAAAGGTTTTGCACAGAAAAAGGGTATAGATTATGATGAAATATTTTCTCCAGTTGTAAAAATGACTTCAATTAGAACTGTACTTAGTCTTGTGGCTGCAGATGATTTACATCTTGAATAATTAGATGTCAAAACAGCTTTTCTCCATGGAGATTTGGAGGAGGAAATTTACATGTTGCAACCACAGGGATATGAGGTCAAAGGTAAGGAGAACTTGGTGTGCAGGTTGAAGAAAAGTCTGTATGGCCTAAAGCAAGCACCCTGACAATGGTATTTAAAATTTGATAGTTTCATGGCTGAACACGGTTAGCATAGATGTCATTTTGATCATTGTGTATATTTTAAGAGATTTGATCATGGCAGTTATATTATCCTATTGTTTTATGTTGATGACATGCTTGTTGTTGGGTCTAACATGCAACATATAAATGATCTTAAATAGAAATTAGCCAGGTCATTTGCTATGAAGGATTTGGGTGCAGCTAAGTAAATTCTCGGTATGAGGATTACACGGGACAAGAAAAATAGAACCTTGAATTTGTCCCAAAGTGAGTATATAAAGAAGGTGTTGAAAAGATTTAACATGCAGGATGCAAAAGCAGTTTGTACACCTTTGGCTAGTCATTTCAAATTGACTAAGGAGATGTGCCCAAAGGCACAGGAAGAGGTTAATAAAATGTCTAACAGCCCGTATTCATTAGCTATTGGTAGTCTGATGTATACAATGGTATGCACAAGGCCAGATATTGCACATGCAGTGGGAGTTGTGAGCAGGTTTATGAGTAATCCGGGTATGGAACATTGGAATGCTATGAAATAGATTCTTTGGTATTTGAAAGGACCTACTACGAAGGCATTATGTTTCAAAGGATCTAATGTTTCTCTAAGTGGATTTGTTGACTCTGATCTGGCTGGTGATATTGATTCATGGAGGAGTACTACAGGGTATGTTTTTACTATAGGGGGAACTGCAGTCAGTTGGATTTCTAGGCTGCAAAAGGTTGTTGCACTTTCAACCACTGAAGCTGAGTATGTTGCTGCTACAGAAGCCAGCAAAGAGATGATTTGGTTGCAATATTTTCTGAAGGAATTGGGTCAGACACAAGAGGATAGCCCATTGTATACTGATAGCCAGAGTGCCATTCATCTTGCGAAGAACTCTGCTTTTCATTCAAGGACAAAGCACATTTAGCTCAGGTACCACTTCATCCGGACTATTTTGGAGGAGGGTCAGTTACGGCTTGAGAAGATTCACACAAGTGAGAATCCTGTTGATATGTTCACAAAGGCAGTTCCATAGGAGAAGTTGATTTCTTCATTAGTTTCTGATGGTCTTCTTGATTGATAATTGTGGAATTTATACCAATCAAGTCCTAGTGTTTTATCTAGTGGATGTTGCATGTATAGTAGTGTCGTGTAGTATCAGTCTCCAAGTGGGAGATTGTTGAAATGTGGCAACTGATTAGCAAAGTACTGTACACTCAGCATGTATCCTCGCCGGGGTCCAGGGTCGGGCTGGGCCTCAGGTAGGGGTTTGGGGGTGGCAGCCCTCGAGAAAAGCGGGGGTTCGGGGGCGGCAACCCTTGAGAAATTTTTTTTTGTCATTTTTTGTTGATGAAAACCAACATTGTAATAAAACCCTAAAAAGGCCGACTTTGTTTGTTGCCCTAAAAAAATGCATGTTATAAGTGGTTGGGATGCTTAAGGCATTGTAAGGTTGATGTACTATTTTTGCTAGATAATAAGAAAGATTGGACGGCTGTGTATGGTGGACGTAACCCATCCTGGGTGAACCACGTTAAATCTTTGTGTTATCTATGTCCTATTTTATTTATTTATCTTTTGTATTTAAATCTGCATATAATTGTTAGTTCATATTTTCTTCGGATCTGCTTGAAACCCTAACACAGAGGAAAGCAGTTATAGAACACAGTATACACCAAGTTGTCTACCAAGTATCTTTTTGAGACTACCAAGCAATAAAGATGACACACCAAGTTGACATTCACCGAGTGAAATGTGTTACTAGATACATTGAACCTGGACATGTATATGAAAATATGTTACAAGATCGAGGCACATCTAACCATTATTACATTGGAAATTGCACCAGAAGATTGTGTATGATTACAAGGACAATCTAACCAATGAAATATTTTGTTTAGTTATTCATTCAAGGAATCTTGTTTGTAAGATTGAAGCAATGAATTGGATCACTGTTTTAAGAGATCTATTTATACAACATTAATGAAGTGTATGTATGAATGTAAGAAGACTGTTATAGAGACACAGAGGTCACCGAGAAGGTTTTCAAAGAACAGTCAAAGAATAGAGTAAACAGAAGGGTTTACCAAGTTAATATATGGATTACCGAGGTATGCTATAAGCAAGGTAATCTTATTCTGAGCACATATAATCTGCTATAACATTTCAGATGTAAAGTTGTAGATATTTGTAATGATTTTATTGTAATATTGTGAAGTTGAAAGAGAAACCTTTAACAGGGTAAAATACTCTAAACAAGTCTATAAATTGTAAAACCTCTAACTAGGTGCAGCATTCAGAATAAATGTTGTAAAATCCTTTAGCAAGGTAGATCTAACAGATCTTGTTACTCCTAACAAGGTAAGCTATCAGAAATAGTTAAATGTAGCTCTAACTGAGCATTCTTTATTATTGCAGTAGTGAAGTTGTGGGTGCCATCTCCACTGCAGTTTTTCTCTCTAATCAAGAGTTTCTGCGTAACCAAAATATATGTGTTATGGAGTGAATCATGTATGATTGTTATCTATTTGTTTTAACTTTATTTTATGTTATTACACTATTTTGTTTATGCATAATAGTAAGGTTATTATTCAAGAAAAGTTTTGGAGTACTGATTCACCCCTCCCCTCTCAGTACATTAGCTTTCCATATTGGGCCTAACAATTGGTATCAGAGCTTCTATCTTGGAAAAGGGTTTAACTACCTAAAGAGAAAGATCTTATCAATCGAAGGCTATAAGCAATCTCAGAGGATTGTGTATCTGCAAGAAGAGCTAGATCATGCAAATCAAGTGATTGCAAACATGCAAAGGCAAATGCAAAAATATCTGAAATTAAGAAGAAGATTATCTAATGATTTGCAGGATTCTTAAGAGTTAGTGGAACAAATTGAGACATCATCTAAGAATAGTATATCTGAAGAGACTGAAGAAATGATTGGAGTATTGAAAGAAAAGAACAAAGCATTGGTTGATGAACTAAAAGCAATGAAAAGAGAACATGAACATTTCAGTACACATATGATTAAAAATCTAGATGCATTAAGGATAGTAGATGATAAAGCAAGAGATCTACAAAAAGAGAAACAACAACTTGAAGTCTTAGTATCTGATAAGAATGATGAAATCATAAGGTTGACTGGGATTCAACAAAATATGACAGATCAACTAGGTTATGCACATCATGAAGCAATTCTGAAGAATGATGAAAATCAAGCATTAAGACTTGAAGTACCAAGGTTGACCAATGAACTTGAAACAAATAAGAAATCCAAAGAAACATTGAAGAAAAGTTATGAAGCATCAAAGATGTTGGATGAGCAACTGAATACAAGAAGACCCAACAAAGATACAGGACTCGGTTACAAAGGAAAAGAATCTACCAAGAAAGGAATTCATACTACCAAGAGAGGAGAATCATCAAAGCAAGCTAGAAACAGGAATAACATCAAAAGAAAGAAGCTTATTCGCTACTACTGTGGAAATCAAGGTCACGCTGCCAACATATGCCAAATGAGAAAAGGTAAGCAACCAAATATCACTATGTCAAATGGTTATTGTTACAATTGCAATAAATATGGTCATACATCTAATCAATGTAGGATAAAGTTTGTTAACAATTATCAGAAGGCAAAATTCAAAGGGTTTTGTAAAAACTGCAATAGATATGGACATAGTACTGAGAAGTGTTGGCTTAAGCAAAATAACTACATGTGGTCTGCACACCAAGCAAACACTAGAGGTTACCGAACTCACACAGATCCTTACCGACAATATGCAATAGTTCCATGGGATTACAATACAAGGATATGGTGCGAATGTTGTGGAAGATATGGACATATAAGTGCCAACTATTTTATAAGGTTTGGAATGAACAACCGAAGATCATGGAGAAATCTTGGTATGATATGTTTTCATTGTCACAAAGTTGGACATTTAGCTGGAGATTGCAGAGATCAACCTAGAGGAGACACTGAAGAGATAAAAGAAAAATTAAAGATGATTTAGAAAAAGAAGGAAATTGTGTCAAATGAAGAAAGCACCTTACCTACCGAGTTAGGTGCACCTATTCCAAATTAATCAGCAAAGGTATGAAGGGACTGCATTCTCTAAAGGTTAAAATCATAACAGTTCCTATTCTATTATGTACTAAATCCAAAATTTGCATAGTTAAGATGCATTAGTAAGTTTGAAATTCTATCAAAAGTACTTTACAGGAAACCTATCAAGTTAGTGAATACAGGAAGCCTATTAAGTCAGTAAATGAAGGAAATTTGGTTACTCAGTTAAAATGAAAAAAAAGGAGTAAATCGGTTAAAGGTAAACCAAGTGCAATTAATGTTTTGACCTAACTCGCACGAAGCCCGATAAGGTATTTTGTGTACTTAAAGGTATTTTTGCGGTCATTTACATTCACCAAGTTTTCAAGAGAGCAAAGTAGAGCGAATCAAGGTGATCAAACCTCATTCAAAGCAAATCCAAGGTATTTACACAAATCTCATCACACTGTTAAGCTAGTTTACCGATGTTATCAAATTGCTATTATCTACTGAGTGTGAAGCATCTGTCGTTTGTAAACCATCAAGCCCTAAGGATAGTTTGCTAGTTTTATCTGAAATTTACAAATGGCACCCAAGATCCAAGATCCCATAGTTGTCAAGAATGTTGAGAAGCCCTCACTGAAATACACTTTGACTCCTAAAGTTGCCTCTGAACCGAATGACAAAATTTCCTTTTCACTCATCTCAGATCGAGTCTTGTTAGTCGAAGATGTTAGATTCTTCACCAAATGTTGTGTTGAAGAACTCGGTCATATTTAAATTAAGGACACATATGATGAGCTATGTATCGATGGCAAAATGGATAGCAAGTACGAGCATATCAAAATCAAGGGATTAACTAAAGCCCTAGCCTATCCCCGTGTGTTCAAACCCCAGTGGGTTAAGTTTGTTTTGAGTAGAGTTCATGATGATTTCATGTGGCTAGAGGAACAACCATTCAAAATCACTAAGGAAATCATTCATGTGATCACCGGTTATTCTATCTATGATCATGCACAAGCATAAAAGATGATATCATAGAAGGAGTTAATTAGTTTAACTGGAGTAGAATCTGATTACTAAGGACTAAAATTGAACAATGTCACTGATGCAGAACTTAAGTTTGCAATTAGAGTAATTGGTTACTATTTCTTCCAATCAGTAAGGGAAAATAGTGTACCCTATGCAGCAGTTGACTTAGCCTATAAAATAGTGAAAAAGGGAATGAAAGTTGATTTATGTGAAGTGTTATTGAAAAACTTGTTTGAGAACCTGAACACAATAAGGAAGCCGAAGAAGAACAACTCGGCAAATACATTGAAGTTTGGTTCACTTCTTGTATGCATGTTTTTCTACTTTGAGAAATTCTTTCCATTAGTCAGTAAAGTAGTTTGGGAGCTACACCAACCAATCACCCATCAAATTAATGACTTTATCAAGAAATTGGGAGATAATTTCAATGATACCATGGATGACTACTTTAGCAAATTTCAAGAGAAGATGCACAATAGGTACCAGATTCCACACCAGCTGGTAGAGAAATATAAAGGTGATATATGCTTTGAGGTAGACACTGATTACTATTATGTGAATAATATGGAACCAAGGACTCAATCTTTGCCACCAATGGGTTACAAGATTGACTATGATATCACACAACAACAAATTAATGCATTTCTTACACTACCAAGGCATGCTACTGAGCTGAGATATGGAACTTATGAAGAAGTTAAGGAAAAGGTAAAAATGAGCATTGTAGTACCTAAAGCTACAAGAAAGGATACAAAGATGATTAAGGCATTATCTGAGAAATTCAGAGAAGAATCTTCCTCCGCACCTATCAAAGGTACTCTTGCCATTACTGAAGAGGAATCAAAAGCTCAAGAGGCAACAATAACATTGAGCACTGAACTACCTAAGGGTAAAGTATTGAAAAGAAAGAAACAAGACATTCCAAAGGCCCTACCGACTCCTCCAACAAAGAGACCTAATACAAGAGAATCAACTGCATCACCGAGTAAGAAACAAAAGAGTGTTACTGCTCCCAAGGTAACCAAGACCTACAAGAAATCTACTTGGAGACTCATTTTGGCAAAAGAGTCTAGTGATACAGAATCTGAGGATGCAAACAAATTCCAGATTGTCAAAAGTAAGAAGGTAAATATACATAGTGTTGAAAACTTTTGTGCAAATCTAAAAGAATATGGTGGATTTGGTTCTTTTAGATATGACAAGTATGAGAATAGGAATAATGATGAGAAGAGACAAATTGAAGAAGCTATCATTTGCACACTTCTAAAGTTTCAGCTAGCTCCATTAGAACTAGTAAAGTCACTTCCAAGTGAATTGTACTTACATATTGATAACAGGTGGAAATATGCAATGGACTCAGAGAAACAAATTAGAGAAAGAAGTCTAGTCCATCTATTTCCTGATATGTCTATTGCAGAAATAAAGGAGCATCTGACAACCTACAATTCTAAATTTCTTGTCAAACAATGAGCCTTAAAATTGATGAATGGGCTATACATTGATGTAGAAAATGAGACAAAAGCAAAATGGCAGGAAATCTTCAAAATAAAAGATGTCAATGAACAATCTCAAGTTGAAATTGTTGATGTCACCGAACAAGATCCTGATGTCACCGAGCACAGTCCTGACGCTACCAAGCAAGACCCGACTAACACTATTCAAATTGATGAAGATGTCATGGATGTAGAAGAATAGGAGCAGGAGATGATAGAAGGCACTACATATGCAAAACTTGTATCTAGTGAATCTATGATAGTACAAGTTCAGCCTTATCCACCAATCACTCAAACTGTCTCTATCAAAGCTCCTAAAGATACAGCACAAGGCACCGAAGGTCACTAGTCTAAAGCAATGGGAGAAGGTACAACTCAAGAAAAGACCTCTCAAGCACCGCCAAGCACTAAAAATGTAGTAGCTGAGACACCTAGTACTGAGACACCCAAAGACACCATAGCAGCTATAGGTACCGACCAAAGTGTTTCCTCTACCAAGCAACCTACCGAGGGTCAACAAGCCTCACAAGCTATTGTCTTAGTCCAACCAACCAAAGGTAAAGAGAAGAAGGTGAAAAAGCATAGTTTTAAAGTTGATTTGACAAAACCGATAGTGTTTCCCAATGTGGATATCTTAAAATTAAAGGGGCAAGCACTTATTGATTTTGGTGAACTATGCAAAGCAAATGTCGAACAAGAAAAACAAATGGCCATTCAAAAGAAGAATAAAGTACTTCAAAAGGTAAAGACATTGCTGACAGATATGCTACCTACAACTACAATGTCAACCGATGCAGCCATCCACATTCAACTGGATGAACTCCTTACTCAAATAGAAACATCTGGAGTTGATGCATCTGAGTACCTGAGCAAGCTAAAAGACAAGGAGCTTACTGCAAAAATGATTGAAGAGGTACAAAAAGCTCTCACTATTGGAAAAGTCAAACTTGTCAAATTCATTGCTGAGTTGTCCCCTCAACTCAAGCATATTCTTTATTTATTTTAGAAACTTTGTACATTTTCCATATTCATTAAAGATATCAAGAATAAAACTGATGCAATTGAGAAAGAGATCACCGATCTCTCAAATAAGTTGACTCCTGAGCCGAATTCAGTTCAAAAATTTTATACCAAGCTTCAACAGCTCATGGCTCAACAGTTAGAACTCAGAAATGAAGAACATAAGATCCGGATGGATATAATGACACTCTAGACATTATTCCTTCCTCATCTTTCATCATTTCAAGAACAGATTAACAGAGCTACATGCCTATCTACTACACAAGAGGGAAGCACTCTTGATGGCTTAATATCACTATTGGCTGATATTCAAGCACAAAATTCTTTAATGGAAAGTGTAAAGGATGCACTCTCTGTCGCACTCATCGACACCCAGAAGAAGTATAAATCTATTTTTAATCAGTTACCACCCCCGGATGGAAATTAAGTTTTTTATGTTTGTCAAAAAGGGGGAGTGATACTATATATTTGGGGAGTAATACAGTTTTGATACAATATTCAGAGTATTGTATATAGGGGGAGTATACAAAGCAGAGTATGCAGAATATCCAAGGACAGTAAGTAGAGCACACAAGCACAGAACCAAGCATGCACAAAAATCAGAGTTATGTACAATATAATGATAAGGGTAGTATATCTGAATATACTATTTCATTGACTATTGTATATATTGTCAAGTATAGTCATTTTGCAAAGTATATAGATTTTTGAGTTATGACTTTGAAAGTAGTTTTTGTTAAACATCTCAACTAATGTCAAAAGGGGAGATTGTTACTACTTAACAAATTGCCATTAGTTTTTATATTCAAAGTCATATTATATATTCTAGTCGGTTAGCACTACCGAATCATGCAGTTGGTACACATAGAGAAGTCGGTATGCACAGTCTAGTCGGTTACATAGGAAAGCAGTCACAGAATGCAGTATACATCGAGTTGTCTACCAAGTATCTTTTTGAGACTACCGAGTAGTAAAGATGACACACTGAGTCGACATTCATCGAGTGAAACGTGTTACCAGAGACATTGAACCTGGACATGCATATGAAAACATGTTACAAGATCGAGGCACATCTAACCGTTATTACATTGGAAATTGCACCAGAAGATTGTGTATGATTACAAGGACAATCTAACCAATGAAATATTTTGTTTATTTATTCATTCGAGGAATCTTGTTTGTAAGATTGAAGCAATGAATTGGATCACTGTTTTAAGAGATCTATTTATACAACATTAGTGAAGTGTATGTATGAATGTAAGAAGATTGTTACAGAGACACAAAAGTCACCGAGAAGGTTTTCAGAGAATAGTCGAAGAACAGAGTAAATAGAAGGGTTTACCAAGTTAATATATGGATTACTGAGGTATGCTATAAGAAAGGTAATCTTATTCTAAGCACATAGAATCTGCTATAACATTTCAGATGTAAAGTTGCAGATATTTGTAATGATTTTATTCTAATATTGTGAAATTGAAAGAGAAACCTTTAACAGGGTAAAAGACTCTAAACAAGTCTATAAATTGTAAAGCCTCTAACCAGGTGCAACATTCAGAATAAATGTTGTAAAATCCTTTAGCAAGGTAGATCTAACAGATCTTGTTACTCCTAATAGGGTAAGCTATCAGAAATAGTTAAATGTAGCTCTAACCGAGCATTCTTTATTATTGTAGTAGTGAAGTTGTGGGTGCCATCCCCACCATAGTTTTTCTCTCTAATCAAGAGTTTCTGCGTAACCAAAATATATGTGTTATGGAGTGAATCATGTATGATTGTTATCTATTTGTTTTAACTTTATTTTATGTTACTGCACTATTCTATTTATGCATAACAATAAGGTTATTATTCAAGAAAAGTTTTGGAGTATTGATTCACCCCTCCCCTCTTAGTACATTAGCTTTCCATATTGGGCCTAACAAGGAGCCTAGATGAATGTGTAGGTTCATATAAAATATTCATAGATGACATGGATTACAAGAAACAATCCATAATAGTTTAGTATTTTTTTTGCACTTTAAACTCTTAAGTGACTACGCCAAAATAGTGTATCTTGAAATGATTGGGATAGTTGATGTGTGAAACAATAATTTTCCTAACATTCACCCACTATCATATATGTAATGGCATAGTTGGTTTAACCCAATTATGCATAGAACATACAAATTTTCATTGAACACAAATGATGCTTTTTGTGACTTTGAGACATTATCGCCATGGTACAATAGCTTGTAGATTTGAAAATGTTAGAGAGGTTATTGTGGATAAACCCTACATGCCTTTGTAGGTTTAGACAAAATGTTTGTACATGCAACAAATTATGAGAAATGGCCCATCATAGTTTGATTGTTAATTGCACTTAAGGTTTTCAAAAGACTGCATCGGAATAGTGAATCAAGTGTTGTAGGGAATGAGTAGAGACCATATTTGGTGTTCACCCACCCTTCTAAATGTGTTGGAATAGACAATTCAACCCCATGAGATAATTTATTATAGAGGGATCTTAAATACACTTATAGGTTCAAATGAAACATTTGTATGTATCTTAAATTATATGAAATAGTCCATCATAGTTTGATAGTTTTTTGCACTTAGGGTTCATAGGAGTTCATGAGAATAGTATAGCCGGTAATGATTGAGATAGTTGGGGTACAAAATAGGGACTTGCCTAGTATTCACCTACCTACTCAAATGTATTATAGTAATCAATTTAACCCTACAATATATAAAACACAAAATATAGTTGCCTACAACTTTCCACTAAACACAAATGACACTTTTTACAACTTTTTATTTATTGATAATAGGTATTTGTATTAATAATTCTAAAAAACTATACATTTATTGTAATATCACCAAAGACTACTAAACATCTCCCATCCCTTGCTAGCCATATATCTATCACCCATCCTCCACTTACAATAATCATAAAATGCACTACCAAAATCAGAGTCATGCTTGATATTACACTTATCCTAACCCCTTATACATAAAAATCAACAAAGAAATAGAATAAATAAGTTTATCATTTTAAAGGGTTTCACAACAAACCATACATAAACAACAAAACACAAAAAATGACAACTCTAATGGCCTAAGCTACACCATATTAAATTATCTGCAACTTACCCTTCAAATAGGGCTCCTAGGTCTCCTTCTCATCTATGCCTCTTCGGCCTTACATACAATCATGCTCCACAATTTAGCTATTCTTCTCCAGCTCCCGTGCATCCAGGAATTCCTTCAATGACACCCAACCCATTTGCACCTTGGTCCTCTGCTCATCTCTATCACCAAACACACTCCACACCAGAATAGGTTGCACTGAGGTCTTGACATAGCCAAATTGGTTCCAATCACCATGATGCACTCACAATCCTACTCCAGGCTCTGCCATTGCCAAAATAATTATCATGCCTCCACACCACTCTGACCGCACACATTCCTTCATTGCCCTTAAAACTACCTCCTTTGAGTCCAATTCTAACCCCTAGGCCATGAACATTGACGCAATGTCAATGTTGGAGCAATACGTATGCTTCAACTTACGGAACTCATCACCCAGAATCCATTCAATGGTCTGCCAAAAAATAGGGTCTTTGATCTTAAACACATTGCAGAGTCTCCTCTATGTGATCTTTCCACAAAAATAATGTTGTTGCTTAACATTTGCCAACGAGAAATTAGCTTCCACAATACCCGTCACCCGCTCAATCTTCAAGGTTTCCCTCATACAAAATAAAAATGACACTAATCCAATGGGAATTAAGGAACCGTCACCTCCTTTGTCCCTAGCATTAATTAATTGTACTATCTTCCATCACCAAGCTTACTAACTCATCAATGCATATCTCATGAAGATCCTCATACAAATCAGGCTCATTAACACTTAATGATGACACGACTATGTTTGATAACATGTTTGCCACTTGGTTGCCACATCTTTTAGCATGTGATATTTTGTAGTCCTTAAAAGAGGAAAGAGTAGAAATGATTAATTTAATATGCTTATTCAGGTTCCAAGTGATTATATCCCCTTTTCCAATGGCAGTGACTACCAATAATGAATCCCCTACTAAATGCAAACCTCCCAAGCTACTTGAACTTCTTCTTCATTATTGGTTCAATCAACAAGTTGTTTTACACCAATTGCCATGATATTCCCTTGAGAATCTCTTGCCACAAACCTTGCACTTGACGGGCCAGAGTTTTCTTTAGAAGCCCCATCAAAATTTAATTTCATCCATCCTAGATTCTTAGAACTCATTTGAGTCAATTGGCTCAAGATAAGCCCAAGAAAGCCCTTGAACAAGCCAACACTATTTACAACTTTTAAAATATTGTCCCTATGGTAAAATGGCTAAGAGAATTAAAATTTTCAATGAGGTTATTATGGAGGGACCCTACATGCACCTATAGGTCTATACAAAGCATTTGTAGGTGCATGAATTGCAAGAAACAACTCATCACAGTTTGGAAATATTTTGCACATAGGACACTCAAGAATAATGTATCCCAGAATGATTGGGTATCCTAGGGAATGAATAAAGACCTATTTTGGTATTCACCCACCCACTACGATGTGTTGGAAATATTTGATTCAAACCTATGATGCACAAAACACAAAATATGGTTTCCTACAACTTTTCACTCAACATAATTGACACTTTTAATAATATTAGAAAATTTTAATTATTCATTATTATATGTGGAGTTATTTGAGAAATGTGTTGATGGGGAGACCTCTAAAAGGGTATATAATGAGGAGAATAAATAAGCTTCTATTATTTTGTTTATTTTTATGATCCTTCCTCCTTAAATTGTGAGGTAAGTGAAATTATTATCTCTTGTCATCCTCCTTAAACATTTATTCCTTCTTTGCAAGTTAACAATTTATGTAATTAAAAATTATGAGAATATTTTGTAACCTACCGTATTGTTTGCCTCAACAAGACGAATAATAACTAGATCCAAAGTCTCAACCCAAAGATTAGTCATTAAATCTACGTAATTATTATCTCTATAATTGAAGTTCATTTGTTTGTCAACATAGGGACGCATCACTTGAAATGGGTCTGCACTATATATGCACTAAGTTCTTGGGATAGCTATTTTGCATTATTGCAATAACTAAATCTATTTGAAATAAACAAACAAGAATCATAACAATTGAATGGCTACAGGAAATCTTAGCATTAACAAAAAATTCTAATTAAAGAACTGTTAAATAAGTTCAGAGCTGACAAATAGGAATTACTCTATTTGCTTTGGTTGCAGGAACAGTCACATGATCTGTTTCCAGTGGTTGCAAGAACAATCAATCTCTAGAACATCTACTAGAGCAAAAAGAAAAATTGAACCTAAGGAATGCATATGAATACTCACCAAGTGGGCCCCCTCGAATGAGTGTATCCAGACTTCAAAGATAATTCTATATACTCAGAATATCATCATTTTTATTCATTATTTTTTCAAAGGTCTATACAACACATAGAATGAAAGAAAATGCTTTTAATTCTAAGAGTAACTTTGTTTCTAATCCCCTATCTCTAACCTCTGAGAAGAGGCACAAATTCTTATTTATAAGAAAACTATAACAACTTCCTACTATCTAGATCACGCCAATGAAATGAGGCAGAAAACATTTATGACAACAAACAAAAGGAGTTAATCCATAGGAAACATGGATCTCTACTAAACCGCAACCAAGAATATAGAACGTCAGTGTTACAAGATTGATGTTTGCTGAAGACAAACATAAATGAGTCTGGCGTGCCTTGCTATTCCTTTGCCGTATCTTACACACACTATTCTCTTTGTTGTTTTGAATATTTAACTACTCCTTTTAATCGCTCCTTGAATATATCCAACTGCCTTTATGACATGACACAATAACCACTTCTACAACATCTCATTTATTCTTGCAATTAAAAAGATAAAACATACAAGCACACATACATATATCTATTTTAATTAATCATAACACTTATACATTCGCACATGATATCACCTATGATAATTCACATGGCAAAATGAATAATTGGTATGGCAACACGAATAATTGGTATGGCAACAAGAATAATTGGTTTAGTTATCATCTAAAATGCACATAGTCAAACTTTAATACATCATATGACTCAAATGCAATCCCGTTATACAAATTAAAACAAGACAAAAACTTATCAATTATAGGAATAAAAGAGGTAATATCTTAGCTCATCATGCCCCCCAACTTAGTGTCTTGCTGATCCTCCAGCAAGAGGAAATTTTTTGATCTAGGAACTGACTCGTAAGTCGCTAATGGTTCCCTATCTTGTTCCTCTTGTAGCCAAGTTCCAATAAAACCCTTTTATCTTTTCCAGTCTAGCCCATTTGGCTTCTTATGTGGCCTTTTCATATGATTTGTTTGTAACTGTGCATCCCATTAATGGCCACATAAGGATAGGTGGTTGAAATATCAAGGGTAGCCAGTTATTGCTCTTTTCCCTACCCAAGTGGATGTACTTGGGAGCTCTTTGTGTAGCTGCATGATAATTAGGCAACGAATGGTTCCACTTGGGAGCTCTTTGTGTAGCTGCATGATAATTAGGCAACGAATGGGGTTCACCTTGCTTCAGGTCTTCTAGGAGATTATTCCAGTGCTGAACTAAACACTCAACTACAGCTGTATTTTTATTTTCAACTAAGTGTTCATATTCCTGGAATGATTCCTCTCTCATTGGTAAAACTTGGCTCCTGACGTCAGGTCTTGATAACAATTCTGCCAGTCATAATAAAGAAGTTGTGGATTTTTGGCTTCAGCTCTAAGGGGTAATGGACAATCAAATTCCAGATTCCTATATGTTTTAGCCCTAGTCCCCATACTAATCTCATTTTATATCCATGACATTAATGCTTTTAATTGAATGTCACCAATGTATAATAAGGGATCCCATTCATTGTCAGAAGTCACAGCATAAAAATTTCCTAACAGTTGTAGGAGAGTTTTGATAAACATTATAAAATTCTTGTGAGGTATCTAGAGAAGGACTAAGATCTGTAACAATGCAATTTATCTTGAAACATAAATACTGCTCTTTTAAATATAAAGCATAAACCCTTGGAGGAGCCCTACATTGCATCAATTCAGGAACCATATTGTCAATTGTGTCTACTTTAGCTTGCAATTCCACAATCTAATTATCCCTCTTTTCAATCTCTTTCTATTGTTTATCAATAAATCCCTGTAACCTAGCCCTTTCTATCTCCCGCTACCTATAAAATGTAAGTGCAATGGATAAACTAGTGAGAGATGAAGGGGACCTGTGAGTTGTTACCCGAGGGCGTGAGATTTCTTCAATCAGTTCTCCAAACCATTATGCTACATGTGCCAAATTTGATAGTATGTCAGCTCCATGTTCTTCTTGTGGTTGAATATTTGTTTGACTTCCATGCCCTTCTTCTAAAGTTTCCATGGAAATAACTTCAATCACATCCCCTGCTACTTGAGTTTTCTGTTTACCCTGCCGACTCCTTCTTGAATACATTTTCAGAGTGGCTGCAGGAGAAGTTTCTATAGGAGGTGTTGTTGTAGGAGAATTTTATTTTACCTTGCACCTTTTAGTTGTAGGAGAAACCTGTGCTGCTTGAGGCTACTCTATGTTTTCTTCCTCTGCATCAACTGTTTCTATTTCTTTCCTTGTTCTTCTGGAATATGCCGCTCCACTTTAAAAATGAGTGGAGGGCTACTTAATATTTATTTCAATTACCATTTCTTCTACAACAGGAAAGGCTTCATTAGCAACAGGAGGTTCATTCTTTGTAGAAACCCTAGGAGATGAGGGATCTCTGATATCATTCTCTTGGGCTGCTATTTCTTCTGTAGCAACAATATTTTCCTCCCTAAATTGTAGGATATCTTCGAATTCCCCCTATGCCATCTAAGAGACATCTCTAAGAGAAAATTCTACTAACAATTTAATCAAGCCATGATGACTAACAAAATTATTTCCACCCCTCTATGTTTCCTTTGCACTTATGGAAATAAGATGATACAAAAAAATGGGAACATTCACCCTTTGGCCATGCCATAAATGACTAAGTAACTTAAAATGGATCGAATGCAAATTTGAGTACCTTCCATCACAGGTAATGTATTTCATCACATATAATGCCACCTGGGGCCATTCTGCTAGAAGAGATATCCGTCTGGTTCCCTTCTTGTCCACACTTAGGGGTCCATTTGCTGGGTGAGTAAACTCCGCCCTAGCGCTTCTCGCATCCTTTGACTCAGGAAATAATTCTCCCTCCTGCAACAACCCAGTAACTTCAGCTATCTGTTGCTCTGTGGCAATGACTCTTAACCCCTTGACAAAGGCCTCTCCTTCGTTGTATGTACGCATGAATTCATAGGTAATTTCTTCATTGAAATCCGTTATATTCATAAAATAGCCAATCCACCCATATATACAAAAGTAATGCTCACACTGAACATCTTGTAGAAATATGTCATGAATTACTGGTTCATGGCGGATAGGAGATCCACTCATGACTAACTTGGCTCTCAAAATAATTTCCATAGCAGAATGAAGGACTAAAATAACCTGCAAAACTGAAAATACATATTCTGAAACACTTTACTTACTTCCAGTACCTTTCATTGATTTTGGTGGCAAGATGAACTACTCACTCATTCCACATAATGTCTTATTCAAAAAGGATATTAGGCAAATAAAAAAAAATTACTGACAAGGACGGATAATTACTCAACTTGGAAATCGGACCATAAAACACCCCCCCCTCCAACTTAAGATGACATGTGTCCACACATGCGAGAAAGGACAGAGGGAAGGGTACACGGATTATACAAATCAAAATAGGCAATAATCATAGAGAAATAATAAATGCATAATTAGGAAAAATAAATAATATACATACCTGCAGTCGTACTAATTAATGTTGCATGTAACGATTAGCGATTAAAAAGATGAAATAAGATGACATGAAATGAATGAAATGGGATGATGTGTATGAATTTTTTTTTTTATTGGAGAATGATATTTCCATAAGACATGGAAATAATTATTATGAAAGCATTCATGAAGGATTTAAGGTTGATGACTAAGAACGCTCCCTGTAGAAGCTGCAAGAACCGTGTCCCTAATGTCTTCTCTAGTTGTTGCAGGAACTATGATAGGAGAGTATTTGTCAGATGCTGAATGAACTTCTCCAATTGTTGTAGGACCTATTCTTTGGTTGCTAGCTTATGATATAGGCATAATCGATGACCATTGACTAGAAGTTTGAATCTAACTGGATCTATTATAGTCAAGCAAACTGCTCCATTTGCAAAAAAATCATCTATTTCATATGGGCCCAACCATCTTGTCTGCAGCTTCCCCATAGTATCCTTATATCTAGAATTTGTTAGATATTCGGTTAATCCCAAAGACACTAAGAAGGGGGGGTGAATCAGTGTCTGACCAGTAGATGAAAGATTTAAATTTATTTGCAATTTTGTAACTGAAATTAATATATCGGTAAGCAAATAATAATGTAGTAAAGAGAAACAAAAGAATCAGCATCAACGCACACCATAACACAAATATTTTGGCGAGGAAACCCGATGAGGGAAAAACCTCAGTGGGATTTGTGACCCACAATATTTACTCACTGGCCAATATGAATAAATATTACTTAGTACGATAGGGGCCTGCACATGTAGGAAGGCCAACTACCTAGAGCTCACTGCTCAACAAAAAATGGAGTCCCACTGACTACACAATTGGATGGTTAAATCCAATAACAATTTATTGCTTCAAAATAGCATCTGCAATGCTAGATTCAGTACTAGTTTAAGCTCTGTTTGATACCTCTGCCAAAAACTTTGCTGGTAAATGATTTTTCTTACATAGAATAGTCTTCGCTTTTCTCTACTTCTTATTCACTCTCAAGATAAACACATCAAAGTGCGTATACAATTATCCAGTATTATATCCCTATCTTATCACATATACCACTTACATATACATATTTCATTACCTACTACATTTCAAATGACCTACAAGGTCTCATACATATATGAGTCTTTACAATAAATCATGCAAGCCATACAATTACAATTTATATTACAAATTATTTCGCATAAACAATATTATTGCCATGTCAGCTTTGGATGCTAGTATGATTTGTTGCCGGTGTAAGCTAGATGCTGATGTGAATAAGACTTGTAGTATCTGTTGGTGCTAGTAGGTGAAGTCTATTGTTGGTTGAACATATGAAATCTTGTTGAACCTTTTTGCCAACCTTGTTGCCATCAATGGCAACATCTACCTTTCTCATCTGAGTGTATAATGCCAACAATCTTCCCCTTTGGCATTGATGACAACACTCATGAGAAAAATCAAAAACCAAAAACCAAAAACTGAGAGTGCTCCCCCTGAGAAAATGATCTCCTTCTGTTCACTTGTCACCATGCTTTACTCTTTACATTTTTCTCACTATACCACTACACCTTTGACATCAATGACAAAGGATGTCAAAAGTATCAAAAATTCAAAAATTACCTAGATACCTAAAGTCTGTTATGTACAATCTGAAAAATATCCACCAAAAACTAAGTAAATACCTTGTAGGAATTTTGTACTGTAAGAAATTATTGTCTCTGTCTGCCTGATTATCCTGGGAAGATAATGCATTTTTTTCTCCGGTGATCTTACTCCTTGAATTGTTTCCTTGGATAGTTCATTCTGGTGTGTTAATAGATTATCCAATCTTGGACCAAGTTTATTCTTCAACTCCCGGGTTTTCATCTTCAACCTTGCTTTCTCTCTTTCCAAATTTTCAATTTTCTCTTCATGAATAGCAATTTCCTGATCCAAAATTGATGTTAGTTCTGAAGAACCAATCATGTTATTTGCAATATCATCAATCTCCTGAGTTTTCCTGATTTGATCATCAATATCTTCAGTTAAATGATGAGGTTTGCAAGCATCTCGGTACAATTCCTTATATTCCAAAATAGTGGAATTCAATGCCGGTAGCAATGAATCAATCTGCCAATTACAATCCTTTATTGTTTTATCAAAGAATTTTTTATTTTCTTTATTTACTCTTTCCTGAATAGTTTCCTCATTTATTTTGTCTAATGTCTGAATGTTAGAAGAAATGAATTTAGACAATGTGTCCAATTTACCTATTGAGCCAACAATGTGATCTACCTTGCACATCGGTGCAATCATTTTCAAAATTGGTAGAGAGTCATCAATAGCCTTAAATTCTAAGGCATTGCATTCAGTTATCTTCTTTATTGAATCCAAACGTACATCAGTGACAGTTGGTTTGAAGTCCATAGTAGAAGTACTGGGAAAAGTGCTAGGTTCCGCATTAAGTTTCTTCTCTTCTCCAGATACTTGTTCAACCACCTTAACCACTTCTGTATACTCATCCTTACTCTCATTCTTATTCTCTATCGGTTCAGATTATGTTTGTTCTTGGTCTTTTTTTGTCGATATCTCAACATTGTGTTGAGTGTCAACTATGATAGATTTTGATTTCTTTTCCTCAACAATTTCCTTATCCATTACAATATTGATGTCCTGAGTGTCAACATTCATTGTGAATAGAATGTTTGACTCAGGATCAATATCATTTGCTTTCACTTCCTCTGACTTCTCTTCAGGCTGATTTTGTATTTCTACCGATGCCTCTACTACTGCTAGTGGGGTGTCCTGTGTCGGTGGAGGTAAGTTATCTTTTATTATGAAATCAAGTACACTGCCAACCTTACTCTTCCCTTTATCTCCTTTTTGGTATACCTTAGTAAAAGATTTGTTGACCTTTTGTCTTTCTTTTTCTTCTCTTTTCTCTTTCTCCACAAAGAAAATATCCCATTTATTTGATGTCTCATTTTCTATTTCCTTTACTCTGCCAGCCATGAGGCTTACTTGCTGGTGACCACTTGCAAAAATAGTTATGTTAGCTTCAGATATCAAATCATCAATTTCTTGTTTAGATTTAACTGGATGAACAACCAATAGTGCTTCAACCTTCAATTTCTTATCCAATTCCATAGTAGACATTCTTTTAGCTTCAAGTCTCAAATATAAGTCATTAGGGAGAACATCAATGACTTCAATAAGAACTTTCTTATATATCTAAGTACAAAATTATACTCTCCTCAATAGTGTCTTTATCAGAATCTTTGAAAGAATGGTAGAACTTACTAACATTTCCAAGATTGCCATCCTAAGTTATTTCATTTACAAGCTCTTCCGGTGAAAGAGTATCAGATACCTTTTGTTCCAGTTACTTCTGTGTGACCTTCTTCTTGGGACTAGAGGGCTCTCTCACAGCCGGTTGTTTCTTTCTTAGAATCCTTGTTTTCTTTGGTGACGAAGCAGGTGTCGGTGAGGATTTTCTCTTCTTCCTATCTACTCTTTTGAATTCTATAGCCTTGTCATTATCAGAGTCAGATGAGGTAGCCATAGGAGAAATATGTGCTACTGGTTGCTACTCAGATTTTCTTTCTTTTACAACAACACCACTCATCGGATCAAGTTTCATCAATCCCTTAGTGACATCTTCAACAAACTTTGAAGCATCTTTCAATATTTTGTCTCTTTTCTTCCTTTGCTTCAGAATTTCAACATCTTTTTCAATAGTCTCAATATTTCCAAATATTTTCTCTGTCGGTTTTGGTGGAGCATCTAAGAGTATCTTGGCATAAGATTCCAAAATGTTTGAATCCACTTCATAACCCATCTCAGTTCTAGGTCTAACTGCCTTCATCCATATTTCATCTCTCTTAATAACAAAGCATATATGTTTGTCATATTTATCAACAATACTCTGAGGGATTCTTTCCCTTTTCTTCATTTTATCTTGAAACTCCTTGAAGTATTCTTTTACTTGCTTGTCACCATCTGAGCCCATGCCGGTAATTGCCTCCTTAATCTATTTTCCAACAAAAATATCATAGGCAAAGTCTTTGTTGTCTATACCGGGAATCTCCTTTGAGAAATATAGCATCAAACATACAATCAAATTCCCAAACTTGAAAGTTCCCTTTTTGTCACCTTTGATTTTGTCTAAATTTTCTACTAGTTCATCTTTCAACCACTCACAAATGTCAATTTGAGCATTGTTCTTTATCATCTCATAAGCACTATGAATGCATATACTGGAAACAAAATTCAGCCTATTAGTATGTGCAACCTTATACCCAATAACCATACTTGCATATTTGACATTGTTATCAGTTATGTCATTAACCCTGAGTGATCTATTATCAAATGCAGCGCTGGTTAAGTTCATAACCTCTTTGTTTGAAATTTTTTTCTTCTTGTCAGGCCTAGTGCCGGTAGAAGGTAAACCTGTAACAACCCTAATTGCTTCCTTAGTGATTTTGAAAACTGAGTCTAGCCATAAAAATTCACCGTGAACTTTGCTAAGAACATATTAGATAGTTTCATCTTCGAATTCAAACATATGAAGGATGTCTACCAACCTTAAATCATCCACAATCTTGTGTTCCAGTTTGATTACACCTTGTTTGTCTGTGATAACATTCATGAAAATGATCTTTATATCCTTACACCCTAAATCCTCAATGTTACAATGAATGTATGCCCTAGCGTCTTATGCAAATGCAACTCCCTTCAGGATTTTTGAAAATGTACCAATTGAGTCATTCAACTTAGCTATCTTAGGGATTATCTTGAAGACTGGTCTAGGATGCTTGATATTTTCCACAATAGTAGGGTTTGCAATGAATTCAGGAACGAAAGATGAAGAAGCCATGTCGTAAAATAAATACCTTTTAAGTGAAAACCTTGGATGCCCTAAAAAATCTTTGCTACTTCGCTTTTAGAATGCCGGTGTTTAACTTTTGCGCTCTTTGAATACTTGAATGCTTGGTAAGTCGAAATGAGAGATTTTAGTGCTTTATAACCAAAAAAGTTAACTTACAACCGCAATAAATGCTTCACCGGTTTAGTGAATACTCATATGTGTCGGTAAAGAAGAATTATGATTTCTTACCACCATCTGAGGGTAAAATGCATGATCTTCAATTAGTTGTCTTACCCCTAAGGATTATTCCTTAGTTAGATGAAGAGTCTCCGTCCAGTGCAGGATTGCTTTGTTCTGTTGGTGCAGAGCCAGATTCATCATATCTCTGATCTCTCTTCTTGACCCATTGTTTAGAGAATTATTTCTTGATTTCATTCACCTTTTTCTTCCCTTTGTCATTAGATCCTCTGTTGTTTGTCGGTACATTCTCGCTTCTGCAAAATCTTGCAATATGCCCAATCTTGTTACATGCATAACAAGTTACATTTTTTCTTTGAATAGCTTTTCCATAACCTTGCCTAGTTTGAGTTCTACATTGATTAGATAGATGTCCAAATCTACCACAAGCATAGCATTTTACATTCATTCTACAATTGTTTGAGTTATGACCATTTTTATTGCATTTGAACACTGACTGGTGGATGAGTTTGTATTTTGATTATTCCTAAATATTTACTCACTGGCCAATATGAATAAATATTACTAAGTACAATAGGGGCCTGCACATGTAGGAAGGCCAACTTCCTAGAGCTCACTACTCAACAAAAAATGGAGTCCCACTAACTACACAATTGGATGGTTAAATCCAATAACAATGTACTGCTTCAAAATAGCATCTGCAATGCTGGATTCAGTACCGGTTTAAGCTATGTTTGATACCTCTACCTAAAACCTTGCTAGTAAATGATTCTTCTTACATAGAATATTCTTCGCTCTACTCTTCTTATTCGCTCTCAAGATAAACACATCAAAGTGCATACACAATTATCTGGTATCATATCCCTATCTTATCACATATACCGCTTACATATACACATTTCATTACCTACTACATTTTAAATGACCTACAAGATCTCATACATATATGAGTCTTTACAATACATCATGTCAGCCATACAATTACAATTTACATTACAAATTATTTCACATAAATAATATTATTGCCAAGTCAGCTTTGGATGCCGATATGATCTGTTGCCAGTGTAAACTGGATGCTGATGTGAATAAGACTTGTAGTATCTGCTGGTGCCGGTAGGTGAAGTCTATTGCTAGTTGAACCTATGAAATCTTGTTGAACCTTGTTGCCATGAATGTCAACATCTACCTTTCTCATCTGAGTGTATAATGCCAACAGAATCATATAGCAATGCCCAAACGCCAGATTTAATTTTTTTCTCTTTTATATACTTATCATGCCATTTAGTTCGCTAATGTTGAATAAGCTATGTATGTTAGATAACCAACTTCCTCAAATTATCCAAAGCATTCAATTGTAGGATGCGGTCTATTTGTGCTTCTGATATAGTCATATTCAATTGCAGAGTTGTTCTAAGAGTTTTATGCTCAAACTCAATGAGCATCATTGTTGTTTTTCCATACACCATTTTAAAAGGTGTAAAACTAAT
Organism: Cryptomeria japonica; assembly: GCF_030272615.1. NCBI lineage: Eukaryota > Viridiplantae > Streptophyta > Pinopsida > Cupressales > Cupressaceae > Cryptomeria > Cryptomeria japonica. The sequence goes on along the minus strand of NC_081414.1, from coordinate 357,512,719 downwards.
TGGTGTCTTCCATGTTGTTCTGTATGCCCAAATGGCTTCAGGAAGTCTATTTGACCAATCTTTCTTATGAAGAGCTATTGTCTTGGTAAGAATGGCTTCCAAATCCTTGTTTGTGACTTCTACTTGACCATTTGCTTGTGGATGATATGGAGTAGACTTCCTATGTCTGATATTATAATCATTAACTAATGCTACAATTAATGTGGAAGGAAATTGTGGTCCTTGATCTGAAATAATCTCTCTTGGAACTCCATACTTGGTAAATATTTCCTCATAGAGGAATTCAACTAATTTATTATCTCTTGCATGTGTCATAGCTCGCGCTTCCACCCATTTTGTGACATATACTAGAATATAAGATTTCCCATTTGAAGGAGGATCAATCGGCCCAACAAAATCTAATCTCCATTTATCAAATGGAACAACCAATATCTGGGGATATAATGGCATTTAATCAGATCTAGTAGGCCTACCCATTCACTGGCATCTATCACATTTTCTAGTATATTCTGTTGCATCCTTATACAATGTTGGCCAATAATATCTCGTGCCAAGTATTTTAAACTTGTTGTTCTTTTAGCAGCAAAATGTCCTCCACATGGCTCATCATGACATGCATGGAGGATATCATATGTTTCATCTTCTCTAACACATCTTCTCATCATTTGGTCAAGTCCAGTATAAAATAAACAATCAACAATCCATGAGAAATTAAAGCTTTTCTCAACTAACAGTCTTCTTTCCTTAGGAGAAAAATGAATAGGCATCTTATTAGCAGCGAAATAATTTGTAATATCAACATACTAGTGAATGTTTTATTTTATCAGGAATTAATGTTCATCTAGGAAAGTATCATCTATGACTGCAAGATCATCATGCAATTGAAGCCTAGAAAGATAATCTGCAACTACATTGGATTTATCCAGTTTATGAACAATTGTAATATATAATTCCTTCATCAATAGTAACCAGTGAGCCAATCTTCCTATAATTGAAGGTTTGTTCATGACATATCTTATTGTTGTATGATCAATGTGCACATATATCTGATATCTTGTGATATAATGCTTGAATTTGTTGAGTGCATATATAACTGCTAACATATCATTTTCGGTGACAGTATAATTAAGCTCAGGTCCCTGCATGTTTTTGCTGATAAAATAAATTGCATTCTTCAAATTGTCAACCTTCTGTCCCAAAACTGCCCCTATGGCATAATCTGATGCATCTGTATGAATGTGAAAAGGTAATGACCAGTTCGGTCCCTTGAGCACTGGTACTTGGGTCAATGCATGTTTGAGGTTCAAGAAAGCTTCATGGCATGCAGAGGTCCAATTAAACTTCATATCCTTGGTCAAAAGACAATATAAAGGTCTTGCAATTTTGTTGAAATCCTTGATAAACCTTCTATAATACCCAACATGACCAAGGAAACTTTTGATATCCTTTTTCTTGATAGATGCAGGGAGGTTTTGAATGACTTCTATTTTGGGTTAACTTGTATTATAGTTATAGAGATATGATGACCAAGAACTATGCCTTCCTGCATCATCATAAAGCATTTTTCACTGTTCAATGATAAATTGTAGTATTCACACCGCTGCAAAACTTTCTTTGGATTCTTCAATGCCTCTGCAAATTCTGAACCATAAGTGGTAAAATCATCCATATAGATCTCCATGTTGTCCTTGGAAATATCTAAAAATATGATTATTACTGTTCTTTGAAAAGTAGCTAGAGCATTACATAACCCAAAAGGAAGAACAAAATATGCATATGTTCCCCAAGGACATGTAAATGTAGTCTTTTCTTGATCCTCGGGAGCAATTTGAATCTGGTTGTAGCCATTGAATCCATCCAGAAATGAAAAGAACCGCTTCCCTGCCAAGGAATCTAATACCTGATCCACAAATGGTAATGAAAAATGATCCTTTCTAGTTGCTAAGTTCAATGCTCTATAATCCACACATACCCACCATTTACCTCCTTTCTTTGGAACTAGGACTAGAGGTGACACCCATTGACTATTCGATATATGATATATAAATCCAACATTCAATAATTTTAATAATTCCTCTTTAACTATCTCTCTTAGTGCAAGATTAATTCTTCTTTGTGGATGCCTAAGTGGTCTACAGTCCTCTTTTATATAAATACGATGGGTACAAACTGTAGGATCAATTCCATGCATGTCTTTGTAATCCCACACAAAAGCGTTTTGATGACATTTAAGCAACTCAACCAGTGTTATTCTTTGAGTCTCTGTGAGTTGATTATTGATATTCAAGTATTTATTTAGATCAACCTCGACTTTTATAGTAAGATCAACCTAAGATGCCTTAGAAAGATGAGAAGTGCAGACTTCCTGTAGCAACAATGTATGCAATATGTTAGTGGTTGCAGGAAAATCTGATGCTATAATATTCGATGTTAACTCCTACGAATGCTTCTCTTGTTTTAATTGATTTGCCATAATTTTATAGAGGATGGAATCATCATCCTAAAGTTGTATGAATGGTTCTCTATTAATCATCATAAGATGATTGACATAGTCTACTCCTTCCTCAAATTCTTCTCCCATGTTAGGCCAAATGACTTGCTCTTGATCAAGTTGGGGTTGAGCAGGAGGATACAAAGCCAGAGTTTTGGTACTCTTTCCATCAGAAATAGTCATATCCCCTAACTGACATCTAATATATGCATCAGTTGTAGCAAGCCAAGGTCTCCCCAAAATAATCAGATATCCTCCCAATGTGGCTTTAGGAGACATGATAAAAAAATCTACAGGATATTCCCAGGAATCCAAAGTAACAACTACATCTTCAATCATACCATCAGGGTGAACCGTGGAGTTGTCAGCAAGCTGTAGGACTATAGGTGTAGGCCTGAGACTGATTATGTCAAGTTTCTGCATAATATCTCTTGTCATTACATTAATGGCTGCTCCCAAATCTATTAAAGCATTTTTTATTTGAGTGCCATTGATGACTATTTTCACAATAGGACTACCATGATTAGCATATTTAGGAATTGAAACCTTTCCTAACATAATATTAGCCAATTGATCCATTACATGCACTGTTTGCGGATCCTTTTTCTTTCTACTAGGTTTCTTTAAACATGCCTCCTTAATTGCCTTACCATAAATAGGGACATCCTTAATAGCTTGAAACAATGGAATTTTAACACATATGTGTTTCAATTGATCTATGATATCAAAATTTACTTCCTCTTCCTGTAGAATCTCCTTAGCCTGCAACCTCTGAGGAAATGGGGGTATTTGCTGATTTTGAGGTATTTGGGTTGTTGGGCTAGAGATTTCCTTTTGTATCTTAGTTATAACTGGAGGGGACGGGTTAGGTAAAGTTGTTCTAGATCTAAGGTGAATATCACTTATCGAAAGAGAATAAGTTGGATATTGATTAAGATCAACTGAATAAACTTGTTGTTGTTGTTGAGGCTTGCTATTAGGATTTGGCATGGGTTGAGTGAGCAACTGTGTAGGTTTAGGTGGAATAGTATTGGCAGCAGGAGAAGGCATTATAGTAGGTGGTTGTGGTTGTTGTTGAGGTTGCTGATAACCATATGACTGATTTGTTCATGGCTGACCTCCTCTCCATTGAGGGGTAGGTTGCCAATTCCCTTGGAATTGTTTCCATGGTCCCTAAGATTGAAACCAATTTCCTTGTGGCTACTGCCACTGTGAAGTTTGATTGGCAAAATTTTGCCCTTGGCCTTGAGGATTATACCAATTTTGATAATTTCCAAAATTTTGAGCATATGGAGATTTCCATTGATTATTTTGTGCATAGGAATTTCCACTATAACCAAAAAAAGAGATCGGGAGGCATACCTTGTCTTGGAAAATTTGGTCTCCTTTGAGCAACATATAAAACTTGTTCATCATCTCCTTGTATTGTCTTAAAATTAGGAACTTCAAGATTTGAATCCATCTTGCATCTGCAGCCTCTTTTCTTCTGTCTACAATGTAGGCAGAATTCTACAAGAATTGCATCAGCTTCCTCATTCTTCTTCTTAGCTGAAAGTGTGTCTAACTGAGTAGCCATATTATTTATGATATCCTCCTTAAAATCCTTCAAAAGATGACTAAGCTCCATTCGAGAAACTCCACTACTGGATGTTGATGAAGAAATTCCTGGCTTGAAATGCCTACTCTTCTTAGAAGAAGATCTGGAATACTTTTGAAAAATTTATCCAATGTCATTCCATGTTGATCATGTTATGTCAACTCCTCCCATAAGATCCAAAACATCTGTGCATTCATCACTGATTTCTCTTAAAAATATTATCTTAAGAGAATCTTCATTTAGAGTACCATGTTTGGACTTAATAGAAATCTCTCTAGATAATCTTCTAGACTCTCATCTTCTTTCTGTGTCATTCTAAAAATATCACCCCCATGGCGGTCAGTCCCTCTACAATAATCCTTGTATTTCACAAGAAACAATCCTTTCATCTCATCCCATGTAGTGATTGTGCTACTCCCTAGACTCATAAACCATCTCAAAGATGATTCTTTTAAAGTGGCAGGGAAGATTTTGAGTTTATGGGCTTCTGTAGTATAATTATAACTCTTATAGAGGACATCAAATTCAAACAGGAAAGTGTTGGGATCCTCTGTCACTAATCCATATAATTTAGGAAGGGAAGAAGCTGGGATGTTCTTGAGGTTAACATTATCATGCTGATTAGAAATAGGAAACTCAAACACTGGGTTCACAGGTGGAGGTGGGTTATTCCCACCAGGGGGTGGATTTACTTGCATTGAGATTTGAGGAGGGGTTACTGAACGAAGTTCCTCTTCAGAAGGTCCAAAGAAAAAATGAAGGCTATTCTCAGAAAGTTCAAATTCAAGAGGATTCAAATTATTTGGGGCTTGGTAGAGTGCAGCAAAAGGATTTACATCTGGGGGTTCATATGGATTGAGTCTTGTATGATTAGGACAGTTAGGAAGGAATCTACCTTGATCATCTCTTATTTGTCTATGCATGTAGATTCATAAGAATTACTTCAAACAAATTGAGTTATCAAAAACAACTATACTGAAATCTTAAAAATTCATAACCATAACAGGTTCTTAGTTTGACACCATCCCCGACAACGATTCCAAAAATATTTGCCTCACCAATAGGAACAATAACTAGAGCCAAAGTCTCAACCCAAGAGATTGGTCATTCACTCTGCGTAATTATTATCTCCATAACTGAAGTTCATTTGTTTGTTAACCTAGGGACATATTACTTGAAATGGGCCTGGACTATATATGCACTAAGTTCCTGCGATAGCTATTCTGCATTACTGCAACAACTAAATCTATTTGAAATAAACAAACAAGAATCAAAACAACTTAATGGCTACATGAAAGCTTAGCATTAACATAAAATTCTAATTAAAGAACTGTTAACTAAGTTCAGAGGTGACAAACAAGAATTACTCTATTTGCTTAGGTGGTAGGAACAGTCACAGGATCTGTTTCCAGTGGTTGCAGGAACAATCAATCACTAGAACATCTACTACAACAAAAAGGAAAACTAAACCTAATGAATGCACAAGAATACTCACCAAATGGGCCCCCTTGGATGAGTGTATCCAGACTTCAAAGATAATTCTATATACTAAGAACAACATCATTTTTATTCATTATTTTTTCAAAGGTCGATACAACACATAGAATGAAAGAAAATGCTTTTAATTCTAAGAATACTATGTAACTCTATTTCTAATCCCCTGTCTCTAACCTCTTAGAAGAGGCACAGGCTCTTATTTATAAGAAATCTATAACAACTTCCTACTATCTAGGTCACGCCGATGAAATGAGGTAGAAAACATTTATGACATCAAAAAGAAGGAGTTAATCCACAAAAAACGTGGATCTCTGCTAAACTGCAACCAAGAATATAGCACAATGGTGTTACAAGATTGATGTTTGCTGAAGACAAACATAAATGAGTCTGGTGCGCCTTACTATTCCTTTGCCACATCTTACGCACACTATTCTCTTTGTTGTTTTGAATATTTAACCACTCCTTGAATATATCCAACTGCCTTTATGACGTGACACAATAACTGCTTTTGCAACATCTCATTTATTCCTGCAATTAAAAAGATAAAACATACAAGCACACATACATATATCTATTTTAATTAATCATAACACTTATACATTTACACATGATATCACCTATGATAATTGGCATGACAACAAGAATAATTGGTATGACAACATGAATAATTTGTTTAATTATCATCTAAAATGCACATAGTCAAACTTTAATACATCATACGACTCAAATACTATCCCGTTATACAAATTAAAACATGGAAAAACCTTATCAGTTATAGGAAAAAAATAGCTAATATCTCAGCTCATCACATATGATTTTAAAACTAACCAATATTTGCTAGAAAAGTAATTTAAAATTATAGACATGAGTTCCTAAAAGTTAATGTTTCAGATAATTTTTTTGCAACTGTTACTATAAGGATTTCCCATATTTATAGGGTGGACCATGGTAAGATTAGCGAGTGATGCCTAAGTAAAATTTTGGTTAAACACCTTTTAGTAAGACTATTTAACTATCAAGCCAATGCTCTTATCATGACTCAAATTGGTCCTTATCTTTAAAATTGGGTTTTTGATAGGTGTTGGATGTTGGATAATATAATCCTTCTCCCCAACTCTATCTAGCTATGAATTATGTGGAATGGTTTGACAAAGATGGGCACATAGCAACTTTCATTCACAAATCAAATCTATAATATAATTATTATTATACACCACAGATGTGAATTAATATTATTGTTTCAATACATGTTCGAAGGAAAATAGAAAGTAATGTTTGAACCTCACACAAGTAGTGTCTTTTATGTTCTCTTTTCAAAGTCTATATACCTATATAATTCTACCCCCCCACCACACACACACACATATATAAGAGAATAACTTGTCTCTAAAAGTAAGACTTAGATGCAATCAATATTAAAAATAGGAACTATACTATCTAAATTAATATGTTATGTTTATAATAGTTTGATGGCCCCCCTACTAAAGAAATACTCATATCTAACTATGTTTTGATCTTAACATTTTTGTTGATTTGGTATGTTATTTTTTATATGCCAAGATTCTTATATAATAACCTAATATCAACAAAATTGTTAGACTAATTTTTGACAATCTATTTGGAGCGTTACACATTAATAAATAAATTATAATTTTATTATCTTATTTTAATCCCTACCATCAAATTATTTAGTAACATGACCATGAATGTATCTATCAAGGTAAACATTCCACATAGGATCCCTAGGTTGAAGCCAACAATGATTACGAACTAAATCAATAAAATCATTATTGAAAATTTGAAAACTATGTTTTACTTAAACTAAGAGAATACCTTTGATCACATTCCTCATTTGTTCTCAAATTTGCTCCCTCTCTTGTATTTTCCATTCTTGAAAACTATGTTTTACTTAAACTAAGAGAATACCTTTGATCACATTCCTCATTTGTTCTCAAATTTGCTCCCTCTCTTGTATTTTCCATTCTTGCTACTCTTATTTTCCCAAGGTCGTAGTTGCTACTTCTCATATTCAACATAATACCATTGCTTTCCATCACATCTCATATCATTTTTATAGTTTCTTCTACTGCATATCAACTCATCATCAATTATGTTTGAACTTTAACTTCCATTTCCACTAGGTATCCCTCATCTATAAGAAATACAAAGTTGAGCAAGTACCTCATCTCTATGAACCAAAAAAGAGATACACTGATTAAATAAAATATATAACTTACTTGTTAAGATAGCTTTACATATCTTTTTTATATTATTTTTCAACCCTAATATTTAAAATAATGATAATAAAGACCCAATGACTTATAATGTTCTTTCAATGCCACCTGATTAAACTACAATCTTAACAAAGAAGTACAATTCCACCCATTACTTTATATAATTTAATGATAAAATTCCTAACCATTGATACCATGTTGATTTTTCTATATCATCCTGTAACAATAGTTACCATGTTGATCTTGGTTCACACTTTAATATTTTATAAAGGAATATTTTAGCGATTAAGCATAAATCAACCCGAATTACTATTTTAGAGGCGGGACTGGAAAAGCAGAATTAAACCAGAATTTCAAATTATGATGAGGGAATGTGCTCAGGTTGATGAAGAGCGGGGTGAAGATGGGAATCACATCTCCTAAATCTTCCAAATAGCCGTTAAGAGAATGTAACGGGAAACAAAAATCGAACGTTGTTAGGGGGACCTGAAAAAAAGCATGAAAAAGCATATCCAACGGTATTATGGAGAAGAGCGGGGTGAACGTAGGAAGCACTTCTCCTGAATCTTCCAAATAGCCGTTAAGAGAATGTAACGGGAAATAAAAATTGAACGTTGTTAGGGAGACCTGAAAAAAAGCATGAAAAATCATATCCAACGGTATCATGGGGAGCTGGAGAAAGCATAAATAGTTCCATCTATTTCATTTAGAGAGAGTGTTCTTCCTCTTCTTCATTGTTTTCTTGTTCGTTGTCTCTGTTATATTTTATCTTTTGTTGGAGTTTTTTTGTTTGTTTTGTTTTAGAATTTTCATGTTTTCTGGTAAGGGTTTTGTGCTGGTGTTCATTCGTGATTTCTTTTTGTTGGTTTTTTTCTTTTACATAAGAAGAGGAGGAACAGAGGAAGGGGGAAAACAAAAGGAAGAGGAAAAACAAAAGGAAGCCACCAAATTCTTGTTCTAGGTAATTATTTTGATGTTTTAGATTGTTTTGAAGACAATTTATTTTTTACGTGCTATTTTGAATATAAATGGTTTGCAACTGGATTAAGCTCTCCTCCAACTCCCATTAATAATTTCCTTTTTTAAATACTGTATCTGAGATGATGGATTTATGCAGGAAAACTTGGCAGGAAGCATGGCAATTCCTGAATTGCCTTTTTCTTGTGTAGAGCAAGCGAGGAAGGATGGAGCAGTCAAAAGAAGAGGCATAGCAGATGTTGATAATGTCACAGGGACCTGCCGACTTCATGCATTGGACAACTCTACATTCAAGGTATGTCTTGCCTGCTATTTTTTTCTTCCCACCCACTAGCCATTCTCTACACTTAAAAATGTTGTTTATCTTAGTCTCATATTCTAATTGCCTGCTTTTATATTTTTCTTATATTCTAAATGAATTGAAACCGAGATTGAGAATGATAGGATGAGTGATTTGTGTGACTGTAATATTGGACCGAATTGGAGTGGGGGTCAGATTTTGACACTAAAAGAATCCATGAGCTCCAATATGCAGACCATATTCACAAGAGAGAAATTATAGGGAGAACACCAACACACCAATATATATAGAAAATAACAATGGTAACACAAAAGGCATTAACCTAAATACCTAATACAAATACACAACACTTACAACCAATGATATGGTATAGAAAGAAGACCATATGCTAGTATAAATCTATAGTTAAATGTAATTTCGAGGGCATGCTAGATAAATAGTACAACATTACAAGAAGACCCGTTTGACACTAAACACCAAAATCATGAAAAGATGCATGAATGCAAATACTACAGTACACATCACCATGCTTCCCTGCCTCTGGGATCTCTTTGCCTCTTCATTGTTCATGACTATCATATCATACAGGTCGATGTAATTCCCGTGATATAACTGCCTCTCTTAGTTCTTGTGCTCTTGAGGACTGCCTTTAGCTCATAAGACTTTGGTATGCCATGGCTATCCTTGATAATAGAATAGTATCTTTGCCGTTTTGGTGACTGTCATTTCTTTTGTTTTGATACTTCATTTCTTTGCTGCTCCTTAGAAAATCAAATGAATTGGACTGTTATTCATGGCGCTATCCAGCTATCTTCATCACCATCATGTCCCCATGTCAACTATGAATGCCTTTGTGTTCTGTCATTCCCTTTATACATAGTAGATTATCATGTTGTAATCTACTACCTTTATGCAATGAAAACTCTCATTGTTGTCTTCCTTATACAATGACTGCATGCCCATTATCATCAGCCTTGTCTGGTTTGTTAGGGAGAGTGCTAAAATTACTACAAATGATCTATGTGCCATCACTCATATCACCAAGACTTTACGTGAAGACCAAGGATGCCTTCTCAATGTCACCATGTATACTTTTTAGCTCTGTCATAGGTGGACTGTAATGCATTTGATTTAGGCCTACAAACTGTCTCTCTTAGCTATTGTGCTCTTGAGGATTGCCTTTGGCACATAGAAATTTGGTATGCAATGACTGTCCTTGATAGTAGAATAGTGTCTTTGTCATTTTGGTGACTGTCATTTCCTATGTTTTGACACTTCATGTCTCTTGCTCCTTTGAAAATCATGTGTATTGGACTACTTTTCATGATGGTGAGGAAGATAGTACCTTTATGCAATGAAAACTCATTGTCGTCTTCCTTATACAATGACTGCATGCCCATTATCATCAACTTTGTGTGGTTTGTTATGGAGAGTGCTAAAACTATTACAAATGATCTATGTTCCATCATTCATATTGCCAATACTTTACTTGAAGACCAAGGATGCCTTCTCAATGTCGCAGTGTTTACTTTTTAGCTCTGTCTGAGGTGGACTATAATGCATTTGATTTAGGCCTGCAAAATGTCTGTCTTAGCTGTTGTGCTCTTGAAGACTGCCTTTGGCTTCATTTGGCACATAAAACTTTGATATGCCATGACTATCCTTGATAATATAACAGTGTCTTTGCCATTTTGGTGATTCTCATTTCCTTTGTTTTGACACTTGATGTCTTTGTTACTCCTTAGAAAATCTATGAACTGGACTATCATTCATGGCTCTATCTTGCTATCTTCCTCACCATCATGTCCCCATGTAAACTATGGATGTATTTGTGTACTGTCATTCTCTTGTATCCACTATAGATTATCATGTAGTCATCTACTACCTTTATGCAATGAAAACTCTCATTGTTGTCTTCCTTATACAATGACGGTGACCATTATCATCACCTTTGTGTAGTTTGTTAGGGAGAGTGCTAAAACTACTACAAATGATCTATGTGCCATCACTCATATTTCCAAGGCTTTATTTGAAGACCAAGGATGCCTTCTCATTTTCACTGTGTATACTTTTTAGCTCTGTCTTAGGTGGACTGTAATGCATTTGATTTAGACCTACAAACTGTCTCTCTTAGCTGTTGTGCTCTTGAGGATTGCCTTTGGCACATAACACTTTGATATGCCATTATTGTCTTTGATAATAGAATAGTGTATTTGCCATTTTTGGTGACTATCATTTCCTTTGTTTTGAGTTTGACACTTGATTTCTCTGCCGCTCCTTAGAAAATCATATAAACTGGACTGTTATTCATGGTTCTATCGAACGATTTTCCTCACCATCATGTCCCAATGTCAGCTATGAATGTCTTTGTATACTGTCATTCCCTTGTATCCATCGTAGATTATCATGTAGTCATGTAATACCTTTATCATTTATGCAATGAAAACTCTCATTGTTGTCTTCCTTAATGGTTGCATGCCCATTATCATCAACTTTGTGTGGTTTGTTATGGGGAGTGTTAAAACCACTACAAATGATCTAGTGATCTTTGTGCCATCACTCATATTGCTAAGATTTTAATTGAAGACCAATGATGCCTTCTCAATGTCACTATCTATACTTTTTAGCTCTGTCTTAGTTGGACTGTAATGCATTTTATTTAGGCCTGCAAACTGTCTCTTAGCTGTCGTGCTCTTGAGGACCGTCTTTGGCACATAAAACTTTGATATGCCATGAATGTCCTTTATAATAGAATAGTGTCTTTGCCATTTTTGGTGATTGTCATTTCCTTTATTTTGACACTTGATGTCTCTGCTGCTTCTTAGAAAATCATATGAACTGGACTGTCATTCATGACTCTATCGAGCTATCTTCCTCATTATCATGACTCCATGTCAGCTATGAATACCTTTGTGTAATGTCATTCCCTTGTATCCAATGTAGATTATCATGTAGTCATCTACTACCTTTATGCAATGAAAACTCTCATTTTTGTCTTCCTTATACAATTACTGCATGTCCATTATAATCATCTTTGTGTGGTTTGTTAGGGAGAGTGTTAAAACTACTACAAATGATCTATGTGCCATCACTCATATTGCCAAGACTTTACTTGAAGACCAAGGATGCCCTCTCAATGTCATTGTGTATACTTTTTAGCTTTGTCTTAGGTGGACTGTAATGCATATGATTTAGGCCTGCAAACTGTCTGTCTTAGCTGTTGTGCTCTTGAGGAGTTCCTTTGGCACATTAAACTTTGACATGCCATGACTGTCCTTGATAATAGAATAGTGTCTTTGCCATTATTGGTGACTGTCATATCCTTTGTTTTGATACTTGTTGTCTCTGCCACTCTTTAGAAAATCATATGAACTGGACTGTTATTCATAGCTCTATCCAGCTATCTTCCCCACCATCATGTCCACATGTCAACTTGTCTTTGTGTATTGTCATTCCCTTGTATCCACTGTAGATTATCATGTAGTCATCTACTACCTTAATCATCAACTTTGTGTGGTTTGTTATGGGGAGTGTTAAAACCACTACAAATGATCTAGTGATCTTTGTGCCATCACTCATATTGCTAAGATTTTAATTGAAGACCAATGATGCCTTCTCAATGTCACTATCTATACTTTTTAGCTCTGTCTTAGTTGGACTGTAATGCATTTTATTTAGGCCTGCAAACTGTCTCTTAGCTGTCGTGCTCTTGAGGACCGTCTTTGGCACATAAAACTTTGATATGCCATGAATGTCCTTTATAATAGAATAATGCCTTTCCCATTTTGGTGACTATCATTTCCTTTGTTTTGGTACTTCATGTCTCTGCTGCTCCTTAGAAAATCATTTGAACTGGGCCATTATTCATGGATCTATCCAGCTATCTTCTGCACCATGTGAAGTGGACTGTCATTCATGGCCTTGCCATGTGAACACTGTACTCTACCAATCCATAGGCTACTGTATCTCCTTTGGACTGTACAATTTCCTCTTCTCTCAGACACCCTTGTCATTATTTAGTGTACCCTTGTCATTATTTAGTGTAGCTTACTGTAGATCATATGCACTGTCACATATTTCATAAATCTTTAATAACTCACCTTGACCTTCTGTGCGTTGTCGTGAAAGATGCCCATGGTCACCTAGCACTGTTTTGTGATCAGGGACTTCTATGATTATTCAACATACAAAATTTTCCTGTCTTGAGTCTTTTGCATGCTTGGAACTCTCATATTCATTATGAATATCTCTTTCTTGCTCCATGTACCCTCCGTTATTGTTCATTATAACTGTGAATGACCTTGAATTGTCATTGATACTCAAGTCTTTTCCTTTGTATCTTTGACATGCTCTTCTACTTTTAAGACTCATATCCCTGTAACCTCTATAATAACTCCTCTGAGTTTTGTCACTTTTATAACACCCTTTCTCTTTTCCATTAACTGTTCTCTCATGACAGTGTTTCAATGATTGTCATGCATTTTATCTGCTATCTCCTTTGTAATTTGTCACACAAAAGGTCACCTCCATGCTTGTGTGTGTTCTAAGACTCCCAAAATAGATCTTATGACATATTCACTTACATAAGCTGATCATTACCTTACATTGTGACAGTCTCCTATTTTGTGGCTAGTCACTGGTCCTAATAGGCTGCCATGCTTTTGGAATCAGTTCCTTGATATTTATGTTTGTTCATTCTCTTTAAAATGTTTTGAGATGACAAGACACCTATGTTTCCTAACACTTACTAATACAATGCCATTAGCATGCAGTTCTAAAGTCCTGAAATTGTAGTCCAATGAAGAAAATAGTTCATGTCTGTATAAATATAAAGTAAGCAACTAGGTGCAGTGTTTACATTCTTGATCTGAAGGCATTTGAAGATGAGGACAAACTTTTCATTCTTTATATGATTTCCATTAAACAAGTTTTTTTCCTTCCTGTTGTTCACCAAACTTCTAATTAAGATCTAAATAAAGAAATTGTTTAGCACTAATTTAAGAATAGAATATTGTGAAAGATTCAAAAAAATTCTGGACTTCAAAATTTTCTAACAGAACATCAGTTAAACTCTCCACGACAGAGGAGAATACCCTCCCAATCATAAGAAAGAAAGAAGATAAAGCCAAAATGCATGGAACAACGGATTGGATAAGATTATGGTAAATTGGGATTTTCCCAACATTAACATCTTAGTCGAAAAGAGGTCGAGTTATGTTTGAATATTCCAAAGCCTGGCAGTCCCTCATGGGCATCTTAACCTGTGATAATATCAAGTGTACAATCTATTATCGTCCATTTTATTGGTTATATAATTATTGTTTTAAGCATATAATTCTCCTTCCTATATGATTATCATATACGGAAAGAGTGAAGAGGGATAGCTTGGAGATGCTGAGAGGCAGGGATCCATTAATTTGGTTCGAACCTGTAAGATTGTCTGGGCCATACAATGATAATTGGCCAAGATCCTTCAACTTTCCTACCTCAGGTGGTATACTAACATACAGAAAATTATGGCCCAAAAATAGTAACTCAAGTAAAGAGCAATTACCCAGAGCCCCAAAAATTTGACACTTCAACCTATCAAGAATGCAAGGAATTTACTAACTGGTAAAATCCCTCCTTCTCTCTGTAATTGCTCTAAATCGAACTATATTGCATTTTCTCGCAACAACTTGACAAGAGGCATTCCCTCTGAATTGGGTTGGTTGGCAGTCTAATATGCTATCTGCAGGGGCAACAAGATGTCTTTTGTCTTTAGCATACAATTGCATCTGTTCATAAGAGTAGAAAACATCATAACCCAAAAATCATCCACTTATGTTTTATTGGAGAACATGATTTTGACACTCCAAAGGCTTACAACCAAAAATGGTGACTATATAATAACCTTTTTTACCACAAATTATCCAAAATAGCACAAAAAAGTTAACAGTTACATTAGTGGTTACTATAAATTTATAATATTGTAATTACAGAGTATACAATCATAAGAGGCCTTGTTTAACATATTAGTAGTAGTAGTACAATTGTAATCACTCTAATGGAGCAAGATCAACACATTTTTATAGTAAATTTTTTATTTCATCAGAAGGGTCTTAAGCTATAACAATGATTGCTTAAAGGTATATGCTGTAGTAATTATACCTTACATGTTCAATGTCAGAAGCGGAATCCCTATAAGTACATCACATTGACTGCAAAATAGGTTTGATTGCATCAAGACTTTCACACCTCATAGTAAAGCCAACAAAAGATAAATGGATTCTAAATATGATAATAACCACATAATCTGTTTCTCTGGTCCTATATCTCATAATAGAGCTACAATTAATGTCACCAATACTATGTGGTATAGGACCAGAGAAATTTTTAAAATCAAGAAACATCTTTTCTAAAGATTTGAGCTTTCCAATGGACTCAGGAACCTGCCTCTCAAATTGTCAGAAAAAGCAAAAGATTTCAAATGCAGAAGGTTTCCTATAGCCTTGGGAACTAAGCCTTCCAAGTGGTTATTGTCCAAGAAAAGTTTTTTAAGCTTGGTCAGTCTAGTACTTGGGGCGTGCTTCTTATTAAATTGTTTGTGCCCAAATTTAGAAAGGTTAACTCTGTCAAATTTTCAATACCTTTGGGAATGGCTCCTGTGTAATTGTTTATACCCAGATTTAAGAAAGTTGGTGAGATTAGAAATGAATTCTGTAATTCTCCCTCCTATACAATTAATCATATAAGGAAAGAGTGAAGAGGGGTATAGCTTGGAGATGCTGAGAGGCAGGGATCCATTAATTTGGTTAGAACCTGTAAGATTTATATTTTTCCCTTTACCTCTTTCCAAATAAGAACTGGTTCAAAAGTATTCAAATAAGTCATTCTAGCATTCTGAAAGGTATTGGAAAATATGGAACTGCCATATTTTATCCTTGGTTGTCGAGAAAAAAATGGTCTTGTTTTTGCAAATTTTGCAAGAAAGCTGCAAACATGACCCTGGATAATATTGGCTTTATGAGAATGTTGGAGAGGATTTGATACAATGTTTTGATCCTTTTGTGCTATCTAAGAATGGTTCATCTGATAAAGATGGGACAAAAAGTATTTCGCTTCTTTTTCCCAAAAATAGAGGAATTAAAGTGTTTAGAGTTTCTAAATGAACAGGAAGCATTGCATTTCCTATAGTTGGACCTGCATATATGCATTTGATATCTATGCCCCCTTTTGGCAATGAAAAATTCATGTGTATGTTTGTCAATGGTTGGTTTGCAATAACAATTACAATCCTAAGATCTATGAGTGATGCAATACACTTGTGGAATATATGATTATAGCTGAAATTCAAACGTCTTAAAGGAATTTCCAGTTGCAAGTTCTGGAAAGCTCATGACAAACCCTCATTACCTGAAATTTCAGAAAGTGATTTTTACTTTGCATCTTTGTTATCCCGCCTTTTCCTTCGAATAGTTTTACAAATGGTGGTTTTTTGCAAATCAACCTGGCATAAAGGAAAATTTCCAAGCTCCTTCAAATTTACTACCTCAGGTGGTCTACTGCCATACAGACAGTTATAGCTCAAAAACAGTAACTCAAGTGACGAGAAATTACCCAGAGCCCCGAAAATTCGAGACTTCAACCTATCATACTGCAAGGAGTGTTCACTAAGTGGTAAAATCCCTTCCTCTCTCAGTAATTGCTCTGAATTGAACTATATTGCATTTTATCTCAACAGCTTGACAGGAGGCATTCCCTCTGAATCGGGTAGGTTGGACAAACTGCAATACCTTTACCTGCAGTCTGATATGCTATGCACAATGAACCTCCCCTGTGCATTCTAGCTGGGAACGTGGCATAGGATTTGAGACATATGTAAGTATTGTATTTTAAGTTTTGTGCCTTTATGAATTGGTTTTGTTGCATTTATATTCAATTGTATGTTGCCTATAGTGAAAGCTGCAATAAAGCAAGTGCTGGCCCAAGAATAACGTAATACCTTCTTCAACTCTTATTTCCCCATTCTTCTCCTAGAATATTTGGTATTTAGAAGCTTGATCAACACAACTAAACAAAGGAAAAAATTTCTTACAGTTAATAGCAGACAGAAATAGAGCTGTAAGCTGGGACAACTAGAAAAAATGATGGGTTCTCTTTATCCGTGTTGGCAACAATCTTTGGAGAAGAAGGAAATAAGTAGCCACATTGATGACAAAATCAACATAAAAAATGTAAAGTTTCATAGCTGCTCTCAAACATCAGTCTAAGAAATTTATTTATTTCAAGGTCCAAAAATTACCAAAATAGATCATGAGACTCAAAAGTAGAGCCAATGTGGTGGTATAGAAGGTAGTATCTAAAGCTCCAAACTGGATATAACATGACAAGAAAGTAGATTTAGAAATGAAATGTGAACTCATTGTTCTTGAGAATTGCAAGAGCACATTATAATAGTCACAAGAGTATAGTTCTCATGATATCCAACAAAATAGATTAAAAAGTTAGCCTTTATCAGCATTCAAGGGATGATCTACAGAGCTGTCAGCCACTAAATAGCGTTTGAGATAGAGTAAGAAATCTTCGGGATTGTGGCTAGGACTGTGGTGGACCTGTGGAGCTATTATCAAATGTAACACATTGCTCTGCATTCCCCTAAAATCTTAACATTGAAAAGCCTTAGAATTTAATCTATATGGGCAGTGGTTCCTCCAGGTTACCCTTCTCTCTTCTCTCCAGCTTACTGACCACAAACCCTTAATACACAAATTCTAGTATAAGCAAGTGCTTGCATATCTTTAGTACACAACCCATTGAAACTTTGATATGTATTAACTTTTAAGGTACGTGTATCCCAAACTTCTAGAATGATAGAACCTTAGCAAATTCACATACATATTCATACATTAGAATGAAGCTTCTCTACAAGGGACTAGGGTCACATGAAATACTTAGAGCAGTAAAATACCCTTGGCCCATCAAACTTGCTTTCTCGTGCACAAATTCAGATTAATCTTTCATAACCTTTAGATGGCAAAAACTGTTGAGTGGGAATACAACAAATGATCAAACCCTGTTAAAAGTAAAGGTTACCCTCTGGACTGCATCACTGGAGGATATTAGATATGGTTTTTGATCATTGGGTGCTGATTTGGGAGCATGGGTCTACGACAAAACATAAGGCATTTTGAGAAGTTTGCTGATGCAGGGAGAATCTCTTGAAAATCCCTGTAAATAGATTGTTTAAATGATGCAGAAGACTTCTTGGTTTGTTGAAAGTTCTTGCATATATTGCACCTGATTATGCTAACAGGGAACTGCATTCCAAGACGTTACTCTTTAACAAACGACTGTCAATTCTTGACATTAGCAATCTTTTATTCTGTTTTAGTCATTTGGGATGATTCTGGTGTAGAGAAAAAAACACAATATTTGAGCTGGATTTCATATGTTTTCTCTTGTACATTTCGATTATATTAACATGGTGTTTGTTTTGTTTGCAGGGATGCGATGGATTGGAGCTAATGCCAATTCGGCCAAGGGGATTTGGGGTGATAAATGTTAAAACTGAAGAAGTTATTGCAATTGTTAAAATTGGTGTAAATGTAAAGTTTAAATTGAGGCAGTTTACTGGATAATGCAACTTTTAATGTCTAAAATTGAAGTTGTTGCATTTTTGAACCAGTTGTTGAAATTGGTGGCATCAATAAATATAATATTCAAATTGAGACAATATCTATCCAATAGATTGATATGTAAACTGATTTCTTATTTAATATCATTATTTTTATTTGGGAGGGGTTGAATTCGCCCCCTTCCTCAGGCTGCAAAGAATGGTCATTAGCCATGGCCAGTCTTTGTTTATTTTTTTTGGTTTTTATACTATGTTTTACTGCATAAAATTTTGCATTTAAAAAAAAAAAATTTCATCACCTATGATAACTTAACATAGGCTGGTAATATTGTAATAATTAGTGTGATGTTATTAGAAAGTTGTAATTTAAATATGTTTTGTTTAGTATTTTATTTTGGAATTCATTTATCATTCACATGAAGTATTTGTTTGAATTTTGATTTAGTTTTGCTTATTAAAGCTTGGGTTTGAATTTTGGAATTTACTTTTGACACTATTTTTTTGTTTAACACTTAATTTGTATGCTTAAATTTTGACACTTTGTTTGAGCTTTATTATTTAGTTTGTGTATATGTTTGACTTTGACATATACTAGTTGTTGGAGGTGTGTTTGAACTCTAGGCATTTACTTTGCGTAGATTTATCATTAGAACTTTGACATTCACTTGGTGTGCATGTTTTGATTTTAGCATCCTTTTTTATTAATTTTTGAACTTTGTGTGAAGTGTGTGTGTGTATTTGTGAAACATCCCCTTATTGTTTGAGTTAACTTTGATATTTTTTCATTAGTTTGTTGACATTCCCTTTTTAGTGTGTTTATATGAAGTATTTGCTTGATATTTGGCATTTAGTTTGTGTGTGAACTTTGGCATACATTAATTGTTTGTTTGAAGTGCCTTTTAAACTTATTTTGTTTAGTGTTTCACTTTGGCAGCCACTAGCTATTTGTTGGAAGTGTGTATGAACTTTAGGCATTTACTTTGTGTACATTTATCATTTGAGCTGTAGTATTCATTTTGTGTGCATGTTTGAATCCTAGCATCCCCTTATTGTGTTCTTGTACTTTGTTTGAAGTGTGTAAGTGAACTTTGATATCACCTTATAAAGGGAAGGGGGGGAGAGGGGGTATGTGTTTGAACTAACTTTGTGTGAAGTGTGTTTAAATTATTTTACCAGCAACTTATATTTAGTTTCCTCTTATTGTTTGTTAGTTTTTGTAGGTGGGTTTGTTTGAACTTACTTTGACTTTCAAGAGTGTTGTAACTTTGTGTGAAGTGTGTTTAAATTATTTTACCAACAAGTATATTTAGTTTCCTCTTATGGTTTGTTAGTTTTTGTAGGTGGGTGTGTTTGAACTAACTTTTACTTTCAAGAGTGTAACTTTGACTTTCAAGAGTGTAACTTTGGCACTCACTTTATGTGCATGCTTGAACTTTAGTGTATATTTACTTTGTATGTGTCAAATGTTTTTAAACTTTTTATATTCACCTTCTTTGGTTGAGCTAACTTTATGTGAAGCATGTTTTAACTTTGGCATTGACTTTGTGTATTGAACTCCAATATTTACTTCGTGTGGTGGTTTAACTAAATTTGTGTGAAGCATGTTTGAACTTAGGCATTCATTTAGTGTGAAGAGTTATAATTTTCACATTCACTTTGTGTATTTTTAAATTTCAACGTTTACTTTTTGTGAAGATATATATATACTTCAGCATATGTGTTTATATTTGAACTTACACATTAATTTTGTATAATAGTATTTAACTTTGACATTTGCTTATGTGCATGCTTAAACTTTAGCATTTATTTTGTGTGTGAAGTGCA
Organism: Cryptomeria japonica; assembly: GCF_030272615.1. Classification (NCBI taxonomy): domain Eukaryota; kingdom Viridiplantae; phylum Streptophyta; class Pinopsida; order Cupressales; family Cupressaceae; genus Cryptomeria; species Cryptomeria japonica. The sequence continues at coordinate 357,492,181 of NC_081414.1, read as the reverse complement.
TCTTTGCACAAACTATGTTGAAATGTGTTTTAACTTCATATTTGCTCTATGTAAAGACAATACAAAACATTGACACTCACTTATGGAATATTTAAACTTTGGCATTTAGTTTATATATGTGTTCCGGACTTTGTGTTTGAACAAACTATGCATGAAATGCCATTTTACTCTGACAACCACTTTTTTATGTTGTACTTTGGTATATATATGTTGAACATTTGAATTCAATTTGTGTGAATAGTGTACTAACTTTGGCATTTGCCTATGTTGCATGTTTAAACTATGGTATGTGTGTGTATATGAAGTGTGTGCTCGAGCTTTTTCATTTAGTTTACGCATGTGTTTGGATTTTGACATTTATTATTATTTTATTTGAATTGTCTTTTAAACTGGTTTCTCAAGTGTGTTTCACTTTTGGCATCCACTAGTTGTTTGTCAAATGTGTGTTTGAACTTTCGTCATCTACTTTTTGCATGCTTGAGTTTAGGCATCCTCTTATTATATTTTGAAATTTATTTGTAGTGTGTGTGTGAACTTGATTGAGGGAAGGAGGGAGTTTTAATTTTGGATTCACGTTGTTTGTGTTTTTACTTAGGCATATTTAAACTTCAACATTTACTTTGTATGAAAATTTATAAACTTTGGCATGCACGTTTATCTTTGAACTTTCACATTCATTGACATAGATAGTTCTTTGGTGTGTGTTTTATCTTTGACATGATGGAGATATTTTCGTGTGCAACATATTTGCACTTTTAACATATTTTATAATTTTAGCATCCAATTTATGTGTATGGTCTTCCACTTTTATTTATTTATTTTCGTGTGTTTTTTAATGTTAAATTTGGCATTTACTGTACTTCAAAGTTATTTTTGGTGTTTGAACCAACTTTGGCATTAATTGCATATGTGTGCATGTTGGAAAATACTTTGAAATTTATTTTTTCTATTTTTGTGTGGAGTGCATGAAATAACTTTGTTTTACACTTTGTGTGAAATGTGTGTATAAACAAACTTAATTGATGCCTAGTTTGTGTGCATGTTTATGGTTAAAAGTTAACTTTATGTAGTGTGATTGAACTAATTTTAGCATTCACTGTGTGGTGCATGTTTGAAATAAATTTGACATTTAGTTTAGATGAAACGTGTGCTTCAACTTTGTCATATTTAAATGAATTTCATGTAAAGTATGTTTGCACTTTAGCATGTTTTATAACTTTGACATTAACTTTATGTGCATGTATATTTTAACAAGTTTGAACTAGTATTTATATTGTATGGCTATATTTTGTGTGAAGAATATACAACATTGTATGTGTGTGTGAACTTTGTTTGACATGCTATTTATGTATATACACGTGTGTACAAGCACATATTTATGTTTTAAAATCAATATGGTGTATTCACTTTGTGTCTATGTGTGTTTGATGTAGAAGCATTTATGTCCATAGGCGATCTTGCATCATAAATTTTTTTTAGGTTCTATTTATTTTCTAGTTTAGATGATGAATATTATTTTTTGGTGATTTCTACAAGATAAGTTTTAGATTGAATTTTTGGAAATTTGAGAACATCATCTAGTAGAGAATCCTATGGGGTACTTGCAGTTTTGATTCCGTGAAAACTGGACCGCAATTGATTATGTTATGGTTGATTAGAGATTTTAATAGTTTCAAGAACTAAATTGGAGGTTAAGGGTGTTCTTGAAACCCTAAAAACATTCTACAAGTTTCAGTTTCTATCCCAAGCCTCAATGGTTCTCATTCCCACTAAAACCTCAATAGAAAGAAACAATAGACATTTTCAAAGGTTTGAATAGTTTGTTAAGGAAGTCAAAACTTTCTCAAGTTCTTGGAACAACAATATTTGTTGATTAGGTCACAAACATCCAATTAGGCCACAAAGCTCTGAGAAATGTTTTGAAGTTGAATAGTTCCAAGTGGAGTAGCAATTATTGACATAGGCTAAGGTCATTTGGTTCCCAATTGGGTTAGAATTGTTTAAAATGAGGTGCTTGGTGCTTTGATTCCTAGTTGAGGGAGGAACCTCCATAAAGGTAAGGATTGTGTAATTCCCAAAGGGAAAGGACTCAAAGGAATCATCAATAAGGTTATCATTTTCTTGTTCACATTTGAATGGGAACCCATGACGAAGTGGTCTAACAATACACTTGTTCTTACTCACATAGTTCTTAGAAAGTTAGAAAACTTCAACGACATGGAATCATACTTAAAGGGACGAAATGGGGAGTTCCTCAAATTATTGAACCTTGAGTTATGGGTTGTCATTTCACTGTTAATAATTTCATGTCCTCTACTAACCTCCAACCATGTAGAGCTCATTAATCTATATGATAAAAATTAGAGAATTAATGACATTTTAGTTTTGGGATTAGGTTTATTGTATAACTATTCAACAACTATTGGGATTCAATTTTTTGTGAAAAAAAATTGACTATTCATGAACTAATTCTAGCCGATATATCTAAGAGAATTGATAATCTTTGTAAAAGGGGTTATTAACTAAGCAAAGATGAAATTTGAATCGAAACACAATTGGAATTCGCCATAAGAGAAAGCACAATGAGCAAAGAGAGAATGAGAAGTGAAGGCAAAATATAATTTCTCGTATTGGAGAGGTCATAAGGAAAAGAACAAATTTTGTAGTGTAATGTTTGATTGTATATTGTATTATATTGTCTTGGAGAGAGAGGTCATAAAGCTTGTCGTGACAACTTCATGTCCTTAAATTATCCTTTGACCAAGTAGAGCATCAATTTTGTATGAAGAAAATTAGAGAATTGTTTTGTCTTTGGGACATTGGAACTGATTGATAAGTTCCTACTAGATATGAAAGGTTCAATGCAGCTCATAGCACTAAGCCAAGTGGAATTTGTTTTAATATTGCCATGTGATATATTATTAAAATTTTATGACACTTTAGTTTTGGGATTTAGTTTAGGGGGAAACAATTGACGATTCCTCGATTACTTCTAGTTGATCTATAAAAAGGGATTGCTAATCTTTTTGTAAAGGGGTTACTAGTTGGCTAAAGAGTAGCCTTGGCAATTTGAAGTGAAATATGATTGAAATTCACACTGAGAGAAAGGAAAACAAGTAGAGAGAGAATGAGAAGGGAAGGTAAAATAAAATTTCTTATCTTAGAGAGAAAGACCGTATGGAAATGGCCAAATTTTTAATATGATGAGTGTTCCATATATAAATAAAGTATTTTGAAGCTTGCTGTGATTGTGAAAATTTGAATGAATATAATGTGTTGATTTAAGAGTTTTTCTTTAGTGTCTTTTGTTGGAATGGTTGGGTGGTTTGATAAGACACTCTAACCATGTTTACATAATTGTCTAAACAAAATATGGCTTTATCTTCGATGTCTATGTATGAGTGTGTTTAATCAAAATTGGGTGTTTCTCTCTCTGTGTTCAATTAAAATTTGACATTCCTTTTTTTTTGTCTTTTCTCTTTTTTATTTGTGTGTACACAAATTAACTTAAGGGTTGGTAGTTTCCATGACAAGAGATAACATGAAATTTTTTCATATTCCTATATATATAAATTACAAACAAATAATTTTGGACCCACAATCTTTTCTTTTGCAAACAATATGTCTTGTGACAGAGAAACTTTTTTTTTTAAAATGATTTTTAAGAATTATAATCATTGTTTGACTAATCTATCGACCTGTTTTATTCAATTAACATAATAGATCAACAAGTTTGTATTTTTTGAATGATTATTTTTACGATTTTAAAAAAATGATTCACAATTTTAATGTTTTTTATCTGAATTTGATAATTCTCAATTAATGCTTTTATAATTTTAATCAATTATGTTTAATTGATATAATTCAACATCATATAAAAAACATGAGTATTTTACCATGCTTATATTTCTATGTACACAAAAATATAACAATGATTTTAAAGCATGCGAATCTTGTAATTTTGGATCCATATGCTCTATTTTCTTACAAACTACATATTCTTTAGTGTAAACAAACTCTTTTTATGACTTTGAGGACTTATTTAATTATTATTTTCTATTCTATCATTTTTTTATTTTTTATTTTGACTAGTGTAAAAGATTGAGTATGATTCATTATTTTCATGTTTTGTAATTGAATGTAATAATTGTTTTTCATTATTTTGTTAATTATATATTGATATAGAATTCAAATATCATGTAAAAAAAAAGACAAAATTTAATATTAAAGAAGTGTGAAGTTTTGAGATTGTGAAAAAAAGTATGAATGAGGTAATTCATGAAAATAAGAAATTGAACTTCATAGATAAAGATATACTTTCTTTCAAAGTTCAATTCATGAAGTGTCCATTCAAAACATCAAAGAGAAGGATTTGAAGAAATAAAGGAAGTAAATGTACAATTTTGTGTAATTAAGAAAGTAAATCATATAGTTGAAGGAATGTTATCTTTGTCATCTCAAGTTGATTTTTTTCAATATTTTTGAAACATTGATTGAATTAATAAATTAAAAAATGAACAATGATGATACAATTTTAAATAAAATTTAGAAATTATTTTAAATGATCATTGTATTATATATATTGAAGATGAATCAAATTTATGTATTGAAGTTTATCATTGAGAACAATTCCTAAATTTTCTTTCAAAAGGATATTTTTAATCAAAGTTAACGAGGACATTTAAAAAATACTGATGATAAAATTTCTTAATGTACTTGTAGAAAAATGTACATTATTTTCACAATCTCAATTTGAAATTGAATAAATTTCTCAAACATGGGTTCAATTAATAAATGATGAAACAATCAATAATGTAATGAACCAAATTTATGTAATAGAACAAATTTATTATTTAAGAACACCTAAAATTTCATGTAAAAAGCTTATGTTTTAATTAAAACTAATGATTAATAGTATCCTCAAATGTTTTTGTAAAAGATATTAATAAATACAAAAAGTAATTTTAAAAATTGAACAAAATGGAAAGATATCAATTACTTGTTGAAATTTAATGAAAACTCTCAAGTTTGGATCCATCGTGCAGATTATTGAGGTCTAAGAATATAAAATTTCAATAATGAAAAGTTTCCTATAATAAGTCTAATCAATACATATGAAAGAGTAGTTTCTTAATGTGTAATTACATCATTAATATACAATATGAAATTAAATGAATAAATTTTGTTTAATAAGAAAAACAAGTCGATCTTTACAAATTAGTAGCTAAACACTAATGAAAGCCATTAGAAAATATGAAAGAAAACTTTTTAAAAAATGAAGTATAGGCAAAAAAAATTGGCAAATTTGGAGGTGCGTGATTGGATGCATGGTAGCAAAAAAAGAAGTGGGAGACGCAAAGGAAAGCTGGGAGAGATGGTGTTTGAGGTAGAGTGGAGGGTAGAAGTATGATCCTAACTCAAGGATTTTGCCCTTTGCAACTGGTGTTAATGCCATTTTATTGGGTTGGAGAAAATCGTACCAAAAAACCCTAAACAACGGAGTGACTTAAACCACACACTAAGCTTACATGTCTAGGCTTAAAAGTGTTAAACACTCAAAGTTAATTGACATTTTTTAGGCTTAACATGTTGCTTAATGTATGTGGTCACACTAAGAATACACTTTTAGGCTTAAAAATGTTGAACACTCAAAAATTGACTAAACTTCTCTAGACTTAATATGTTGCTTTGTGTATGTGAAGCAAGAATGACAAATAAACTAGTGTTTTCTTGGTGGAAATTGGTTTTCACAAGCCTGTGATGAGTTTGACTGTAAACCAGTCTCGATTTGCAAAGTGAATGAAGATTTCACAACCTGCACTATTGCACCTGAAGAGTTGTGCCTTGTTTGTGAAATGGTTTGGCTTTGGCTATGATAGTAGAAATGTGGAGAAATGATGGGAAGATCAATGGGGAGAGGCATGATCGATAGAGAAACTAGCGATTTTCTGGTGGAAATCAATTTTCACAAACAAATTGACTAAACTTCTCTAGACTTAATATGTTGCTTCGTGTATGTGAAGCAAGAATGACAAATAAACTAGTGTTTTCTTGGTGGAAATTGGTTTTCACAAGCCTATGATGAGTTTGAGTGTAAACTAGTCTTGATTTGCAAAGTGAATGAAGATTTCACAACCTGCACTATTGTACCTGAAGAGTTGTGCCTTGTTTGTGAAATGGTTTGGCTCTGGCTACGATAGTAGAAATGTGGAGAAATGATGGGAAGATCAATGGGGAGAAGCCACTCAAAAATTGACTAAACTTCTCTAGACTTAATATGTTGCTTCGTGTATGTGAAGCAAGAATGACAAATAAACGAAGATTTTAAAATCTACCCTATTACACTTGAAGAGTTGTACCCTGTTTGTGAAATGGTTTGGCTTTGGTTGCAACTATAGAAAAGTGGAGAAATGGTGGGAAGATCAATGGGGAGAGGGATTCAAAATCAAACACATTCCCAATGATTCCTTCTTGGTGGAGTTTCTAAGAATGGATCCAAAAAACATTCAATCATGGAGGATGGTCATTTAAGAATGAACGAATTTGGTTTCTACATGCCAAATTGGGTACCCAACTTCGATCTAGCAAAGCACAAAATGGAGAAGATCCAAGTTTGGTATAAACTCCTCAGCTTACCATTGAAGTATTGGTTAGCTTGCAAGGTAAAAATTTTGCACTCAAATTTGCATTTCATTTTGATGAATGTTTAATGGCTGCCTTCTTGCATTTCAAAGAGTGAAGTTTGGGTAGAAATAAAGACCTGATGGCCAACTCCCTATAAGGGAGGAAATTTATCATCTCAAGGATGAAGGATCCTCAAGGACAAACTAACCCTCTGTTACCTCCTCAAACTAGTGTTAAGATGAGCCAGGGGATAACAAAATTATGCAACAAGTGTCAGACACCCGAGAGGTATACTTTGCAGAGCCTCTATCCTCAAGATGAGCACGCGGAGCTGGGACACCAACATGGTACACTGTTGTCCTATACAAATAGAGCTTAGAACATAGACAAAGAGTCTAGGATGTACTAACAAAATTTGCAAAATGACTAAAAAACACGAATCACGAATTAGGATAAGAAAGTACTAAAGGAGTAAGAAAATATCAAAATAGGTCCATGCTTTGAAGCATCCCACAACTCAACGTCCTCCTCACAATGATATTCCTACACACATACAAAAGAGGAAAATGTTGGGGTTGGGTTTTGGAGTCTACTTAAGTTAGACCCCTGTTTTGGTGTTTCCACCTCCACGGACAACCCAAGAAGCCACAAGAAAAGAGAAATGATAAAGATAATAGATAATGCAATATGAGATTGGACATAAAGATTGAAAAGTGAAAAAGAGAGGTTTGAGTAGACTACCCTTCCACCAATGATCATTGGAGTGTTGGTGTAAAGTGCTTGAAATGCTTGAAAATGCTTGTAGTGTTGCAACAATGGTGGTGTTCTCCAAAATATTCTCCAAGAGCTCAACCTACAAGAAGGAATGCCAAAATGCCAAAAAGAATCCCCTCAACTACCTCTAACATGAAAGATAAAGAGGCATGAGAAGGAATTCAGATGTTGGTCAGCGTGTGTAGAGGCATTACGATTCCTTCCGGGTGTAGGTGTAATGCCCAAATGACCACCTGTGGACTATTAGATTCGCGGGATGCTAGCGCATCACGCGTGTGTCCCCGGAGGTGACAGGTTGGTAGAGTTGGTAATACTTCGATTGGAGCTGACAAGGATAGCTTGACTGGACAAAAGGACAAAGTGGTGGGGTTCGACCTCCAATGGCATTGGGGAAGGCACCATTTGTCACGTTTCTCACCAAGGGGTGAGATTTTTGACACTACATTTTGCCCCCACTTTAGAGAGCATGTCTCTTCGAAGAGATGCAAAGCTAAAAGTAGAGAAAAAGATAAAGGAAAAGAAAGTCGTGATAGGAAGGCATATTTTCGTTGATCAGACAAAGTTGCCCCTAGCGAGATGATGCTAAGGCTTGGAACAGATATTGGTACTTGGTACATCACAAACATGCTAGCTACAGACTAGCCTGATGGATGATAAGATAAAGAAGTAGATAACGTAATAGAAACAAACCTTGCTTTGGAGGAAAGCCCTTGGTTATGAAAAGATATAGGATAAGCTAGATAGCCATACGATGGGGCATTATAAGCCGATATGGATGATCATGCGATAGGGCGAGATAATTGCCAACATGGGTAGCGATGCGGTAGATTGCCATGCGATAGGGTAGATGAAGATAGATTTCTCGCATGGGTAGCAACATGATAGATTGCCATGCGATAGGGCAAATGAATTTGGTAAGTAGTAGATTGTCCCCTACCAAGGCAAGCAAGAAAGATATAGATCAAGAATGGTTTGGCCCCATGTAGGCGATCTTTAGAATAGATCAAGTGGCTTTGCCCCCACCTAGGCGATCTTTGGAAAGGAAAAAGATCAAGTGATTTGGCCCCCACCTAGGCAAACATGAAAAAACAACTAGCAAAGGAAAAAAATGCAAGAGGCAAAATATAAAATGCAGATATGATGGCCCCCCTTAGAATGATATGCATGGAAGGCATGTTATTCTAAGGAGAAGAGTAGCTGTGGTACGTCAACATAGCAAGATGTTTATGTGGAATCCCACTAAGAGAAAGTGGTACATAGATATCCACAACATCAAAAGATGCAATGCAAGAGGACATGGGGATCCGATAATTTGGCATCAAAATCCATAGCAGTGACAAAAGATATGTAACGCAACTGCGAGATGGGTATATCGTCATAGCTCCAATGTTCTCTAATCTAAAGAAGGGCACATTAAGACAAAGACAAAATAAAAAATTTGGGTCAACATGGAAGAAGGAAAAAGATGCCTCCAATGCTTTGCATTGTTCCCGAATGTCGAACAACAAGATATGATATATATGAGAAGTAGAGAAACAAATAGAGGAATGTGTACGACAGAAAATCCCCTATATTCGAGCACCTATAGAGTAACTTGAGTTTTGCAGGAGAGAACAACAAATAATGAAGCTATTGCAAGTACTTTATTTGATTCAGAATATATTGATGTTCATGACAATCTATGAAGGGGATGAGCACATTCAAAGAGCCAAAGAGGAAAGCTTGAGAGGAAAGTTCGATGACATGAGAATGCTTGAAGGAGAAAATATTGCACAGTATGGTCAGAGAATCAAAGAAGTTGTTGGCGACATAAAGAGTGCTGGAGGTAAAATAGAAGATGATGCAATAGTAAGTAAAATGCTCAAAACTCTTCAACCTCAATATGCTATAAGAGTATTGGCAATCCACTAACTTAGATCTATTTCAAAGGATAAGGTAACTATTGATTCATTGATTGGCAAGCTTACAACTTTTGAGTTAAATAGCTTTGACAATAGTGTGACAAAATCTACTGAATTTGCCTTTAAAGCTTCTATTACCAGTTCATTTGCTAGAAAAGGAAAAGATATATATCAAAATCATGAGTGCAGGACAAGTCATGGAAGTAACCGGGGAAATGAAGACAATGAAGATAAAGTGATGGAACTTGAGGCACTATTAGCAAAGAGATTTCCAAGAGGCATTGGTAAGTATAAAGGAAAGCTACCTTTGAAGTGTTTCCCTTGTAGTAAAATTGATCATATTGCTGCTAACTACGCTAACACCAATGAGAAAGAAAAGTTTAGAAGATTCAAAAGAAAGGGCAAGAAACATTGTTATGTGGCAGTAGATGAAGGTGTGACCGATGAGGAGTCGAAAGATGAAGATGACAATGAATAAATTGTGTTTGTAGCCATGAAGGAGGAATTGTCAGATGAAAAGGCACCAGTATCTCATATGGAGAATAGTGATGAATGGATTATAGACAGTGGTTTCTCACACCACATGATCAGAGATAAAAGTAAGTTCATAACCCTTAATGACTTTGATGGAGGTGTCGTTAGATTTGGAAATAACTCTCCTTGCATGGTGAAAGGTAAAGGTTCAATTTCTCTAAATGGGAAGAGTAATGTTGATGATGTATTTTGGGTTGACGGTCTAAATCACAATCTTTTAAGTGCTGGCAAGCTCAATGATAAAGGTTATTTACTTGAGTTTAAAAGTGGATTTTGTAGAATTCTTGGAGGTAATGGTGAACTGATTGCTACTGGGAAGCAAACTAGACGTAACTTATTCCATTTGAATAGTAATGTTAATAATTGTCTGGTTGCAAGAATGGAAGACAATTGGTTATGGCATAAAAGATGTTGTAATGTTAATTTTGATAATTTGTTAAGATAAGCAAGTCAAGTGTTGTAAGAAGATTACCCCAACTTGTCAAACCGGATAATGTGATATGCAAATATTGTCAAATCGGTAAGATGACTTCTATTTCTTTCAAGAGCAAGAATTATATTTCTGAGAATGTTTTAGATTTGGTACATACTGATCTCTGTGGCCCTATGACAACAAAGAGTTATTATGGTGATAGGTATTTCATGATCTTCATCGATGACTATTCTAAAATGATGTGGGTGACATTTTCAAGAGAAAATCAGAAGCATTTAGTAAATTTAAATCATTTAAAGCTCTGGTTGAGAAGGAAACCAGTAAGAACTTGAAGTGTTTAAGATCAGACCAAGGAGGTGAATTCACATCTGATGAAATTGTTAAGTATTGTGATGAACATGGTATAAAGAGACAGACGTTTGCTCCGAAGAAACCACAACAAAATGACATAGCAGAAAGGATGAACAGAACAATAGTTGAAGCTGATGTTATTACAGGGTGATGTATCCAAAATATTTTGGAGAGAAGCGGTTAGTACTACTGTATACACTTTAAATCGGGTACTGGTAAAGAGAGGTAACAATAAAACACCCTATGAGCTATGGTATGAAAAAACCCCTTGTATAAGTTATTTTAAAATTTTTGGAAGTCAATGTTTTATAAAGAGAGATAACTACACTAAGAAATGTGATGCAACATTTGATGAAGAAAGTTTTTTTGGTTACTCTTCTAAGAGTAAGACATATAAATGTTACAATAAGAGAACTAAGAAAATTGTTGAAAGTGCTAATGTAAAAGTTGATGATCTATCTGATAAGTCTAAAGGTACAAGCAGATCAGAACTTGGAAAGGATGATAATGAGGAAAAGTTTGTGATCATTGAACCGAAGGCAAAGAATAATGAAGAACCGACAAATGTAGAATTAGATGCTCAACCGGTAAGTGATGACAGTAAGGAAGAAGATGAAGAACCTGATGCTGAAGATGCATAACCGACACAGGAAATACCTAGATATGTCAAGTTGAACCATTCAGAAGAGCAGATAATTGGTGATAAGAATGCATGTGTGCAAACCAGGAGAAAGATCTGAGAGAACTCATGTTTGATATCTACAATTGAACCCAAGACAATTAAGGAAGCACTAAAGGATGACACTTGGATTAATGCAATGAATGAAGAATTATATCAAATTGAGAAGAATCAGACATGGTCACTTGTTCGTAGACCAGAGGATAAGAATGTAATTGGAACAAAATGGGTCTTTAGGAATAAATTGGATGAAGAAGGAAGAATTGTAAGAAACAAGGCAAGGTTAGTTTGCAAAGGGTATGCTCAAGAAGAAGGCGAGGATTATGGTGAAACATTTGCACCTGTTGCTAGATTAGAAGGAGTAAGGATGCTGCTGGCATTTGCTGCATATAAGGGATTCAAAGTTTACCAAATGGGTGTCAAATCAGCCTTTCTAAATGGGATTCTATAAGAAGTATACATTGAACAACTAGATGGATTTTCCTTGACCGATGATAAAGACATGGTGTGTAAATTGCATAAAGCACTATATGGTCTAAAGCAGGCACCAAGAGCATGGTATGAGAGATTACATGCACATTGGATCAAAATTGGATTCCAACGTACCGGTGAGGACAAAAACATTTATTTGAAGACTAATGGAGACAAGATGTTGATAGCAGAAGTGTTTGTAGATGACATAATTTTTGGTGGAAATGATTATGTGTATGGATTTTACTGATATAATGAAACTGGAATTTGAAATGTCTCTAATCAGTGAAATAAAGTTCTTTATTGGCTTATAAGTCCAACAACTAGATGGTGGTATTTTTATTTGTCAGGCCAAGTATATCAAAGAGGTGTTGAAGACTTTCGACATGGAAGACTGCAAACCAGTAGGAACACCGATGGTGATTGGTTGCAAGTTATCAAAGCAAGATGATTCCCCTACTGCTAGTGAAAAAGAGTACAAATCTATGATTGGCAAGCTACACTATGTTGTTCATAGCAAAATGGGCATTGCTCATGTTGTTGGATTAGTGGCTAGATTTCAAAAAGAGCCTAAGGAGAGTCACATGGTGGCTGTGAAGAGATTTTTTCGATATCCCAAAGGCACAATAGATTATGGTTTATGGTATCCCTATAAAAGAGATTTTACTTTGGATGTCTTTACTGATGTTGATTGGGTAGGTAATGTGGATGATCGGAAAAGCACAACTGGTGGAGCTTTTCTACTTGGAGGAAGATTAGTGGCTTGGACAAGCAAGAAACAAATTTGTGTTTCTCAATCTACAGTTGAAGCAAATTATGTAATTGCATCCATGAATTGCACGCAGACAATATGGATGAGACATGTGCGAGAAGGATTCAAGATAGATATGTCTGAGCCAGTGATTATCTATTGTGATAATAGATGTGCAATAAATATTTTTAAGAATCTTGTACTTCATTCTAGAACCAAGCACATTGAATTGAAGTATCATTTCCTAAGGGAAAGAGTTTAAGAAAAAAGAGGTGAAGATGGAATATGTGAAGAGTAAAGATCAGTTAGCTGACATCTTTACCAAGCCCTTACTGGAGGCTACCTTTGAGTTTCTTAGAGGTAAACTAGGGGTTAGACCGCTACACTGGAAGAACTAGAATGATGGATATCCATTAATCTTGTGGATTTCATGATTATCTTTCACTAAGGATTGATGAAGGTGCAAGCTACTCCTTTGGAGGAGCAAGTCTGATGTAAAGTTCTGATTTAATGCTCTATTATAATTTTTCTGATTTGAGTAGTAGAGATGATGGAAGAGGTAGCAACACAATTGAAGACAAGTGATGCATTTACACCTTTAGCATTGTTGTCAAAGGGGGAGAAGAATAGAAATTAGATATGGAAGATATGGGAGAAGAATAGAAATTAGATATGGGAGAAGTTGAAGATCAGATTGAGAGAAGCATTGGTTAAGGGGGAGATGACAAAAGGAGGAGAACCAATAGATGATGTGATACCAGCAAGCAAGTTGTAGATGACGATGTTACTCTAATTGTATATTTGATTGGTGTTGCCATCAATGCCAAAATTGGAGATTATTGACATTTGGCATAACTGATGTAGATGAGGTGATGCAGTTGAAGATGGATGACTGCACCGGTAAAGGATAGAAGTCTATTTGTGATGAAGAGATTGAGATTTTATGATTAGATGACTTGATCAATTATTTGTGTTGTCATTGATGGCAGATGATGTCAAATGATGTTCCCGATGTTCTTGATGTTTTGTTTTGTCATCTAAGTGATTTGGTTTATCGGAAGACAAGGTTGACCAACAGAGAACTGAAGTATGTAAAATAAGGCTTTAACTGGTAAAGCAGAGATGTTTTGATTGAATTGGTTGATTGATGATGATTGCTGATTTGCGGTTTGGAAGGTGAACTTGTATCATGGAAAGGAGTATCTGATCAGAACCAAAACTTGTGAAGATTACCACAAGGCGTGTTTCAAATTTTTGATGAAGTTTTGCTAAGGTTTTAGCAGGGTTTAAGACCAGTGAAGGAATCGTCAAACTGGTAATGATTTCAGTCATGATGGTGATCGACAATGAGTCTACATGAAGGTGGTAACACGAAACAACCCATGTGAAAAGATTTAATTATTGTTTTGGCACGATTCAAGGAAGAATTTCTTGGGAATCAATGAAACACATAGTAGAGTGTTTTGAGGGTTTGACTTTGGTACGGATCGAATTTTTCGTGATGGATTATGATCAACCAATAGTTGATATTGCATTGCAATTTGTTGTAATGATCTATATATCAATATGAGATGATCTCTTATGATTTAAATTATAAATTCTTGATGTAATTAGGGTTTAGTGGCCGACCTAGTTGAGATGGCTATTTAGGATGACACAGTTCATGTTTTTTTTGTCAGTGGTCTTAGAGAATGTGTTGAGCCATCCAAGTGAAGTGTGATATCTATTGAGAGTTGAAGAGTGTTTAGTATAACTAGATTTGATCAAGCAAGCATAGAAGTGCAAGTAATAGATCATTTTCTTACTGTTGTTCCCTAACAGTTGCAGTAGGTTCAATCCCTTAATCGGGTAGGTCCTAATAGGGCATCTCTCAAAAGAGTGTTAAATCCTCTCACGAGGTTGATCCTAATGGATCGTCAAGATCCTAACTGGGCTGCTAAGAAAATCCCTTAACCAGGTGACTCCTATTAGGTTCTGCTCCTAACAGGGTGTATTGTAAGCTCCTAACAAGGCATACTTCAAAAGAGTACAAATATTTGTGGGTGCCAACTCCCACCATGATTTTTCCCTATTTGGGTTTCCACGTCAAAAACTCATGGTATTCATGTGTTGAATGTTTTTCATGTGATGTTCTTGTTTATGTTTCATTTCATGCATTATTTCTGAGACACCGGTTATGATGTTTTATTAGAGGTTTATCAGAGGTTACCGATACTGATAAGAAGTTGTTAAAGAAAGTATTTGATCTGATTGATAAGGATAAGCTAAGTTGATAAATGATCAAATCTATATGATTTCTTTGGTGGTGAAAGTATTAGTAAATGTGGTAAATGATTTGATTAATGTATTAAGCAAATTTGATAAAGAGGTTGTTAGATCTGATTAAAGAAGTTGAGATATTTGTTAAATGGTTTTAGATCTGATATAAGTTTGATTTTTGGTTTAAAATTTCAATTGGTCTTAATATTGATTCACCCCCCCTCTTAGTATTAAATGGATCCTCATAGGATTAATAGGGTTGTGTTTTGGAGTCTGCCTAAGGCAGACCCCCATTTTGGTGTTTCCACCTTCACGGACAACCCGAAAAGCCATGAGAAAAGAGAAATGATAAAGATAATAGATAATGTAATACAAGATTGGAAATAAAGATTGGAAAGTGAAAAAGAGAGGTTTGAGTAGACTCCCTTTCCATAGATGATCGTTGGAGTGCTAGAGTGAAGTGCTTAAAATGCTTGAAAATGCTTGAAGTGCTGAAACAATGATGGTGTTCTCCAAAATAACCTCCAAGAGCTCAAATTGCAAGAAGGAATACCAAAACACCAAAAAGAATACCAAAACACCAAAAAGAATCCCGTCAACTGCCTCTAATATGAAATATAAAGGCCTGAGAAGGAATTTGGACATTGGTGGGTGCATGTAGAGGTATTATGATTCTTTCTGGGCATAGCCGTAATGCTCAAATGACCACCTGTAGATTGTCAGATTTGCAGGATGCTAGTGCCCATGTCCCCGGGGGTGATAGGTTGGCGAAGTTGGTAATAGTTCGACTGGAGTTGACAAGGATAGCCTGAGTATATAAAATGACAAAGTGGCGGGGTCTGACCTCCAATGGCATGGGGGAAGGCACCATTTGTCAAGTTTATCACCAAGGGGTGAGATTTTTGACACTACACTCCCCTAGTAAGGTCTTTTTTTTTGGAGGAGGCTTCAATGCTATCCTTCACAATCAAGATGAAAAGGGGGGAGTACAGAGAAAATACCTATTAAATAGATTTTGAAAACTTTGTGGGAGGAAATCTTCTCATGGAAATCCAAATGGCAAATGGAACCTTTATTTGAATGAATAGGCATCTGAAGTGTAATAGCATAGTTGAGAGACTAGATAGATTCCTTTTTAAAGGGGAACTAGGATCTTTTTCTTTCATACTGGAGGGAGAATTGGATCTACCACATTTTGAACCTGATCATTACACCATAATCTTGAATATTGTGGAAGACAAAAGACTACTATGGTATCTTTTTAAGTTTGAAAACATGTGGCTGAGGGATTAACATTTCTTTAATTTAATTGAGATTTGGTGGAATGACACAAAACCATTTGAAACCAATATGTTTAATATTGTAACAAAGCCGAAACTAATAAAACGATAGTTAAAGGAATAGAATAACAATTGCTTCAAAAATATATTTGAAACAAAAAAGATGTCAGAAGAAGACACGAAGGTGCTAATTACAAGGTTGAGACACCATTTTCCCACTATATATAAGAAAAACACATAAATAGGCATATTTGGCAACATGTTAATACACTCACTAAGGTTTTCTATTACACATTTAGAATCTCACAAGCCTCCAAGGAGAAGTAATATAAAATTAGACAAAGACATTGGAGTTTATTTCATTATGGGCTTTCAAATATAGTTATGAGTTTTAAGAGAAAGAAACAAAAGGAAACTCAAAATAGCTTACATCTATTAATGGACGAAAAATCATCTCTACTTATTCCTTCACACATGCTAAATAGAACTCACTTTTGAGCTTGAGGACACACTTCAAGCCTTCTACACAGTATTAGATCTTAAAGACATGTTAAGATTACAAATATAATTTAACAAAGAATCTTAGCAAAATATGGGGAGAAACATATAATATATAAGCAACTATCACATACATGTATTTTAACTTTCTCCACTCATTTTGGCACACCCATAATAAAATATAGATGTTATTTGCTCTTATAGATGGGATACACATCATTTCTTCACAAGAAATACATGGAAAAATCCATTACAACATATTCAAGCTCTCTTTTACACATAAGAAAATCAATGAAACAACTATGTAAGCACATCTATACACTAAAAAAATGGTAAATACATAAGTTATAAAAGAAAACAATAGTTCTAAAATAAAAATACATCTACTTTGACAATTTTTTTCAAATGTAGATTTGGAGCTTTCTAATTCTTCTCCAATAAATCTCCCTACCTTTACTAATCTTTAATTATCCCTCTTCAAGCTAAAAATATCTTTATTAAGCACAAAAATCCTCCAACAAAAATTCAAAAAGACTTCTGCTCTCTTTATTTTCCTAAACTCTCTAATTCACGATGGTTAAAATGAATAATGAATCACTAGAATGGAAATAATCTTATCTATAAGGTTAAATAACCCAACCTTAATTCTCTAAATCCTCACCAATAAACACATGACATGTACGTTGTAACAATTAAGTCAAAAGTCGAATGATGAGATAAAACAAAATAATGAAAATAAAATAGCTAATATCTTCACCCACATAACATATTAAAAAAATTACAAGCTGGAAGACAAGCCCTTGTAAAATAGTAAATATACTTACATGATAGTCAATACACTCATAAGGGATCATGTAAGGGGAAGGTATGCACAAAAACTTACATATTGAAACTTAAATGTATGAATATAAATATATTAGAAATGCCTTATTTTTGAATCAAACAAAGATATTGTAGATACATATGTACAATTCTTAACATATATACTAATAACTCAAAACCAATTTTTTTTAATAAAATTAAGGAAATAATATTTTATGATACATTTAAATTCTAGCTTTTAAAAAAATTCCCCCCAAAACTAGATATTTAAATAGGAATATAAATTATTCTAAGATATTTAGAAAACACACACACACACACACACACACACACACACATATATATATACACTAAAGTATAATTTGCTTATCTACCTCAATTACAAGTTTAGAACAAGGAGTCTTGAATTATACTAATTCAAAACAAGAGACACATAGCGTCATGTTCCTGGGCCGAGAGTTAGAAATGTGGAAGGTAGAAGAGGGTGTTTGATGAATGCAGTGAATTTTGTTGCAAAGGTAAACAAATAGAAGCATATGTGTGGGTCCTTTCATTATGAAGGACGTAATTATAGTTATTTTTTTTAGTTTAGTGGTCTTTATGTAGTAATTTATTCTATTCATGGGAAAAGGGTTTGATTAGATTAATGAAATTTCCATAGTTCATGTTGTTGATTTTCATTGATTTTTAAATTAAACTATGTAAGAGCTTTTGCATCAACGTTTCAAGTCACACTTTGTGAACCATCATCAGGATGAAAGAGAATAATTGAAAGGATCAATGTTTAGAATTATCTAGCTACATAATCCATAACAACAAACACGCATAAACTTGTGAAACACACAACATAGTGACACAAGGTATACTTTAGAAATATCCAAAATATCCTTTCTCATATTATTAATTTTTCAAAATAGGCTACACTATGTCATAATAGCATATATTGTCAATCAATGCATAAGTATCTACTTCATAATGATATAAAGTAATTGGTTTTCTATCTTTTGTCGAAGTCAAAATAATCTGTTTAAGTCAAAAACTACTTCTAAATTTAAGTAAAAAACTGTTTCTAAATTTCAAACCAAGGGTTTTGGGTTTTGGGTGTTGTGGTCACCATCTCGTGCAAAAATGTGGTCCCTTTCAACTTTTAATAAAATAAAATAGATACTACACTTACATAGTTAGTAAATAAAAGGGAGAAATAAAAAGTATTGAAAACTTTAGTGAATAGTTTTATTAAAAAATTTACTCTTACCCGATGCTAAAATGTTCTTGTAAATTAGCACATATGAAAGCAACATATTTACTGAGAGATGTGACAACAACATATTCACTATTGGACGAGAGGTGAAAGACGTCACAAAAAAAGGTAAAACCAGTCCAGCCTCCTCACTTGTGCGCAGAGTACTCGTCATCTGTAATAAATAATATAGATAAGAATGGAAAAATTGAATTTCTTACCCACACAAACCAATAAGAATGTAGATAAATGTTATTTTTATTATTGTTTAAAATACAAATTAAATTTGTATTATAGTTTTCTTGTCTAAATATTAAATATTTTAATTATTTCTTTTGATTGATTAAATTAATAAAAGAATTGACCTGCATTCAAAACTGTATACAATGAATAGCCCACTCTCATACAAATTCAAATTCAAAAGATCAAAAACCAAAAATTAAATAGTCAATAAATTACCTATAATACAATACAAAATTACTAGCGATTGAATTGTCATATAATAATTTAAAAACTCCATAATTTTGAAGCCAGTAATATTAGTGTAGATTCTCTTGAACCTTCATTAAATGAAAATGACACGGATATTTTTTGTGCATTGCTGAATTGCCAAATACGAAGTGGGAAGAGTAGGTATCTAAATACTGTAACTATTTTCAGCTGCCTAAGGATTCAAGAGGTAAGATCCTTTTTACCTTAAATTTTGTTCTTTTGCCTATTCTATGGCTTTCTATAGGCTATTTTCTTTTCAGCGTAGAGCAAAGTGAAAGCAAATGCATTTTTAGGGACACATCTGAATCAATCTCTATTTACCCTAAAAAATTTAAATTTCATACACAAATTTCTGAGTATTAAAAACATGAAATTGTACTCACCAAGATTTATGACTAATGCTCCGTTCTCTGTCTTCCAAGAAGTTGATAGATCATCATACACCACAACAAAGCATTCAAATAGATGCTATTTTCATTCAAAGTATAAGGCATCATAGTCCAACACATATGAAAAAGACAATATCTAATTTCAAACCCTCAACTTTATAGTTTTCTATAGATCATTTAGTCTTTTACTTTTAATTAAGTTTAACTATTTCTAGATTTTTTAACTAGGCAAAGTGATAGGGGAAAATAAAGTAACTTACTTTCACAGTGTTTTCCTCGCTCCTGTTCCTATGCTTCCGACAAATGAAGTGTGTTTGATGCAGAACTTAACCACAATAACAACCACAAATCGAGAATGTTCAGAAGCTAATAACTCGCTCAAGTCGGCAAAAGTCATTAAATGACATTAAATATCATTAAGAGCATAAACATTTCTAGAGATTTCAAATTTAGGAGTCACACCTCATTTATAGTTGTTATCCAATCACATGTGTAAAGTTTGGAAAGACATATCAATATCAATGTCTAAATTTTTTAAGCATACATATTTTCTCATTATTAATTGCATTTAATCTATTATTTTTGTAGCATTCACCAATCAGATTACGCATAAATATTAATATAGTAATTCTTATTGCAATTTAAAATTCGTAACAATTGTTGCATCATTAGACTTTTAAAAATTCTTGCATTTCATTGGCTCATGCCAAAAACTTAAATGCATCCAACAGACGCATTAGTTTCTGTCGTTGGCAGGAACTAATAATAAAGGTTTTGTTAATTTAACACTCAACCTTGTATGATTACACCATAAAGTTGAATTAGATTATGTAAACACATCTATATCATTAGACTCCATAATTAACTAGCATTGTCTTATACCTATATGATACACACATCACCCATATCATGTAATAAATATCCAAAGCAACAATATGATAAACCAAGCCATACACACTCTCACAATACATCATTTCTTAATAATTTACATCAAATCAATATAATTACAATAATAATTATAATTATCCAATCATAAGAATAATCTAAACATATACATAAGATGATATGATTAATCAACATTTAATTCATAATAATAAAATTCCACAACATCACTATATACAATATAGTTTTATCTCAAGCACATCTTATCCAAAATAAGAAATTGTGAAGCTAAATATTTATAACTAACTAATGATTTAAAACTCTCCCAGAATGTTGAGGTGATGAAATGTAATCACAAACAAAGGATTGATAAGGTGGAACAATCCATGGCTGAGATTAAGAAAAATCTCAAGAACCTGGTCGACATTAGTAAAGAAGCCATGAACAACAGCATTGAGGGGCCTGAAAAGATTAATGCCATGGTTGCTGATTATATATCCTATCATAGTGAACCGATGAAAGATCTTGGAGGAGATGATATGGTTGTTGGAGATAACAAAACCATTGGACCTAGTTCCAGAACCAGGAGCAGAAGAAACAACAAGGGTACCTCCAGATTCATCATGGAGGAGTTAGAGGAAATCAACATGATTTCCATCCAAAAGAACAAGGATCTGGTGCTCTCTCTTAACTGAGAGATTTTTCTTTTGTTTTGGCTTGTTTGTCTACGTTTCATTTGTTTTTGTATCTGCTCGGGGTTGCTCCCCTGTTTTGTTGCTGTTTCTTGCCAGTTTTGCTATTGGCCAGCTGTTGTAAAACTTTAGGTTTTGGGTCCTTGTAAAACTAGTTTATCTTTATCAAAAACTAATTAATGATTTAAAATAACATCCAGAATGACATATAATCACATAGAATGCAAGTGTCATTGGAAAGGTAGATAACATAATGATTGCCTAGGAATGTTAGAGTAGATGGAATAATGATGCATAAGGTATTTATGAAGCTAGAATTAGTGTACCTCCATAATATTATTAGACATTGTGTTGTCATTGATGTCAAAGGTGAGTGTTAGAAGAAGTCAAAGGTGTATATTTGAGTGCAGTAAAAAATTATCATTATATTCCCCTTGATGAGCTCTCAAGGTTTCTAAAAGTCTAATGTAATTTTAAAAACTTCTTCCATGACATGTCAGAGCATTTGAGAACCATGAAGGAGAGAGACAAGTTACATCTTTCTTGCAAAGTGTTATCATCATTTACTAGGTTTAGTTAGTTTTGGAGGTTCAAAAGGTTTTGTAGTGAGATTTTGAGCTCTCTTATTCAAATATTGTATGTGCACTGACAAAGATGTTTGTACTCCATTCTACCACACTTGATAGTTATATCTTTTGGTTTGGAAGTAAATAAAATTTGTAAATGATGTATCAATTTTCAGAGTTTCAAAGGTTGAGCTTCAACAAATAGAAAGTTAGAAGTGACAGAGTGTTTATCAAGATAGTTGGTTGATTGCATTGATGTTCCTAATGGATGTGTTGGAGTATTGTAATGTGCACCAATTGGAGGAAGTGTGTGAAGGTAGTTTGGGATCAGTTGAGTTCATGTTAGGTAATGCATAGTGTGTCCCCACTCCTAGTGTAGTGTGTTGGGTTTTGGACCTATTCGACTACATGTTTGATTAAGGATTTTGCTTGTGGACCTTGACTTGTGGATGTTGTAAATGTGTTCCACACTAACTTAAAAATGTAATTATCTTTAGAATGTATATATTGTAAGTTAGATTCATTCCTAGGTGTGTCATTAAGTGAGTGTAGCAAAAGAGTTGTGCAAGCTATTTATTCAATTAGTATAGATGAATTAAGGCGTGTGAATCAAGTTACAAATCCTACACATATTATGAGTGCTTTGTAGAAGATCAAATTTGATTGATGGTGTAGTCTGAGTTTGGAAGGTCCACACATTTCCTATCTTATTTATAATTGATTTTGGAAGGTCCACATAGTTCCTATCTTATTTTTAGAAAAAATCTCCAAAAATATAGATCAAATAGGTATGTGGGTCCCACTAGACATGCCTAAATGCGAATCAATATAATATAGAAACAATGCAATACAAGATCCAAATTCACACTCACAGTCACTCAATATTGCCTAAGATATATGCATAAAATCAAGTGAGAAACAATAATACCATAGAAAATACCTTATATTGCTCCATTATTTACTTGATATTGTTTGAATGATTGATGTAGATTTCTCTCATTTTCAACATAACCTTGATATCAACTTGATATGATGAAGGCTTGATAATGGATAATGGATGCTTGATAATGCTCATGAAATTGCTAGGATGATGCTCCTTTGATGATGATAATAGTGATTTTATAATAAGAGTTCTAGGGATTTGATCATAAAAGTGCTAGGATAGTGCTCCCTTGATAATAATACTAGCTAGGGAAAATCAATGAGTGAAGGTCTTATTTTTATGTCTCACTTGACATTTGATTGATGGTAGAGAATAATTAGAAAGGTCAATGGATGAGAACATTTGAGAGAGGGTAGTACTTATAATTAGCACATGGATTGATGGGGTGGAGGGATAAACAAGGATGTCAATACCTAGTGGAAATAAATAAAATATCTATCTTATTTATGTAAGGTGGGAAATTAAATAATTTTTTAAAATTATTTGATTATAGTGGACCAAAAGATGAATTAATTAAATAATAAAAATTATTTAATCAATAGTGGAGGGAAAATGGTGAATCAATTACATAATAATAAATTATTTAACTAATAATAGAAGGAAAAGAATAATGAATTAATTAAATAATTAAAATTTGTTTAATTAATAAAGGAAATGTTGGCTCATTTAAATAATTTAAAAA
The DNA here is from genome assembly GCF_030272615.1 of Cryptomeria japonica. Classification (NCBI taxonomy): domain Eukaryota; kingdom Viridiplantae; phylum Streptophyta; class Pinopsida; order Cupressales; family Cupressaceae; genus Cryptomeria; species Cryptomeria japonica. The sequence goes on along the minus strand of NC_081414.1, from coordinate 357,468,918 downwards.
AAAATATCTACTTAATATGGATAGAAGAATGAATGAGAAGATGATGACATGGAAAGATAAAAAAGAGTTCAAGAAGGTGATTTATTGCATGTTTTGGGCCTAAAGAATAGTTCAAGAATTAAGGTCCCCCCTGACATAGTGTCATGAACTGTTATGAAAGTTGTTGCTCATTTTAAAACATTAAAAAATCAAAATAAAAGATTGTGTTGGGTGGAGAAGGAAATTTTTGAACCAATATAAAAGTGACATGATGGTGCAAATGGTGGGAAACATTAAGCATTAATTACACAATGCACTAGTAGGTGAAACATTGAGTGCACCAGGACTGAATTTTAAATCCTTTCTTTATTTACCCAATGCTTTTGTCAAAAGATTCATTACACCAATAAGAGAAGTAATAATAGATATTAGAGCTCAACAAACAACCAAGGGCACCACCATTGTCGCAAAGAGGTAAGCTTCTCAAGACTACTAAGTAGCTAGTTGTGTTGAACAAGAGTTTCTACACTCAAAAATAAATCTAAGATAAGAAGGGTTTTTTTCAATTGAATTGTTATTGTGGGTTGCATTTACAGGGGAATGACATGAAGCTTAAGTATTTAGGGTACGAGCACCTAAACGGGCTTGAATGCTTACAACTAGAGATAGGGGAAAGAAAATTGGGTCATATAGATTTGAATGAATTTTGGCAAAGAGTAGGAAACCCCAATTGACACCCAATAACATAGAGGTTAGTAGAGAGGGAGTTTCTTGAAGTGGCCACCTTCCTAGTCATGTAATGCCCTGCTAGGAACCCCAAAGGAAAATCCACAACAAGGGTGAAACAATTTTTTTAAAAAAAAGTATAAACATAATAGGTTTATAAAACACAACATGCATGATAACACAAGCAGAAGACTTACACCAGAATTCCTTAAGGGTTACCAACGAAGAATTAAAACCAAAAGATAAATTCCACAATTAAGGTTAATCCAATAATCCATCATTAACTCTATGATCACAAGAAGCCATAAGCAATAATAGATTACACCATTGAAAGATTTAAAGGATACCATATAATTTCTCTTCAATAGGCATATACACAATCATAAAGAAAGCTGATAAATAACATCCCAACTTAGGATTACATTGCTCTTCCAATACATGGCTTCTAAATATACATATAAAGATACAACTTAACCAAATACAAGGTTACAAAAGATCATGATACAATGACCACGTAGGTCTCCAAATAGCAACAATCTCCAACATGAGATAGAGCATGAGCCATGGTCCATAGAAACACCTGTGAAGCCAATCATCGCATGAAGGTACGAACAAGAACATCCAATGGGAAGTAGCACTACCACCCGACCATGTAATTTCCAAAATGGAATCACCCCACCATGCTAGGAAATAACAGAGGACCCTCAAATAAGCAAAAGCATGACATGGTCGACAAAACAATACGACCTCATGACAACACAAAATGACTCCACAATATCTAGGTGACTCAACATCACAAATACACAAGTGAACCTAAGGAGAGAGTGTCATTTCATAGCTTATGTTGGTTACCATGGTCGGCCTCCATAGGTCTCGACCCCCATCCTGGGTTACCCTAGTAACCTTTCCCGAACCTCCAACTCCAACTAACTCTCATGCAGACCCTACCAGCCTTTCGTGAAGACAAGGTGGCTGGTTTGCCATTCCAGACCTTCTCCTTACATTATGAGCTCTGTACAAGAACTCACCTATGCGTGAGGTACAATATCTTATTTAATGTTATGAACTAACCACCTAGTCAATTAATTATATTATCACTTTATTATCTGACTTTCGATGGGTTATCCTGCCAACCACTTTGGGCGCGACCCCCACTTGAAAGACACTCTCTCAAACGACACTAAACAAACACAGTTACTCCACAAGGACCTTATGGTGAAGTAGACAACCATAACACCACTATCCAAAATAAGTGGTCAAAACAAGGACATACTGACTCTTGGTTAACCATAAGGCAAGGACACTACATGGTTAAGGCAACAACGTCATCATATATCACTTGGTCAAAGGTACCAAATACGCCACCACAGGAGACTGAACCACATACCAGAAATAACACAATATAACTCTTGCAAGGAAAGCTAATTTCACTAAGTCCGCACTCAGACAATCTTTGAGAAAATAAGCATCATAAGCACTTGCACCATAATTGATTTAAAATTAAATAAACACTCCTTTACAACATTCACATCTATTCAATTTCCAAAATAATATTCCATCAAGAATGAAATCCATATTTATTTTTCAACCAAATAACAATATGAATTATACAAACGTATAATCGATTTCCATAAAACATTCAAAATCTACCAATTTGAATTACTAATTTATGCCTTGATTTCAATAAATAAATTTATTAAATCCACATAATTAAAATCACTTTGAAACTTATCATTTATTTTTAACATAAAAACCAACTTTAAAATATCTCATTTATGCCAAAAAATATTAAATTCATAGCACATAAAAAGGGTTGTACCGCGAAGGGTACAAGGTCATGCAGGGGCCAAGGCCAACCCATAGTAGTGCTGCAGTCACTACTACTGGTAGCAGCCACTACCGACCGATAGCATTGCTATCGACTAGTAGCAGTCCTACTGACCAGTAGTACTACTAGCAGTACTACTGACCGGTAGTACTGCTACCTACGGGTAGTAGACACTACTGACCCGCATGGTGGGACTAGCCCGCCATGGGTAAGGTAAAGTCTATGCATAAAATAATCACATGTTTCCAAAGCATTCAAAAATCAATATGCCACAAAACCGTTTAAACATAAAAATGATTCATTCCCTGATCATTTCACGGGCACACACACACATAGTGACAAGATCTAAATTCAAAGGGATATTTACCAATAAGGTAAATGGTGAAATAAAATGACACAAGAACCCAATAGATAATGATTTAGGCAACAATAGAAGATTTCAATTGGTAGGAGAAGGATAAAAATCAAATTTCCTTACTTCTATACACAGGAAGAATTCCTTGCATCAAGCAAAAAGCAATAACCAATTTTTGCCAACATAAACCCCAAATATTAGGCAATTAGGTACTAGGAAGCACACAACAAACCAAATCTAATTCATTCTATTCCAAATAGAAGAGGTAATTCAAGAAGTTGATTTTCAAGAACAAAAACATACAACAAATAGAGATGAACCATTTCTTTCCTATAAGCAATCATATGATATAAGCTTCACAAAATCAACAATAACAGGCACTCTTTATTCTATTCCAATCATTCCACAATAATCTACAAGGAGAATTGCATCTTTTCCAACACACAGGAAACAATGAAAAAATTCAAAATTAAATTTAAAACAAGAAGATATTATCCAACCTTGAAGCAAACTTAGCAAGCAAAATGATGGAAGAATCCCAATCCTTGCAAACCAAATCAAATTCCAGCTCCTCTTTCAGAATGGTTTCCCAAATTTCTCTTCCAAATTTTCTGCCTCCTCTTCCTGTGAATTTCCAGGAATATATGGGGAAAATAATTTCAACCTAAACTTTCTAGTTTCAAAGTTTTCTCCACCAATTAGATTAAATTATTTAAAAAGTTAAAAGCAATCAGATTTACTCTTTTCCAAAAAAAAATCTTTTCTGAAAAAAAACAAAATACAAAAGTCAAATGGAAAGGTAAAAAGGAAAAGCTTTTATTAAATTTTCTATTTCCAAAATATTTTCTTTCAACATAAGCATTTAACATTTAAATGGATAGGCAATTATTTATTTCCTTCCACAAAATATATTAATGCAACTTTACACAATGAAATAAGCCATTTAACCATTTAATCTAGCAAATCATTAATTTAATTAAATCAACAATCTCAGAGCATAATAATTAACTAATTACGCCAACATAAGATAGAATCATCCATTCAATTAAATAACCATTCAGATGAACAAAAGCATGCAAAACAAAGAATGATCAAATCATGACTCACAAATGACCAAACCAAAGCACTATGACTCGCATACCAGCCAGACGGGAAAGACAACCAACTGACAACACTCACACGAGTGTAACTGTAGGTCACGTTAGGGTCCAACAACTATCTCGTCCACTCCCATTGAACATATTAGGCATGCTCAAACCTGTGAAACCAAGTGGACTTGATACCCCGTACCTACTCGGTACTAGTACCTACAATGTCCTGCACCAAAGAACCACATGTGCATATAAAAAAATATATATACAGACATGGTATGCACACCGATGAAGGAGAATCGTGACGCTCCCTGTCTCACCAAAGTGATTGAAGGAAAATCATCCCCTCACATTCCAATACACTTGCAACCACGCAACATATAAATAACACATCACACATATAAGGTAAGAGTGTCAGTCAATGATGATCCATAAAATAACATTAATCATAAGCATTGAGATACTACATAAAACCATACAACACAGATCCAGATAAAGCATGAAATAACATCACATAAAATCTGAATCAATATACAATAATGTTCCACTGAAGTCAATCAAAAACATACAAAAAGAGTTCGATCAAGGAGGGGTACTACAAGTCATTTTAAAATGCATAGGCTTGGTGTTAGAGTGCATCAACTAATACGACCCCAACATTAGAGAGATTTAGGCACAAGATAATAGGGTTCTCATAACCCTAGACTGAGAAACTATTTAGAACTTCTTCCAACTCCCAAATAGAGTGGAGTATGCAAATTGGGATTTTACATTGTCCCAATGTGAGTTCAATGCCGAAAAGAGCTATTACAAAAATGTCATCACAAAAGAGTGGTATGCTATGCCCAGGAAAGGACAATCCAATTCCCAAAACCATTTACAAATCCTTTTTAAAAGGAGAAATTGTAGACATCATTTTCTTGTTGCATAGAATCCGAGGGGATAAAGATACCTTCAATTTGGATGAATGAATGTCTTTCTTTGTCTAGGTTATTAGAGCCAGAGAATCATATTTAGACTTGGCAAGATTAATTAGCGATTGATTACATGTTGTGATAACCCAATTCAAGATAAATAGATTCTTCAATATGTCTTATTTTCTATATGCTTTAGCTTGTACCCAACATTAGCTAGGCTTGGATTTTGTGGAGGAATTTGATGATAATATTCAAATCTATAACTTCTTTCCTGACTTGCAATTGTTAAAGAGCTACGCAAATTTAAGAAGGGTGAATGACATATTTACCATGAGGGTGGTAAGGGAGCTATAAGGCCACCTGAAATGGAGGATTTCATCTAAAGCAACCACTTTGGTAAAAGGTTTATGATAGTTACTTCTTATAGTTTCCTACATTCACCTACATAAGGGTAGGGGGTTTTGATGCTTTCCCCTTAGATTTGCCCAAGTATGTAGAGGATAAGGTCATCATGGTGAACTCTGTAGACATATTTGTGAAGAAAATAAAAGATACACTGAGAGAGGGAAAATCAACATTTAGTTTCCCATCACTCTAGGGTTCTATTGTAGCAAAACATGCTTGAATGCCTTAAATATTGTGAAGGTAGTAGAAAAATATGTTATGAACACTTATGATGTCTTGAGGCTAAAATTCGACAACAAATATTTTGTCAAGGATAATTTGCATTTAGGACCATCATTCCATCATGTGCCCTAGTTGGAAGATTACTAGGAAGACTGTGTAGATGAATTTGAAATTAGGAGAAGGGATTGGTCAAGAATAACTTTTAAACAAATAGTTGATTATAAAATTGGATGTGATATCAATGACATCCTTGATGATGGGTATGATATAATTGAACCTATGTATGTTTCTCATGTATAAACACAACCCTTGGATCCTATTAACTGAGCTCAACCTGAAGAAGAAGCTCTGGATATTAGAGCCACAACAATCCTAAGGAGGACTCAAGTTTGGATAGCAAAGAAGAAGGGAGATGCCACCAATAATACCTCAACAAAGACAAATAAATAATTAGGGAAGAGTAGCACTAAAGATGTAAACCCTTCTCTTACAACCCCACCTACACAAACAATACCCCAGTCAATTTGGGAGGTAGCAGAGATGGACAGATGCAAAAGAAGGATCAAGATTCTAAAAGAGATTGTGGAGATAAATCTACACTTGATATTGGAATAGGGAAACTAGATAAAGAGAATAAGGAACAAGATAAGGAAGAGGAAGGAAGGGTGACAAAAAAGCCTAAGAAAGATTAAGGCAAAGGGAAGAGCTAGCTCAAGATGCGAAGTCGGATGTCGTTGATAGTGGTAAGTCAAAACCCCCATTCCCTTTTTCTTTGCAACCAGTTAAAAGAACTCTCCTCCCCAACCCTGACTCCATACAAAGTGCCACCAAGACTTGTCTTCCCCCACATGGCTTGAAGTGTCATTATCTAATAAAATGAAATTGAAGCCATTAGAGAACCACATAGGGACATTGTTTCACAAATGTTATAGTCTACCCATGTGCCTAGAATTAATTAGCTCAAAAATACCTCACACTTGAGGATGAAAATTTTGATAACCTTTTCTTGGAAATTGCCCACCGTACATCTCAAAAATACCTAAGATAAGCCACTATGACTAATTTTAGCTTCACTCGCATTGATATGGCCCCCCCTAGTAGGGACACATAGTTGCATAAATTCCAAGTTACAACCATAAGGTGATGGAGAGAGTTTAGAAAGATAAGATGGATAAGGAGGGTTTAAAGGCTATGATCGATACATTATCTGAATGCCTAAGATCATTATTGAATCCATCATCATCACAAACCACTAGATTTTCAGAGACTATATTAGATCTAACGCCAGATGTGAATAAATAATTGCTGGAAAAATTGCAAACGAACAACCATTTTGGTTGAATTACGCAAGAATGGATTAGAAAGATGAAGGCTAAAGGACTTCCAATCACGAAAAATTTGAGTAGATCTTATAATGAATTAGTGTTGGCATAAAATTTTTTAGCCTCTTAAATATGGATTTCTAAAATGGAAGAGTCTACACCTTCATAGGCCACAAAGGAACTTCAAGAAATCATTGAAATAGGTATTGACGCAATTGTGGCTGAGAACATAATTCCTTCTAAGGACACTCTATGCAACATATGGATCCAAAGTTTAGAGGGGAAATCCAAATTTTTACAATAGAAAATTAGAGAATAGAGAAAACTACTCCAAGAAGCTAATAAAATGATCACTCAAGTGATTCAAGAATTTGCAAATATAAGTTGCTAATTATGAAGGATAAATCTAGATACACTACAATAGATTAATTGAAAGAAGAATTATAGAAAAATATAGACACATTGGCCGATTCAAAGACTTTAAATGAAAAAAATAAGATAAATTGGCAAGGTTTGACACATCCCTAATTAGGTGCGCTAATCATTACAAGACTTTCATTGCTAAGGCCAAAGATATTAGCAAAGGAAGAACTTTATGGGCACTGCAAACCAAGAATGTGATAACTCTAAATAATCAAGGAATCTCAGTAGTTCTCAAGGCATTGCAAGATTACAAGGACCGTTAGGCGAAGCAACAACCTACACAACCAAGAAGTGTAATGACCTCATAGATTAAAGTGCTTTCCGATTGTGTGTTGCCACTCATTAATTTGAGCTTTGTTTTATTGTTAATATTGCAAAAGAAATAATTATGTTTAAAATGATTCTTTTAAAAGAATCAATTTCTTTAACTCGTGGATAGTTATGTTTGAAAATTTTATATATGTTGGAAATGAACATCAAAAGTGATTGCCAAAATTTTGATCCCCCTTATGTTTTGACATATGAGTGAGTATCGATCAAATTTTAAGGTCATATGTGTTGTTTATAGTATTTTTGAGTTTTGGGATCTTTGTGCATCTGATTTGAATATCGTTCATGTTTTGTTATGACTCTTTGAGTTTATGCAAATGAATGTTATCACCGTTTAGGCAATGTTAATGTTGGAATACTAAGATCACTAAGAGGGAGCGATAAATTAGTGATCTATATAAACAAAAAGACTCTTAACCAATAAAAAATTTAACACAATGGTATTTACATTTACATCTGATCATAGGACAATATCAACAACATTGGATAAATCAATCAAGAGATTCAAGACACAAATTTGACATCATGGCACTAGTATTTGAGTGGAATACCCTTAAAGGGTGAAAAAACACTATGAACAAGTTATATATTAGGCCTCACTAGCAATATTTACTAGTTACAAATTAGGAGCACCAACTCCAAGCCTCATTGGCTAAATTAAAAACACCTATCCTAGGAACACCAACCCCTTGCAATTTTAAGAGCACCAACTCCAAAAGTGAAGAAGCATCCACTCCTTACACATTCACCAAATGAACATCTCAAAGAATTACTTTGTTTCCATACAAAATATATGATATATTGTCATTCTTCCAAATCATTCAGATTCAAATTGTCTTAGAAATCTAGTCTCTGTTCTGCAAAGTTTTCAGAATGACAAACTGCCCTTTCAAAAATACTTTTCAATTATTGTTTTGTCACAAAGTCTTTATCTTCATTAACATCTCTGCAATCAATAAAAAATGTCAACATATACAGTGCTTGGCTACAAAAAAACCCTCACTCATTATTCTTATTAAAAACCCTTACTCACTATTATTAAAAAACCCTCACTCACTGTCATTAACAAACCCTCACTGTGATGAATAATGATGAACAATAAATACCCAATAGTTACTGAGAGGGGAGGGGGGGGGTGAATCAGTATAGAGAAAAACTTCTTTAACAACTTAAAATGCAAAGACTGCACTAACTGGTAAACAACATCACCGATCTAAATCAAGGCAATACCATGAAAATAGAGTGATTGTAAAAGTCATAAACCGGTAACAGTTAGATCTTCACAAAACCTAATATCTCATTTCCACTTCACCCAAATGCTTAAATAGGTAATACATCAGAAATATAATGACCACTGGATTAGCTTGCATTAATGCTTAACATAAAACACTAAAACATCACATGAAAAGGCATCACACATAACACACTAATTTTTCATGTGGAAACCCAACTGGTAAAAACCGCAGTGGGAATGAATACCCACAAGTTGTTCTTGAACTCTTCTAAAGTTCGCTCTATTAGGAGCCTAGTCCGGTTAAAGACTTTACAATAGGTTCTGCTAGGAACTGATCCTGCTAGGGATCACCCGGTTAAGGGATGGCTAAATACCTGGTTAGAGGTTAAAACCCTGTTAAAGGTTACCTTGTCAGAGGATTTGAAGAACTCAATGATTTTGAGTCACCCTGTTAAAGGATTTACAAAAAGCTTGTTAAAGCTACCCAGTAAAGGGATTTTCCAACTGTTGAAATGGTTAGAAGTCAACAGGTAATACACTGATCTAACAAAAACACTTAATGCCAAGGCAGATCCACTTCAGTTCCTTTACATCTACAATTACACTCTACAAGTATCTACTCACTTCTCTGGTCTGGGAAGAATCACATCACATACAATCATTTGCTAACAACTTCAAATAAAAATCATCATCAACCTTATAGACAACAATTATGTCAGTAGCCAAAACCTAAAACCCTAAGCATCTAGGTTAGCGATACAGTCGATCGAATCCTGGTTGTTTAAACACATTACATAGGGTAGAACAATCTTGAACAAATCTCAAGACGTTCTCCATCATCCATTCTTCATTGCTTCTGGAAGCTGATAACCCATCATGCGCTCTCCACAGTTTACTAAGATTTTGCACATTCCCGAGGTAGATAGAATCAATCTTCTTCATGCAAGATCCTCAAGGAGATTCTTCACGCACACAAGGCTGACATGGCAACGTGATCTAATCTTCATTTCAATGCTAACTAAACATAGGATGTCATCAGTTGAATCACGCAGACTTGGAATGCATCAACCAAAAACCTTGAAGTTGAGACTACCAATCGGTAGTCATACCAAATGAAACCCTGATACAAACTTTCCATATACCGGTTCACACTCCAACATACTGGTTCACTTGCTAGTTTGCTTACTTCAATATACCGGTTCATACTTCAGCATATTGGCATCAATGAAAACATACACCATCATGTCATCAAACTCTGCACATATGCCAACAATCTCCCCCTTTGGCATTGATGGCAATACACAAAGATATCTCAACATCTTCTTCCATATTATATGTCTTCAATACTATAGATATCTTCTCTACTTCACATCTTCTCCCCCTTTGACAACAGTTCCAAAGCATAGGCACAAGCATCCATGATCTACTATGTTGCTTCCCTAAGGAGTAACATCCTTCAACACATCAATCTTGAAAAGATTTGACAATGCATTACCTGATTGATGTGGAGCACATACCATTAGTTCACCTTTTGAAGGGGCAACACCCCTAATTCACCTCTTAAATAGGTAAATGTATCCTTCGGTAGAGGCTTGGTGAATATATATGCAAATTGCTCTTTACTAGAAACATGTTCCAATACAACCTCTTTGTTCTAAACTTTCTCCCTCAAGAAATGATACTTGAGCTCGAAGTGCTTGGTTCTAGCATGCAATACCAGATTCTTGGAAATATTAATTGTACTTGTGTTATCATAAAATATACTCACCGGTTCAGATATAGGGACTTTGAAACCACTTAATACATGCTTCATCCAAATTGTCTGAGTGTAGTTCATAAATGCTGCTACATATTCCTCTTATGCTATGGATTGAGAGATACAACTTTGCTTCTTACTCATCCATGAGACTAGTCTACCACCAAGAAATAATGCACCATCGGTTGTGCTCTTCCAGTCATCCACATTACCAGCCCAATCGACATCGGTAAATACTTTGAGATTGAAATCATTACTGTATGAATACCACAATCCATAATCTATAGTTCCCTTTAGATATCTCTTGACTACTACCAAGTGGGATTCTCTTGGATTTTTTCAAAAACGTGTAGCAATGCCCACTGCATGTGCTATGTCTAGTCTACTGTGTACTATATAGTGCAACTTACCAATCATTGACCAATATTCCTTCTCATTCACTAACGTAGAGTCATCTTCTTTTGACAATTTACAACCGATCATCATCGGTGTACCAACTGGTTTGTTGTCTTCCATGCCAAAGGTCTTCAACACCTCTTTGACATACTTGGATTGAGTGATAAAGATACCATCTTCCATTTGTTGAACCTGTAGTCTAATGAAGAACTTAATCTCTCTGATTAGTGAAATCTCAGATTCCTTCTTCATCTCATCTAGAAACGCATGGCTCATCTTGTCATTTCCACCAAAAATTATGTCATCAACAAACACTTCACAGATCATAATCTAATCTCCTTCTGACTTCAAATAGATATTGTTGTCTTCACTTGTTCTTTTAAATCTAATCTTCATAAGATGGGAGTGTAAATGTTCATACCATGCTCTAGGTGCTTGCTTCAATCCATACAAGGCTTTATGTAGCCTACACACCATATCACTATCTTCTAATAGGGCAAACCCATCTGGTTGCTCTATATACATGTCCTCTTCAAGTATTCCATTTAGGAATGCAGATTTCACATCCATCTAATACACTTTGAATCCCTTGAAGGCTGCATATGCAAGAAGCATTTGAACTCCTTCCCATCTAGCTACTAGAGAAAAGGTTTCTCCATAGTCTTCTCCTTCTTCTTGAGAATATCCATCACATACCAATCTTGCTTTGTTTCTTACCACTATGCCATCTTCATTCAACTTATTTCTAAATACCCATTTGGTGCCAATAACATTTTTGTGCTCAGGTCTGGGTACCAAAGACCATGTACCATTCTTTTCTATTTGGTCAAGTTCCTCTTCCATAGCCTTAATCCAGTCTTCATCTTTGTGTGCCTCTTTAAATGTTTTGGGCTCAAATTTAGAAATCATGTAAGAATTCTCTCTGACTTTTCTTCTTGTAAGTATTACTACATCCTTATCCCCTATGATCTGCTTTGGATCATGATGCAACTTTACATACCTAGGAATGATCTTAACTGATTCCTCTTGCTTTTCCTCTTCATCCTCATCTTCATTAGCATCCACTGGTGTAGGAGCACTATTACTTGTACTTGGTTGTTTTGCAACTGGTTCCCAGAAGGTTACGTCTAGTTCATCTACCGCTCGCTCACTACTAGTTTCCTCAGGTTTCTCAAAGGTTTCATCAACTCTAACATTGATACTTTCAACAATTCTCTGAGTCCTATTGTTAAAACACTTGAGAGATTTTCTCTTGGTGGAATATCCTAGGAATATTCTCTCATCACATTTTGCATCAAAATTGCTCTGGTATTCACTTCTCTTGATATAAAACTTGCTACCAAACACTCTAAAGTAGCTTACTACTGGAGTCTTACCAGTCCAATACTCATAAGGAGTTTTATCCTTACCTTTCTTGATGAGTACCCGGTTCATAGTGTAGATTGCAGTGCTCACCACTTTTCTCCAAAAAGTGTGAGCAACCTTCCCTTGAATCAACATCATTCTAGCAACTTCAACTATAGTCTTGTTGTTCCTTTCTGCTAGGCCATTTCATTGTGGAGTCCCAAGGGCAGACAGTTGCCTCTTGATGCCATTCTCTTCACAGTACTTATTGAATTCACCAGAAGTGAACTCACCTCCTTGGTCAGTTCTAAGGCATTTAATCCTCTTACCACTTTCCTTTTCAACTAGTGCTCTAAAGGTTTTAAACTTTCCAAAAGCTTCAGACTTGTCTTTCAAGAATGTGACCCACATCATTCTTGAGCAATTATCAGTGAGAATCATAAAGTACCTATCTCCCTGAACACTCCTAGTTTTCATAGGACCACACAAATCAATGTGCACAAGATCAAGTAAATTATCTGTTGTGAAATATTTACCTTTGAAGGTTGAGGAAGACATTTTCCCTAGTTGACATTCTTTGCACAAAGGATTCTCTGGTTTGTTCAGCATAGGCAATCCTCTAACTGCCTTGATCTTATTGGCCATCACAATATTATCAAAATTTACATGGTAGAGTCTCCTATGCCATATCCAACTGTCATCAAAGTTAGCCATTAGACATTGACTGATATTTGTATTTAACTGAATTAAGTTACCTTTGGTCTACATACCGGTGGCCATCAGTTCACCACTCTTTCCTTTTATTTTTCACACTCTATCTTTGAATTCCAGAGTGAGTCCTTTATCATTCAGCTGGGTAACACTCAAAAGGTTATGCCTGAGACCCTCTACCTAATACACATTATTTGCATAGCCTTTTCCATTTAGAGAGATGGACCCTTTGCCTTTTACCATACATGGTGCATCATTACCAAATCGGACTACACCTCCATCATACTCTTCCAGTGACAAAAACTTTTTCCGGTCACCGGTCATGTGGTGAGAACATCCACTATCAGTAATCCACTCATTAGAATTATCAAAGTGGGAGACAAGAGCCTTCTTGTCTGACACATCTTCCTTAATGGCTACAAACACTATGTCTTTGCTCTCTTCATCTTCTGATTCATCATCAGCGACACCTTCATTGACTACAACAAGACAGTTTCTCCTATTTCCTCCTTTGAACTTTTTAAACTTCTTTGGTTTGTCCTTATTGTCACTATTGGGATAGTTGACAACAATGTGTCCTATCCTATTGCATGAAAAACATTTCAAAGGGATCTTACCTCTATATTTTCTAGTTCCCTTAGGAAGTCTCTTGGCAAGAAGAGATTCAAACTCCATTAGGATCTCCTCATCATCCATATCCCTTCTTTGTCTAGGTTCATAGCTGGTACCAACCTCTTTTCCCTTTCTAGATAGTGTAGCAAATGCTCTAAGGGCCGATTTTGTCTTCTGAACACTGCCATCATAACTGTTTAGCTCATATGCTGTCAACTTAGCAATGATGGAGTCAAGGGATACCTTTGTCTTCTCAATAGATCTCAACTCATGAATAGAGGCAACCCTTATTGCATAGACGAGTAATAATGTTCTCAAAACTTTGCTAACAATGGTGGAATCATCCATTGTACCTCCTACACTCTTGATGTCTCCAACAATAGTTTTAATTCTTATCCCATATTGTTGACTGGTCTCTCCTTCAACCATCCGCATGTCTTCAAATTTTCCCTAAGGCTCTCTTCCTTAGCTTGCTTCACATGATCATCATTGCCATAGATAGACTCTAGAGTATCCCATACATCTTTGGGATTGTCTTTATCCTGAACATCTATAAACTTAATATCAGATAGACTGCTGATAAGACCTTCCATGACTTGCCCATTCTCTTGAATTTCTCTTATTTGATCATGGGTGAGAGTATCGGTAGGGACAACATAAGTATTCTCAACACAGTTCCAGTGTTGAGCACCCATGCTTTTAATGTAGATCTTCATTATGTCCTTCCATATCTTAAAGTTATCTCGGTTGAACTTAGGACCTTCCCTCTTCATCATTAGAATGGGATCTTTTCCTCCAATGGTTAAGCTTATAACACAGAGGACCTAGAGGATGCTATGATACCAATTGATGAATAATGATGAATAGTAAATACCCAAGAGATATTGAGAGGGGGGGGGGGTGAATCAGTATAGACAAAAACTTCTTTAACAACTTAAACTCCAAAGACTGCACTAACTGGTGAACAACATCACCAATCTAAATCAAGGCAATACCGGTAAAACACGGTGACTATAAAAGTCATAAACCGGTAACACTTAGATCTTCACAAAACCTAATATATCATTTCCACTTCACCCATATGCTTAAACAGGTAATACATTAGAAATATAATGACCATTGGATCAACTTGCATTACCACTTAACAGAAAACACTAAAACATCACATGAAAAGGCATCACACATAACACACTGATTTTTCATGTGGAAACCCAACTAGGAAAAACCACGGTGGGGATGAATACCCACAAGTTGTTCTTGAACTCTTCTGAATTTTGCTCTGTTAGGAGCCTAGTCCAGTTAAAGACTTTACAACAGGTTTTGATAGGAATTGATCCTACTAGGGATCACCTGGTTAAGGGTATTGGGTGAATATTTTGTCACCAGCGTACTAATGACAAAATATATAATTCACACAATGCTATGCTGAGAAATTAATCTCTTCTCTCATCAAGGGGAGGTTCCGTATGAAATTTCTCCTCTAATTAATAAGAAATTAAATTCATGGGTTGGTGTTGGGCTTATAACTCTTTTTTTTCAGAGTTTATGTATTCTCCCTTCACCTAGTTACAATTTCTCTACCTCTTTAGATACTTAAAGAAAAGAACTATTAATCTAACAAACTACACCAAGAGTTACTATTCGGCAACACAATGTCTCCTTTAAGGTAACACTAATTCACACTGATTGTTACAAATTAAACAATTAGAAACTTAGCTTAAAGCCAAAAGTCTCCTTTATTTGTTTGATTGAATTTTCACCACAAAAGCCCAAAGTCTTAATTGGGATAAAAATTCAGCAGAGTTTTGCTAAGCATGAAAAAGATAAAATATTTACAAAAAGGTCCTCCTTATATAGGAAAAGAAGTTGAGAAAAAGGTGGGCACAATTGACTTATTCAACTACATAGTCCCATTTTACAATAACTACTACATAAAGAAAATGCACAACTGCACAAAAATTGACAACATTTATCGGTGCAACCGCATGAAGAAAGGATGCCAGGAGGGGGAACTTCATTCTTAATTCCCCTCTTCATTGGATTTCTGGAAATCTTTGAATTTAGCAAGGATGGCTTTCTTTTCTGCTTCGTTTGACATCTGTTGGGAAAAATGGTGTCTCAACCTTGCATTTATGTGAGGTTACTATTTATAGTAAGTTTTCATTTGAGCACGAAATGGTGCGAAACTCTCCCTGAAGCTTCTGGTTGGTTAGATAAGCATTCCGGTAAAGTTGCGTCGCAAGGTCATAGCTAGTTTTGAAGATATTAATGTTTTCATCTTGGAGGGGTGCAATAAAATGTTTAAACTTAAATTTGGGGACTTTAGAGGCTCCGAAATGCCCTGAAAAGTGGTCGTAACTGGCGAAGCGGGTTACGAGGTGATAGAGCACTTCGCGAGCTTTCCGGCGCTTCAAACGGTTCATCAATCGGACACCCGGTTCTCAAGTTATGGCCTCCGGAAGTTTGTACTCCTGAAATAGGAAAAATAATTTGTATCGGATACATAAATGAGCTGTAAAAGGGAGCGACATGTGTTGATGTGTGCTTTAACATGTCATATAAGGGAGATAAGGTCGGCTACACCTTATTGGGTGGTTTTATCCCATGGTTTTGTAATACCGTTTGATGGTTTCTTGTATTGTATCTCCTATTTATGAGGTGTGTGAGATAGAGGTTGCGTGTAAGAGTCTCATGGCTATTGAGTTGCCTCTGAATCTCTGATTAGTGGTACTCCTGTGAAGAGCTTGCTCTGCAAGTATGTTGTAATCTGTTTTTGATTGCTGAATAAAATATTGAGCTGCTTTTGGAGGGTGGGGTTTTTCTCCCGAAAGGGTTTTCCCCACGTAAATCACTGTGTTGTGGTATGAATGCTATTATATCTATTTCTGTTTTCTGTAACTATTGTAATGATCTGAAAAAGTTTTGCATTACCCTCCTCTCAAGGTTAGCGTAGGAAGTTGTTTCCGCTACTTAACTTCCTTACAAGTGGTATCAGAGCCTGATCACCTTTGGTTTCAATTGTGGGCAGTTGGGTTTTTTGAACTAATCCAGATTTGAGTGGGAGCTTGTGCAGAAGACATTTTTTGATCTTGTTGCAGGAATATTTAGATGGCGAGTTCGTCAGGGAGAATAGAGGTGGAGAAATTTAATGGAAGTAATTTTGAGATGTGGAAGTTGAAGATGGAAGATCTGCTAATAGATCAAGATCTTTGGGATGTTGTTGATGCGAATGTCCAAAGGCCCTCAGATCCTACTGCGGCAGCTCAGTATGATGTTATGGACCGAAAAGCCAAGGGTCTAATCAGACTGTGCCTGGCAGACTCTGTTCTAATCAATGTCCATGAAGAAAACTCTGCAAAGAAGCTATGGACTAAGCTTGGTGAGATGTATCAAGTGAAATCTTTATTAAATCAAATTTTCTTAAGAAAGAAATTGTATTCCTTAAAGATGGAAGAGGGTGGACGAATTGCAGACCACCTAGAAGCATTCAATATGATTGTGGCTCAATTAGTATCCGTCGGTGTTAAGATGGACGAGGAGGAAAAATGTCAGATCTTGCTTTGTTCTTTGCCTGATTCGTGGGATTCTCTTGTTATGGCTATCGGTAGTACTTCTGTTGTTTTGAAATCTGAAGATGTGGTGGGTGCCCTACTCGGTGAAGAGATGCGAAGGAAGGTATCCATCAGTTCAAAGGAAGCCCTAACTATTCGTGGAAGACCTAAGGAGAAAGGCAAGAAGAATGAGAAGCGTGGCAAGTCCAAATCCAAAGGGAGATCGAAATCTCTTGGAAAGTCCAAAGTCATTTGCTGGAATTGCGGTAAACCGGGTCACATCCGTAAGGACTGCAAAGAAGAAAAGAAGAAGAAAAAGAAAAAGTTCGATTCTGATTCTGAGTCCGACAAGGAAGATGGTGATGCCTTTATTGCGGCTTTGGTGACTCATGCAGGTAATGATGCCTGGCTAATTGACTCAGGTGCATCTTTTCATATGACTTCCAATAGAGATTGGTTTTCTGAATATGAAGGATTTAATGGAGGTAAGGTGTACTTGGGTGATGACTCACATCTAGACATTGTTGGTCGAGGTAAAGTTAGAATCAGGTTTTCTGATGGTAGAATAAAAAGGATTAATGGTGTGCTGCATATCCCTGGATTAAAATGAAACTTGTTATCTGTGAGCAAACTGATAGATGCAGGTGTGCAGGTAGTCTTTTCTGAAGCAGGATGTAAGATGATTAAGGGTGCTATGGTAGTTGCTAGAGGTGTCAGGTTTGGCACTTTGTATAAGCTTGAAGCATACACTGTTGAGTGTAATAGCACTTCTGTAAAAAGTAAATCTGCGGATACTTCACTGGAAGATTTGAAGGTTTCACCTTCAGCAGATGGAAATGGTTTTTGGGTACCTAAGGGTGCTCTTTCGTCTGAAGCAAAGTTACCTGCAGAGAAGACTATGTTATGGCACCAGAGACTTGGCCACATTGGAGAAAAGGGTCTAAGGACCTTGAAAAATAAAAACCTTGTTGAAGGTTTGAATGACTGTAACCTTGACTTTGATTTCTGTGAGCATTGCATTTATGGAAAACAAAACCGCGTTCAGTTTTACTCGAGTTCTCATAAAACTTGTGGTGTTTTGGATCTTATCCATTCTGATGTGTTTGGTCCAGTAGATGTCTCTTCGATTGGAAAATCCACATATTATGTTTCATTTATTGATGATTTTAGTAGAAGGACATGGGTTTATTTTCTAAAGAGTAAATCTGAAGTTTTTAGTCATTTTAAAGAATTTAAAGCAATGGTTGAGTTGCAGACTGGAAAGAAAATAAAATGTTTGAGAACTGATAATGGCGGTGAGTTTTGCTCTAATGATTTTGATAGATTCTGTAAAGACTGTGGAATTAACAGGCAGAAGACAACTCCGTATTCTCCACAGCAGAATGGAGTTGCAGAAAGAATGAACAGGACACTGATGGAGAAGGCTAGGAGTATGTTGAGTGGTGCTGGTCTCGAACAAAAGTTTTGGGCTGAAGCTGTTGCCACTGCTTGCTACCTGATTAACAGGTCTCCTACATCAGCTCTTGTTGATAAAACGCCTATGGAAGCATGGTCAGGTCACAAGCCTTCATTGAGACATCTTAGAGTTTTTGGTTGTGAGGCATATGCACATGTGCCAAAGGAGAAGCGAACAAAGTTAGAGAACAAGGCTGTGAAATGTATCTTCATCGGGTATAGTTATGGTGTGAAAGGATACAAGCTTTGGGACCCTGTTGCACAAAAGGTAATTCACAGTAGAAGTGTTATTTTTAGAGAAATTAAGTCTCCTTCTGTTACATTGCAGCCAGAACAGACTAAAAAAGAAGATGTGATTCAACTTCCTTCTACACCTGAAAGAATTGAATCGAGACCCCTAGATAGGCAAGAATTTGAGGAGAGCTCGTCTAGCTCTGAATCTTCAGAAGAGGAGGAAGAACCTCCAACTCAGCTTGTTCGAAGGTCTACAAGACATAGACAACCACCTGAAAGGTATTCACCTGATGATTGGAGATGTATTTTTGCTCTGAATACTAGTGTGGATGAACCAAAATCTGTAGAAGAGGCATTAGGTATGAATGATGCAGAATCCTGGAAGATTGCTATGGAGGAAGAAATGGCAGCTTTGAAAAAGAATGATACATGGGATCTTGTACCATTGCCCGAAGGACGAAAACCTGTTGGTTGTAAATGGGTGTTCAAGAAAAAGATTGGTTCAGATGGAAGCATTGAGAAGTATAAAGCAAGGTTGGTTGTAAAAGGCTACTCTCAGGTTGAGGGTGTTGATTACGGTGAGATATTTTCTCCTGTTGCAAAAATGACGTCCATTAGATTTTTGCTTTCTATTGCTACTGCTTATGATTTAGAGGTTGAGCAAATGGATGTGAAAACTGCTTTCCTTCATGGTGATTTGGAGGAAGATATTTATATGACACAGCCGGAGCACTATGTGGTGAAAGGCAAAAGTAATTTGGTCTGTAAATTGAAGAAATCTTTGTATGGCCTCAAACAAAGTCCTAGGATGTGGTACCAGAAATTTGATACATATGTGTTGAGTTTGGGATTTGAACGTTCTAAATCAGATCACTGTGTTTATTATAAATCTTATGGTGATCATTTCTTATTCATTGCATTGTATGTTGATGATATGTTATTCATTGGTAAAGGGAAAGGTATGATTTCGGAACTGAAGTCTCAGCTCGCTGCTAAATTTGAAATGAAAGATCTTGGTGCAGCAAAGCACATTCTTGGGATGGAAATTAGAAGAGATAGGGTGAACAGAAAGCTATGGCTAGGCCAGAGTAAGTATGTGAATTCAGTGTTACAGAGGTTCAACATGTAGAATTGTAGACCATTGAGTGTTCCTTTTACAGTTGGAATGAAACTATCTATTTCAGATTGTCCTACATCCCCATTGGAGATGGAAGACATGAGCAGAGTGCCTTACCAGAGTGCGGTTGGAAGCTTGATGTATGCTATGGTCTGTACTAGACCAGATATTGCCCAAGCAGTGGGAGTACTTTCTAGATATATGTCTAATCCTAGTAGAGTTCATTGGGATGCAGTCAAAAGAGTCTTCAGATATTTGAAGGGTACTTTAGAGTATTCTTTGTGTTATCATGGTAATTCAGTTGGAGACATGACTTCCCTTGATATCCATGGTTATGTGGATTCAGATTGGGCAGGTGATATTGATAGCAGAAGATCCACCAGTGCTTATGTGTTTACTTTGTTTGGTGGTGCAATTAGTTGGATGAGTAAGCGACAGGCTGTGGTTGCTTTATCCACTACTGAAGCAGAGTATATGGCAGCTACTCATGCTTGTAAAGAGGCCATTTGGCTTAAGAGACTGTGTTCAGATATTGGAATAAAACAAGGTACAGTGACAGTTTATTGTGACAGTCAGAGTGCAATTAGCCTAGCTAAGAACCCGACATTTCATGCCCGGACCAAACATATTGATGTTCAGTATCATTTTGTTAGAGATATGGTCGAAGATGGTAGGGTGAAGCTGGTTAAGGTGGAAACTTTGATGAATGTTGCAGATGCTTTAACTAAGGCTGTGAGCACAGAGAAGTTCAGATGGTGTTCAGATTCTATGGGCCTTATGGCCCCTAGCAATTGATTCATTGTGTTTACATTCCCTTCCGCTCATGCAAGGTGTTCGACAAGTGGGAGATTTGTTGGGAAAAATGGTGTCTCAACCTTGCATTTATGTGAGGTTACTATTTATAGTAAGTTTTCATTTGAGCACGAAATGGTGCGAAACTCTCCCTGAAGCTTCTGGTTGGTTAGATAAGCATTCCGGTAAAGTTGCGTCGCAAGGTCACAGCTAGTTTTGAAGATATTAATGTTTTCGTCTTGGAGGGGTGCAATAAAATGTTTAAACTTAAATTTGGGGACTTTAGAGGCTCCGAAATGCCCTAAAAAGTGGCCGTAACCGGCGAAGTGGGTTACGAGGTGATAGATCACTTCGCGAGCTTTCCGGCACTTCAAACGGTTCGTCAATCGGACACCCGGTTCTCAAGTTATGGCCTCCGGAAGTTTGTACTCCTGAAATAGGAAAAATAATTTGTATCGGATACATAAATGAGCTGTAAAAGGGAGCGACACGTGTTGATGTGTGCTTTAACATGTCATAGAAGGGAGATAAGGTCGGCTACACCTTATTGGGTGGTTTTAGCCCATGGTTTTGTAATACCATTTGATGGTTTCTTGTATTGTATCTCCTATTTATGAGGTGTGTGAGATAGAGGTTGCGTGTAAGAGTCTCATGGCTATTGAGTTGCCTCTGAATCTCTGATTAGTGGTACTCCTGTGAAGAGCTTGCTCTGCAAGTATGTTGTAATCTGTTTTTGATTGCTGAATAAAATATTGAGCTGGTTTTGGAGGGTGGGGTTTTTCTCCCGAAAGGGTTTTCCCCACGTAAATCACTGTGTTGTGGTATGAATGCTATTATATCTATTTCTGTTTTCTATAACTATTGTAACGATCTAAAAAAGTTTTGCATTACCCTCCTCTCAAGGTTAGCGTAGGAAGTTGTTTCCGCTACTTAACTTCCTTACAACATCAAGGTAGAACTTGTGATGATTTGGACACGGGACATTGCATCTTGAATCTTCACCTATTTCTTTTTAACATCCTTCAGCATGGATGTGAGGACTTCAAAGTTGACCTGAATTTCTAACAGTTTATCAAATGTATCAAGAGAGAAATCTTGTCATGTGCATTGATCCATCAAAGAAAGGAATTCTTGCATGACAACTTCAGCAATGATGAGATTTTGATCGCCATCATATAAATAGCAAGGGAGATCAATAACTTTAGCAAAAATAAGGTCAACCTCATTGTCACCTTCTTTCTTCTCCTGGTCCAACTCTACAATCATTAACTTCATTGTCTCTTGCTTATGAGACAATAAAGACAAGATCTGAATGTACTTCTCCATTGTGGGAATTACCTTATTCTCAACCAGGACATCTATCCTGAAGTCCTCCATTTTGCTCCACAAGGTAGTCCTTTTCACAACCTCCTCAATCTCTTGCAATAAAGAGGTTTTGAGTCCTTGCATCTGACTCTGGATTACTTCATAATCAGACAATAGTTCCACTGTTGAGCTTAGAAGATGAGAGCCTTCTGACCATAGCCTTGAAATTCACTCATCCATCACTCGGCCTTTAGCTCCCACCTATTCAATATTCTTGAGAGCTTTGATATCTATTGAAGATCGTATAGGCTCTATCCCTTGAGAGGATTGTGTGACCTTTAGAAGAACGTTGGTCAGCTATTCACACTTTTGCTTCAAGATATTTTTCTCATCCCTCTCTTGATCCAATCTTCTCAATAAAGAATTAAGGGCTATTTGAGAATCCAATTTCACACTCTCATGTGTTTCCACCTCGAGCTCTACAACCTACATGGTATAATCTTCAGATTGTATGTTGCCTTTGTCCTTGTCCGATGATGGCACCATAACTTCGGCATATTTTCTCTTGGAAGATGGGTCTACTAGCACCCAAGATACTATCTTTGGAATTTTTTGTTCCCTTAGGCTTTGGAGGAACTAAAAGTTCAAAGTCAAACTCATCTGGGGATATCACCTATTTTTTCCTCTTAGGGGCAACTACTTCCATCCAAGGGGATAGTTCTGGATTGGTTGATGGAGTAGTAGCTCCTTGCTAACTTGGAGTTGAAACTTGAGAAGCAAGTTGACTGGAACTTGGAGCAGTTGTGAGTGTTACTGATGGTGCTGATATTGAGGCATCTAGTGGAACATTTGTTGCTTTTACCTCTTTAGTTACAGATGGGAGAGTGGAGGGTGCTGTGAATGTAACTTTAGCACTTACCAATGGAGGAATTATTGTGGTGGTGGTAGTAGTGATGGACAAATCTATTGAAACCTGTTCTATAAGTGCATCTTGCAAGGTCTCATTAAAATCCATCATGGTGGATTCAAAAGTAGATGAAGGGATATCATCTAAATTAGAGAAGTTGGTTATTGTAAAAAACTTACCAACGGTCTCTGATTGTGTCATACCCATACTTAGATCTCCATCTTCTTGAAAATCTTCATCTTCTTGGTCAGAGTCAGAGTCAGAGTCAATAGAATGGACGATTACCTGTGAGGTAATCGGGGCATCAACTTCAATTGGATGTGATACTTCTTCTGCCTGTACTTCCTCTTGTTGAGGAATTTCACCTTCTTCAACCTCCTTTCCTTTTCCAACTTCACTGGCAGGCAGTTGTTCTGGCTCCTTCACCACTACTTCTTGTGATGCGGATGATGATTCACCCTTCTTCAACCCTTTAACTGTAAATTTGATTTTGGGTTCTTTACCTTTCGATTGTACCACATGAGCTGAGGATAGTGCTTGTGAGTCTGCCTTGCTCTTTGTTCTTGTTTCAGCTGTAGCTATCTTGCCCAATGAGCCATCACTATTATCGTCATCTCCTGAAATAGCGGGAAGCTGTTTCATCCTAAGATTCTTTTTTAGCAACCAAGCATTGTTGTTTGCTAAGATAGGAGAGATCCTCTATGTAATAGATTTGCTTACTTTCTTCGACCATTACACAAGTGGAAGTGGGGAGTCAACAATCTTCTTCTCATAATAAATAGGGTCCACTATGTCATTTGTGTCTTCCATGGTCATTGGGATCTTAGCTAGATCCAAATTTTCAATTTGTTCCAAAGTAAGGCAGCTGAAATCCATCCATCTTATATCCTCTTCATTCTGACAATCTGCCCAAACATCCTCAAACCTATAAACATGAGTATAAGTCCTTTTGATTTTGTTCTTTATACCCCGAAAATCAAAATTGGTTTGGGCCTTGAATCTTCTCATGGTATTCCACTACATTTCTTCTTCCATATTTTTGGCCTTAGGATTGGTCAGCACTGAGTATCTGCTAATTGATTCTGGGAATTTCAGCCCAGTCTTATGTGCTTGTGATTGTTTTTCATGCACACTAATCAGTTGTCTGCACAACTCCATAAGGACTATTTTATCTAAAGGGAACCTTGGAAGAATGAAGGGCTCACCTGAGAAACATCCAATCCGAATATAGGTGAATGTGGGAAACTATAGAAATACACACCCAAAATGAGACACCCTGCTATAAGGGGCCTTTGATATTCTTCTCTTCTACAGGCCTTTATAAAAAATGCACTTCCATATAGAAAAGAAGGTGTCATTAACCCTCCTATAATGATTACCTTGATTCTTGATTGTCAGCTGATCATAGTACTCCCAAACAGGCACCAATCTTCTGTCACCCTTGGTAGACAAGCCTAGATATTGCCTCATCGAAGGAACTGCGTAGACCAGGTATGAGGTCATGTAAAACTTTAGTATCACCTTGACCTCCTTCAATTAAGCACAAAGCACATCATTGATCTGCTCTCCCCAATCGATTCTTGTGGCTCCCTTTCTAATTATATTTATATAATAAGACATCTAGTTTTGAAAATAATGAGTCTTTTAATCCTCTTACTTTGGATAACATGGTGACCATATCATTATATTCCTCATTAAAATCACTCCTATGGAAGGACTTAGGCCATCATGAGGTGAGGGAACTTCTTGTAGCAGAGAGATAAACAATTTTGATCACCTTTTTACATTTATCTTCATGTTTCTCATAGTACTCTTGGGCACTCTCTTGAGAAATATCAGCTACTTCTTCAATTGATGAACCTTTAAAGATACTATTGAAGAATACATTGTCTAGGGTCATGATGACATTCTGATCTTCATCTTTTACTTGTCTTGTGTTTGGATCAAAGTGATTAGCTACTGCCAGTACAAATTCAAGATCATGAGCCGCAATTGGGAAAGATGCATACTTATGTAGCTTAGATTTGATTAAACTGGTTAGATGTGTAGGAGCCTTTTGAACCCGGTCAACAAATTCTTGCATATCAACATGCCCAATTTTGGTGTCTCTGATCTCCTTAATATTTGAGTCTACTGAACTCTCTGGGTACAAATTCAAGTACCTATCATACTTGTATTTCATCTTTCTTGATGATGCTTTACTTGGAGAAGGTTCCAACTGACTTGAGGAAGACTCAGACTTGTTGTGAGGGAGATTTGACATTCATGATGACTGCATTCAAAACTGATGATTAGCTATTCATCATTATTAGAATCAATTTTTCTCATGTGGATTGAAAAACGGGACTCAAAATAGGCTTAGGAGTAAAACTGCCAAAAGCAGCAAGTCGGGGAAAAAAGTATGACCTGCTCTCTTGAAAACAAAAATCGTGCATTGGACTTTAAAGTTTGATGTGTAGACTTGGGGCATGTTATCAGTGCATCAGACTTTAAAGTTCGATGTGCAATATGGAAAAATTAACCTATACATCGGACTTTAAAGTTCGATGTGCAATCTGGGGAAAAACATTAACACATCGGACTTTAAAGTCCGATGTGCAGGGGAAAACTTAAAACAAGCACATCAGACTTTAAAGTCCGATGTGCTACCTAGAAAGGATTTAAAGGCACATTGGACTTTAAAGTTTGATGTGCTTGCAAAGGGGAAAGGAAACTAGTTGACATGTCAGGCTTTAAAACCCGACATGTCAACCTACTCCCCTCCGCATATCGGATTTTAAAGTCCGATATGCAAAGGTCAAGATCCTGCATATCAGACTTTAAAATCTGATATGTGGAGAGAGTTTTCTTCAGCTACACACTAGACTTTAAAGTCCGATATGCAGCTTCAGAAAGGGAAGTTTCGGAGGGCAATCAGGTTTCGAAGTTTGATTGTCCTCTGAAGCAAGGGAGACAATTGGACTTCAAAATCTGATTGCCTTTCATAGGAGAAACCTGAGAAGAAAAGCAAAAAACAAAAAGGAAGACAAATAAAATGAAAACCTGGAAAAGAAACTCGAAAAGACAACAAAAACCTACCTCTTCTGCTATGTTGATCAAAAAATCTGACAGCGAGCAAAATCCAAGGAGGGCACGCAGAGAAAACAAAGGAGTGTGCATGCAAGACAAACAAAATGAAAACTAAAATGTGGAAATTAACTTTAAAGAGCAAAAAAAGTGTTTAAATACAAAAACCCTAATTAGCAATCAATGTAGCAATAAAGCCAACTCGCAGTGCATGTCAGACTTTAAAGTCTGACATGCAGGCTAGGACAACTTGCATGTCAAACTTTAAAGTCTAACATGCAAGCGATGGACAAACCACATGTAGTCTGGACTTTAAAGTCCAAATTGTAGGCAAAGACCACCTGCTGTTTGGACTTTAAAGTCCAAACTGCAGGCAAGAAAGTCTGCAAATACACACCGGACTTTAAAGTCGGAAGTGTATTTGGCCAAAAGAACCCTGCAGTTTGGACTTTAAAGTCCGAACTACAGGTAAAACTACAAACTTAGAGGAACTAGGAAAACAATAAAAATAGAAAACAAGGAACAAAATGAACTAACCGACGAAGTTGATTAAGCTCTCCCAGAGACCATAAGGTATGAAATGGACCAGTTTCATAGGGTTGCCTCACGATTTTGGCCATCCTTAAATCAAGGACAATAGTTGGCTGTGACTAGGGAACAAGCTACACTACTTGAAGCTTGTAGAATCCATAACTCCAAGTGCTTGTATCCATTGGGCTATAAAGTCAGGTGAAGAAAAGATTGAAAAGAAAAGACTATACATATTTTACATGAAAGTACAACTTCTTTTACATTTCTCTCTATAGAGTAAAGAGCTTCAAATGTTCTCCACTATGAGGTAGAGAGAATAGAGTACCATTTGCATATGCAAGTAAGTAGCTATGCTCGCCACATACTTCATGAATAGTGAAGGGACCTCTCCATAAGGAATCAAACTTTCCATGTAAACCCTTTGGTTCCCTCCTCTTGTACCATAACAAGACTTGATCACCAACTAAGAAGCCATGGGAAGCTGTTTTCTTGTCAAATAGTGCCTTCACTTGGCTTTGGTGTGCAACAATCCTATCTACCACTTCAGCCCTTGTTTCTTCCAGCTGAGGAAGAAACATAATCCGCTTATCTAGTGAATCTTG
Organism: Cryptomeria japonica; assembly: GCF_030272615.1. NCBI lineage: Eukaryota > Viridiplantae > Streptophyta > Pinopsida > Cupressales > Cupressaceae > Cryptomeria > Cryptomeria japonica. The sequence goes on along the minus strand of NC_081414.1, from coordinate 357,441,707 downwards.
ATATGTTTCATCTTCAATGGCCTTAGCAAGCTTTAGTGTTGGTAGTTCCACAGTGATCGGAATCTCGACTTTCATCCCATACAAAAGTTGAAAAGGTGACATACCAATTTCTCTTTTTGGAGTTATAGGATCTGCCCATAACGCATCATAAAGAGCTTTATGCCAAGTCCGTTATTTCTCATCAACAAGTTTCCTCATAATAGTAACCAGATTCTTTTTGCTTGACTTAGCCTGACCATTTCCTTGCGGATAATAGTCAGATGAGTGTGAAAGAGTGATACCATGATCAAAACAAAACTCAATTATCTCATAAGATGAAAAACATGAAGCATTATCAGCTACAATCTTATGAGGAACACCAAACCTTGAGATGATGTTCTCCTTTAGAAATTAACAAACTACCGTTGAGGTAGATTGCTTAGTTGGAATTTCCTCCACCCACTTGGTGAAGTAATCCGCTGCTGTGAGGATATATATGTGACCTGCACTTGATGTTGGATTGATAGGTCCAATGAAGTCCAACCCCCACTATTGGAAAGGCTCTTCAATTATTACTGGCTTTAGTGGGAGTGCGGCTAATTTAGGCTTGCCAACAAATTGCTGACATTGCTCACACTTACGAACCCAATTGCATGTATCTTTAAACAATGTGGGCTAGTAATACCTAGCATGCAAGATCTTGTGTGTAGTAACAGGGGCAGAAAAATGTCCTCCACAAGCAAGATCATGAAAAGCTTGAAGTAATCTAACTTGTTGTTGTTTGTCCATGCAGCACAGGAAATCACCGTCCAGACCCTTCTTGTACAAACCATTGTCCCATAGGACAAAATTCACTGCTTTAAGCTTTTAAGGTTTGCTTTTCTTTCCTTGATAGGTGTGCAGAACAATCCCAATATGTTAAGAGATATGCTAGGTCGGAATACCACTCATCAGTAGTGCTAACAAATAGAACATAAGGAAGATCTTGATTAATACCTTCATTTTCAAGCACCACTTCATCTATTGATTTGTTGTCAGCTATCAACTGACATAGACCTTTTCCACGAACCAACTTAGTGGGCTTGATTTCCATATCATATTCTTGAATCTTGGCAACCTAGTTGCCCCTTTTAGTTCCAAACTCTTGTTGTGTCAGAATTGACTTGACAACAACATCAGGAACAAGAGCAATGACATACGAATTCAGAATATAAAACCTGAAATGTTTAACTGCTTTCACCATAACAAAAGCATGCTTCTCCATTTCTGAGTATTTCAACTCATTATCCTTCAACTGAAAACTCATGAATGCAACAGGTGATTCCACACCTTCATAATTTCTCTGCATTAGTATAGCCGAACAAGTATGATCTGACGCATAGCTATACATAATGAACTCTTTGGTATAATCTGGGCATACTAAGACTTGAGCATTTTCCACGGCTTCCTTGATATGATGGAAAGCTTTCTTTCCTTTGGGAGTCCATTTGAAGAGAGAATTACCTTTCATCATATTAACTATATGATGAGTCTATTCAGCAAAGTCTGGAATGAATCTTCGTAGGAAATTAACTTTATCAAAGAAAGAATGAACAACAGTCTTACTTGTTGGAAAGGAAAGGTCACAAATAGATTTTACCCTTCCTGCATCAATTTTTATACCTTCCTTCGAAACAATATGCCCAAGCAATTTACCTTCAGTGACCCCAAAAATAGATTTCTTAGTATTGAGGGAAATTCCATGCTGACGACATTTTTCTAAGACTCATTGCAGGTGGGAAAAATGATCTTGACGTTCCTTAGAATAAACTGTCAAATCATCCAAATAGACCATAATGAACTTACCAAGAAAACTTTGGAAGGCCAAGTCCATTGCACGTTGGAAAGTTGCTCCTGCATTTATTAATCCAAAAGGCATCCTATGATATGCAAAGGTACCCCAAGGTGTAGTAAATGCGGTCTTTTGCTGATCTTGCTCCAAAACTTCTACCTGGTTATAACCCGAAAATCCATCCAACATGGACATCATTTCTGCTCCAGTAATAGCTTGTGGGACATGATCCATGACAAGTAAAGGATAATTATCCTTCAAGGATGCCTGATTCAAGTTTCAAAAATCTACACACATCCGAATTTCCCCATTCTTCTTACGTACAAGTACATTATTGGCTATCCAAGATGAATGGTGGATGGGGAAGATTATCCTTGCTTTCAACATCTTTTATACTTCAGCAAAGATAGTATTGGAGATTTTTGGGTTCTATTGCCTTTGCTTTTGACGGAAAGGCGTAATACCTAGTTTCAATGAAATGTCATGGTGGACCTCTTCAAGACAAAAAGACTTTAGATCTTCATAGGAGTATGCTAAGACATCAACATACTGCTGCAATAATGCAACAAATTTTTGCCTTTCTCCTTATGAACAACACTTTCCAATGTTGATCATTTTTGGATTGTCTTCAGTCCCAATGTTTATTTGTTCATATTCCATTGACCCTGTAGTTGATCTTTTTTGCTTTTTAACATAGCGATCATGCTTGTGAAAAAGATTTTCTAGCGAAACTAGACCCTTGGGGATCTTGTTTCCTTTTAATTGCAGAAATTTCTCTCCTGTTTCTGCACCAATACTTTCAATTGCATCTTTTGAAGGGCAATGACTACCTTCAAAGTATAGATCATCAAAATTGTTAGAGGTCTACAAAAAATTTATTTCATGGTGATCATCATTAAACACCTGCCAATGATCAGAGTTGTCAGGTACGCTTGGCCGGAAAACTAACTCAATAACATAAGTTGATCCTAAAAAATCTTTGTGAGGAACCAAAGAAGTTGCTGATATTGCTAATGAGTCAGCCCTATTGTTGAATTCATGGGAAACCACATACATATCAAAAGCATCAAATACTTCTATTATATCCCAGACAAGGTTGCGATAGTGCCGTAGCCTTTCGCTCCTTGTTTGATATATGTTCCTGACCTGACAGACTATTAACTTGGCATCTCCTTGAGAATGCAAGTTCTTAATTCCCTTCTTCTGAGCAACATTCATTCCCAGAAGGAGTGATTCATACTCAGTAGTGTTATTTGTGTTATCGAACTGCAATTTGAAGGAGAAAGGGAAAATATTACCCTCAAGAGAAACCAAAACAACACCGGCTCCTTATCTGGTAGAAGAACAGCTGCCATCAAACTCCAGTGTCCAAACATCATCTAGACTACCAATGCTGATGGTATCAAAATTGAGAATTTCTTGTTGTGAAGTTGAAGATCCTTCTGATTCCATAACACTACTTTCACAACTACTTTCACAACTACTTTCATAATTAACTGGGAAATTATTGAGTGGAATGGCACCCTCACTCTCAGGAGTCACCTTTAAACCATCATCGACATGCATGAAATAATTACCCATGCCTGATGATTCGGTAAGAATCTAGGCCCGCTGATCATCAAACTTGACAATGGTATATTTTGATTCTTTTTCTGGAAGTAACCTTTGGACAACTCCTTTAACAGGGATACGAGCCTCAGTCATATCCATGTTTAACTTACCCCCAACATCTCTACATAAATTTCTTCCCAACAATAGCCCATAGGAGGCCGATACATCGGCTACCAGTACTGTCATCTTGATTTTCTTTTCTGGGAATGAAGCAAAGGCAAACTGTGCATCCTTGATTTGACCAATCAAAGGAACTTGTTTGTTATCCATAGAGAAACACCTTCCAAATTTTTTGGTCAAAGTTAAAACAAGGGCATTAGCAGCTTTTGATGGCATAACGTTATCAGATGCCCGATAATCAATTACACAGTTACTAAGTTTATAACCATTTATTAACAAAGAGATGTAAAATGGTTCTATCTTCTCGATAGGAGAAGGGGAAGTTACTAGGTTGTTTTGAAGGGAGTTTTATTTTGAAAGATTACTAGGGGTAGTATCTTTTTCTTTAACAAATTTGACCAAACGGTCAAATTGATCTGGGTTAGATCTCAAAAATTCAACTTCAGACATTTGTATTTTGGTTTTCTTTGCATGATCTAAAATATCAAATGACTGAAAGGAATTCATCACCAAAGATGGATTTGGATTCTCATTTTGAGAATTCAAAATATTTGGTACACTAGTCTTCGATGCATGTGTAGAAGAATTGACAGGTGCAAAAAAATTGACAGTAGTTGAAAAATCACTTACATTTTTATCCTTCGCAGCATCCATTGAGATAGTGTTGTCCTTTGTAGGATTTGGTATAGGAGTCCCACGCTTCGCAATAGAAATTGGCAAACATTGAGAGTCCTTAATTTGAGTAGAATCATCACTCTTTGAAATGATAGGTGGTTGAGTTGCCTGTACTTGTGAACGGATGAATACTGCAAAGATGTCTCCATCATGTGTATTTGGCATGTCATCTTCTTGATATTGCATAAACCTGATATTAGAGTCGCCAGCCAACTTTGCATCACCTTCTTGATGCGAATTGGTATCTTCTTCACCAAAAGGAGGAAGATCATTCTGTTCAGCTTCATAATATCCTGTAGCTGAACTTTGGGGTGGTGCTTCCAATGCAAGCCTTTCTGGAGCAGGAGGTAATTTATTTTGATTACACATGGCGTAATTGGAAGCATTGTTTGGATAAGTCCTTCTTGGAACATCTCGATAAGAAGTATTTCCTTGTGAGGAAATTTGCTTCTCAAGTGCCAACAACTCATTTGCTAGCTTCTATATCATGGGATTAGTAGAACTAGTCAAAGAGAAAGATGCATCTACAACTTGATTGCTCCTAACCTTGTTAGGATCTCTCCTTATCTTACCCGCAAGGATAAGATCATCTTCAACCGATTTAGCCATTTGTTGAGCAGTGGCCAAATCTGTAGGATTGTTCCTTCACAAAAGAAAACTCACCTCTGGCAATTGAGCGTTGATGAAATCAAGGACAACAAGGAACAAAACAAACTAACCGACGAAGTCGATTAAGCTCTCCCGGAGACCATAAGGTACAAAACAGACCAGTTTCATAGGTTTGCCTCATGATTTTGGCCATGCTAAAATTGAGGACAACAAAGGGATGGCTAAATACTCGGTTAGAGGTTAAAACCTTGTTAAAGGTTACCTTGTTAGAGGATTTGAAGAACTCAATGATTTTGAGTCACCTTGTTAAAGGATTTACAAAAAGCCTGTTAAAGCTACTCGGTAAAGGGATTTTCCAACTGCTGAAATGGTTAGATGTCAACAGGTAATACACTGATCTGATAACAACACTTAATGCCAAGGCAAATCCACTTTAGTTCCTTTACATCTGCAATTACACTTTGTAGGTATCTACTCACTTCTTTGGTCTGGCAAGATTCACCTCACATATAATCATTTGCCAACAACTTCAAATAAAAATCATCATCAACCTTATAGACAACAATTAGGTCGATAGCCAAAACCTAAAACCCTAAGCATATAGGTTAACAATACAGGCGGTCCAATCCTAGTTGTTTAAACACATTACATAGGGTAGAACAATCTTGAACAAATCTCAAGACGTTCTCCATCGTCTGTTCTTCACTACTTCTGGAAGCTGATAACCCATCACGCGCTCTCCACCATTTACTAATATTTTGCACATTCTCGAGGTAGATAGAATCAATCTTCTTCATGCAAGATCCTCAAGGAGATTCTTCATGCACACAAGGATGACATGGCAATGTGATCTAATCTTCATTTCAATGCTAACTCATCATAGGATGTCATCGGTCAAATCACATAGACTTGGAATGCATTAACCAGAAACCCTAAAGCTAAGACTACCAATCGATAGTCATATCAAATGAAACCCTGATACAAACTTTCCATATACCAGTTCACACTCAACATACTGGTTCACTTTTTGCATATACCGGTACATACCATGATATCGGTTCACTTGCCAGTTTGCTTACTTCAATATATCGGTTCATACTTCAGCATATTGACATCAATGACAACATACACCATCATGTCATCAAACTCTGCACATATGCCAACACACTCACTATTGTTATCAAAATGAAAGGCAACATTGACAATATTAACTTCTGCAAATTACTTCACTTTTGATGGCATTCACCCTCTTCTTATTCTTGTTAAACTACTCAGGTATCATAATCAATTTCTACAATAGTTTAAAAAATAAAGTTTCGTTTCATTAAAAATAGTCAGTCATCATTTTTTTTCTCAAATCATATATATTTCTTCATGTATTGCTCACTTATTTTTTAAAACATTCTCTTCACTTCTTGTTCAACATTCTTACACACCAATTTGAACACCACATCAATTTTTTTGTCGAGTTGAGAAGGGAACAATTATAGAACTATCAAAAAGAAAAATAGTCATTAAATGTTTAAACTGTCACTCCAAAACCCGTGCATAATATGATCTAAGCACTTGATTATAACAATCAAGATAAAATTCTAACTATTGATAACCTCAGAAAAAGAGGTATGTGCATGCCTAGTGTTTGTTTTCTTTATATGCAGAACGAGGAGACCATCAACCATTTGCTCTTTCATCGTTCCTTCTCTAATGCTGTCTGGGGAAGATGTCTGGATCACTTCAATATCAGTTGGAGATTCCCAGAGTTAGTTCAAGAGGTTTTTAATTCTTGGCAGCACCCATCAAGGAATAAATCCATTATTTTGTTGTGGAAATTGGCTTTACCCCATATGTGTTGGGGTATATGGAAAGAGAGAAATGAAAGAGTATTCAGAGAGAAGGTGTCTAAGGATCAAATTGTGTTTGAGAAAATAAAAAGACGTATATTGGAGAATATGAATATCATATGTGGTATCGATAAGCCTCAAGACAAGAATGATCAAATAATCTTCAAGAAGTGGAGATTAAAAGGTAGTGATCATGTTCAGACCAATCCTAGAGAGGGTGTGATATGGGAATGTCCTCCCAATGGTTGGATGAAAATCAACTTTGATGGAGCCTCAAAGGTATTGCCGGATGTGGTGTGGTCCTAAGGGATGAATGGGGAATATTAAATGCATACCTATAGGAAATCAAACAAATCATGTTGCTGAGGCTATGGCATCTTATCATGGGATGGTCCTAGCAAAGGAAGCTAACTGCATCAGAGTCTGGTGTGAAGGAGACTCATTGAGTATAATCAACTATTTGAACAAGAAGTTCCCGCCATCATGGACAATAAATAATGCTATTGAAGCAACTAAGAAAATAAGTGAGACATTTGAAATGTGTGTTTTAACACACATGTATAGGGAAGCAAACTCATGTGCTGACTGGGCCGCCAACCTGGCCTGTGAAACAGAGGAAATCACAATTATTAATGGTGAGAGTGAACTCGCATGTGAAGCAGAATCCTTGCTCGATCTGGACTGTATCCAGATGAGGCAACGTGGCACTATCAACCATAATTTCTAAATGCCTCTTCCACTCATTATGAAGCAAGTTTACAATGGCGGTGATGTGTATTTAGTTATGTGTCTTTTCATAAATGGTTGGCATAGATTCAAGGATATTTTTCAGGGCAACTATAGAAACTAGAGAAGAAGACTCAAAGCTGAGAGAAGGAAATTCATGGATTGCGAAGGTAAAATGGGAGGGAATAAAAAAAGGTTTGAACCTACCTCTTGCCTAGAATGGAGGAAGAATAGGGAAGTTTGGGAAATTCTTTAGGAGGAGGGTCTGAGTGTGTTTATGGAGAGACTTAGTGGGAAAGATCCTATGATCACTAAACACTTTATCTAGAATTGGAAGAATGGCAAAATTTTGGTGGGGACCTAGATGATGACTGTGGATGAGGAGATTATTGTTGAAGCCACAGGGATGATGATAGAGGGTATGAAATTTTATAGAGATCGTAGCATATTTGATAAGGCAATGGACAAATTTCCTGTCACGAAAGGTGAGAAGAAGAAAATGGTGAAGGTCGACAACTCCTATCACTCCCCAAAACGTATATGCAGGCCATAGAGGTTCATTTTATTTGTTACAATTACCTATATAACTTTGGATGGAAGGTTCATGAGAGCTTACGGACACCACTTTGTTTTGCCCAATCATTTTCGCCATGGGGAAGAGGTGATTTTTCCATATTATCTTGCATGTTCCATGGACCATACTATCAAAGAGATACATAAAGATCCCAAGGGCGAACATACTCTTCACCAGGGTCTTATGGCTCTTGTTTATAAAGTGCTGAAAGGTAAATGCATTGAAAATCCTATTAAAGGTAAAAATGCAAAGATGAGGACACGGAGAGTGAGGTTAGTAGTTTTAACTTTGACTCAGAGACTGAAGGTGATTCAGAGGAGCCAAGTAAAAAGGGGAGGAACAAGGCGAAGAGGAAAAGGATTGTGGCGGATTCAGATATTTCAGAGTCTAAGGCTAAGTCCTTCGAAGGTAAATTCATCAAAAATAAGAAAGGGAAAGGCATCGACAAGCAAACCCAGGGGAAGAAGAACATCAGCAAGCGAGGGAACAAAGATATTAATCAAATTTTGATTAATTCTAATGAAGAGGTAGAGGAGAATACAAATGATGATGGGAAGGATAAGGAGGGGGAAGAGATACCAGTTGTGGGCAACAATGAGGATTTGAATACTCAAGGTCTATAGAAAGAGGATCAAGAGGACAAAAGGGGTAAATATAGGGATTGTGTTGGAGAAAATGAGAGTATTAAGGGTTTCTGTGACACCATCAACACAATGGTGAAAGACATTGGTAGCTTGAAGAAAGATATGAATGTTGTTAAAAGAGCAACGATAGGTGACAAACCCTTGACTAAAAATGTTAAAGAGTTGGCGGTAGCAATTAATAATGCTGAAGCCATTGAAAGCATGGTGAGCAAAATTATTGCAACTAAAAATAAGGTTAAGGAGATGGCAGAGAATAAGGAGGTGAAAGGGATGGAAATTGCTATGAACAATCTGGGCAGCAAAATTGACAGGATGGAACTCACTGTAAAGAAGATAGCTGAACAAAGTTTCTAGATTCTCAAAGCCTCGGTGGACAACATGAACATTTTGATTAACAAATTTGACAACATCAAAGAGAAAGAAGGTGACAAGGATCAACTATACAAAAAAGGTCAGGAGAAGAGGACTGTTGGCATATATGCAGAGTTTGACGACATGTTGGGACTGTATGTTGTCATTGATGTCAATATGCTAAAGTATGAACCGGTATATTGAAGTAAGCAAACTGGCAAGTGAACCGGTATGATGGTATGAACTTGTATATGAAAAAAGTGAACCGATATGTTGGAATGTGAACCAGTATATGCAAAGTTTGTATCGGGGTTTCATTTGATATGACTACCGGTTGGTAGTCTCAGCTTCAGGGTTTCCGGTTGATGCATTCCAAGTCTGTGTGATTTGACCGATGACATCCTGTGATGAGTTAGCATTGAAATCAAGATTAGATCATACTACCATGTCAGCCTTGTGTGCATGAAGAATCTCCTTGAGGATGTTGCATGAAGAAGATTGATTCTATCTACCTTGGGAATGTGCAAAATCTTAGTAAACGGTGGAGAGCGCATGATGGGTTATCAGCTTCCAGGAGCGGTAAAGAATGGATGATGGAGAACATCTTGAGATTTGTTCAAGATTGTTTTACCCTATGTAATGTGTTTAAATGGCCAGGATTGGACCAACTGTATTATTAACCTAGATGCTTAGGGTTTTAGGTTTTGGCCATCGACCTAATTGTTGTCTATAAGGTCGATGATGATTTTTATTTGAAGTTCTTGGCATATGAATGTATGTGAGGTGATTCTTGCCAGACCTAAGGAGTAAGCATAGATCTGCAGAGTGTGATTACAGATGTAAAGGAATTGAAGTGGATCTGCCTTTGCACTAAGTGTTGTTATCATGTCAGTGTATTACCTGTTGACTTCTAACCATTTCAGCAGATAGAAAATCCCTTTATCGGGTAGCTTTAACAGGCATTTTGTAAATCCTTTAACAGGGTGACTCAAAATCATTGAGTTCTTCAAATCCTCTTACAAGGTAATCTTTAAGAAGGTTTTAACCTCTAATCAGGTATTTAGCCATCCCTTAACCAGATGATCCCTAGCAAGATCGGTTCCTAGCAGAACCAGTTGTAAAGTTTTTAACTAGACTAGGCTTCTAATAGAGCGAACTTCAGAAGAGTTCAAGAAAAACTTGTGGGTATTCATCCCCACTATGGTTTTCCCAATTGGGTTTCCACGTGAAAAATTAGTGTGTTATGTGTGATGCTTTTTCATGTGATGTTTTAGTATTTTCTATTAAGGGGTAATGCAAGTTGATCCAATGGTCATTGTATTTTTGATGTATTACTTGCTTAAGCATATGGGTGAACTTGAGATGAGATAATAGGTTTTGAGAAGATCTAGATGTTACCGGTTTATGTCTTTTATAGTCATACTGTGTTTTACTAGTAGTGCCTTGACTTAGATTGGTGATATTGTTTACCAATTAGTGCAGTCTTTGCAGTTTAAGTTGTTGAAGAATTTTTTGTCTATACTGATTCACCCCCCCTCTCAGTGTCTGTTGGGTATTTACGGTTCATCATTATTCATCAATTGGTATCAGAGCATCCTCCAATTCCTCTGTGTTATAAGCTTAACCGCTTGAGTAAAAGATCCTATTCTAATGATGAAGAGGGAAGGTCCTAAGTTCAACAGAGTTAACTTTAATATATAGAAGGACAGAATGAAGATCTACATTAAAAGCATGGGTGCTCAACACTGGAATTATGTTGAGAATACTTATGTTGTCCCTACTGGTACTCTCATTGATGATCAAAGAAGAGAAATTCAGGAGAATGGGCAAGTCATGGAATCTCTTATCAGTAGTGTATCTGATATTGAGGTTATGGATGTTCAAGACAAAGACAATCCCAAAGATGTATGGGATACTCTAGAGTCTATCTATGGTGGAGATGAGCATGTGAAGCAAGCTAAGGAAGAGAGCCTTAGGGGAAAATTTGAAGACATGTGGATGGTTGAAGGAGAGACCATTCAATAATATAGGATAAGAATTAAAACTATTGTTGGAGACATCAAGAGTGCAAGAGGTACAATGGATGATTCCACCATTGTTAGCAAAGTTTTGAGAACCTTATTACCGGTCTATGCAATAAGGGTTGCTGCTATTCAGGAGTTGAGATCTTTTGAGAAGACAAAGGTATCCCTTAACTCCATCATTGCTAAGTTGACCGCATATGAGCTAAACAATTATGATGGCAATGTTCAAAAGACTGAATTAGCATTTAGAGAATCTGTTGCACTATCTAGAAAGGGAAAAGAGGTTGGCACCAGGTGTGACCCTAGACAAAGAAGGGATATGGATGATGAGGAGATCTTGATGGAGTTTGAAGCTCTTCTTGCCAAGAGACTTCTGAAGAGAAATGGAAAATATAGAGGTAAGCTCCCTTTGAAATGTTTTTTGTAGGATAGAACACATTGTTGTCAACTGTCCCAACAGTGACAATAAGGACAAATAGGAGAAGTTTAAAAAGTTCAAAGGAGGAAATAGGAGAAACTGTCTTGTTGCAGCTGATGAAGGTGTCACTGATGATGAATCAGAAGATGAAGAGAGCGAAGACATAGTGTTTGTAGCTGTTAAGGAAGATGTGTCAGACAAGAAGGCTCTTGTCTCCCTCTTTGATAATTCTAATGAGTGGATTATTGATAGTGGATGTTCTCACCACGTGATTGGTGACCAGAAAAATTTTTGTCACTGGAAGAGTATGATGGAGGTGTAGCTTGATTTGGTAATGATGCACCATGTATGGTAAAAGTCAAAGGGTCAATCTCTCTAAATGGAAAAAATAGTGCTGATAATGCGTATTGGGTAGAGGGTCTCGGGCATAACCTTTTGAGTGTTGCCCAGCTGAATGATAAATGACTCACTCTGGAATTCAAAGATGGAGTGTGCAAAATAAAAGGAAAGCATGGTGAACTGATGGCCACCAATATGCAGACCAAAGGTAACTTATTTCAGTTAAATACAAGTATCAGTCAATGTCTAATGGCTAAGTTTGATGATAGTTGGATATGGCATAGGAGACTCTGCCATGTAAATTTTTATAATATTGTGAAGGCCAGTAAGATCAAGGTAGTTAGAGGATTTCCTATGCTAAACAAACTGGAGAATCCTTTGTGTAGAGAATGTCAACTAGGTAAAATGTTTTCCTCAACCTTCAAAGGTAAATCTTTCATAACAGATAATTTACTTGATCTTGTGCACACTGATTTGTGTGGTCCTATGAAAACTAGGAGTGTTCAGGGAGATAGGTACTTTATGATTCTCACTGATTATTGCTCAAGAATGATGTGGGTCACATTCTTGAAAGATAAGTCTAAAGCTTTTGTAAAGTTTAAAAACTTTAGAGCACTAGTTGAAAAGGAAAGCGGCAAGAGGATTAAATGCCTTATAACCAACCAAGGAGGTGAGTTCACTTCTAGTGAATTCAATAAGTACCATGAAGAGAAAGACATCAAGAGGCAACTATCTTCCCCTGGGACTCCACAGTGGAATGGCCTAGCAGAAAGGAACAACAGGACTATAGTTGAAGTTGCCAGAATGATGTTGATTCAAGGGAAGGTTGCTCACACTTTTTGGAGAAAAGCGGTGAGCACTGCAGTCTACACTATGAACTAGGTACTCATCAAGAAAGGCAAGGATAAAACTCCTTATAAGTATTGGACTGGTAAGACTCCAGTAGTAAGCTACTTAAGAGTATTTGGTAGAAAGTGTTATATCAAGAGAAGTGAATACCAAAGAAAGTTTGATGCAAAATGTGATGGGGGAATATTCTTAGGGTATTCCACCAAGAGAAAATCTCTCAAGTGTTTTAACAATAGGACTCAGAGAATTGTTGAAAGTATCAATGTTAGAGTTGATGAGACCTCTGAGAAACCTGAGGAAACCAACAACGAGCAAGTGGTAGATGAACCAGATGTAACCTTCTAGGAACCGGTTGCAAAACAACCAAGTACAAGTAACAGTGCTCCTACACCAGTAGATGTTGATGAAGGTGAGGATGAAGAGGAAAAGGAAGAGGAATCAACTAAGATCATTCTAAGGTATGTAAAGCTACATCATGCTCCAAAGAAGATCATAGGGGATAAGGATGTAGGAATACTTACAAGAAGAAAGGTTAGAGAGAATTCTTGTATGATTTCTGAATTTGAGCCCAAAACATTTAAAGAGGCACACAAAGATGAAGGCTGGATTAAGGCTATGGAAGAGGAACTTGACTAGATAGAAAAGAATGGTACATGGTCTTTGGTACCCAGACTCGAGCAGAAAAATTTTATTGGCACCAAATGGGTTTTTAGAAACAAGTTGAATGAAGATGGCACAGTGGTAAGAAACAAAGCAAGATTGGTATGCTCAAGAATAAGGAGAAGACTATGGAGAAACCTTTGCTCTAGTAGCTAGATTGGAAGGAGTTCGAATGCTACTTGCATATGCAACCTTGAAGGGATTCAAAGCGTATTAGATGGATGTGAAATCTGCATTCTTGAATGGAATACTTGAAGAGGAAGTCTATATAGAGAAACCAGATGGGTTTGCCCTATCAGAAGATAGTAATATGGTGTGTAGGCTACATAAAGCCTTATATGGATTGAAGCAAGCACCTAGAGCATGGTATGAATGTTTACACTCCCATCTTGTGAAGATTGGATTTGAAAGAACAAGTGAAGATAGCAGTATCTAATTGAAGATAGAAGGAGATCAGATTCTGATCTGTGAAGTGTTTGTTGATGACATAATTTTTGGTGGAGATGACAAGATGAGCCATGCATTTGCAGATGAAATGAAGAAGGAATTTGAGATGTCACTAATCGGAGAGATTAAGTTTTTCATTGGACTATAAATTCAATAAATGAAAGATGGTATCTTTATCACTCAGTCCAAGTATGTCAAAGAGATGATGAAGACCTTTGGCATGGAAGACAACGAACCAGTTGGTAAACCGATGATGACCGGTTGTAAATTGTCAAAAGAAGATGATTCAGTGTTGGTGAATGAGAAGGAATATCAATCAGTGATTGGTAAGTTGCACTATGTAGTACACATCAGATTGGACATTGCACATGTAGTGGACATTGCTGCATGTTTCCCGAGAAGTCCAAAAGAATCCCACTTGGTAGAAGTCAAGCAGATTCTTAGATATCTGAAGGGAACTATAGATTATGGATTGTGGTATCCATATAGTAATGATTTCAATCTCAAAGTGTTTACTAATGCTGATTGGGCTGGTAATGTGGATGACCAGAAGAGCACAACCAATGGTGCATTCTTTCTTGGTGGTAGACTAGTCTCATGGATGAGAAAAAAGAAAAGTTGTATCTCTCAGTCCACAATAGAAGCAAAATATGTAGCAACATTTATGAACTGCACTTAGACAATTTGTATGAAGCATGTATTAAGTGGTATCAAAGTCCCTGTATCTGAACTGGTGAGTATATTTTGTGATAACACCAGTGCAATTAATATTTCCAAGAATCTGGTATTGCATGCTAGAACCAAGCACTTCAAGCTCAAGTATCATTTCTTGAGGGAGAAAGTTCAGAACAAAGAGATTGTATTGGAACACGTTTCTAGTAAGAAGCAGTTAGCAGATATATTCACCAAGCCTCTACTGAAGGCTACATTTACCTATTTAAGAGGTGAATTAGGGGTGTTTCCACTTCAAGAGGTTAACTAAAGGTATGTGCTCCACATCAGTCAGGTATTGCATTGTCAAATATTTTCAAGATTGATGTGTTGAAGGATGCTACTCTTGAGGGGGAGCAATGTAGTAGATCATGGATGTTTATGCCTCCACTTTGACATTGTTGTGAAAGGGGGAGAAGATGTGAAGAAGAGAAGATATCTGTAGTATTTAAGACATATTATATGGAAGAAGATATAGAGAAATCTTTGTGTATTACCATCAATGCCAAAGGGGTAGATTGTTGGCATATGTGTAGATTTTGATGACATGTTGGGATTGTATGTTGTCATTAATGCCAATATGTTGAAGTATGAACTGGTATATTGAAGTAAGCAAACTAGCAAGTGAACCGATATGATGGTATGAACTGGTATATGCAAAAAGTGAGTCGGTATGATGGAATGTGAACCAGTATATGCAAATTTTGTATCGGGGTTTCATTTGATATGACTATTGGTTGGTAGTCTCAGCTTCAGGGTTTCTTTTTGATGCATTCCAAGTTTATGTGATTCGACTAATGACATCCTGTGATGAGTTAGCATTGAAATGAAGATTAGATCATGCTACCACATCAACCTTGTGCGCGTGAAGAATCTCCTTGAGAATCTTGCATGAAGAAGATTGATTCTATCTTCCTCGGGAATGTGCAAAATCTTGGTAAATGATGGAGAGCGCATGATGGGTTATCAGCTTCCAGGAGTGGTAAAGAATGGATGATGGAGAACATCTTGAGATTTGTTCAATATTGTTTTACCCTATGTAATGTTTTTAAATGACCAGGATTGGACCGATTGTATTGTTAACCTAGATGCTTAGGGTTTTAGGTTTTGGCCACTGACCTAATTGTTGTCCATAAGGTCGATGATGATATTTATTTGAAGTTGTTGGCAAATGAATGTATGTGAGGTGATTCTTGCTAGACCTAAGGAGTAAGCAGAGATCTGTAGAGTGTGATTGCAGATGTAAAGGAACTGAAGTGGATCTTCCTTGGCATTAAGTGCTATTATCAGATTAGTGTATTACCTATTGACTTCTAACCATTTCAATAGATGGAAAATCCCTTTATCGGGTAGCTTTAATAGGGTTTTAGCCTCTAACCGGGTATTTAGCCATCCCTTAACTGAGTGATCCCTAGTAGGATCGGTTCCTAGTAGAACTAGTTGCAAAGTCTTTAACCGGACTAGGCTCCTAACAGAGCGAACTTCAGAAGAGTTCAAGAACAACTTGTGGGTATTCATCCCCACCGTGGTTTTTCCCAGCTGGGTTTCCACGTGAAAAATCAGTGTGTTATGTGTGATGCTTTTTTATGTGATGTTTTAGTATTTTCTGTTAAGCAGTAATGCAAGCTGATCCAATGGTCATTGTATTTCTGATGTATTACTTGCTTAAGCATATGGGTGAAGTTGAGATGAGATAATAGGTTTTGAGAAGATCTAGATGTTACCGGTTTATGTCTTTTACATTCATATTGTGTTTTACTAGTAGTGCCTTGATTTAGATTGGTGATATTGTTTACCAGTTAGTGCCATCTTTGTAGTTTAAGTTGTTGAAGAATTTTTTGTCTATACTGATTCACCCCCCTCTCTCAGTATCTATTGGGTATTTACTGTTCATCATTATTCATTAAGGACCAGAGCTAATACCAGGAATAAGGGTGACATCAAAGGTTGTGAGTTGGATGATTTAAAGACCTTTGTAGACAACATGAAACAGATGGTAGTCCATGCTAAAGATATCATGAAAAATATCTAGTTGTCTTGGTTTCAGTCTCTATCCTAGTCTTTGTCTTTGTGCTATCTTTTTGCTTTCCTTTTGCTGTCTTTTTCTGGTTCTTCATGTTATGTGTGGTGAGATCCCTTTTTGTTTGAATGGGATCAATTTTAGTTTCTGAAGTGATCAGGAACGGTCTTTTCTAGTTCTTTGACTCTCCTACTATGTAAAAGGTTTGGGTTCCTTTTAGAAACCTGTTTTTACTTAATCAAAATAATCATGTGTCTTTTGACAACAAATGATTACCATTTGTTAAGACACTAAACTTGTGCAATTATATCGACAAATTTTTGTCATGTTTTTCTGTCACTTGTCTTTGTTCTTCCTATTGCTTGAGCTACAAGAGATAAAAATTTCAGCATGTCTACACAAAAATTTCTATTAAATTAAAAAGTATGATGTACATGATAACTATCCATTTATAATCCTCCTCCGTAGTCTATAATAGGAACAAAACTGATTGCAAATTCAAGTTTCTGTCATGGTGAAAGTGTTGGTATTATGGATGACTTCATCATGTGTTGCATTGGTTTTGTCATTGATGTCAACACTTGTCTTCTTGGAGGTTTACATTATGTTCACCAGTATGGTTAGTGGCTTATGCACAGTCACTAGTTGACAACTAATTCACCCCCCCCTCTCAGTTGTCCTTCCCGGGTCCTAACAAAAAGTAGAGCATAAAATTCTTATTACAAATTCTTAACAACATTCACAAACTGATCTTCATGCTCATGTGTTTTAAAAATGATTAAGCATTGATATTGTTAGAAGATGATAACCATAATACACTTCACTATCTCAAACACAAACACAAACACAACTTACACCATGAGAATTTTATTCAAGCTATCATAATTGATTGATGTAATCATAATAAAATAGAATGAAGTACTATTATCTTCATGTCTTTTCTTTGTCATCTTGTAACATCAACAAAAAACCCATATTGCTATGCCTTTAGCCTTATCTTGTCACTTACATACCTTGTTCTACAAACACACTTATTGAAATCAATAAAAAACATGTCAAAGCCAACAAACTCCCCCTTTGGCATTGATGTCAATATCTTTAGTAAATGTATATGCTTGAACTCCCCCTTGTCTTCAACCATTTATCAAAGAATAACATATACACACTGCTATTAAAACATCACAACTACAAAAATATTTGTCGATACCAATACATTATTATACTGTTGTTCTTTAAAACATCTATTGTCCTCATCTCCCCCTTTGAAATCAATGACAATGGGGAGAAGCATTAGGTTTCATGAAAGAAAAAAATAAAACATAGAAGACTACCCCTAAAACCAAACCATTATCCAAGAAGCTAATTGATAGAAGAGAGAGGTAAGGCCCCTAATTTTTGTCTTTAACTTTCAAATACATCTGTGAACAAAGGTTTTGTTAACATGTTTGCTAATTGACAATAGTTGCAACATATTCCAAAGCAACATCACCATTTAACACGTTCTCTCAAGAAATGGTATCTAATATATATATGCTCGGTTCTTAAGTATATGACTGGATTTTTGGAAACATTGATTGCACTAGTGTTGTCACAAAAAATAGAGACTGATTTAGACACTTTTACCTTCATATCAGACAAAGTTTGTACCATCCAAAGCACTTGAGTGCAACAAAAACAAGTAGCAAAATATTTTGCCTCTGATGTTGACAAGGACACTGATTCTTGTTTTTTACTCTGCCAACACACAAGTCTATTACCCAAAAAGATTGTTGCAACTGAAGTACTTTTCTTTTCATCAAGACATCCTACCGAATCATAACCAATATAAGACGTAAGAGTAGAATAATTATGCCTAGGATACCATAAGCCATAGTCCAATGTCCCTTTGATGCACCTAAAGATTCTCTTAACTGCATTAACATGAGATTCTTTAAGAGAGGATTGATATCTTGTGACTAAACAAATAGATTGCATAATATCAAGCCTGGATGTTGTGAGGTAAACTAAACTACCAATCATTGATCTATATTTAGTTTTATCCATATTTAGTGATTCATCCAACTTACTTAACTTGTAGCTTGTCACCATTTGTGTGCCAATTGGTTTACACTCTTCCATGTGAAATTTTTTGAGCATTTCTTTTGCATACTTGGTTTGAGATATAAAGACACCTTTATCCAACTATGAGACCTACAATCCTAGGAAATATGACAATTCTCCTATCATAGACATTTCAAACTCAGATTGTATAAGTTTGGAAAACATTTTTCTCATGTCATCATTGTTACCACCAAACACAATGTCATCTACATAAACAATTACCACAAGGACATCATCACCTTCCACCTTGACATACAAATTTTTGTCCACTCCTCTTGTGAATCCATTTTCCACAAGGTACTTGTCCAACCTAGAGTACCATGCTCTAGGGGCTTGTCTTACGCCATAAAGGGCTTTTTTCAACCTGTAAACAAAGGTAGGATTCTCTTTGCACTAGAAACCTTCAAGTTATTCCATATACACTTCTTCATCAATATACCCATTGAGGAATGTTGTTTTAGCATTTATTTGATACATTTTAAAGTTTTTATAAACTGAAAAAGCTAAGAAAATCTTGATTGCTTCAAGCCTAGCCATGGGTGGAAAGGTTTCACTAAAATCAAAACATTCAATTTGAGAGTACCCTTTACAAAAAAGCCTAGCTTTATTCCTTACAATCTTTCCATTCTCATCCATCTTGTTTCTAAAGACCCATTTTGCTCCTATTACATTTTTTATTTTTCAGGCCTAGGGACTAGTTCCCAAGTTTTATTCTTTTCAATCTTCCCTAGCTCCTCTTCCATAGCTTTAATCCAAGGCTTATCATTACTCGCCTCAACCTCATTTTGAAGTTATATTGATGATAATAAACATAATTTAGCCTCCACACCTAATTTTGCAGCCCTTGTCCTTGTTTGTATACTCGCCACTTTGTCTCCAATATTTTGTTCTTATGGATGATATTTTGTCAATATCTTCGATGGAGTTTTTGACGTCTTTTCTGATAGAAAAACTAGTTTTCTTTTTGTCACCAATGACTCATTTGTTGTCCCTTCTTCTTCTTTAGGTGCTTCCATTTCATCTTCAGATTTTGATCCACAATCTTCCTTTTTAACTTATTCAATATCATTTTTATCAACTTGCATTTCTTGATCAACATGCACCTTCTCATGCACCACTCTGGGCTCAATTTTTTTAGAGACCTTAAAGTTTCCAACAACATGGTTAATCTTTTCCTGCATAAGGAAAAAGAGAGGGCTAAAATTGGCAAAACCACAAGGGGGTTACTATGAAGCCTCCAATATCAAGAAAATCTTGGGGCTGGGTTTTGAATGCCACAATGAAATATATAACTATTGAGGGTCGCTTTTCCATGGCCCACACTTATCACTTTGTTCTATTAAACCATTTCAGACATGACAAAAGGGTATCCCTGCCCTACTATCTATTCAGGTCCCTCAACAAACATAGTAAGAATCCCTCAAATTTGGTTCTCCATTGTGGGCTTTTGCTACTCATTTATGAGCACTATAAAACCCTCACCATGCTAGAAAACAAGAGGTTATCTGCTTCTCTAGGGAAAGCCAAGAGAAAACTAGAAGGAGGTGAATCCAGCAAGGAGAAGGTGACCTCTAGCAAAAAAAGTAAGAGTGCCTCTGGGATGGAAACCCATGAAGAAAAGAATGATACAAAGGAAACTGGAAAAGATGACAGTGAAATGGATATAGATGATTCTGATGGTGATGACAGCTGGAAAGATGAGGAGTTGGGTGTAGAGGATGAAGGTGGTGAGAATGAGTCCGATAATGATATCCCAATCCACAGTGCTAGCCAAGGGCTATTACAATAGCAAACCTATGGTGGATGTGGAAGAAAAGGATAATGAGGATAAAGATGTGAATTTTGAGAGGGAGGAGAGAAAGGAACCTGAGCAGGATTTGACTAAGGACAGTTTAAGTGAGGATAAGGAAAGTGCTGGTAAAGGGTTATTCCTGGATAACCTTAAAAAACTAACTAAGGCTAGATTGGATTATGACAGATGGACATATGAACTTTTGAAGAACTTGGAAAAAAATGGGAAACAAACGAACAAGAAAAGAAAGGATTATGACAAGGATCAAATAAAATGGAAGCAGGATATGGAGGAGAAGGTTAAATCGTTGGAAGAAGGGAATGTGGTGATAAAAAATTTGCTAGGAATTATCCTGAATATCCTGTTAGTTGTCACTAAAAACCTTGAGGATATTGCTAAGGTCCTCGATAATTCTAGCTCTCCTAAACCAATGGTGGACCTTGACATGGATGAAGATACTATCGAGATTGGCAGTGGGGAAGCTACTCCAGGTGTTTCTGTAAAGAGGACCAGGGCAAGGGTCAAGAAAGCTATAGCTACTTCTGCTAAGGATATCCCTAAAAATATACCCTCATCACATCATGATTGAAAACTTCCCAAATATTTAGCATGTCTTTTAATAAAGCATTTGTGACCAAAAATTCTAAAGTGTTTAATAGATGTAGACTTACAAAACCATAACTCATATGGAGTGTCCTTGGTTTTGACCCTCTATTGAGCCCTATTCAATGTATATATTTCTGTATGAATAAATTCCTTCCAATACATATAAGGTAACTTGGCCTCATCCAACATTTCTCTTGCCATCTCCTTTACTGTCCTATTCTCCCTCTCTACGATCCCATTTTGTTGAGGTGTTTTTGTAGAAACATATTGTCTTTTGATCCCATGTTGTTCACAATAATCCTCAAATTATTTTGAATTATAATCTTCATCTTTATCTGACCTCAAGAACTTTATCTTCAAATCTAATTCTTTCTCCACCATTTTTCTAAACACCTCACACCAGTCAAAAGCTTCAGATTTATGTCTTAAGAATGTTACCCAAGTCATCTTTGCATAATCATCTACAAAGAGTATAAAATGGTTTTCTCCATTGATTGACCTTGTTCTAGTAGGACCACATAAATAAGTGTGAACAAGTTGTAAAGGTCTAGTAGATGAATGTATTGAAGCAAAATTTATCTTTGTTTGTTTTTCATGTTGACATCCCCCACAAACACTATTTGTTGGTTTATGAATGAATGAGATACCTCTCACATTGTGATGCTTTCTTACCTCAACAAGACTGTCAAAATTCAAGTGCCCAAGTCTTTTGTGCCATAACCATCCTTCCTCTACCTATCCCATAAGACAACTATTGTTATAATCATTAGGACTTATGATATCTTTTAGATTGTAAACATTCCCCTTGGTTCTTTTACATGTTGCAACCAACCTTCCTAATTTTTATTTATTTCATAGCCTTGATCATTAAATAACGCATTGTAACCATTATTAGAAATTTGGAAGACGCTTAGGAGGTTATGTTTTACACATTCAACAAACTATACATCATGGATAGGCATATTTTTATTCAACAAAAGAGATCCTAAACCTTTAATCTATCTAGAGTAATAATCACCAAAACTCACAAAACCACCTTAATAACTATCCAATTAAGTAAATTTCTTCCTATCAGTAGTCTTGTATTTCATCATCACCAATGTTTTTCATCATCTTTAGTTTCTAAACCGTGTTTGCCTCTGTATCAGATTATTGAAATTTAACACCCTTCTCAGGATCAATAATAGGCTTCTCATTTTGCTTTCTAGCCATATGCCTGGTATCTTTCCTCACATGACCAATGTTATTGCAGTTGATACATCTATAGGTGTCCAAAACTAATTAAATTAAATATTTAATTAATTTTATCCTTTCTACATAATTAATTAATTAAATAATGTTAGTCCTTATCCTTCTTAGCATTAATTAAATTTAATATAATTTAATCCTGTCACTATAGTCTAGATAATTGGTTTATTTAATAAATCAATTATTCCCTATTCTTCTAAAGTTATCTAATTATTTATTTCTTCTAAAATCCCCTTAGTTAATTAATCTAAATTAATTAGCTAAATCAAGTGATTCCTACAAATCACTTTTCTAAACTCTCATTACCATAATTAATTCTTCTAGAATCTCTCATAATTATGCTTAACATTATTCTCCAATTTTAAATTGCCCCACTCATTCTCTCTCCTCTTGTCAAATCCTCCTACAAATCCCACTTGTCTCTTAATTCCTCATTTTCCCACCTAATCCTCCTTCTTAATCATTTACTAGTGGCTAATCTCCATGATTAGCCACCAAGTCAACTCATAGCCATTTATGGTTAAAATCCACTTGTCCCCTCCTCACCTTCCACCTTAAATGCATCCAATTGGGTCATTTCAAGGATTTCAAAATCTCACATTCTCCCATGCCTTTCACCTTCCCAAGGGATTTTAAATTCCTTTTCTTGTCTCATCCCCCCATAAATCCAATATTTTAAGAATTTTTAATTCCGTCTTCATCCCCCAAGGAATTTTTAATTCCTTTTTGTCTTTCCTATGTACTTGGGATCTCTTCCCCATGTACATTGTGGAGTGTGGAGACAAGAAATGCCTTTATGACAAATCTCTTGGTCTCCACACATGTCACCTCATGTCCTCTCATTCCATGTGCTCCCCTTTCCTTCAATCCCCCAAGGAATTTTTAATTCCTTTTTGTCTTTCCTATGTACTTGGGATCTCTTCCCCATGTACATTGTGGAGTGTGGAGACAAGAAATGCCTTTATGACAAATCTCTTGGTCTCCACACATGTCACCTCATGTCCTCTGAATCCATGTGCTCCCCTTTCCTTCAATCTTCACCCTTGATTCATCTTCAATCTCAATCGTCCATTTATCCTCCCTCAACTCTATAAATTGGGGTCTCCTCCCCTTCATTTTCCATCTCCAATCCAAGTAATCTTATGTTGTTAGTTTGAGCTTAGAAATCATCCAAAGCATCTATGTAAGAGAAAAAGTGACACTAAGCAAACATGCCCTAATCTCACTTTCAACCACACACTTGTGGAATACGAAAGAGCCTAGAGGTATCACACAATTGGCTACTTCTTTTTGTGGAAGAGAGAGCCACGGGCTACCTATTAGGATTTCTATTCCTTTGTTGTAATTGAAAGATAAATGATGCAAGTTCAAGTCCTAATCCCAAAATGCAAGTATGAACTAATAACAAGATTATAGAATTGAGATTAAACAATGGAAAGCTGTAAACACAAGGACAAAACAAGAATGTAAATGCATACCCGGTGTTAAAATATGAATGAAAATGTTCGGGACGGGGGCACGGGTGCCATTGTCCTGATTCTGCTCCTAAAACTTCTGTTTTGCAACCTGAAAAGTTGTCAAAAACTTGTTGAAAGTTGCTGTCTGACAGAGGGACCAGGGCACCCAGCGCCCCTGTCCCAGGGACCAGGGCACCCAGTGCCCCTGTCTTGGCAGGACCAGGGCGCCCCACACCCTTGTCCTGGTCTTTTTCCCTAAAATTTGGTGTGAAGTTCAGTTTCCGTCTGCTTCTCCCGGATCTGTAACTTGCGGCGTCGTCCGAGTCCCAAAACCTGCACTTATATCTGAAAAGGTGTGGTGGGCGGCTATATAGGGTTTTGCCTTAGTCAAACCCCTGCTTTGGTGATTTCCACCTCCATGAATAGCCAAGTTGTATTGTAAAAGTAATGTGTGTGCAGACCTTGTGTGTGTGCAAGATCCTAAGATGCAAGTAAGCAAACTAGAGCAACCTAGAAAGTAAACCCTAATTGCTTGTAAATGATAATGTAAATGCTCCAAATCAAGATGCAAAGTGATCTAAAGCATGAATACAAATGATATAATGAGGCTTATGCAAAGACATGAAAACAACATGAAATCATACCCAACCCCAAGGGAGGGGTACAAGCTAATCTTCAGTCGGTGATCCCTTATTGCTCTTCAATGTCTTCAAAGCCCTAAATGGATGAATGAAATTGATGAATGCTTGATGGATGGATGTTGAATGTTGTTGAAGTCTTCAAAGATATACTCTTTTCGCTGCATATAAGGTCCTGAAATCCAAATTTGGATCCTTTCAAATGAAGAAAGAGAGCTCTTATATATGAAACCCTAGGTCTTAATTTCAACTTTTGGCCAACCTAGAGATTGAATCTCTCGCCAATTTCTTGGGATTAAGCTTTATTTTATGATTGGGTCGCGCTCTTAAAATTTCGAGAAAAATGTCCAGGACCATGTGCACTCCGGGCGCCATGGTCCTCTCCGGGTGCCATGGTCCCGACAAATTTTCACCAAATTTTTAGGGCCGTCAGATATGATGATTTTAGGGAGAATCCTGAAGTTACAGGTGATTTCAAGATGTTTTGACCCCCGAAATCAAGCCCCCAAGTTTGAAATAGGACCTAATTAGGGTTTTTGATTAAATGATGTATTGGAAGAATAAAATGAAAGGGGCACACTTTAATGAAAAGGGCCCAATTTTATGATATGGAAGATGATAAGATAGAACCTTAGACCTAATTAATTTGATTAATTAAGTGCTAAAGGGGAAATGCAATGCAAAATACAAAATTCGCCAAGGCAGATGCTAAACTAGGTGTGAAATTGTACCACCCTAGCAAGTGCGTACAATTTACGACGCTACATTTAGCCCCCACTTTAGCGGTCATATGAACACTACGTGCGTATGCAAGCTAAAGTACAGAAAAGTAAACATTATTTGAAAAATGATATATCCATAAGTCTGTCAAACGAAGCCCCCAGCGGTATCTGCAGTACACAGTTAGGAACCGCACCCTACAAAACACATGTTAGATCACAAAATCACCTAATGCTTACTAAGGAAGGTGATGAAAATTCGAGGGTAGCTATATGCCCCCCCCTATTTCGGCTTACTAATTTTAGTGAGTTGAAATAGGGTATCATGTTTACCACTTCGAATTGTTAAAGAATATTGATGACAAATGCTCACAAGAAGATTTGATATGAGGTCAAAAACTAATGGAGAATCATTTGGTAAGAAAGAGGACTAAATCTCAATTCCAACACAACAAAGAGTGTGAGGATTTGAGAGTTCTCTAACATAAGAGGAGGGATGTAAATGGAAACAAAATGCAAAGAGAAGAAAAGAAAGGAAAAAAGCATGAATACACACATTGGTGATCCATGAGAAGAATAGTGAGAGAGAAAACATGGACTTCTCACCCCTAGATCTTGTCTAGGTGATCCATGGGAAAAGGACATGGAAAACTAGCCCCTAGAGTCTGTCTTGGTGATCCATGTAAGGGAGGAGAGTGAGAAAGTCTAGCCTTATGCCGCTAGTTCCACTCAACCTCGTGCATGTGTGTGTAAGGGAGGTTAGAAGCACCTCATAGGAGTCTATGCCCGAGTATGCTACAACCTGTATATGTATAGTACAAAAGCATGACATCTCACTCTAAGAGTCTGTGCTCTGGTTCCGAGAATAATCACCTTGCATAAAAGAAAAATGGAGACATCTCGCTCTAAGAGTCTGTGCTCTGGTTTCAAGAATGACCCATTGCTCAAAAAGTGTAATGTTTATGTCATAAGCAAAGTAGAACAAGGATACCTACCTTCATCACAAAAGAAGATACCCCAAAAATGCAACAATGTCATAAATCCAAGCAAGAGAGTTTTGCACTCTTTAAGCAAGGATAAGATAGTTGAAAAGGGATATCTTGTAGTATGTGTAAAGGAGATCCTTAGAGGAGAAGAGATCTTTGTACAAAAGATACCTATCCCCGAGAGGAATTGTCTTAGACAAATATAACATCTTCTAGAATAAGACAAAGAAGAGAATAAGAATGCAATACTTCCTTCTTTTGCGAGGTGAAAGTGATTCTTAATGAAGGATGATGCTCTTTTTAACCCAATTGGGAGAGTGAATTCATTATGGATGTATTTTACCAAGTGCAAAAGAGGTTGTACTCAAGGACTTACACCTCTTGTGAGAGAGAATCCTTGAACAAACAATAACAAATGCATATAAGGAATAACATCAAGTAATAAAGTTCACACCATCCACGAAATAGGAAAAAGTGGATCCTTAGATAAAAATAAGGAAAGATCATTGCCTCCCAAGGATAAGGACAATGAGAAGGACTTACACAATCTTCTAGGGAGAGATTTAGACATAAGTAAAATGTACTACATACTCACATGAGTTCATGCAAGCAAGACATTAGTGTATGTAAAATGCTCCCCACAAGAAGTGGGTAGGATAAGAAAGAGAATACACATCTTCTCCCATATCTAGGAAAAGAGGATTCTAAAGAAAAGATGATCAATATTTCCACACTAGTACCCCAAAGGGAAATTTTAACCGTAAGAGATGTATGAAATCACTCTTGTCTCCATAGGAACAAGAGATAACATAGAAAATTAGGCTATTATGTTGCTTCAAAAATATGATTACACTTGAAATTGTACCATCATGAATGACAATGAGCCCCCAGTAAATGAGCTACCAATGTCACATAATGATGAGCAACATAATAGCCATTAATGTTATTTAAAGACATGATAGAATGAATGAGGTATTTGAATATGACATGCTAAATGCTCAACTATAAGTGAGATCAAAAACATGTATAAAATTGAAGAAGAAAAGTCACAAGAACTCTTAGAAGAGGGATGAGTGTAATTTATTAGAGCCTTATCCTTGGAGGAAAGGACTTTATGATGAATAGGAGGTAAAGATTCATAAGTGGATTTAGAAATTTGAGGGGATTCATAAAGAGATTTGTTCATCGCCAAGATTTCCTTATGAGGGGAATGAGAGTTGATAGAAGTAGAAGATGATTTAGTTGAAGTGAGATCATCATCACTACTAAATATAGCATTCACATTGAGAGATGGTCTTTTAGATGCTTTGGTGGGCTTAGAAAGATTATATCCAAGTCCAAATGAATATTCATGCATGTTATGTTCTAAAGGAACTTTAATTCCTTGTTCATTTGTGCCACAACCATTTCCACTATAGCCACTCTTAGCCAAAATGTGAAAACCACAACCATAACGATTAGCCATTTCAGAAAGAGAAGGTGGTTTTTCATAAGACAAAGAATCAAATTCTTCAGAATTAGAGATGTGAGAAGAAGAAGTTTGAGAAGTAGCCACAAAATTATTGCTCATAGGTTCAAGTAAGACTGATTGATCTCTAGTTTCTTCCTTCTTTTTAACTTTAAGCTCTCTAGGAGGAACCCTATACTCACCTACAAAGGTGGGATTAAAATCAAGAGATCCCCAATCGTCTTCTATGAGAACCTTCTTAGGATCAAAAGCCTTTTCATGTGTAGATTCCAGTTGAGAAGAATCTTCTTCAGGAACTTCAGGCTCATCCAAAGAATTTTGACTATCAGAGGATAATGATTTGTTCACAGGTATCTTGTTTAACGAGTCATCACTAGAAGAGGAAGGCTTAGAAGAACTCCCTTTGGAAGTAGATGTTTGCAAACAAGCTTGAAAATTAGTATCACCTATCAAGGTATATGTCTTATTATTATAAATAAATTTAACTTGTCTATGCAATGTAGAGGGGACAACTTGCATACTGTGAATCCAAGGTCTCCCTAATAACAAGTTGTATGTTAGGTTTCCCGACATAACATGGATAGGAGTAGGCAAAGTAACAGGTCCCACTGTGATGGGTAAGGTGACAATACTTAATGAAGACTTAGCCACATTATCAAAGCCTCGAATGAGATGAGAGTTAGGCTCAATAAGGGATGTATCCACATTCATCTTATGCAATAGATTAATGCTACACACATTAAGGCCAGAGCCATTATCTACCAGCGTTCGTCTTATAGCAGTGTCATTTATGATAACCACAATCATCAAGGGATCATATTCATGTTGAATTTCACTAGTAGGCAATTCATCTTGAGTAAACACAATTTGAGCTTTAGGATTCATCACAGAGCTAACCAAAGACACTATATTACTAGATGTATTAGGTGGAGGAACATTCAAATCTTTCAAGGCATCTTGTAACATTCCATGATGAGCGGAAGAAGTTTGGATCAAATCCCAAAGGGATATCTTAGCAGGAGTAGTTTTAAGTTGTTCTATGAGATCATATTCCTTACCAAGAACTTGTGAAATCCGTGGAGCTTGCGGAAGAATTGGTTGAGAAGGAGGAAGTGAAGTTGGGCTAACTGGAGGAGGATTAGGTTGCCTATTGTTTCTTGTGTTATAGGTATGAGCAACCGCATGATAACTCTCTCTAGTCAGTTGCTTAGCATACTCATAAGGGCTCTTAGTAGAATAACCTCCTTGCACAGTAATAATAGGTTTCTTAGGAGTGAAAAAAGAATCATTAGCATAACCACCTTGAACCACTAAGATAGGCTTATTTAAAGGTTGAGAATTTTGAGAAGGACAAGCACCTTGAACAATGAAGAGAGGTTTGTTAGGTGTTTCATTCACATGTATCAAATTGATTGAGGATGGTTTAGAGGAAAGAACAAAAGTGTTGGAAGAATTATTGATAGTCTTCTCTTGCACTAAAATCTTATCACGGATCAAATCAATTTTAGGAGAGAGACAAGGGATAGGCATTGAAGTTCTAGTAGGAAGAGTAATACTAGGAAAGGTCATATCATCCTCTATCATCAAAGGATCTACACGGGGAATAAACTCTCTAGGAGAAGGATCAACATTACTCTCTAAAGTCTCACTTTTAAGAGGGAGATCTTTGAAAGAGATGTTAACCATCTTGCTTTGAACTAGGGTATCCTTATGAGTAGAACCAAGTTGAGGAGAGGGAGATGCTTTATTTTTAGAGGGAGAATAATTGAGATTCAAGGACGGTGAGAAACTATCAAGGGAGTTTTCATTCTTGATTTCATCCCCTTTGGCTAGAGTTCTCTCATGGGGTAGAGAATAATCTACACCTTCTTCTAATGGTTCATCCCAAATAGTGAAGTTGTTGAAAGGAATGTATGAAGTATTGTCAATTTCGGGAGAGGAGATAACATTGTTTATTAATTCCTCATCCTTAGGAGGGAGAGCATCAATAGATGTGTTAAACTCATCCTCTTTCCTCAAAATATGTTCAATATGATCTTTAGGGGAGAGAGAATTAAGGAAATTTCTTATTATTTCATCTTATTTCTCTAAGGGATGCTTATGGGTAAGACAAAATTTAGGAGAAGGGTAAGCATTTAGCATTAATTCATCATCTCTAGTGGGAATTTTGTTGGAAAAGGAAATTCCATCACTAGGAAATGTAGGGATAATGTCATCTTCTTGCACAAAAGGATCCTCATGAAGGGAGTGTTTTTTAGGAGGAACATGAACATATTTCTCCAAAGATTCATGCTTAGGAAGGAGATCTTTGAAAGAAGTGTTCATAACCTCTTGTTGCACTAACATGCCCCCATTGGAAGGACCAACTTTAGGAGAAAATAATTCAATGTCCATCAATACCTTTTCACTTAGAGAGGCATCATGTAGGGAAGGTGAAGTAAAATTAAGAAAGGTGTTTATGATATCATTCTCTTCCTCTAGGATAGCTAAATAGGAAGGGCACATTTTAGGAGAATTGTCAAGATCACTCTTAAAGTCTTCATCCTTAGAGCATGGGAGAGTCTCAAAGGGATTGGTGACAACTCTTTTAGGCACTAAAATGTTGTTATAGATGGGGGGAGGTTCTTTAGGAGGAGGAAAAATTGAAACAAGGGAAGCTAACCCATTATCACATCTATGAAATGAATGCATCATGACAACAATTTTCCTTTTTCAAATGATAACACATGCGAAATAAAAGGAAATGTTTAATTTTAACCAATGCAAGCACTTAGAATGTAGATTTAGAAAATGAAATTTATGATTCAAATGAGTTCCTAAATCAGATTTGAAATTATTGATCCCAATTAAACTATCCACAAGTCCAACTTTAGGGTTTTAGCAAAAATTTCCTCTTAATTTTTTTGAATCTTGCAAGAAATTAAGACTTGTAAATACAAATTTGAATTTGAAATAGCATAAAAACTCAAATTTGAAAACATAAATCAGAATTTGGAGAAGATTGGAGTTCACGTCGGGTTCACCAAAAATGTGTAAGAGAAAAAGTGACACTAAGCAAACATGCCCTAATCTCACTTTCAACCACACACTTGTGGGATACGAAAGAGCCTAGAGGTATCACACAATTGGCTACTTCTTTTTGTGGAAGAGAGAGCCACGTGCTACCTATTAGGATTTCTATTCCTTTGTTGTAATTGAAAGATAAAATGATGCAAGTTCAAGTCCTAATCCCAAAATGCAAGTATGAACTAATAACAAGATTGCAGAATTGAGATTAAACAATGGAAAGCTGTAAACACAAGGAAAAAACAAGAATGTAAATGCATACCCGGTGTTAAAATATGAATGAAAATGTTCGGGATGGGGGCGCGGGCACCACTGTCTTGATTCTACTCCTGAAACTGCTGTTTTGCAACTTGAAAAGTTGTCAGAAACTTGCTGAAAGTTGCTGTCTGACAGAGGGACCAGGGTGCCCAGTGCCCCTGTCCCAGGGACCAGGGCACCCAGTGCCCCTGTCCTAGTAGGACCAGGGCACCCACACCCTTGTCTTGGTCTTTTTCCTTGAAATTTGGTGTGAAGTTCGGTTTCCATCTGCTTCTCCTAGATCTGTAACTTGCGGCGTCGTCCGAGTCCCGAAACCTGCACTTATATTTGAAAAGGTGTGGTGGGCGGCTATATAGGGTTTTGCCTTAGTCAAACCCCCGCTTTGGTGATTTCCACCTCCACGAATAGCCAAGTTGTATTGTAAAAGTAATGTGTGTGCAGACCTTGTGTGTGTGCAAGATCCTAAGATGCAAGTAAGCAAACTAGAGCAACCTAGAAAGTAAACCCTAATTGCTTGTAAATTATACTGTAAATGCTCCAGATCAAGATGCAAAGTGATCTAAAGCATGAATACAAATGATATAATGAGGCTTATGCAAAGACATGAAAACAACATGAAATCATACCCAACCCCAAGGGAGGGGTACAAGCCAATCTTCAGTTGGTGATCCCTTATTGCTCTTCAATGTCCTCAAAGCCCTAAATGGATGAATGAAATTGATGAATGCTTGATGGATGGATGTTGAATGTTGTTGAAGTCTTCAAAGATCTGCTCTTTTCACTGCATATAAGGTCCTGAAATCCAAATTCGGATCCTTTCAAATGAAGAAAGAGAGCTCTTATATATGAAACCCTAGGTCTTAATTTCAACTTTTGGCCGACCTAGAGATTGAATCTCCCACTAATTTCTTGGGGTTAAGATTTATTTTATGATTGGATCACGCTCCTAAAATTTTGGGAAAAATGTCCGGGACCATGTGCACTCCGGGTGCCATAGTCCTCTCCGGGCGCCATGGTCTTGACAACTTTTCACCAAATTTTTAGGGCCATTGGATATGATGATTTTAGAGAGAATCCCAAAGTTACAGGTGATTTCGAGATGTTTTGACCCCCAAAATCAAGCCCCCAAGTTTGAAATAGGACCTAATTAGGGTTTTTGATTAAATGATGTATTGGAAGAATAAAATGAAAGGGGCACACTTTAATGAAAAGGGCCCAATTTTATGATATGGAAGATGATAAGATAGAACCTTAGACCTAATTATTTTGATTAATTAAGTGCTAAAGGGGAAATGCAATGCAAAATACAAAATGCGCCAAGGCGGGTGCTAAACTAGGTGTGAAATTGTACCACCCTAGCAAGTGCGTACAATTTACGACGCTACATTTAGCCCCCACTTTAGCGGTCATTTGTTTCCACGTTCTAGCCTAAGTTGTGTTGTCTTCAAGTGTCTTCATTTGTGCTATACCCACAAAATCAATTTGGGCTGATCTAGGCTCCACATCACTTGCATACTTGTCATTGAGTGTTACACTTGGCCAATGTGTTTACTATGCTTGATATTTTCTTGCCAAGAGTAGATTGACAAACACCCCCCTTCATTTTCTATATTTGACAAACATTCTAGTCCAAATTCTTGCACTTGCATAAAAAAGGTCCAAACTTAGTCCACTTCACTTTCCACCTCATGTTATATAAGCCTAAGTGGTACAAGAATCCCAAGAAGTCTATCCATCACCAAGTCATGAAGAAGAAACTCACCCAAGCCCAACTCATTAGACATAAAAAAAATTTGTACACCAACCAAAAACTCTTGCTCAAACATATGACCTTCTTGAACCGATATCACGATTATACTCACGATTATATAAATGAGTTTGATGCTACTGATGACCTAAGAGTTTGTGCCCTACACCAAAGATCAAGCTTGTCTTTCAATACCAACTATCATCAAAATCAGGGTGGTTGCATCCCTTCATACAATTTTCCATCCGAACCTATCACTTATTGAGTCATTTTCATCCTAAGAATAATCTAATCATCACCTTCTTCTATCCATCACTATCATTCCCCTTTTATTTTTCATCATCCACCTTTCCTAAGGACTTAGCACATCAATCTGACAATCAAATCTTAATCAAAATCAATCAATCATCCAATGCATCAATCAATCATCCAAATCAAATCAACCTCACTCTAAGGTTTTATGCCTTGTGAAGTTTTATTTAGACCTCATCTTTAATAAATTAATCATTTGGATTTTGTGCTTGGCAAAGAATCTCCCTCAAGTACCTTTGCCTCATCTTTTGGGTTGATCAAGACCCCCAATCCTACATCTTATTTATCCTTAGGTTCATTGGTCAATCCTTAGTCGAAAGAGATTTTGATCATTATCGTAAGGTCTAAATTTCACCCAATGTGGTTGTTACCTTGTTTTTGGTTTTCATCATCAACATCCCCCACCTAAAATCCTCATCTAAGGACTAAGGTGAAATCTTAATCAAAATTTGTCCTAATATAAGGACTCAATCAATCGTTCAATCCAACTTCATCAAAATCAAATTAAAATCCAAATTTTCACTAAGTCCTTTCATCAAGATCATTCTTCTAGTAAATCTTCCCTAGGATTATCATTGTATGGTCACAAAAATATGGCATGTTGGACATTAGTATCCTATATCAAGATCCTACACAAAATCCCACACAAGGGAAAAATTTACAACCTGAAATTCAATAGCCACAATCACAAGTGGACCCTAACATGGTTGGTGTAAAGTGGAAAAATCGAACCCTAGTTGCTCTCCCCTCTTCCAACTCCAAGGAGAGAGAAGGGAGGTCACTAGGATTGACGGTTTTCACTTAGGGGAGACTTTACATTCAAAAGAGGGGTTGAAACCCACAAGATCCAATCCCACACAATGCAAGATTGGATTCTAAATGAGTTTCAAGGGTTAAGACAGCAAGGCTGCCCTCTTTTGTAAAGAATGTAGATAGGAGAATTAAGCTAGGCATGCATGAAAAGTGAGAAAGATTCACTTATAAACAGAGATAGGGATATAGGATGAAGCTACGGACCTGGAATTAGCAGTAAAATGTCGAGATGGCACTGTCCTACAAATTTGAGCGAAAGTTGATGGGACGATGGCGCTTGGAGTGCACACGGTCCTCCGAAAAATCTGTGAAATGAAGGGGGATCTGTTCGTCTCTGCACAAGGATTCCAGATCTTCAATTACAGCCGCGTACCTGCAACCTACACACAGAAAAGTGAAGACGATTGGGGGGTTAGGGATTAGGGGTTTGCCCTTAGGTCAAACCCCGGTTTTGGAATTAACCAAGAAATGAGAAATGTTGTAAATGTAAATGTTTGTAATTTAAAACAAGTACTAGTACCTTGTTGTAAGAATGTTTGTATTCTTATATGCGAAGGTATAGATGTTGTTGTATGTTGTATGTTGTAAGTTGTATGTGATCTCCTCTTCAATGGTTGAATCCTTGTCTTGAATGCAACACCTAGCCTTGAATGGAGACTTAGAGTGATCAATTGCTTGAAGGAATGCTTGAATGCTTGAATGTTTGAGTATCGCTTCCATGTCTTGTACACATATGTCCTTCCTCCTCAAAATGGGAGAGGAAATGTAGTTTATATACTTGTCAATTAGGGTTAAAAGATTGATTTTTCTGACCTTGGGCTAACAAGGAAAGATAATTTTCCAATTTGCAAACAAAAAGACCCGAAGCCCCAAAGGAGACCAGGCCCAAAATAGGGCCAGGGACCAGGGCGCTGGGCGCCCTGGTCCTGAAGGACCAGGGCGCTAGGAGCTCTGGTCCCACCTCCTGGGACAACAGGGTGCAAGGAGGATCAGGCCAGGGTACTGGAAAAATGCAGTTTTTGATGTCGTGGACAAGTTTCGGGGTCTCCATTCAGGTTCCATGTTGCATCGCCATCATGAAGACCCAAATGCAGTTGAAATTGCAAGTGTCACAATTTTAGGACGCTACAGTTGGTCAAGATGACCTCTCCCCGAAAGTGCAAACATTCCTAGAGGATTCATACAATAAATAAATGATGGATAAATTCATCCGACATATTCCTAGTGGTCTCCTAAAGACCCTCATTGAAAATGGAGCTCACCTTCCCCCTGATTTTGATAGATCCATTCTTGATCAAAAACCACAGGGATAATTTGCTCCTACCCACATTATTGCTCCTATTATTCATCCTCAATCTATATCACCCATGGTATCCATCCCCATGGTTTCTATCCAAATTTATTCTTCCTTTTTGGCATCTATACCATTATCCAACCTAGTCACGTCTATTCTCCAACATGCTTCTATGCCATCCTCTTCTACTTTCCCACATATCTCTGTTCCCCAATCTTCCATTCCTTTGAACAATATCGCTAATTTCATCAATACTTCTCTTTCTCATGCTACCATAATCTATGGGTCATGACCAATCATCACCTCCCAAGTCCCCATCACATCGGTCATCACATCTCACATTACCACATCTTCATCTTATCAACATATTAGTGGTGGTGTTGTATCATCCACGACTCATCAGGTCCCCGTGGAAAACATGGTCCATCATGTCCAAGACCCACAACATGATATAATCAAGGAAATTTGGGATATGAATAACATCATAAAAAACATGAAGGAAGGGACTAACAAAAGAAAACCTTTTTCATTTGAGGAATTATGTCCTTGTCCTTATGATCCATTAATATCAGTTGCACCTTACCTGCCAGGATTTGAGATGCCTAAGTTCGCAAAGTATGAGGGTCAAGGGGACCCCTACGACCATGTCCATGAGTTTTACACCTTATGTCAAGAGGTCTCCTATAGTGATTTATACCTTTGAAGAATTTTCCCTGAAAGTCTCATAGGAGATGCACTTGCGTGGTTCTAGTCCTTGCCTCAAGGTTTAATTACCTCATTTCCAGGTAGAAAAGTTCATGTCCCACTATTCTTACAACATCGTCAATGATGTTTCCATGATGGATCGTTGTAACACAAAACAGAGGCCTGGAGAAACTTTCACCAACTTCTTGCAGAGGTGGTGACACCTTATTAATAAATTCCAGTGGGATATGCTAGAGGAACACCAAATTGAATTATTTCAAAAAAAATTTGGTACCCAAACTATCCAAACCCTTGATAGCTCAGTGTATAAAATATTTCCAAAAATTGACTAAAAAAGGCCTAGCCCTTGAACGCATCTTGTTAGAGGATGGCACTCTAAAGAATTATTAGAAATCAAATCAGAATACTTCCTCTTATCACAATGATAAACCAAAATTTTGGTCTAAAATAAGAACGTGGTCAACGATGGTGTCACTAATGCAAAGCGGGTCCAAACCATGGCCGCTCCTCCAAAATCCACCATGACTAACAATAAATTCAACAATTTTCAAAATAATAAAAATCAATCTCGAATTCCCCCCAACAATATCTCAATCCAGGATCGACCACCCTGACTTAACAATTAGGCTCCAAGGGAGTATACTCCCCTCGCTGAGCCCATTGAGTTTGTGTTCCAAAAGCTTGTCCAGGCTAGTGTAGTTGTTTTTCCGATAACTCATCCAGTTGATCCTAACCAACCAAAACCTATGTGGTATAATGAGAATGAGTACTGTGACTATCACTGCATCAATGGGCATGATACATGAAAGTGTATGAAACTGAAGATCTACATCCAAGATCTCATTGATAAGGGTGATATTGAGGTAGCAACAAAAAAACCTGGTGATAATAATGATAAAATCAAAATGTACTAGGAACCCTTCCCAAAGCATGATAAAGGCAAGGCCTCATTATCTAATACTGTGAACTATGATTATACTAATCATATAACTGGCTTTAACTCCTTGGTGGGTCGTATAGAGCCTGCGGATAACCACGTCAACGCCATCACTATCCAGGGAGATAACCCTCCCCCTTCCCAAAACAAATCTAGGGTCACTATTCAAGGTGCTCCTCCTCCCTCATAATCGGAAAGTAGGCCTAATCCTACTAAGATACTCATTCAAGGCACTATACCTTCCACATCCCATTCTCATAATGACTATAATGTAACAACTTGTTGCATAAGAGTAATTGTCCAAGGATCTCCTCCTCCATCGAATCCTCCCCTTATGTCATCCACCCACTAATATGACCTCCTTGATCATAGTGGGAAGACTCCTTCATAAATTTCTATCCTAGAGCTCCTTAAGACCTCCCCTATTCACAAGGAGATTTTGGAACAAACCCTCCTCGAATCACGTGTCCCTGACAACATCAATGCTACTCAGTTCCAAGCCCTCATTGGAAACCTCACTGCCCAACACCACCTTATTTTCACCTGCAATGATGCCCCCTCTGAGGATGGTCATAATAAACCATTTCATATTGAAGCTATTATCCAGAAACACAAGGTTAAACACATCCTGATAGACAGTGGATCTGGACTCAATCTTTGTACATGCAAGTTAATAAAGCAATTGGGAATTTTTGAGGACTTAGTTCACCCATCAGGAAAAATCACAATAAAAGCATATGATGATACAGAATGGGTGTCCAAAGACATGATCACTTTACCCCTTCAAGTGGGCCATGTTATAGTTGAAACCCCTTGCCAAGTCTGAGATCTTGATCTCCCTTATAACATTCTCTTCAGCTATCCATGGATTCATTCCCTTCAAGCCATTCCCTCCACTTACCACCAATGCCTTAAAATTCCCTTCAATGGTAGAGAGATCACTATCAGAGGTGATCCACAAACTTTTCAGTATTGCAAGCTCTTAGAGGGGAAACATCCATACCATTGCCCGTTAAATAGGCCCGCTCCACCTCCTCCAACTGATGTGTCTAAAGTTACCTCCACATCATCCCAAATAGAACCTAAGGTCAAGATCATAGACAATGATTGTGGAGAGTACAAATTTGAGTATGTCTTACTAGGAGGAAATCTCCCCTTATCTCCTAAGTCATTTGGAAAGCCTAAATAAATAAATAAAAATCAGAAACCCATTATAGAATGCGAAGACACCACCTTTAAGCAATGGGCCCCACTTAATAAAGAGTCTCAAGACAAAAATTTCCTCTTGGTTGTATCGTGAAGAGGATGAAGAACCAACAAAGTTTCCCAAGAAGATGTATCCAAAAGCATCAACCATAGTGGATAAGACGAGTTATAAAGGACACAGTCTGGGGCTCGAAGAGAAAGGAATCAAAGAACCAATAAATCCCATCTCATACAAGTATAACAGGGGCATGGGTTACACTCCAGTACCTAAGATCATTGTCACTGGTACCCCTTCAAGTCCCTCGTTGGATGTCAAAGACTCTGATGAAGAGGAATTTCATGAAATTCCTTTTGAATACCAAGATGATATCTTCTTTTGACACCCATGTCAACACTATCACCCTCATAATCCCTTCCAGTCCACATGAGCTACAACTTATCCACCTTGAGATTATAGACTGGGACCAATGAGATAAACCTGCTTTGGACATATGCATTGATGATAATGCTCTCATGACTCTCCTAACTATGCACAACTTGGAAGACTACAATAGAGTTCATGGGATCCAACTGTATGAGAACAGATACTTCAATCATCAGGTCAATGCCCTTAGTCGCAAAAAAGACAATAAAAAGAAAAAGCATGATTCCTTAGGTGAAAACCTTTTTGAGGTACCTTTGGATAAGGGAAAAGTAAAAATAAAGGATGTATCTTCAAGTGAAAACCTGGATTGGGCGCTTGAGGATGAGGGACTTGACCTCCCTACCATTGTTCCCCCACAACAAGACATGTCGATTTTATTAATAGAGGAAACAAACACTATCAATGTGGGCATTGAAGATACCCCAAAGAACATGCTCATTTCTAAGTCCCCATCGGATCAAGAAAAACAAAACTTCATCAATTTTCTTTTAGAAACAAAGATCAACTTTACCTGGTTATATGCTAACATGCCAGGCCTTGATCCTGACTTAGTAGTCCACAATATTATTGTCCATCCAGATGCTAAACTTGTAAAGAAGAAATTATGCAAGATGCATCCACATATTGCACTCCTTGTCAAAGCAAAACTTCAAAAGAGCTGGATGCTGGATTCATAAAACCAATAGATTATCCTGAATGTGTGTCCAACATTGTTCCTATTGGCAAAGATATTGGGGGAATCCACATTTGCATAGATTTACAAGATTTAAGTAGATCATGCCCTAAGGATGACTTCCTGCTCCCCAAAATAAACATGATGAAATGTTGTCACTTATGGATGGATTTTCTGGGTACACTTAGATCATGATAGCAAAAGAGGACCAACATAAACCAACATTCACAATGCCATGGGGCACCTTTTGCTATCAAGTCATGCCTTTTTGGTCTCAAGAATGTTGGAGCAACATATCAGCGAGCAATGACAACCATCTTTCATGACCTCTTGCATAAGGTCATGTAAGATTATATGGACGATCTCCTATGAAAATCAAAGATAAGAGATGAGCATATCCTTATCCTATGATAGATCTTTGAAAGATTGGAAATATATAAGATGCACCTAAATCCCAAGAAGTGTGTCTTTGGTGTTACATCGGGGAAGCAACTGGGTTTCATTGTTTCTCATAGAGACATAGAGGTTGATCCTCCAAAGGTGAAAGTTATCATGGAAATGCCTCCCCTGAAGACTCTCAGACAACTGCATAACCTTCAAGGAAAGCTCCAATCCATCAGACACTTCATTTCGCAGCTCATGGATAAATGTCACCCATTTGCACACTTATAATGCAAGGACACCAAATTCAAATGGGACTGCTTGTGTCAGAAAACTTTTGAGAAACTCAAGGAATACCTCTCATCACCTCCCGTACTTATGCCTCCTATTCTAGGACTGCCACTCCTTTTGTACATATTAGCAACCGTAGTGGCACTAGGGGCATTATTTGCACCGACATATGATGAAGGAAAAGAGCATGCTATTTACTATATCAGTCAAACATTAGTAGGGTATGAGCTCAATTATACCCCTGTCGAGAGAGCATGCTTAGAATTTATCTTCAACACACAAACATTATGACACTACATGCTTAACAATAAAACAAAATTGATTGCTAAGATTGACCCTCTGAAGTATCTCTAATCAAAGGCTTCTCTCACAGGGAGAATTGTTAAATGGGTTATGTTACTAAGTGAGTTCGACATTGAGTATGTAGATAGAAAAGTAACCAAAGGACAAGTGATAGCAGATAAACTGGCATATACTCCACTTCAAAGTGATCACCCTATCCCCACATAATTCCCAGATGAATCCATAATGACTGTCACTATGTCTTCCACATGGTAGGTGTATTTTGATGGTTCTTGCATGTAGAACAGATCGGGGGTAGGCATAGTGTTGGTCACACCTCAAGGAGATTGCATCCCTAAATTATACAAGATAGCCTTTGCATGCACCAACAATATTGCAGAATATGAAGCACTAATCACTGGACTCCACTTGGCTATCTAATGGAAGATATTGGAATTACATGTCTATGGTGATTCCCAAGTTGTCATTAAACAAGTCAATGATGAGTATCAAAAAAAAAGATGACAAGCTTATTCCTTATCGTAGTATGGTTGAGGACCTCAAGATGCACTTTACATCAATCAAGTTTGATCAAATTCCATGCACAAACAATAGAGCTGTAGATGCAATGGCCACTATTGGTTCTCTCCTTTAAATGTCGACACATAGTTAGAAATGTGAGTTTTTGGTCAAACAACTCTTCATATCAGCATACGACCTACCTGAGTTCAAAATGGTGTGTGTACTCATTGGTCCCAAATCCCCTTGGTATCAAGAGACCTTCACCTCCATAAGAGATAACACCATCCCTCCACACCTCACCAAAATCCAACAATAAACCTTTATCTACTATTGCTTGTTACACCATCCTTGGAAACACCCTATTTAGAAGGCGTTTTGATGGTTCCTCTTAAGGTGTCTAGACAAACTCAAGTGGTCTCACTTTGGCTAAAAAGATCTTGCAAATGGGATACTACTGGCATACAATGGAATAAGATGCATCTAATTATGTGAATAAATGTATCCCTTGTTAGAAGCATGGCAATAAGATTCACACTCCATCACAAGATCTGCAGGCTTTTATCACATCTTGGCCCTTCTGACAATGGGGGCTCGATCTCATTGGGAAAATCCACCCTGCATCGTCTAATGGTCATAAATTCATCATCACTACTACTGAATACTTCACCAAGTGGGTGGAGGCCATCCCTCTTACCTTCACCACTGGGAAGCAGCTCTCTAAATTCATTCTGAATTATTTAACTTGCCAATATAGAATCCCCAAAGTTATCATCATGAATAATGGCAGACCTTTCAAGAATCAGGATGTTAAAGAGCTTTGTCTGAAGTTTGATATCAAGCACCACTTCTCCACTCCCTATTACCCACAAGGAAATGGTCAAGATGAGGCTTCTAATAAAACCTTAATAAAAATCCTTAAAAAGATAGTCAATGAAGTTGGCTATGATTGGCACCTCCAACTCCATCTTGCTCTATGGGCTTACTACACCTCCATCTGCACACCCACATGCACCACTCCATATTCCCTTGTCTATGGCTCCAAACCTATCCTCCCTCTTCAAATCGAGATCCCCTTCCTAAGGGTATCCCTATAGAATATTCTCCTTGATGAAGAATACAGAGTTGGTAGGTTGCAAGAGCTAGAATTGCTGGATGAAAGGTGCCTCAAGGTCTTAAACCATCTTCGGGTATATCAAAATTTCCTACATTTGAGCTACAACAAGAAAATCAGAACTTGGGAATTTGAAGTTGGTGATCTTGTCCTTATGGAAAATAAAAAAAATCTTCAAGAAACTAAAAGGAAAGGCAAGTTTGAGCCTAATTGGCTTGGACCCTATGTGATCACAGAAAAATATGGATTAGGGGCATATCAGTTGACTGCTCCCGAAGAAGATCCCTTGGATGAGCCTATGAACATCATGCACCTGAAGAGATTCTTTTCCTAAGTCCTCAGAAGATCATGAACTATTTGAAAATCAAGAAAAAAAAAATCAAAAAAATCAAAAAGCAGAAAATACAAAAAAAAGTCAAAAAATAAAGAAAAATACAAAAAATGAGAAAAGCAAAAAAAGTAAGAAAAATCAATTCGTCCATCAATTAAAACAACTTTGTGGTGCTATGGGAAAGTACCTTGGTGAAAACCTGTTCATAGGTGTCAAGGTAAATAATATGGATCCATCGTCTATTAGGCCAAACTCTATCTTTCCCACCCACCCATCTGATATTCATATTCTTTAAATTGAATATTCTGACGTCTTTTGCATTTCCCCACCACTTGCTAATGAGGAGGATTGTAAAAGCCTATTTAAATGACCAATATGTGTAGGGAAAGTCCCCTTGTGATCTAAATTGAAGGTGGTGAATTGATATACATGGATACAATCAATCAAAGTGCGTGAAAATAATTGACATGACTCAAACAGTCAGATTTGCTGTCCCAATATGCTCTGACGTGACCTAATTAATTACATGACCTTCCATACTCCTCCACACTCCACCTACTTACTTGCAATTTCTTATCTCCTTTATTCTTTAATCCATGCCATTGCATAAACCTTCTCTCACAACATCCATCACCTTGTCTGATATCGGTTGTCTCCTTCATTCTATCAAGAAAACTGATTCGATGACCCTACCATCCCCCTCCCAATAAAAGGAAAAGGAACAAGGTGCTCCTGAACACCTCCATAGATTCCGTGATTCATTTAGTATCCTCTATAATAGCCCTACCCCTTTCTCCCACTAAACTATCCTCAGCAGGCCGGTTATCCATTTTCCCCCAGCATATGATGATAAGTCTTTTACCGAATCATGAATAAGGATCATCCCACTCAATTGATCTTTCATCCCATCAAACTAAGCTTTCATCCCACCTAACTAAGCTTCCATCCCATCAAATTGAGCTTCCATCCCATTAAAATGAGTTTCCATTCCATCCAACTAAGCTTCCATCCAAGTCAACTAAGCTTAATTCCTAGTCCTTTTCTTAGGGTTCTTCTTGACTTGCGCGTTACTCAAACATTCATCCACATGTACTCCATCAAGTATCATCAATCAAGTATCACATTTGCACTCATGTATCCATGTCATCTACTCTATTGCCTATTTAGATCCATCAGCCACTCCTGCCCATCGGGATGCATCCTTCCCCTTTCTAGTAGTATATCCACAAATCCTAAGTCCTACTCTTAGAAAGAGATGTCAGTTGGCCTTGTGCATTTTGTTTGCATGATTTGGTTTGTTTTCTTTGATTTGCATCACTTTGTCCTATGGCTGCTCCTACCCATAGCTTCCAGGAACAATCTATATCTTGGTATGCTATGGAAAGGGGCATACCGGGGCATGTTTTGTGGTATGATGTGTTTGAAGGTCTCTCTTGTACGAACTTGAAACCCTATACCTACATCTATATGGTGTTCACACAGTTGCATACTAGAGATTCCTGTTTGCCTGAAAGTTAGTCCATGCCTTGGATTTTTCATAACATCTTAGTTCTTGTAATCAATGGTGTAGACTATCCTTGGCAAAATAAAAATTAGGTTTCCTCTCCATATTTTACACAACAAATCCCTTCCATCCACTCATCTACATTTTATCCTATCATTATGCATTTTATAGACCTCAATTTATTCATTTTCTTAATTTATTCTATGTTGTTGTACTATGGTTGGCACATTCCAAAAAAAATGAAGTAAAGTTCACGACAACAATACCAGGCCACATCCATTGTCAAATCCCTAGTTTATGAGGAAAGAAAATAAGATATAATGGAAAAATAAACAAGTCCAGATCAAATCATTAAGAAAATATTTGATCAATGTGTCAAATCAAATACATAAAGTACTGTTCTTCCATATTAGTTTGCATCGAGAGGATTAGACATTTTGGGTTGGAATTTGTTTTTTCATTATAGATTATGAATTTGGTCCCAAAGGGCACAACCTTAGGAATATCTTCTTCAGATCTCAACACATAAAATTCCAAAAAAACATACACATCATATCATCCACATGCATCCCACATCCACAAACATGTTAGACAACATATGCATACATATAAAATAATCCACATGCACCCTGCATCCACAAACATGTCAACAATATTACATATCATATAGCATATGCATATGCATACATCCTGCATCACAAAAAGTCAAACAATATCCATCACATGCATCAATATTCATAGAACCATCATCCAATAATAAAATAATAATCAAATTCCATAATAAATTCCATACATGCATATAAGCTGGGGTGAACTCACAATGTTGGTTCCCACTTTTTGGTACATCCCGATTTTTGTTGAAATCATACATTTTTAGAAAATATAATGATTTAAGCTTTAAGAGGTCCCATTTGAAGTAATTAATTGAAAAGAGTTAGATCAAAGGCTCTTAGATAAAAATTTCATGGATAAAACCTCTCTACTTCTAAATCATATTTGTAATGGAGTCTCCTTTGGATCTATCAAATGATGATAAAAACCCAATTTTACATTAGCTTTTGGGGGGTCAAATGAATTTATTTAGAAATTTTGTTTTTTTAAGTATTTAGTCCTTATTATAAGCTTTCCAAATAGTATAATTTTTAATATATTTAATTTCATTAATATATTTTTATTTTGTTTCTTATGAATGTATGTTTTTCACCGAACATGAATTATTATGTTCAATGAATTGGGAAAAATAGTAAACTAATTTAAAAAAATTCTGAAAAATATCTATGCACTAGGTATTGATGTCTTCTTTCTAATAAATAAAATAAAATTGAATCTGGATATATATAGAACAAGTTATGTGTTCAAACACACACCTATATCTAAATTAGAATTAGTTGGACTTCAAAACTTAATAAAATTAAAAATATTTGACATATCACTATCAAATCAATTGCATGCCCTCGATATTGATGTTACAAACCAAAATTCAAAATAATTGAGTTTTTATCATTTATAGA
Source organism: Cryptomeria japonica (assembly GCF_030272615.1). Classification (NCBI taxonomy): domain Eukaryota; kingdom Viridiplantae; phylum Streptophyta; class Pinopsida; order Cupressales; family Cupressaceae; genus Cryptomeria; species Cryptomeria japonica. Next base: position 357,396,896 of record NC_081414.1, on the reverse strand, counting down.
AAAAAAGTTATGCATTTCGGGATGCACATCACTATTAAAAAATGTTGTTTTCTATAAAAAACTACTTTTTGAGTGAGATGGAAAAATCAATAAAATTTTATTCAAGAAAAAATTGAAAAAAATATATTTAGAATCTACAAGCAAGATGTTACAAATCACTAGTTTAAGTCATCTTCAAATTCTTAATGGTTTAAAAGTTTAGGTGTCAGAAAGTAAATGTTTTTTTTAAAATGTTCATCTTAGTGTCAAAGTTGGTCAAAAAGTGGGAACCAGTATTGTGAGTTCACCCACTGCCAAAATCATATCTCATATATATCTAAAAAAAATCAATGAATGTGTCAATCATAGTACAATGATATAAATCCCTGAAGGGTCAAAATAAAATGTCACATATAATAGGGCTAGCCCACACTCCCTATATCCTCATCTTCATCCCCTCTCCTAGATCTGCCTCTAGATGGTCCTGCACCCCCTCTCAGTGGCCTCATAGCCACTAATCCTCCTGTTTGCTAACTCTGGGTCGGGTGCTAACTCTGAGTCCCTTGAGATCATCCCCTCTTAGTGTAAGATACAACTCTTTAATATACTGGCACTACCCCATGATAAAAACCTTTATAATATGTTGCCTCTCGACCCAAACTCTCTTCTCGTCACTACTGGCTACTGAGGTATGTATACACCTATGCAAAATTGGTAGGCTCAAAAAGTTGATGAGCTGCATCCTACTCTACCCATAACCTCCTTGCATATGCCTCTGCCCTACTAAGCTATGCCTGGAGTGCATCCATCTCCCCATCCACTCTGTCTAGCTCTGTCCTTAGCTCCCTGATGGCTTCCCCACTCCTGGCCTCCTCTAGCAGCTAGTCTGTATCATCCCTCTCCTCCCTCAAGGTTGCCATCTCTACCCGAGCTGCCTCCAAGCTCCCCACTAGGTCATCTGCCTCCCACCTTAGTTGTGTGACCTCTAACTGCAGGTTGACTACCCTCACCCTCTCCACTTGAATATTCTCCTCTACCCTCTTATACCTCTCCCTAGCAGCATCCAATCCATGTAACTCATCCTCTAGGCTCCTAGCCCTATCCTAAGTACCATCCCTCTCTCGTATGACTCTATCATACTAATCCCTTGACACCTCTCCTCTACTACTCCCTATACCTATACTGGTACTCCCTCACCCTACACCTGTATGTTTGGGATGTCCATCAGTTGTCCTCCATCCCCTCCCTTTCCCTCTCCCCCAATCGGCCCAACCTATGCTTGTTGTCCCCCTCACCTCCTCTACTGACCCCTCCTCTCCTCCCCCTCCTCTCCTTTGACCCTGTCATCCATCCCCTCCCCTGCTACTACTACCCTACCTCCAAGACCCTCATCCTCCCCCCTATGACCTCATCAATATATGATTGTAGCTCATCCTCCTCTAGAACTCTAAGAATAGTGAGTCAGATTGGAAAGTGAGCCTCCCACCAACCCTTGTATGCGTCGGTCATACCTGCATCATCTCCCACCTCCCCCTTCTCATCCCATACCCTTCTCTCTACACCCTGCACCCTCCCAACTCACTTGAACCTCCAAAGGGCTAATAGCCTATCCCCATGTCCCAGTCTCATGAGTGATCCTTGGATATAACCGCTCTGCCTCCACTATATCCTAGATATCCCCAAACTACCAGGTCACCCGATGTGGCACATAGTGCTCAATGACATGTATTGAATGACCGAATAACCACATCTCAGACTATTCTTAGTGTAGCTTGTAGTCCCCTCTCCATCTCTCACAACCTAAAAAGGGCCTTTACGTGAATAACATCAACACATCAAAGACCCTCCCCCAAAACCATATCGCCCCAAGCCTAGTCTAGTGGAGAAGTCCCCCTTATTGGTCCACATATGTGATCCATCATTGTCTATCCCGAACCCCCACTGGTTGTATCACTGCGATATGCTCCCACACCCATGTATGCAAAAGAGTCACTCCTGCAGAAATACTAATACTCTTAATATAAAACTAAATGTATGTCATGGTACAAATTCCCTATCATAGTCGCTCCCCACGCATACTCCATATAGTCATGTACCATGTAGTACACACAATTGCTCCACCCTATCGGGAAACCATGTCCACCAAGATCTTGCATCTCTTATCCATTGATCAATCCACAAATCACAAGCACTAGGCATGGAATGTGCCTGATCTACATCGCTTGCCCAAGATGTAATCATGTCCCATCCATCAATAATCTATCATACTCACACACCTGATGAAGGTAGTATTGTGTTGCATCTAACCTATACTTAGTAATAACACCGCAAATTAGGATCTTCAAGATACTCTAGATGTCAAAAAGTGTGATGGTAGCCTCTCCTATGGGTAAGTGAAAGGTACAAGTCCTGCTATCCCACCGCTCCACTAATACAGTCATCATAGCTGAATGCACCCTGATCCTCAGACATCACTCGATGAAACCCAAGTCAACTATGCTCAATATCTCCCTCATTCGCTCGCAACTACTTGTATAGCCTCATGGTCACCAGTCAATGCTCACGTGATGGGAGCAGTCCTAGATTCTCCTGCACCTAGTTAATCCACTTCATTAGCCTAATCTTCTTTTATTCTATCTAGTTCTAGCCTATAATCTACCCCTAGGGCATCCCAGTGCCCCATTGAGCCTTTTAATCCTTATTCCACCTTTCATTTTTCTACTTCTACTTACCTAGCGCACGCGTTGAATCAGTCATGCACATGCGCTAACCATGGTGCATGCGCTACACTATAGACAAAGGCATTGATCTACAGACCTCCACCCCTTTGACCCCTCCATTGCGCCAATGAGCATGAGCGTGCACGCTAACCATGTGCACTTGCCCCGATCACCTTTCTTTACCCCTATCCTGAGTGAGCTCATGCTGCGTGCAAGCGCACACACTAATCTAGGGTGGTGGCACTAAAATAGAAATCAATGCCTCCCCGTGCTACCCTTCAAAACCTATTTCTAGCCCTAAAAATTTACTCTAATCTACCAAAACACTAAGTGGGTCTAGGTTACATACCGATGGGCCATACTAAGAAGGTCTCTTGTATCTTTGGACCCTCTTCGCATGGTGCTCATGAATGGGAACACATGCCATCTCTCTCTCCAAGGGCTCTATGCTCTCTATTCTCCAATAGGTGTATGTGACAATGACCTTTCCTTAGGCCCCGTGGGCCTTATATGGGCCCCCCTATGGCCCTCTTTTTCACCTTTTCCCATCTTTCTACCACTTTCTTCACTTCATCATCCTTTTCATTTTTTCTCTTCTCTCACTATCATTCTCTCTTATTTTCAAGAATTTTCCTGAATTTTTTAAAATTACCACTTAAATTCTCGAGGGGACATGTACCACCCGCATTTTCATGTTGGGGTATTCTCTTCTTCTATTTTTTACCCACCACCAATTTTGTCATTGTGTAAAAGAGGGGCAAAATGTTAGTCCTTAATTAATTTTATCCTTTCTACATAATTAATTAATTTAATTATGTTAGTCCTTATTCTTCTCAGCATTAATTAAAGTTTATATAATTTAATCATGCCACTATAGTCCAGATAATTGATTTATTTAATAAATAAATTATTCCCTATTCTTCTAAGGTTTTTGATTAAGGAAAATCAAGTTTTAAGGGACCTGAAACCCACTTACATAACAAGAAGATAAGCATAAAAGAAACTAGAGAGGAAAGGACATAGTAAGAAGAGCTGCAAAATACCAACAAAGAAAACAACAACTAAGGAAAAGAACAACATAAATCCAATGAGAGACAGGCAACCAAAGACCAAATTACATGTCAGATAAAAAAGTTTATAGACTCTTCTGCATCCTTAACCAACATCATCATGACATTAGCAGCATCTTTCAGGTCTTTGTTATCTTGCATCTGATGGGTGTCTTTAGTCTTCATCTCCAGGTCACTGGTAGTTTTCCTCATTCTTCGTTTGGAAGAGTGAGGAGCAGAACTAGTGGTTGACACATCATCAATGATCACCATCTCTTTGTTCCGCTTGTTCTTCTCCACACAAGCAACCAAAGCGTTCATGTTTTGAGATGAAACCTTCAAAACCTCAAGGCTATGCTCCATAAATTTCTTCAAGGCCTTCTCGGTTTTAGTAACCCGGTTGATAATAATTTCATTATCAACCTCTCCCTTTTCTTTGATGATTCTAATAACATCTTCAAGATGCTTCAGATCTCCCTTAATCATTTCTTTTTCTAGCCAATCCTGCATTTCTTCTTTGTCCTCAGCCTCACTGGTATCCATCGCCGCATCCTCTTTACCTATAGTATTGGTATCCTTAATCAAATTATGAATTTTATAATCCAAATCTCTCTATTTATTCTGAGTACTGGTGATATTTTTGATCACCCATTTCTAGAAGTTGAAATTTTCCAGAGTGCTATTTCTGGTAGCATTCAAAATGGAGTCTATGGTCTCCATACCTAGACCAGAGCTCACAGACCTAGGGTTTACCTCCTTTGTAGAGTGTTGAACTTCATTCGTGCTATCTGAGACTTCTGACTCTTCAAAATACTATTTTCTCTGCACCTCTTCCTCTCCCTCAGCCTCTTTCTTCTCACTCTCTGCCTCAACATCAATCGCCTTCCCCTGTTCCTCCTCTAAACTAGCTTTCACTTCCATCTCATCTTTAGCTTCATCAGCAACACTACCTTTCTTATGTAACGGAATGTTAGATGAATCATCATCACACTCAGAGCCCTCATGACCCTCAGAAATGTAGGCATTTTCTACCAAAGGATCTTCCCTTTTAGCTCTAGCTTTACCCTTCAAATGCTCATAAATTAGCAATATAAGGCCTTGGTGAGAAATGGGATAGGATTTAGGTTTTCTAGCATGGTCAGCCAAGATATCATTAAGAGAAGAAGCTAAATAGAAAGGCAAAGAGATCTTCAATCCATGGCAAAAATGGTTTAGGATAACAAAATGATAATTGTAAACCTTTGAAAACCTACCATCAACCGTTAGGTATTCCATTAAAACTCTTAACATCTTCTTCCAGAAAGATTTAACTTGTTGAGGGAGATAGTAGGACACATTGTCCTTCTTGTTGAGTCGAACCCTCTCTTCATCACTTTTAGGGAAGTTCTTGGTGGCTTCCACCGAGAACTTGTGGTCTTTGTAAAATTTGGTACCTTCCTACTATAAACTTGTAACCTTCGCCACCAAGTCTTCATCCAGTGTCCAAGTTTGCCCAAATAGAGTGACTTTGTTATTTCTCCATCCCTTGGCGAAACCATGAGACACCAAATTTTTACTCCCATATAGTTTTTCCATGTAGTCAGCGAAACCATATCTATGCAGCCTTCGCCAAATTTTTTGTTCACTTTTCTAGTTGTCACAGCTGGAAGGCTCATTTTGATTCAGATTACCCCCCATATTGTTATTCAAGTTGAAACCCTCAACAGAGCATGAGATACTCAAATGCTGAAGAAACGGGATACCTGGACTTAAGCTCAGACTCTGGAACAAAACGCTGGAATCAAAAAACAGGGTTATATCCTTATTATTCAAAGTCTTTAAGGATATTCAAAATGAACCAACACTTAATATGATTAGCCCTGTCACACCGGTTATCATAATCACAATGCCTTAAATAGATCATCAGCTGACACTTCACATAACTCCAATATCTATCTTTGATATCCAAACCCAAAAAAGTAATAATGAACTTAACTTGTACCATGGATACGTTCAGATAATAATTGCTCATAGACTACCTTCTTACAAGCAACTTCTCTGATATACTTAGTGTCCTCCTCTAAATAAACCCCCTCATTAGCTAATAAGTTAGCTACCTTGTTACCTTCCCTTAGAGTATGGGAAATGAAAACACTATCATAGGCTTCTAATAATTTTTTAGCACTCTCAATGATATTATAAATGTTCAAAGAGGGGGAACTAGTGCCTTTGATAGCCTGAATAATATTGAGAGAGTCCCCTTCCAGCCATATTTTTTTAAAATTAAAACTCTGAGAAAGTTGGAGGCATTTTAACATTGCCCGAGCTTCTGCAACATGATTGTTTTGAACTCCAAAGGGAGAGGCAATTGCAGCAACACAAAAACCATAAGAATTTCTGATGACTCCTCCCCCTCCAGACTTCCCAGGATTGCCTTTAGCAACACCATCAAAATTCACCTTAACCCAATTATGACAAGGAAATCTCCAAACAACATTTTCTCTCCTACTCTTTATATCAGATTTGCATACCTTATGAATCAAATTCCATTAAGTGAGGATGCTTTTCTCATTATTAGTCATATTAAGATAGCTCCACTGCTTGTTTTTTTTGTGAAGAGTATTTATGTTTTCTTTAAATGCCTTGCAAATCTTTTCAAAAACCACCTGAGACGTACACTTAGCCTCCCTGAAAATTCTATTATTTCTCTCCTTCTAGATGTACCAATAGGTCATAGGAAGGACAAAGGACTAGAGGGTCTTAATGAGAGGAAATTTGGTAGGAAAGATCCATTGCAATATGACTTCCTTAAGACTATTATGCATAACCCAGTCAACTTTCTATTGCATCTAGATTTTACTCTAGATTTCCTAGGTAAAAGAACAATGGATAAACAAATGATCCATAGATTCTGCCTCTTTCTGACATAACTCACACCTATTAGGAAACATGAAACCTCTACGAGCCAAGTTATCAATGGTAAGAATCTTATTATGAGCTACAAACCAAAAAAACATGTTAACTTTAGGAATGAGGATTCTATTCCAGATTTTAGTCCATATTGGGTTGCAGACCCGAGTAATACTTTTTTTTATAAGCTGAGGCAACAATGAAGTTACCCCTCAGATTTATCTTCCATAGAAATACATCATCAAAATCTTTACTAATAGAAAAGGACAACAGATCCTGCTAGAGCAACAAAAAACCAACATAAATAACATCAAGTATAACCCATTTATTCTCCTCCCAGTAATTACAAACCATAGAACCATACCTCCTTTTGCATTCATCAGTGAATTGGTTGTAGTCCTAATTAAAGAGAGGTTCATATTTAATCCAAACATCCTCCCAAAACCTAATTTTATCACCTTTTCCAAGGACCCATCCAACTCCAACTTTAGCAACTTTTATAGATTTGATCATACTATTCCATATGAAAGAACCAACAGGGATATCTTTAGAGTAGAGAAGAGAATGAATTGGCTGGTTATGAATATATTTATCAAACCACACCCTACTCCAATCTTTCTTAATACCAAAAGCCCTCCAAATTTGTTTAGCAAGCAAGGCTTTGTTAAAAGTTTTAAGAACTTTAATACCTAATCCCCCCTTGCACTTAGGATTACAAACTTTGTCCCATGTAACCAAGGCTATCCTTTTCTTGTCTTCAACCCCTGACCAAAGAAATCTTTTCTGAATCCTTTCTAAAGCTTCAGCAAATTTAACCGGTATACTAAACAAGCTCAGAGCATAGACATGAAGATTCTAAAGAGTAGCTTGAAGAAGTTGAAGCTTACCAGCCTGAGATAGCATAGATCCTTTCCAACTTGCCAATTTCTTGTTGAGTTTATCAATTAATGAGTTCTAGAAAGAGTTTGGAGGAGCCAAACCAAGAGGGAGACCCAAATAAGTAGATGGGAGCAACTCCACCTTACAACCAATAATGTTAGCAATTCTCTACTGCCTCAATATTGGGGTATTTATGAAATAAATAGAAGACTTCTCCCAATTAACTTGCTGACCAATAGCCAAAGAATAAGAGCTAAGAGCACCTTTGAAAGCAATAGCCTCACCAACAGAAGAATATCCCATCAAAATTGTATCATCAACAAACTGTTGGTGAGTGCAGAACACATTAGCAGAGGAGGGTTGCAATCCTTTGATAGTTTTATTCATTTTCATTTTTTGAATCAATCTGCTCATACTCTCTGCCAAGATTGTGTAAAGAATAGTAGAAATAGGATCTCCTTTCCTAAGTCCCCTAGAAGATTTAAAAAATCTTGACGAAGAACCATTAATAAGAATAGAAAAGTTTGGGGTAGATATCAATTCTCTTGTAACTTTAATTACCTTCTCATCAAATCCAAAGGCCTCCATAACCCTGAAAAGAACCTACCATTCCACTCTATCATAGGCTTTAGCCAGATCCAATTTTATTAGGAAACCCTCTTTGTTTGCAACATTAAGAGAATGGATATTCTCATGCATAAGAATAATAGAATCCAAAATCTACCTACCTGGGACAAATCCTTTTTGCTCCTCAGAGATAACAAAGGGGAGAACAGCCAAGAGTCTAGAAGTCATAACTTTTGAAATGATCTTGTAAAAGGAATTACAAAGACTTATTGGCCTAAAATTTCCCATAGAATCAGCTCTAGCCACCTTAGGAATTAGAGAAATAAAAGTAGAATTGATTTCCTTAAGGATTCTTCTGGAACCAAAAAATTCTTTAACAGCATTGACCGTATCTTTCCCAACAATATGCCAATATTCCTGAAAGAAAAACATGGAAAAGCCACACAGGCCAAGAGCCTTATCCCCTTGAAAAGAAAAAACAACTTTTTTAATTTCATCAGCTGTAGGGATAGCAGATAATGTCTTACTTTGGTGAGGTTCAATAATCTTAGGAATGTTATCAATCGGGTCTTGTTGCTTAACAATGTCAATATCCTTACTACTAGTAAGGAGGTTAGAGAAGAACCTAACAGCTTCATCCCCAATGTCATCATCTTTGAGAAAGATTTTGTCATCAGCAATTAATCTAGATATTCTGCTAGCAACTTTATGCTTCATAGATGTCATGTGAAAGAACTTAGTGTTTCTATCCCTAGCTTCCAACCAAATAGCCCTAGATCTCTGCCTCCAGTAGATTTCTTCCTTAGAAATAGTGTTGTGAAGTTTGGCTAGAACTCATCTTCCTTAGCCTTGGGAAACATATTATAACCATCTTTCTAAATAGAGTTTTGAATTTGTTCTAATGCCTCCTACAACTTCCTTTTGGATTCAAAAATATCTCCAAAAACCTTCTTGTTCCAGATCTTGATGTTATCTTTGATATTTCTTAGTTTTTTAGCAACTTTGAACATGGCAGATCCATCCACATTAATATTCCACCTATTCTTCTAAATTTATCTAATTATTTATTTCTTCAAAAATCTCCTTAGTTAATTAATCTAAGGTATTATCTAAATCAAGTGATTCCTACAAATCACTTTTCTAAACTCTCATTAGCATAATTGATTCTTCTACAATCTCTCATAATCATGCTTAACACTATTCTCGAATTTTAAATTCTCCTACTCCTTCTCTCTCCTCTTGTCAAATCCTTCTACAAATCCCACTTGTCTCTTAATTCCTTATTTTCCCACCTAATCCTCCTTCTTAATCATTTTCTAGTGGCTAATCCCCATGATTAGCCATCAAGTCAGCTCATATCCATTTATGGCTAAAATCCACTTGTCCTCTCCTCACCTTTCACATTAAATGCACCCCATTGGGTGATTTCAAGGATTTCAAAATCTCACATTCTCTCATGCTTTTCACCTTCCCAAGGAATTTTAAATTCCTTTTCTTGTCTCATCCCCCCATGCATCCAGTATTTTAGGAATTTTTAATTCCCTCTTCATCCCCCAAGGAATTTTTAACTTTTTTGTCTTCCCTATGCACTTGGGGATCCCTTCCCCATGTACATTGTGGAGTGTGAAGACAAGAAATGCCTTTATGGTAAATCTCTTGGTCTCCACACTTGTCACCTCATGTCTTCTCAATCCATGTTCTCTCCCTTCCTTAAATCTCCACCCTTGATTCATCTTCAATCTCAACCATCCATTCATCCTCCCTCAACTATATAAATTGGGGTCTCGTCCCCTTCATTTTCCATCTCCATTCCAAGTAATCTTATGCTATTAGTTTGAGCTTCGAAATAATCCAAAGTATCACCATTATAGTCAGATTTGCATTCATAATCACTTAGCCATTTCATCCATCTCCCATATCCACTAGTGTTGTGCAACATTGGAGAGCGACCCACATGCAATCTTGGAGCCAATCCAACCAAGTGGAGCATTTGGGAGCATTCCACTTCATCAAAGGCTCAATCCAAGGAACAAGTGAAGGTTTGTGAAGGTATAATGGCATTTTATCTTGTTTTTGATGTATTTGAATGTTTTATGGATTAAACTAACCACTAATTCTCACCTTGATTTTCCTTTTCTTCAACATCTTAGCTTGTCCATTCTATAAAAAGAATTTTCAAAACCAAATCTAGAATATCTTCTCAAAGAAATTTTGTAGTCATTCATTCTATGTCCAAACTTATTACAATAGAAGCAATTACCAATAAAATATGAGTTAAATCTGAAAGGAACCTTTTATATCAAATGATGAACTTTTGAACATGTTTGTTTGACCTCTTGCATGCATATTTGGATATGTCCTTCTGAATGAGGATTTTTGATAAGACTTTGAAGAATTTTGATAAGTTTTGTTGTCCTTTACTTGACAATCTAAATCTACACCTTTTCTTTTAGGTTTGAATATGTCATGTAGTGATTTATTATTACAAGTATTTTAACTCTTCCCTACTTCAAAACCAAACTAGTACCATTATTGGACCTTCTTTGTTTTCTTAGCATGTCTTCTAATTTGGTGTTTTCATTATTTTCTAGTTTCTTTCTAAAATTTACAATTTCAGCCTCCAATTTTTTACTCTCCTTTCTTGGATGTCAAATTAGTCTTTTTTACTTCTACCATTTTATTTTTCTCTTCAAGTTTTAGTTTCAAATCAATAACTAATTGTTCCATAGTTTTGGTTTTACTAATCAAGTTTTTCTTCTCTTTTAAAGCTTGGTATTTTTGAATGTTAGCCTCCTTTAATCTTATAATCTCTTTGAGTGCACACAACAATTCACCCTCAAGATCAACATCCACCATCTATGATTCACTATCCATTTAAGATACACCACCTTGATCCATATTAGTACTTTCAATTTCCATAAACAAAACCTCACCTTCCTCACTTGAAAAGTCTTCAAAGTCACTATTAGAAACATATACAAATAAAATCTTTTTATTTTTGGAGAAAAACTTTCTTCCATTGTCAAAAGTTCTTATTTTTACCTTGTCTATCATTGTTGTCTTCATCATATTTGGAATCACCATAAGGGAATTTGGCTGCAAAGTGTCTAATTCTCTCATACTTAAAGCATTTGAAAGGAAGTTTACCCTTATACTTTACTAAACCATTCTTTAGTTTTCTTGCAAGGTGAGACTCTATGACTTCAAAATCTTTAGAATCTAAAGGTGCCTTACTCTTTTTATCATCTTTGAATGTTGCCTTTCTACTTGAGGATTCTTCTTTACAAGTTTTCATTTCATATGTTGTAAGTGCTCCATGTAAATCATCCATGGAATACTTATCTATGTCTCTTGCTTCTTCTATGGTAGATATTTTAGTCAAATTTGGTTGGCAAAATCTTAAAACCTTCTTTACAAAATTCTTGTCTTCAATTTCTTGTCCAAGTCCATGAATGACATTCATTGTTTCATCAATTCTAAGAAGGTAATCTGCAACCTTTTCTTAATCACTCATCTTTAATCCCTCAAACTTTCCTCTAAGACCTTGGATCTTGTCTTGCTTTACTCTATCATTTCCATGATAAATACTATTTAATTTGCCCATACTTTGGAGGATTTACAATGCATAACTTTGAAAAAAACACTTTTAGATATTCCACAAATTATGGTATGATTTTCTCTTGCATCAATTTCATATTGTCTTTTACCATCAATATCAGTAGGTATAGTGTTAGGAACACTATAACCATTTACAACTGAACACCAAACATCTACTCCTAGGGAGACCAATTAGGTTTGCATTATCACATTCCAAAAGGCATAATCATTTCCATTAAAAAAAGGGGGCTTTAGCAACTAAAGAAAATTCTTGTGCAATGGCTATCAATATTCCACTATTAGGACCAAACTCAGGTTGTTAAACCTCTACAGGGAACCTGTTTCTCTAATACCACTTGTTGGAATACTAGGATCAATGAGAGCAGGGTGAAATAGTGATCTATATAAACAAAAAGACTCTTAACCAATAAAAACTTTAACACAATGATATTAACATTTGTAGTAGATCATATGACAATATCAACAACATTGCATAAATCAATCAAGAGATTCAAGACACAAACTCAACATCATGACACCAATATTTGACTGGAAAACCCTTAAAGGGTGAAAACCCACTATGAAAAAGTTATATATTAGGCCTCACTAGAAAAATTCGTTGGTTACAAATTAGGAGCACTAGCTCCAATCCTCACTGGCTAAATTCAGGAAACCAATCCTAGGAACACCAACCCTTTGCAATTTTTAGAGAACCAACTCCAAAAGTGAGGAAGCACCCACTCGTTACACATTCATAAAATGGATATCTCAGAGGATTACTCTATTTCCATAAAAAATATCTGATATGTTGCCATTTTTCCAAATCATTTGCATTCAAGTTGTCTCAGAAATCTAGTCTTTGTTTAGTAAATTTTTCACAATGACAAACTGCCCTTCAAGAATTTTCAATTACTTTTTTGTCACAAAATTTTTATCTCCATTACTATCTCTACAATCAATAAAAAAATTCAATGTATACAATGCTTGACTACAACAAAAATCCTCACTCATTATTCTTATAAAAAACCCTTACTCACTGTTATTAACAAACCCTCACTCACTATCATTGATAAACCCTCACTCACTACTATTATTAAAATCAGAGGAAATATTGACAACATTAATTTCTACAAATTACTTCACTTCTGATGGCATTCACCATCTTCTCATTCTTCTTAAACTACTTAGGTTTCATAATCAATTTATGCAACAATTTAAAAAATAAAGTTTTGTTTCATTAAAAACAAGCATTCATCATTTTTCCTTAGCTCATTATGCATTATAGAAATTTTATATGCATTTAATTAATTATTAATTCAAGAACATGAGTCCTTTCTAAATTCAAATTTCATCACACTCTTATTTGGGCCCTTAATTCTATGTGTGCCCTTTATCTTTCATCATTTTATTTCATTATAAGTCCCACAATATTTTAAAATATAAAACAATGTTTCCCCCACTCAAGCATTATAACTTTTTATATAATTTATAATTCTAGAATATAATCTCATGAACCTAATAATTTGGGCCTATTTTTTTGGGATGATGGTGCTTGGGGAACCATTGTCCAATGCTTTTTTGTCAAAATTTTTGGAGATTAAAGAGTTAGTCTTGCCATTTCCAAAACCATACCCCATGCAAAATAATAATAATTCTAAGTTGACCTTTTATCAATTAAAAGTCATAATTTCATATATAAGCAAGTCATTTTCCTCATTTGTGATATCAATTTAAGAGTATAACTTTACGATATCCTTATGATGTGAAATCTCTACCTTATGTGAAGTTCCATATCTACAAATCCAAGGACAAATCAACAAGCAGAAAGACTTCATTCAAGTTTGCCCACCATGATGGAAGATTCAATAAATGTTGGAGGATGATAGGGAATCACCCACTGATGATTTACTTGTACATCTCCCTAAAGAGTTGGGTATAATTTTATGTTCTCATATTTCTACAAATATTAAGCTTTGGATTTGAGTTTTATCATTTCAAGTTATTTGATTCATGCATTATTGATTTAATTTACAATTAACATTCAATTGAATATCATTTGGGGTTTTTCTCTAATGCATTTGAGTAGGAGTCTAGTTTAGATTTATGCAATTTATCTCATAGAAATCTTAGACACACATAAGATTCAAGATCACACATATTATTTTAATTTCAATATTGGCTAATTATGGAGGTGGAAATCACCAAAACAAGGGTTTGTGTAAGGAAAACTACTATATAACCACAACCATGCCTCTATGTTTTGTAGATTCAGTTGCAAGTTATAGATAGAAATAAAATATTAGAATGTACCTAGGTTATAGAAATAGAACATTCCTAAAAAGTTTATCCAAAAAACCATAGACAAGGGTGTTCTAGGAACCATTGTCCTCTCATTTCTATTTGAAACTTGTGATGGAGCTAGTGCAATACCTTAAAGATGTAGATCCAGATCAATGTGTATAAATTCATTAGTTGGACAACGACATTCTAGGTGCTATTGTCCTCTTAGTTCTAGCTCTTTTTTTAGGCACAGGTGCACCATTGAGTTCCCATTTCATTTTTATACATGTTTTGAAATTTTTGTTTTAGTATTGGTTAGTATAATCAATTCAATTATTTAGTTGTACATGTTTTATATCCTAATTAGCTTATGTCTTGATTCAATCAAATCAACTTTCAGAGAAAAAAAGGGATATAAACCCTAAGGGATTGCTTGACTCTATTGGATAAGAGCTTAGTCAAGCATAGTTCCCCTTTACTGGTTTTGTATTCCAATATTTAGCCAAAAGAGGGTCTTGGTCCTAATCATGCTCATTCCCTTTTTCACCCCTAAACACTATTGCATGAAAGATTGATTAATTGATTTATATGTGAGTCAATTAGGATCTAAATCATGCAAACTATTTAAATAGACTGATTAACAAATAGAAATCTATTGTTAATTACATAAATAGAATTGTGATACAAAGGTGCACTTGCAACCAAAATCTAGGCCTAAAACAGTCATGCCAGTGTGCTAGGTGTCCTAGTCTAGACAGGTGCCCTAGTGCAAATAGGTATCAGATCTAGTATCAAGAAAATTCAAACTACAAACCTCCAAAATTTAGGTCAAAATATCAAGACTATGGTCTTAATTGACATAGTGAAAGCATTTTATTCTATCATTCCTCTAGTAATATTTGTCTCAAATGTCTTAGTGCTCTCATACCTACAAAATGGATCTGGGACTTATAACTAAACCTACAAATGCACAAAAGAGGATGAAAATGGTGTTGTGGATATAAAGCGACTTATGTCACTCAAGCCATCTATTTGGTGATTCTCACCTCCATGGATAGCCAAGTTGGATTTGAAACAAAAGTGTGTGCTCTAAACTTTAAGTGTGTCAATGATTATGGTGAGAAAATAAGTGCATAAAAATAAATAAGATCCCTACTCAAATATCTTGTAGTGTACCCTAGATGAGACAATCAAAGGTGATGCATGTATCAACTCAAAACTACATGAATCACACAATGAATATGAATAAAGGATAAGTATGAGATCTACATCTAAAACTCATAAATGCAAGATTAGCATGAAATCATACCAAAACCTTAAGGAGAGGTACAAGCCAATCATCTATGAGTAATTCTCTATCATCCTCCAACATTCTTTGAATCTTCTATCATGATGAATGATACATGATGAAATATTAATGAAGATTTGATGTTACCAATTATTCCTTAGATTTAGAGACATGTAGACCCAAATTTGGCAGAGCTCTCTTATCATAAAGATTGTTATGTCCTATATGAGTAAAGCTACTTACTAATATATGAGTTACAAGATAAATATTGATAAAAATCTAACATAAAATTAGCATATATCCAAAAATTAAGACCAGATTCTAAAATGTCATGAACAAAACTAAAAAACACCAAAATTTTGAAATTTTTTTTTAGGACTAGTGAGTGAATTGATATAGTCCTATCAAAATAGGCCCCCAAAAAGTAGGATGTGAGATATTAGAGCCTTGATATTGAATTTGGTCCTAATTTTTGAATTGACAGTGATTAAATGTGGAATAAGATGTCTTGAAATTTAAAATAGGATAGTGTTGGGAAGTAAATAGGTTCGATATGTCACTCCCCAATATGAGGCCCAAAGGACATAAATATTATAAACAAAAAAAATGTGAATATTTTTTTCTTTTAGAGAGTTACAATATACAAATGCAATGGGTAACATGCTAATACAAGGAAAGGATAAAATGAACATATAATAACATACAAGAGTCCTTAGGGCCCCACAATTATGATACTCAACATTAACACAACCATACATATAAGAATGAACGAAAACTTTTACAAATAAGATTACACTATCATTTACAAGGTACAAGATTTAATATTATATTTTCATGAGAGTGCACATAAGATCATTGTTTACAATACAAGGTATCCATAAGGAAATAGTCTCCAAGAGTACAATAATGAAGTGAGTACAAAATTTGGAACACAATGTAGATCTTCAGTCTTCTTACAAACTATCTTGATCAGGATGCAAGTCAAACCAAAACCCAATGGGTGTGAATAACACTCCACCCAACTATGTGGTACCATCAGGTCCACCCCCTATGCTAGGAGGTATTAGTTAGAAGAAAGAGATGAAAGGAAGAAACATATTGGTACAAGGACACACATGAGGCTCAAAAGGATAAAATCACAAGAAAATCACAAGACAAGAACAAAGAAAACTCACAATGAAAACAACCAACTTCTAGAGTCCCAAGCAATCACAAAAGAATAAACCAAAGAAACCACTAGGTATGCAATTGGAAAGAGTGTCATCACTAGGTTGTCATGAGTTACCCTGATAGGTCTTCACTATGTCCCAAACCCCATCCTGAGCTATCCTGGTGACCTCTCCTGATGCAGCCATAACTGATAAACCCTTAAAAGAGAACTAGCCGACTTATGCAACAAGAGTAACACAATGAAAGCAACAAGAAAACTTAGCAAGATTACAAAAATAGATCATATTATTGTCTTAGGACCTCTGGAAACAAACTGGTTATCATCATACAGTCATCATAGAACATCTGGTACTTAATCAATTACATGCAGGCTACAAGCCAGATACCATCCATCCAAAACTCTGAGAGTCAACCAGATCACTAATCACCAATCTAAATATTTATTCTAATTTATACTTCCTCCATCCTACAAATGATTACATCATACCCTATATATACCCTTCAAAACATATCCAGGTCAGCCACAAAAGATTACATTTACCAATTCGGGATAATGAAATGTGTAACTAGGTTGTCCCTAAGAATGAAATAAATTCATCTAGAAAATAACAACCAAGAAGTGCGGATCAAAAGAAGGTTGACCACATGCCAAAGAACATCGAACAAGACCCCAAATAGATCCACACGCCAAGGAACTGCTTTGGAAATGAAGGAAAACCAACCGATAAGCACCAGAACTATCTCAAAACCCAAAAACAGTCAAATAGGGAGTGATAATTAGCCATAAAAGAATCCAAATGGATTGAAAATATGGAATTAAGAACATGAACCAACCTAGAGACCAAAAATAGGATCTGCAATGAAAATAAAGCAATGACCGACACTTATCGGTAGGAACACAGAAAGTTGCACACTAAATTGAACAAGAACTAAACTAAAAGTAAATATTTTTGGTCGACGCAAGATTTTTGATAGACCGGGGATGCTCCTGCATCAAAAACCCTAGCTATAAAGATATGTTCCATGAGAGGTAACTCATGAACATCGAAAAGGATTTGGGATAAAGACCCCATGCTCATTTCTGATCCAAACATCTTCCTTATCTGCAAACCTCTTCTTTAGCTCCTCTGGGACCTCAAATGGATTCTCTAACCCCTGACTCTCTTTGTTTCTCTTCCTTTGCTTCAGATCTACACATTGTCTATGCTTACTACTCTCTTTCTTCTACAACTCTGATTTGTTTCTGCCACAAGATTTCATTCAGTTTATCACCATAAGATTTTTGTCATCTGGTTTTATATGTCCATCAGGCTTATCTATTAGATCCTTCTATAAACTCATGCCATCTTTTGGTATAAACTCTGCAACTGGTTTCTTAGTACTGCCACTTCTCTTGAGATTCAAGTTCTCCACCTCCTTCTTGTTCTCCATCAAAGAAGTCAATGTGAACTTATGCCCATCCTTCTCAATAGTGATTATGTTTCTTCTACAATCATAAATAGCTCCTCTATCAAACTACCAATGTCTTCCCAACAAAACATGGAAAGCACTCATAGACACAACATCACACAAGAACTCATCCCTAAAAGGCCCAATATTAAAATTCACCAAACACTACTCCTTTACTTCTAACTTTTGATCATCTTGTAACCAACTTAACTTGTAAGGATAAGGGTGCTCAAGCCTCTTCAATCCAAGCTTCACTACCATCCCCTTAGATACCAAATTATCAGTACTTCTACTATCCACAGTAACCTTGCAACACTTACCACTTGATTTGCACATAGTCCATAAAAGACTCTTTCTCTAAGTAGATCCGATATCTTCATTTCTCTACTCCATCATGACTCTTCTCAACATAAGGGATTCTCCTTGCTCTAGTGTACAGTAAGTTCAAGTAACTTCACCTTCTAGTTCCTCATTTACCACACAACTTATTGCCATTACCTTCTTACATTCATAAAATCTATCTCTAGTATCTCCACACTTGAAAGATTTGTTGAGAAATTCCCTGATGGTACTGCCACTCCCTTTCCTTTGTGTTTTTTGTTTTGGTTCTTTACTCCACTTAGGTTTTGGTTCTTCTTCAACATTTTTCTTCTCTGTACTCATCTACCCCTTGAATCTCTCCTTCCCTTTAGGGTTATTTGATTGTCTTCTTCTCACCTTTTCCTCAGCCTTCAAAGCATACTGGTAAGCTTCTTCAACTATGGAAACCCTCAACATACTCATCTCATCCTGAATGTTAAATGCAAGTCCATTTATGTACCTCACCACTTTTTCTCTATCCATCTCTCTATGTCTAGATCTAATCATCACCTTGTAGAATCCTCAGT
This sequence comes from Cryptomeria japonica, assembly GCF_030272615.1. Lineage (NCBI taxonomy): Eukaryota > Viridiplantae > Streptophyta > Pinopsida > Cupressales > Cupressaceae > Cryptomeria > Cryptomeria japonica. The sequence continues at coordinate 357,378,142 of NC_081414.1, read as the reverse complement.
ATACTCTTTCATAATCATGTTTCTCTATTTTAGGTTTTGCAACTTCTTGAACAATTCCAACTCATAGTCTCTCGATATGAACTTGGCCTTTAATCTTGCAACCATTTGTCTCCATCAGGTGATCTTCATTTCACTCTTCTCCACTCTTTCTGTTTGCAATTATTTCCACCATAAGGAAGCATGCCCTTTCAACTTAGTTTGTGCCAACCATACTCTTTGTGGGTCCTTGACATCCTCATAGTCAAAGTAATCCTCCAACTCTCCAATCCAATCAATCAGATCCTCTAGGTTCAGCATTTCATAAAAGTTTTAAACTTACACTTTATGAACTTTACTCACTTGTGCCATTTCTCTCAATAATATTTCCTCTCTTCTATCTTCTGGTCCTTCAGCCTCTTCCACTTCAAGCTCTTCACTAGCTTCTTGATATTCATCCTCAAACTCCAGGTTTCTCCTAAAACCAACCAATGCATTCTGGATTTTTTTCCTCATGTCATTCTTGAATTCCTCCATCATCTTCTCTACCCTAGGTGGTTCATCCTTCTAGGAAGCATCTCCTCTTATATTCTGGTGAACTACCTCAACTCGACGATCTGACTACCAGTTTCAATTTCCTCTCACTCGACGATCTATTGAACACATGTGCAAATTGCCTACAATCGATGATCTATCCACCAAAATGAATGCCTCAAGGTTAGAAAATAACTCTTCCACCAACCGGTCCATAACTATCTTTGATACCAATTGATGCAGCCATAACCAATAAACCCTCAAAATAGAATTGATTGGCTTATGCAACAAGAGTAACACAACAAAAGGAACAAGAAAACTTAGCATGATTACAGAAATAGATCATATTATTGTCTTAGAACCTTTGGCAACCAATCAGTTATCATCATACAGTCATCATAGAACATCTAGTAGTTAACTAGTTACATGCAGGCTACAAGCCAAATACCACCCATCTAGAACTCTCAGAGTCAACCAGATCACTAATCACCAATGTAAATCTTTATTTTGATTTCTACTTCCTTTGTCCTACAAATGATTACATAATACCCTATATATACCCTCCAGAACATATCTGGGTTGGCCAGAAAAGATTACATTTACCAATGCAGGAAAATGAAACATGTAACTAAGTCAGCCCTAAGAATGAAAGAAATTCCTCCAGAAAATAACAACCAAGAAGTGTGGATCAACAGGAAGGTTGGCCACATGCCAAATAACATCCGACAAGACCCCAAATAGATCCACAAGCCAAGGAACCATTCTGAAAATGAAGGAAAACCAATCGGTAAGCACAAGAACTATCCTAGAACCCAGAAATAGTCAAACCAAGAGTGATAAATAGCCGAAAAAGAATCTAAATGGACTGAAAATATGGAATTAAGCACATGAACCAACCTGGAGACTGAAAATAGGATCCACAATGAAAAGAAAGCAATGATCGACACCTACCGGTAGGAACACAGAAAACTGCACACAAAACTTAACAAGAACTAAACTGAATGGAATATTTTTGGTTGATGCAAGATTTCTCATAGACTGGGGATGCTCCTGCATCATCTCCTGACCCCTGCCCCCCATACAATCACTAGTGGACCATACCAACCTTTACAAAGGAAAAGATTGGTGGAAGCCATTCCAAGCCCTTCTATACTTACCTCAGCCCTAAACAACCACCTGAACATAAGAGAGGCAACAAAAATTAATCTTCATTAATGTGATCTAACTACCCGCTTGAATTCATTATGTTATGTTTTCACTTGATTACAAACTTTCATTGAGTTACCCTGGTGACAACTTTGTGTCTCGACCCCCAATGAAAGCCACTCCCCCATGATTGCACCTAGGAAACCAAACAACACTAAAAAGTCAACCAGAAATCACAAGATGGTTAAACACTAAAATACCATAGCAAGGCTTGAATCTCTTGCTAGAATTAAAATAACACATAGGGAGAATCCAAGGTAGGGTAGGAATCACCATCTAGCATCCAAAAAAACATATAAACTTAAACCATAATCGATAGGAGAGAAGCACAACTACACAACAAGAGAACCACAAACTTTATCCCATAGCCTTTGGAAGCCAATTACATAGAACAACTCAACCAAAAATTCCCCACAAGGATAGGTAAGTTCCAAAAGTAGAATAAGGTCTCATCATGCCATGAATAAAAAGATTCATTCAAAAAAACTAAGATGACCACAATATGTCAAGACATCATTTACTCCGTTAATCCAAGGTTAATAGAAGTACAAGACTCTTTAAGCCAGTCATACAAGAATCCCAATCATAAAATAACACCAAAGGTTAATATTAATCATTAATTTCCAAAATCACAACTTAAATCATTAATCACATTTTATTCTTAATAATTCCATATCAATAAATAAACTAATAGTTTAATATGCAAACATATAAGAAATAGTGACTTCCTCTTATAATTTTTTTACACAATCTGATTAACAATGGAATAATTAAAGAATTATCCAATCCATAGAAACTATATGCACAAATTTTATATATATAATATCTCATTTTCAAGTCTCCAACATTCTTCAGATTTGTCTTTTAGGAACTATCGAGCTTCTCCTCATTCTTCTTCCTTTCTTCAATCTCTTTTGTTAATCTCATCACAATAGTTTCCATCTCATTCTTCTGGATTGTATTGGTTCTAGCAAGTCTCTCACATTCTTCTAAATTTTCCTTCAGGGCATGCATCAATGCTTTGGCTTTCTTTCTCCTTAAGCTTATTCCTTTCTCTTATCCCTTGACTTGTTTAACTGATCTTTCAATGATTCAATGAATTTTTCAGCATCTTTTAGATTTTCTTTTAATTGCTTGACCTTATCTTTGGACTGATCAAGATCATGAAGTGCAACAAGAATATGCTCCCTAAAACTACCAGAATCCATTGATTCACTTTCCCAGATCTACCTCAAGATGTTAGGATCCTTTAGAGGAACTAAGCTTTGATATTGATTGTTGGAGTCAAGGAACACTGAGAGGGGGGAGTGAATCAATGTCCTATAATTTATAACATTGATAATCTGATTTTATACCCACATAAAGTAGTTGAATGAAAGAATGAAGAAATCACATAAAGAAAATAGCACAAACACCATAACATGAGGATTTTTACATGGAAACCCAGTTAAGGAAAAAAAATGGTGGGATTCAAACCCACAATATCAATATACTTTGTTAGAAGTATAAAAATATTACATAAGGAGAATGCACATGTATTTAGGCACACTGCCTAGAGCTCACTGCGTAATTACAAGTAAGGGCTACAACCCAAAAGGCTCACTGCCTTACAAAATGATTACAAAATAAAATCTGAATGTCTAAACTTGAAACAACATCTACATATGCCAAAATAAGTTCTAGTTAAGCACAAATATTCTATCTCACTGACTTTTACAACTATTCTCTATTTTGATATTCTACATCATACCAGAGCATAAATATTTACCTTGTGCATGTGAAACTGCACACAATCTCTCATACAAACTTCACACACCATTATCAATCTCAAATAAACATTTCTTATATATCCGCAACTCCAATTTGGGTCATCATCATGATGGCTTCAAGAACATGTCATAAAAGATGAAACATGTATTCAAGTCGGCTCAATTCGATCAAAATAAAATGTCCTTCAATTGTGAGAGATATTAGCAAAGCTTCTTAAGACTTCCCTCTGGAAGGTTGTTGGAGAATAACACAATCCAAATGGTAGAACATGGTAGGCATAGGTTCCCTAGGGACAAGTTAAGTTTATCTTGTCCTAATCCTCCGGTGCTATTTGAATCTTATTATAGCTACTAAACCTATCAAGGAATCAAAATTACTTCTTCCCTGCTAAAGAATATAAAACTTAGTCATTGAAGGGAAATGGAAAATGATCCTTTTTTGTAGCTCTGTTCAATTCTCTATAATCCACACATACCCTCCATTTACCTTTTCTTATTTGGAACAATCACCAAAGGTGAAACCCATTCAATTTTTGAGATGGGGTAAATAAAACTTACATCTAGTAGCTTTTGTAATTCAGTCTTGTCAATTTCCCTAAGAGCTAGGTTAACTCTTCTTTGTGGGTGTTTGATTGGTTTAGTGTGTTGTTCAATATATATTTTATGAGTAGATAGTTTAGGATCCAACCCTACCATGTCAGTGTAGTCCCAAGAAAATGTAGTCTTCTTCTCTCATAACAACTGTTTCAGCGAATACTCTTGTTGTGCGGAGAGATTATAATTTAAAATGAGTGGCTTTCTAGGGGATATTTCAATTTGTTTGGTCATTTCCTTCATGAAATCTTCATTCACACTAGGTAGATTTATTTCATGGGGTAGTAGAGTATTAAGTAGTGTAGGAGTAATGAATTTTGAACTAGACAATAGTATTTATGATGGACATCTAGAATTGTCCAAAATATCTTCTCTTGTAGCATTTTCTACATATGTATTATTTAATACTTGTGCCAAGACTTGATCTTCATCATTTAATTATAGGAGAGGACTTCTATCAAGCATTGTCAATTTTTCCATAGACGTTATCTTCCTCAGTTTCATCACCTAAGTCAGGCCAGATGAATTGTTCTAATTCTTCATGTGGTTGAGTAGGTCGATAAAGTGTTAATTTCTTTGTGCTATCTCCATTGGAAATAGTCATATCTCCTGACTTGCATCCAATATAAGCATCTACAGTAGCTAACTAGGGTCTTCTTAGAATTACTGGATACCCTCTCAAGATAACTTTGGAAGATAAAATCATAAAATTAGCTGGACATTCCCAAGAGTCAAAGAGTTACCACAATCTCTTCTATCATACCATCTTGCTTAACAGTGGAACTACCAGCTAGTTGAAGAATTGTATGAGTAGGCCTTATATTTGGCAAATTTAGACTCTGCATGATCTCCTTTTTCATGACATAGATAATAGCTCCTAAATCTATGAGAGCATTTTGAACCATGGATCCATTTATCATTATTGCAACTACAGGGCTGCTAGGGTCTAAATACTTAGGTATGATTACTTTCCCTAGCATGATATCATCTAACTTACCCATTACATGTACTATTGTAGGATCCTTTTTCTTCATTCTTGGTTTCTTCAAGCATGCCTCACTAATAGGCTTACAATATATAGGAACATCCTTAATTTCCTAAAAGAGATGTATCTTAATGGAAAAATTTTTAAGCGGGTCCAGGAAATCAAAAGTTGGTTCAAAGATAGGCTTTGATTGAACTAATCTTTGAGGGAATGGAGGATCTAAGTTCTTAGGTTATTTAGTTGGGAGAATAGGATTAGATTCTATTTGTTCTTTGACCTCACTATTTATCTCTATAATAATAAGATTAACAAGTGGTGGTAATGTTTTTCTTGACCAAAGATTTACGTCACTAAACCTAATGGAATATGCAAGGTATTGATTGAATTCCACTGAATATATTGGTGGTTGTTGTTGTTGTTGTTGCTGTTGTGCTTTATTATTTGGATTAGGAGTAGGCTGGGTTGGTAATTGAGTAGGTCTTGGTGGAACATTGGTAGGTGCAGGTGGCATAATAGCTAACTGACTAGGGGATTTATTAGGTTGAGAATATCCAGTTGGCTGATTAGGCCATTGTTGTCCTCTCCAAGACTAGGATTGAGGCCAATCGATTTGTTGTGGCTACCAATTTCCTTGGGGTGGTTGCCTTTGAGCTTGAGGCCCAGACCAAGAGTTTTGCTTATAATTGAATTGTGGGTTCCCATAATTGCCAAAGTTTGGAAGATATTAATTTTACCACTAATTACTAGGTGCATCAGAATATGGACCACTAAAAGATAGAGGATCAGGTGGCATACCTTGTCTTGGAACCCATGATTTCCTTTGGGCTACAAAGAAAATTTGACCTTCATCATCTTCTACTAGATGAAACTTTGGTTGATGAACTTTGTTGTCAATGCATGACAACTTCTTGCATCTACACTTTTTTTTGCTCTGTCTGCAATGAGGATAGAATTCAAACAATATTGCCTCTGCAACATCTTGCTTTTATTTTGCTTGAAGAGTGTCAATTTGTGTGGTCATATAATTGATAATATGTTGCTAGAAATCCTTGAGAAAATTAGTCAACTCCATTCTTGAGACTCCAGAGTTGGTTTTATTTCCTGATGATGTGTACTTGTATCCTCTAGGTTTCCTTAATGTAGCTCTTGAATAATTTTGGCAGAGTTGTTGTATGTCACTCTAAGTAGCTTGAGAAATATCACTACCACCCATGAGGTTAAGAGCATCTATCCATTATTCATTGATTCCTCTTAAGAAGATCAATTTATGAGAATCCTCACTCAACTAATTATGCTTATATGTCTTCAAACTGAAGAGAAACCTTCCTATATAATCTTCTAGACATCCCTCATATTTCTACTACATCTAGAATATATCATCTTCTCTCATAAAACTTCCTCTATAGTAGTCCTTGTATTTGTTGAGGAACTTTTCCTTCATGTTGTCCCAATCACTAATAGAGTCTTCTCCTAAGGACATAAACCAATGAAGAGAAGAATCTTTCAAGGTGGATGGAAACAACTTAAGTCTGTGTCTATCTATAGTATAGTCATAATTTCTACATAGCACATCAAATTAAAAAAGGAAGGTATCTGGGTCTTCTATAACAAGTCCATAAAAGTGAGGGAGAGCAACAGGAGGAATATTTTTCAGATTGGCATTGGCTCCTTGTGGTGGAATAGGAAATTTGAAGGTTAAATCAAGAGGTGGGGTGGATTGTTACCACTACCCCCACCACATCGCCTCTGCTTTCAATATTGCCTTGGTAAACTACAAATATTGTAAAAGAATTTTCTTCAAAATGTGGCTCAGGTGGAGGTATGAGGTTGTCTAGGACATTATGATCACGGGGGCTTCACTAGCTAGGCAATATTATATCACGTGCATTCATATTGGGGGGTTTAATATCCCAAAAATAAGGGTAAAATATATTTCCTATCGATGAAAATAGGGGGGTTTTAATTTTGGCTATGAAAAAATACAATATTTGGTCGGGGGCTTTTAATTCAGGATGTGTATTGGGAGGGGATGAAAAAAGGAGTTTAGGGCAATATTTTTTGAAAATAGGGAGATTCTTTAGTATGCCATGAATGCACATGCTATAACTCAGGCTCACTAAGTGAAGCCCCCATGGTTATGATCTAGGTCTATAAAAATTTGTGAAAAAGGATTAATTCTAGCTCAATATTTTGGTTTTTAGGTAGATATTCTTCATAGTGACTTAGGTTATGAAGGAATCTCCCAAGGGGATCTCTTTTATGCATACAAGTATTGAAAAATTAACATTTGACCTATATGAATGATATGAATAACTTAATCTATTCTAGAAAATAAAGTACTACCATAATAGTTATTTTGACAAATGAAATCCTATGTTCACATAAACTCTAAGTTTGTCACCATTCATGACAATGGCACCAAAAAATGTTGATTTAGAGTAATGGATATTAATACAACATATTAATCACCTTTAGGGACACAAATTCCTAATTGAGCAGCTATCCCAACCCGACTACCCTAACTCATTTATCTTATCATATGAGGTCGTACAACTTAAAATGGGACAACAAAATAAGAACAAATCTATCCTATTCTAAGAAAATAGAAATGCTAAATAAATCTTCATAGGAAAGGAACTCACTCCAAAGTTATAACTCATAAAGACTTTGCTAACTTCTATTTAGTGACATGTAAATTCCTCTAACATATGTATAAATGACTATTTTGTTCTATTGTGGCTGCAAGAAAAAGCATAGAGTAAGAGTTTGTGGCTGCAGAAGCAGTAAACAGGCGACTTAAACAAATAAAAATTAGACAACTGGAAAAGTAAAGTGCATGAAAAATAACCAAACAAAATCCTCACTAAGTGGGCCCCCTTGGGTGATTCTTCTAGAGTAAATGTCACAATAGAAACTAACTATTGAGATCGCATCAACATGTTAAAACATTAATGACTTAACTATTACAGCAAGTAAATCAACTTCTTTATTCAAAACCAATTTAACAACATAACATTATTTTATCAAGAACAACAACTAGCTAACTAAGAAACATGGGAAGGATTTATTACATTCATCACTACAACCATTTCCACAAGAGAAGCTCCACTTCCTAATATCTAGGTGGAGCCTTTTATTTATAATATGAAATCTAGGAGAACTAAGACAATTAGGACTCGGTTCCATCCTTCAACATCTATAAATATTTCCTAGATATGCTCTAACATCCAACATGACAATTAATTGAACTATTAATGAATCATAACTTCTTCTAAAGATTCCTTAATAAGCTTAAATAGCTAGTTCTGAGTTGTATCAACCTTTGACCTTTTCCATGCCTTGTTGTCCAATCTTGTCCACATTGTCATACTGCTACAAATGAAGCCATATTTCATCACAAAGAGTCTTCTACACAGTTGCATCACCATGATTATAACAAACATTCATATCACATTTCATGATCACTTATTGTAACACATTCATCAATCATATAAAGACAATAAATACTTATTTTTGCATTCATAAAGTTGATGATTTTGTCAAAATAAAGGTTCCAAACTATAGATAACATGATCATCAAAATAGGTCTATAAATTTAGTTAAAGAACGATATAAAGTCCCATTAACAAATATATAAAAGTCCTAAGTATAACAAAATTTCTGCAAATAAAGGCATAAAACTAAGGCTCATTAGTAGTCATGATAGAAGATGTAAATGTAGACACACTAGGCAAGGATGTAGGAATATGAATAGAATGATTGAATTGACTAGTGGGTTGAGAGTAACCTAGGACTTTTGATTGACATGATATTAGTGTTAGCAATATGAGCAATGCCACACAACAGATTAACACCAATTTTATCACTTTGCACCATTATTTTTAATCCTTCAATCAATGGGATTGCCTCACTTTTCAGGTATTGTTGATGTGTCCATTGTTGAAGAATTTAAAATTCATTGTTAATATTCTCCAATTAATAAACGATAACCCTATTAGTGATTCATCCTCATCGTGAACAATATGAAGAGAATGGGGATAAATGACATCATTTGTTGAATTGGAGGAAGCACCAACATTCTCATGAAATAAGTTATCCAAATTAGGCTCCATATCATTAGTAATTAAATATTGGGAAGCCTTAATTCTACAACTTCCTCTCATGAGAATATTGTAGGTAGGACCAATGTTAATAAAACTCATGCACAAAGGAGGAAAATTTGAATGCAAATTGAAAATTATGATTAACAATGTAATTTTTTGTAAAAGTGATTGATTAACCAATTAATTAAGAAATTTGAATTATGAATTTGAAAGATAAATGTTTCTATATCATAGCATAACATGTCATAAATATCATATCTAAAAATAAACTTGAAAAAATATGCAACCCTCAAGTTAATTTTAGAATTATAAATTAGGGTTTTTAATAAATTTAACCTCTAAATTTAGCTAATTAAATTGAAAATAAACTTATGAGTGCAAATTTGAATTTGAAAAATCATAAACAATCATATCCGAGATCATAAATTAGAATTTAAGGTGCAATAACTCAGGTTCACTAAAATGTATTTTTTTTAAATTAGGGTTAGGGTTAAATTAAGATAATAAACCACTAAATGACCTAATTAACCATTACATTAAGGAGGAGAGGAATCTAATAGATCTATCCTTCAAAATTTGAGATTTTGATTCAATTCTTGATTCCTTTTAACAGTGTTTTCTCCTCCTTGAATTGAATTGTTGGAGATTAGGTCAAGATAGTGAACTATTGAAGAAATATGACAAAAACAATAAGTTGCAGATGTCGTACAGAGCCACCAAGATAGATCTAAGTAGAATAATATGTTTCAGATCTATTCTTAGAAGTTTGAATTAATTTTTTAGGACTAGGTAGTATCAATTTACCATGGTCCTTTGAATTTATTGTCATTGAAAATTAAACCCATTCATCTTTGTAAATTCTATTGATCCTCCCGATTATAGCTCTGTACTTGTTCTTGCACACAGACAAAAGGGGAAATATGTTGAGAATAGGGGTTTTCCTTAGGTCAAACCTTGGTTTTGGAATTAACCATGAAATTTAATTGAAAATATAAATGAAAGACTGTAGTAAGATGATTAAATCCTTTTGAGGGAAAGACTGAAAATTATTGAAACACTAATGATATACCTTAATGAAGTTTTGTTTGTCTCCACAAATGAATTAGGGTTTCATGTAGGTTGTCTTCATAAAACATAGAACATGAATTCCATCTCTAGTGCTTGAATCTTGACTTCACTTCTACTCCAATGCTTGATGGAAGACAAATTGCTTGCTCGCTTGATTTTAGGATCTCAATTTTGTTTTCTTGAGTTGATTAGGAATTTAATTAGGTTTCAAATGAGAGGGGTAGACCTCCTTTTATACTTTCTTGTCAAAATTCGGATTTGGTGGTCATAAAACTCTTGTCTTGCCTTAGCCATGGTCAGGTGAGCATCGTGTGTGTGGTTCGTGGGGCTCTCTTTTCATTGGGTTGCGTGTCATGTGATTTGGTGGACTTCCTTGATTTGCGTGCCTTGCGCGGGGTAAGTGGAGTTTGTTATCCTAAGTATTCAATTCAATTTAATGTGTGGATGTACGCATTAGTAATGTAGAAAATTTAAAATAGGTAGTTTCTCTTATATGATTAATCGTTAATTTAAAGAGATCGCTTTAATTAGAATTGTAGCAAGCTTAAGCATTTAAATTGAAATGATGTGTTCATTTACGCATTAAAAGTTGAGGAATTAAAATAAATAAGTTCCTTCATGAGACTAGTCATTTATTTAAAAGGTCGCTTTAGTATGTTATAGCAAGTCAATTTAATAGTTAATTTTAATAATAACGAATTTAATGAGTTATGCGTTTTAGGAAGGAAAGATTTAAAGTCATTTGGGAAATAGAAATAAATTTATCATTTTCGCATTTTGGAAAAGAAAGGGTAAATTTTATTATTTAAAGGAAATTATTCTTTTTACTTGTAAAGTTGATATAGTATTAAGGATTGATTTTTGGAAATTTAAATTTATTTAAATACCTCACCCTTGTTAACAATTCAAAATATAAATGTAGGCCTAAATTGATAATGAGAGATTAAAATTAGAATTAAATAAGAAATAGAAGCATGTTAATTTTAATTAGAATAAAACAAGTTAGATTTATTGAGTAGTGGAAAATAATGATTTCCATTTTCATGTTTCTTTTATTTTCAAAAAAAAAAAAATGCTTAAATTCAAAATTGAAAATTAGGGCAAAAAAGAGGTTTCTCATTTAACCTAGTTTTTGAATATTTTTTGGGGGGTTTTTTTCTTGGGAGTTTTTTTTGGAAAAAAAATGCAGATGGGGAAATTTGGGGAAGAAGGGAGATTTGCTTTGAGTTGCAGGTGGAGCTCTTCATCAAAACTCTTCCCGAAATGCGTTTGGAGGTAGGCTTCCAATCTACCATTTTATTTATTTGATGGATCAAAAAAATGGTGTTTGAATGTTCTCCATGAAATGCTGAAAAAGAAAAAGAAATAAAAATACCCATGAATGTTTCTAAGATTTAGTTCAGTTTTGAAATTTGGGTTGTTCTTAGATTCAAGATTTGTTATGGATTTCTTGAACATATTGAAAGGAGAAAATCTTCCCCATTCTAGGATTAAACATTCTGGAAAAAAAAATAAAAGGACAAAAAAATGGTTGTGACTGTCATAAATGGATTAATGGAGGATTTATGTGAGTTTAGTTATTTCATTTTGTGATTTTAAAAAAAATAAAATAAAATTTTGCTTGGGTCGAAATCTAGACTGTATAAAAAAATTTTTATACAAAAAAAAAAAAAACAAAAAAAAAGATAAAATTTGGGGTTTTCGGGGGGGGGAGCCGAAGCTGAACCCGCCCCTCCCCTGCGGCACCGCCGCAGCCGCAGTCTACCTACGACCACAATGTGGGCCGCAGGGACCTGCGTCCACAATGTGGGCCACAGGGGACCCCGCGTCCACACTGTGGGCCGTAGGGAGACCTGCGACCACAGTGTGGCTCGTGGGTCTTGCATCCACGCTGTGGGCCACAGGCGACCTGCGACCATAGTGTGGCTCGCAGAATCTGCGTCCACACTGTGGGGCGCAGGGACCTGCGCTGTAGGCTAGGGTTTCCCCAATAGAATGAAGTTTTATTTATTTATTTTTATATATATTTTTTAAAAAAATAAAATATATATATATATAATATTGACATTATAAAATGAAAGGAAATGCCATGGGGTATGTATAAAAGAATTTTGTAGTATAATTGTAGAAAGATCTATTTTATTTGAAATTAGTTTTTAATTCGCTAAATATTATATATATATATATATATATATGTATGTATATTAAACACGAAGTTTGTGTATATCTGAATTTGTTGATTAATAAAAAAAACAAAAAAAAAAAACAATTTCATTAATCATGTATTGTTAAATTTATATTGGTTAACAATTAATTTTGTAACCAATTCTAATAGGGAAGTAGTCTTGGAAGAGGGATTAAATATGGTCTTATTTGGAGATCTTTGAAATAATATACTTTTGTTAACGTTTGGTAATACATTTTAATGAGAAGTTTTATGGAATATGAATCTAAATTTATCTTAGTATATTTTGTTAATACTTCAACGATATGCTAGCAGAATGAATGAAAGATCGATAATGTATCGATTTAAGAAGAAAATGGTTGTAAGTCTAAATTTTGTATTTGCCTTGTTTAAAGTGGTGGCAAGCCTTGATGTATTTGTTTGGACCCTGTCATGTTGTCATTGGGACACCTGTTAAGTCTTAGGTCTCTAAATAGAGTACTGTTGGGCACTGGACCTTGTACTCCCTTTTATCAGGCACTGTTGGTTCTGCCTCTACGTGGAAGTCAATTAGGATTTGTGGATCAAAGTGGACATTTGTATATTGGTTGTGTTCGCCTAAGTGGCAAAGATGTAAAAGACATGTAATTGATGTATTCCTAACAAGATTAAATGCCAGAGGGGTCTTGCAGTTGAGCAGACCCGGAGATGTAGCCCTTTAGGGGTGAACTCCGAGATCATATCTGTGTTATGCGATGTTTTTGCTTCCTTTGTTTCATGCTTTAAGTTATCATGTATGGTTGTTATCTTGTATAAGTGTATGATGGGAAATTAACGAATTTAAATCAAAGTGCATAAAATCATTCATCTTGACAAATGTAGTAATCAGGTTCATAGAACATCGTAAGTAAGGTTATGGAAAAGTATTTTGATAATGTTAATTAAAAGTAGTAATAGTGGAAAGAATCTTGCTAGGTTACCAACATTGGATTAACTTGTTATTAGGCATGTAAATTGAATGAATGTGAATGGAAAACAAAGTTAGAATTAATGTTATAATTTCTAAGTTAAAATCTAAAGGATGAACTTCATTTAGGTATTTTCCTCTTTATCTTCTTAAATGAGTATCGCCATGTTAATCATACTTCACTATATTGGATGAATTTGTTTAGTTATTTATGTTTTAATCTTAACGATTAATCCTTACCAAATTAACTTGATAATTGGGTGAACTCAACTATTTGTCCATCATTATAACCCTAATAAAAGAATCTCTTATGATTGCTAAAATTGAACTAAAAAGGGAAGTGTTTGTATAGTTGTTTACTTCTTAATCTAGTAAATGTATGTCTTCATATTAACTTCATTTAACTAAAAAGAGTGACATGCAATAAGATAATTATATTTTACTCCTAATGGAAGAACGTCACTATGCACTTACATTTTAATCCTGTAATGATGAATTTCATCTTGCTAACTATATTTTAAATTAAAGGATGAACTCAAGTGTTCCTAATACCTTTTCACCTTAATGAATTTAGTCCATTTATTAGCATTATTAAAACTTCAATGAATGAACTCTATGGCTACTTACATTATATCCTCCATAAAAGAACTACGTCTCTTTAGTTTGGTTATACTTAAACTTTATGAGGGAACCTCACTCTATTAAATGTAGTTTAATCCTTAATGAATGAACCTCATCTTACTAACCATACTTTTAATTATAAAGGATGATAACAATTGTGGGTGGTTGCCTTAAACCCAAATGAATGAACTTCGTGATATTAGTCATATTGAACCTTAAGGGAGGCCTCTTAAATTAATTAGGTGTTAATGTGCATTGAGTAAATAACCTCGCGACGGCCTCCTAACCACCCTAAGGAAATGAACGCTTCATAACCATTCTAAGACATCAATTCATTGAACATACATATGACCATGTCGTATGCATTATCTCGTAATTAAGTATCCAGCTTATTGGGTCAATTGATGCATGTTGAGCTAGGTGTAAGGTTATGTAATTGCATTGGGAAACTCCTTAGGTTCGTTTAGCCTTCCACTGTGTTATCGAAGTTTCAGATAACTCCAAATTATTTTAATGTTGTAACTTATTATTAACCACTCTTAGTATTATTATAAAAAAAAATTTATTTACACTCTATTCAAGTGTTTTTAACTTAAACCCTTTGGGGTTTCCTAGTGGGGCATTACAACATCTTGGTTGAGAAAATAAAGACTCAAAACTAGGGGTTAAGCTATAAAATTGATAAAAATGTGAGTTATATGACTGGCCTAAGCAAAATATGTATTGCAATCTAGCATTGGAGGGTGGAACATCAAAGTAAGGACTAAGTGAGGATAAAGTTTTAAGTGAGTACAATTTAGGATTCCACACAATGAACAAGGTTTCCTACCAAAGATATCATTTCTCTAGACTTTTTGATTGAGACACACAACTTTAGGCAAGATACAAAAGAGAACTTGGTCCCAAAGAGGACACCCCTCCAAAGAGTCATTTGGTAGGTGTACATGGCATCAAAATTGGAGTTAAGGCACTGAACAACCTAGATAGGATATGAAAGAGCGACACGGTAAAGTAGGGGCACAAACAATTTACGATGCCACAAGATCATATAATGTTCATGGGATCTACGTATCACTATTGAATATAATTTTTTTGGTGATGGACAAAATAAGGTGACCAACTTGAGAAGTGTGAAGCTATATTTGGGTAAGAAAAATTATATGATCAAATTTGGACATGAATTGTATGTTACTGTCATATGATCATTCTATTACTATATTTTGGATCCTATATACCAATCCATGAGGTTGAAAATAATTACTTATAGGTCAAGGTGATGTATTGGTCTATTGTTATGCATTTCTATGATATGCATCTCAATATTCAAGCAATGAATGTAAGATTATTTTGTAAAATATGTAATGGCTAATTTATTTATTTTAAAGGTTGTTGTAACATTCCTAATAATAGGTAGGTTATGGTGGAGTGGCTCATGACCAAAATGGTAGGTTTATCTCAACGGTGACACTCCCTTTGGGAACCCAAGAAAACAAATATGTTGATGCTATGATAGCCTACATTTGTGTGAAGTTAGCTTTGAGAGAAAATAATAAAAAAATATGGTTGAAAAGTGATTCCCTCAATAATGTTATTTCTTTTAGGGTCTTCAAACCCCTAGTTGGACTATAAAGGCATTAGTTGTTGACACTTTAGGAATGCTAAGATCATTTGATAACTTCATCATTTCTCATGTGTTTCGGGAAGGAAACAAATGTTTTGATGGTCTAGCCAATATTAGAGTAAAGAAAAGAAGTATTAAGTGGTGGGGATCCCTAGATATCATCCTCGTTGAAATAAAAAATCTTATTTATGATGATTATAGATCATGTTGATTTGGGGGCTATCCTTTTTTCATTATGATATACATCTCACATATGTGGAAAGTTGGGTTGAAATGTCTTAATCATTACGACTTTCAAAAAGGCAAGGTTTTTTTAGCTAATTCTAGAATCTTCATGTTCGGTCTATGTTGTATCCTAGGGTCTCGTGGCTTTCTATAGGGTGTTTATAGATAGAATTGTAGGCCCAACATGGATGGAAATTGAAACAAATTGGATCCTACTTTGTATGAAAAATGGAGAAACAAGATAGGTTTGGGATGAAGTGTCAGAGGGAGGAATTATGCCCTACATCAAAAAACTTCATGGCCACAACCCTAGGGCTACTCAACTTTTCATCAAAGGCTCGAATAATGGAACTCTACAAGTGTTTTGGGGTGAATTTGTGGTGGATGAGAGCCTCATTACTAAGGTTACTAGGATTCTTATGGATGAGGAAATTTTACAAATACGAGAAAGCTACAGAGGAAGCTCTTGAAATATTTTTCCAGAAGAATGAGAGGGCTAAAGTTTGCCACACTAAAGATGGAAGATATAACCAGGAGGACCACAAATCCCTATGGGTGGATTTTTTTGAAGTTATTATGAGGTACATTACCTTTGACGGATGCTACAAAAGCATTTTTACCTATCATTTCACCATTTTGAATCATTTTAGGCATGATATGTGTATTTAAATTCTTTTTTATTTGCTTTCATCTCTATGGAATAGTGTTAATTCCCACCTAAACAAATAGAGCTCCAACTCTTCCAAAATGGGTAAGGCCCCTATGCCCCCATGCTCTATTGGTAATAACAGGAATTTCAAACTGGGATTTACCTCAGGTGTAAAAAGAAAATCAGCCCTCGTAGAGGCCTCTCAAGGCAACAAAATTGTGAAGAAAAAAGTGAAGGGAAATACAATAGTTGTATTCCTCTTGAGTTTGATGAGGATCAACATAATTTGGAATTTTATTTTGAAATCCTAGTTGAAACTTGGATAAGGCTACCCCTATGGGTAAAGATACAAGTTACTCTGTAGTGGATATTGGGGCTAGAGAGAAAGTAGTGAAGGTTGCCATGGATGGACAAACTAGCTTCTTCAATTGGATGGCTAAAGAAATTTCTAGGTTGGAAAGAAAGAACAATATCCTTACCACTAAATAGAGTACATTAAACTCCCTATCCTCAAATAATACAAACAACTAGCTTGACCTTAGCAAGAATCCAGTGATGGATGTTAAGGCCATGAAGAAAAAATTATGAATGTACAAGCAACTTTAGATAAGGTCAATGAGAAGCTAGGAGTTGTTATTGTAGTTAGTAGAACAACCATGGCTAATAGCATGGAGGGTCTTCAAAGACTAAATGAAAAATCCTAGTCCCTCAATGTATCCCCCTTGGCTACTAATGGTTCCCTCTCCATCTCATTTTTTAGCAAGGGCAAGGAGAAGGTGTCTATTCTGTAAGCTAAGACCTAGACCAATCAGGGACTTCACACATGCAATAGGGATAAAGGTAAGCAAATCAAGGCCATTGATATGGAGGATCTTGTAGAAATCTGTTGGCATTTTTAGTTTGTTGGCATTTTGCATATAGATTGCATAATGATATGTAGTCATTGATGTCAATTGAATCGGTAATGGTATTCATGTTATTGTTGATATTGTTGTTTTTGATATGGCTAGTAACTGGTAGGAAGAGCTTTGTGGAAGATGTTGTAAACTGGTATGTTAAGTTTGTGAGTTGAACTGGTAAACTGGTGTAAAGGGTTAAACCTTTCTATGCAATGTAACCGGTAAACCCTATCAGTTGTTAAACCCTAATCAATCAAGTTTGTTGGTTTATTATCTGATGAGGGGTAATGATGGAGACATGTGTGATCATTGTATGAGGATAAGTTCAGATTGTTTTGGCATGTTTGTTTTTTGTCTAGGGAAGGAGCAAAGTGGATTGCATCTAATGCATAGCATGTGATGAGTTACAAAGTCTGATGAAGCAGTGATCATGGGGCGGTTGGAATTTTCTTGAAGAATGTGAAGAGATTGTTATGATTTCTAACGGTCAAGATTGTATTGACTTGTTTGTAATCTCGGTGATGAGAATTAGGTTTTTTTTGTGTTACCGACCTAATTAATTTGTATTTAAGGTCGATGCAGTTGTTTGTAAATTTTGTTGGCAAGATTGGCATAAACTTGCTGAGTGTGTAGTTGCCTAACCAGTGAATGGATCTACACTTTGAGTAAAGGAAGATTGAATCTTAAAAGGATCTGATCAAGCAAATGTAGTGCTATTCAAATAGATCAAGAAAACTAGTTGTTTTCTAACAATTACAATAGAAGTGAAATCCCTTAACTGGGTAAGCTCTAACAAGCTTGGTTACTTATTAAATCCTCTAACAAGGTGGTCCATTAGCTTCTCCTAATAGGGTATTGTGCTTCTCATCAAGGCATATTTGTAAATACCTTAACTAGGTGATTCCTAACTAGAATTAGTTCTTAACAGAACTTATTGTAAGGTTTTAATAAGCTTGGATCCTAACAGGGTGAACTTCAAAAGAGTTTAGATAGCTATCCTTGTGAGTCTCATCTCACCATGATTTTTACCTATTTGGGTTTTCCACGTATAAATATTTGTGTCAAGTGGTGAATGTTTTTGTGGTTATGATCTTATTTGTTGATTTGATTAACTTCTGATTAGGCATGATAATTGGAAGCATTGAGAGATGAATATGTTGAGATATAATTAAGCATTATTGATGTTTACAAGTTTGAAGTTGATTACTGTTAAGTTGTCATAATAGTCAAACCGATTGATGTCAAGTATTCTTATGAATATTGATCTTGACTATGATATGTTTACTTTGTGTGATTGAATTTGAGTTTGGGAACTTTGTATCAGTTTTTTCAGTATACTGATTCACCCCCCCTCTCAATATTCTACCAGATACTTATTCTTTCATCTTACGATCAATTGGTATCAGAGCATCTTAGGTCCTCTTTAATCTAAAAGCCTAACAACTTGAGGAAAAGATCTTGTAGATCATGATGAAGAAAGAAGGTCCGAAGTTAAACAAATACAAATATAACTATAGAATATGGAGTGACAAAATGAAGATTTACATTAAGAGTCTTGGTAGTTAGTATTGGGATCATATAGAAACTAATTATATTACACCGATTGGAACCCTGACTTGTGATCAAAAGAAAGAACAACAAGAAAATCATCAAGAAATGGAGGCGATTATTAGTTCCCTACCTGATGTTGAAAAAGTAGATGTTCATATTCTTGAAACTGCATATGAAGTATGGAAAAAACTTGAAGAGATTTATAGGAGTGATGAACATGTTAAGATTTCTAAAGAGGAGAGTCTAAAATGAAAGTTTGATGATGAGAGAATGTCTGAAGGTGAGAATATCCAACAATATGGTCAAAGGATAAAAGAGATAGTTGGTGAAATATAGAGTGTAGGAGGGAAAGTGGAAGATGCCACAGTGATCAGTAAGGTACTGAGAACACTACTACCGATCTATGCTATTCGAGTTGTAGTTGTTCAGGAGTTGAAGTCCATTGACAAAACTAAGGTATCTCTTGACTCTATTATTGGAAAACTTACTACTTTTGAATTAAATGGCTATGATGGTAGTGTACAAAAATTAGAATCTGCATTCAGAGCTTCTATCTCTAATCCATCTGTGAGAAAAAGTAGAGATACTAGTCATGGTTATGAATCTAGATCCAATAGAGATGTTGATGATGAAGATAGCTTAGTGGAACTTGAAGCATTGTTGGAAAAATGATTTCCTAGAGGCACTGGTAAATATAGAGGTAAGCTACCTTTAAAATGTTTTGCATGCAACAAGATTGGTCATATAGTAGCTAATTACCCTAATGGTGAAAATGAATACAAGAGAGACAAATTTAAGAAGTATAAGGGTAAAGGAAAGAGAGATTATCTTGTAGCTATTGCCAGTGGTATTACTGATGAATAATTTGATGATGATGCTAGTGAAGATATAGTGTTTGTAGCTATTAAGGAAGAAATATCAGATCAGAAGGCACTAGTATCCAAGATGGACAACTCTGATGATTAGATCATTGATAGTGGTTGTTCACATCACATGATCGGTGATAAGAGCAAATTTATTTCCCTAAAGGAATTTGATGGTGGTGTTGTTATATTTGGCAATGACTCACCCTATATGGTTAAAGGTAAGGGAGTTATTTATCTTAATGGGAAGAGCAGTGCTGACGATGTCTATTGGGTTGAAGGCCTAAAGAACAATCTTTTGAGTGTGGCACAACTTAATGACAAAGGATACCCATTGGAGTTTAGAAATGGTATGTGCAAAATCTTTGACAACAAAGGTGAATTGATTACAACTAGGAAACAAACTAGAGGTAATCTATTTCATCTTAATCCTAAAGTTAGCAACTGTTTGATTGCAAAGATAGATGATAGATGGCTATGCTATAGGAGATTTTTAATATAAATTTTGACAATATTGTTAAAGCAAGAAAGTCTAAGATAGTAAGAGATCTGCCTCAGCTAGACAAACCGGTTAATTCTCTTTGTAAAGAATGTTAGTTAGGAAAGATGACTTCTTCAACTTTCAAGAGAAAGTCCTTCTCAGCAGAGCACTTGTTAGATTTGGTTCATACAGATCTATGTGGACCAATAAGAATAAGAAGCATTCAAGGTGATAGATATTTCATGATCTTCACTGATGATTGCTCAAGGATGATGTGGGTCACATTATTGAAGGATAAGAATGAAGCTTTTGGTAAATTCAAGGCATTTAGGGCCTTAGTTGAGAAAGAGAGTGGTAAAAAGATAAAATGTCTGAGAACAGATCAAGGCGATGAATTTACTTTTGAGGAATTCACTAAGTACTGTGATGAGAATGGTATAAAGTGGCACCTTTCTACACCAACAACACCACAATAGAATGGTATAGCATAAAGAAACAATCGGTCAGTGGTTGAAGTTGCTAGGACTATGTTGATACAAGGAGGTGTAGCGAAAACATTTTGGAAAGAAGCTGTAAGTACAACTGTCTACACAATGAACCGATATCTAGTGAAAAGAGGTAAGGACAAGACCCCTTATGAATACTGGTATGGGAGATCACCTGATGTTAGCTATTTTAAGATATTTGGAAGAAATTGTTTTATTAAAAGAGGTGATTACATAAGCAAGTTTGAAGCTAAGAGTGATGAAGGAATATTTCTTGGCTATTCCACCAAGATTAAGGCTTATAAATGCTTCTACAATTGGACACAAAGAATTATTGAGAGTGTTGATGTTCATGTAGATGAATGTCCCAAAGTCGTTGAAGGAACTAGCTCAGAGAAAAAAGATGAAGATCCTTGCATTTTTCTTTTGGAACTTGAAATTGTTAAATCGAAAACTGGTAAAGCAAATCCTGATGTACTTGTTCAACTAGAACAAATAAATTCAGAAGAAGATGATAATGAAGAAGATGAACCTGAAGAGAATGATCATGTTATTCCTAGATATGTGAGTCTGAATCACAGTCCTGAACAGATTATTGGGGATAAGGATGTTGGAGTACTAACTAGAAGGAGAATAAGAGAGAACTCTTGCATGATCTCCACCTTTGAACCTAGAAGTGCTAAGGAGGCATTTGGTGATGATCATTGGGTTAAAGTTATCGAGGAGGAATTGGATCAAATTGAGAAGAACAACACTTGGACCCTAGTACCCCAACCGATAAACAAGAATGTTATAGGTACTAAATGGGTGTTCAGAAGCAAGTTAAATGAAGATGGTGTTGTAGTTCACAACAAGGCAAGATTATTCTGCAAAGGTTATGCGCAAGAAGAAGGAGAAGAGAATGGAGAAACTTTTGTACTAGTAGCAAGACTAGAAGGTGTCAGAACTTTACTTGCATTTGCAGCTCATAAGAAGTTCAAGGCATACCAGATGGATGTTAAGTCTGTATTTTTGAATGGGATATTGGAAAAAGAGGTTTTGAAGAATTTTGGTATGAGTGACTATAAACCAGTTGGAACCCCAATGGTTACAGGTTGTAAGTTTCCAAGGACGATGCATCTAAGTCTGTAGATGAAAAGGAATATAGGTCAATGATTGGCAAATTACACTATGTTGTTCATAGTCGACCGGATATTGCCCATGTAGTTGGTATAGTTGCTACATTTCAAAAGAATCCAAAGGAAGCACATCTGATGGAAACCAAGAGAATTTTTAGATATCTAAAAGATATTGTTGACTATGGGTTATGGTATCCATATGGTGGAAATTTTTATTTGAAGGCATACACAGATGCTGATTGGGCAGGAAATATTGATAACCGGAAGAGTACTACCAGTGGAGAATTCTTTCTAGGAGGAAGGCTAGTTTCATGAAGTAGTAAAAAGCAGAGTTGTACTTCACAATCTACTGCTGAAGCTGAGTATGTAGCGACTTATATGAATTGCACACAAGCTATTTGGATGAGGCACATTTTAGAAGGTTTTAAGATGAAAATATCAGAACCAATAAAGATTTTGTGTGATAATACAAGTGCAATAAACATTTCTAAAAATATTGTTTTGCACACAAGGACTAAGCACATTGAATTGTATCACTTCTTGAGGGAAAAATTTCAACGTAAATATGTTATCTTGGAGCATGTTTCTACCAAAGAGCATCTTGTAGATATCTTTACCAAACCTCTTCCTAAGACCACTTTTGAGTATCTTAGAAGTCAATTGGGGGTTGTCCCTCTTCATGAAGTTAGTTGAGCATGATGTTGATTGCATTAGTCCCTGAATTACTTGTAGAATCTTACATGGATTGATGAAGAAGTGGATGTATTCCATAGGGGGAGCATCAAGTTGTAGTATGTTATTGATGCACAGTGAGAGAAAAATTACCTATTTTTACTTTCACTTTGGCATTGTTGTCAAAGGGGGAGAAGAATTATGTGTCTGATTATGTGAACCAGCGGTAGGCTAAAGACAAGAGCAAGGTGAATACTTGGTAATGTAAACCAGGATTCCTATTCACCAATCTCAACAACAATCAAAGGTGTTGATATTTATATTACCATTAATTCCAAAGGGGGAGATTGTTACCATTTTTAGTTTGTTGGCATTTTGCATATAGATTGCATTAATAATATGTTTTCATTGATGTCAATTGAACCGGTAATGGTATTCATGTTATTGTTGATATTGCTATTTTTGATTTTGGCTAGTAACCAACAGGAAGAGCTTTGTGGAAGATGTTGTAAACTAGTATGTTAAGTTTGTGATTTGAACTGGTAAATCGGTGTAAAGGGTTAAACCTTTCTATGCAATGTAACTGGTAAACCCTATCAGTTGTTAAACCCCAACTGATCAAGTTTGTTGGTTTATTATTTGATGAGCGGTAATGATGGAGACACATGTGATCATTGTATGAGGAAAAATTCAGATTGTTTTGTCACATTTGTTTGTTGTCTAGGGAAGGAGCAAAGTGGATTGCATCTAATGCATAGTGCGTGATGAGTTACAAAGTTCGATGAAGCAGTGATTACGGAGCGATTGGAATTTTCTTGAAGAATATGAAGAGATTATTATGATTTCTAACGGTCAAGATTGTACCAACTTGTTTGTAATCTCGATGATTAGAATTAGGTTTTTGTTGTGTTACCGACCTAATTGATTTGTATTTAAGGTCAATGAAGTTGTTTGTAAAAGTTGTTGGCAAGATTGGAAGAAACCTGTTGAGTGTGTAGTTGCCTAACCGGTGAATGGATCTGCACTTTGAGTAAAGGCAGATTGAAGCTTAAAAGGATCTGATCAAGCAAATGTAGTGCTATTCAAACAGATCAAGAAAACTAGTTGTTTTCTAACAATTACAACAGAAGTGAAATCCCTTAACTGGGTAAGCTCTAACAAGCTTGGTTACTTATTAAATCTTCTTACAAGGTGGTTCATTAGCTTGGATTCTTAAATCCTCCAGTGAGGTTACTCCTAATAGGGTATTGTTCTTTTCATCAAGGCTTATTTGGAAATCCCTTAACCAGGCGATTCCTAATCAGAATTAGTTCTTAACAAGACTTATTGTAAGGCTTTAACAAGCTTGGCTCCTAACAGGGCAAACTTCAGAAGAGTTCAGATAACTATCCTTGTGAGTCTCATCTCACTATGGTTTTTACCTATTTGGGTTTTCTACATATAAACATTTGTGTCAAGTGGTGAATATTTTTGTGGTTATGATCTTATTTGTTGATTTCATTAACTTCTGATAAGGCATGATGATTGGAAGCATTGAGAGATGAATATGTTGAGATATAATTAAGCATTGTTGATGTTTACAAGATTGAAGTTGATTACTGTTAAGTTGTCATAACAGTCAAACCGGTTGATGTCAAGTATTCTTACAAATATTGATCTTGACTATGATATGTTTACTTTGTGTGATTGAATTTGAGTTTGGGAACTTTGTATTAGTTTTTCAGTACACTGATTCATCCACCCCCCCTCTCAGTATTCTACTGAATACTTATTCTTTCATCATACCATCAAAATCAATATGATTTTTATTGATAAAAATGTTAAGAGTGTTCAAATGTTGAACAATACTATTTAATCTCTGGGTTTTTAGACCTCATTTTCTATTGTTTTGTTGCTACTAGCTTGTTGTGGCTTCGCGTCTAGTTTCTCTTTGTTTATTGTTAATTTTTGTTTGGGTTTCAGGTCCCTATTAAACTTGTTTTAATCTAATAAAAAACATTCCTAATAATACTAAAAATTATAATCATAACATCATCAAATGTAATAGAAAACTTAGTTACAAGTTTCCCAATGACAGTCTACTTCTAGATAGACAGCCAAGACATTATCTGACATGACAAATCCTCCCTTCTAGAAATTTCTTGCAACTCTTATTCATTCTAATTTCAGCCTTGTGTCCCATCAAAAGGAATAGTATCCTTAATTATTACTCAACTTTATTCCCATTTTATTAAACACTGTTCAAGGAAAGAAAATACGCGTATACTATGTGAACACACTGCATACAACTTCTTTCAACAACGTACAAAATCTTGAATATAAAATATTAATTTAGTCCCTAACTAGAATAATAGATCTCATGAAGATTGTAGACTCATTTTCATTTTAACACATGAAATGATGAAATTCATATTCTTCTAGCCTTATATATTTAATGTGAGGTAATCCTATGCATCTTCTTCCCAATAGATTCCTACTTCCGTCCTTGCTAGTTCTTTCACTAAAACATAGATTTCAAACAATACTAGTAGTGATATAAAGATACACATCTTATAAGTTATAGTAGTAGTATGATGAAAACATGAGATGATAGATCAAGATAAATAAACAAAATATAACATATTGCACTTGGACATAAATGAAATATGTACATTAGATCTCTCAACATTTATTACAAAGTTTTATTCTAAAAAAAATCACAAAAATAATAATAAATATGCAGCAAAGACACTAACAACATAAAACAGGTTCTTTTATATAAAATTCCTTTTATACATTGGTGGCACATTTCTTCCCACTCAAAGTGTTATTGCAAGACTTTTTTGTTTGTTTGTTTGTAAACTACTGCATCACTTTTCATACATACTAGCAACAAAACACCATCTCAATGCAACCTATTTATTGTTAGCATTCCCAAAGATACTGAGATGGGGGGCTGAATCAGTATCTAACCAGTATATAAATTTACTTGACTTAAAACATGAAAAGCATATTAAAACTATGTACTAGTAAACCAAAACTAATGTAGTAACTAAGAATAATAACAAAAACATGAGAAACACACCATAACACAATATTTTAATGAGGAAACCTGGTGTGGGAAAAACCTTGATGGGATTTGTGACCCACAATATTCACTTACTAGCCAATAAGGGAATATTACTCTTACAATAGGGGCCTGCACATGCAGGAAGGCCAAGTGCCTAGAGCTCACTGCTCAATTACAAAAGAAGTCACTCTAACTTACAAAAATGGATTATACTAATCCAATGTCTTGTACTACTTCAGATCAGCATCTGTTATGCCAGATTCAGTACCGTTTTAAGCTCTACTACAACATAAACCCTTAACCAATATTTCACATATTAGGTCTGCTTATTTCGCATCCTATTTCACACACTTCCTATTACAAAATGATCTCATACATATATGAGTCATATTACAACTTGCCATGTCAACTTACAATGATTTGATAGTTAATTACAAAATACATTTTAAACAAAATTGAAGTCGACCAAGGTGTCGGTATCCTTCCTTTCACTGCCAGTGTTTTGTATGCCAGTGTAGAGTCTATTGGTGTCAGTGCCGGTATCTTTATCTTTCCAGTGTCATATGATTGTAAGGTTGCCATCAATGACAAAACCTTCAATCACCTACAATTTCTCATTGCATTGCATTTGCCAACAATCTCCCCCTTTGGCATTGATGGCAACACTCATGAGAAAAATCAAAAGTGTCCAAAATGATATCCAAAAATAGTCTGCCAAAATTGTGTTACCAAAACTGTGTGCCAAAAAATGTATGCTCCCCTTGAGCAGATGATGTCCTTTCTTCTAATCATTTTTCTCATTTTTCTCATCTCACTACTCCCCCTTTGGCATCAATGACAAAGGTTGTCATTTGGTGTCAGTGGAGTCCTACCTGGATTCTTGTAACCGGTGGGTTACAATCTGAAAAGTATCTATCAAAATTAAATTTATACCGTTACTGAATGTTTTCATGTCGTTTATTGCCTCTTGAGTTCTCTACACTGTACTGGTGAGTATGCACATTTTCTCTTCTGGTGTCTTCAGTCCAGGAACCAGAGCCTCAGATATTTCTTTTCTCAAAGAAATAAGGTATTCTAGTCTTGGACTAAGTCTGCATTTCAAGTCCTTTGCTTTATCCTTTATTCCTTGTTTATCATTTTCTAACTTCTTGATTTTCTCTTCTTGCTCTGCAATCTTCTTCTCTAACTCCAAAAATGAATCCGATGCACCTATCAGATTGTCAACAATATGTTTATCTTATCTTGTGCTTTGCTGATCTCCTTGTCAAGATCCTCTGTCAAAATATTTGTTTTACAGGTGTCCCTGTACAATTTCTTGGAGTCAAGAATTATTTCTCCAAGTTTTGGTAATAGAGTATCCATTTTCTCCTTGTTCTTATTTACAATATCCTCAAATAATTTATCTTTTTCCTTTATCATCCTTTCCTTAAATGTATCCTCATTTATTTGATCAATAGTAAATAAGTTACCGGTGATGAACTTAGACAATGTGTCTAGTTGTCCTAAAGAATCCTTATTATCAACTGTGCACTTTGGTGCAATCAATTTAAGAATTGGAATTGTATCATCAATAGCCTTATAGGCTTGTGCATTGCATTCTGTGATCTTCTTTATTGAATCTAACAAGACCTTTGTTATATTTGTAGGCCTGAATTCTATCATAGATGTAACAGATGTTTGTCCAATAATCTTTATAATAGCCATGCTACCAATTGTGGTAATTACTTTACTTGATTCAACCTCTGGTAGGTTAGTCTGTGTTTGCTTTTCTGCAAACAAAGGTTTTTGATTTTCAGTTTGGGTCGGTGGCATTGTGTTTGTCTGAACCTGTGCTTCAACCTGTACCTATTTTGGTTTCTCTATCT
The DNA here is from genome assembly GCF_030272615.1 of Cryptomeria japonica. Classification (NCBI taxonomy): domain Eukaryota; kingdom Viridiplantae; phylum Streptophyta; class Pinopsida; order Cupressales; family Cupressaceae; genus Cryptomeria; species Cryptomeria japonica. The sequence goes on along the minus strand of NC_081414.1, from coordinate 357,350,677 downwards.
ATATCTCAGAGGGTTTCTCTAGGCTTTTAACTGCCAGTTTCTCAGAAGTAATCTTAGTTTGTACCTCTAAACTCTCTTTTGCTAGTTCTTCAGATGGGTTTTCTGTTGTATCTACTGGTTTCTCTATGATATCCTTTATTGGTTACTCTATCTATGTAGGTTTTTCTATGTTCATCTCAACCTCTATAGTCAGTGACTTGGTAGTCACATTTTTCACCTTATCCTCAGTGGTTTCTTTGTCAACCACAACATTAATTTCTTGTGTGTCTACATTTACCATATACAAAATTTTAGAATTAGGATTTGTATCCTCTATCAGAGTTTCCATACTCTCCGTGGCCGGTTGTCTGTCAGTAGTGTCTACTGATGGAGTATCTGAAAGAGGTGGGGGCACATTGTCAGTTATTTTCAGGCTTGGTGGTCCACCTACCTTACCTTTCCCCTTATCTCTGTCATTTTGATATACTTTGATAGTTTTTGGCCTAAGTAATTCTTCCTCTTTTTCTTTTTCCACAAAGAATATGTCCCATGCATCTGTTGTTTCCTCAGATACTTCATTTACTCTACCAGCCATTAGTGCTACATGTTGGTGAGCAGTGGAGAATACTGTCCAATTTTCTTCACCGATTAATTTGTCTATTTCATCAGGTGAGTTAACTGGATGCACTGAAAGTAATTTTTCAATCTTAATTTTCTTATCCAGCTCAACAATGGCTAATCTTCTAGCTTTAAGTTTCCTATATAGATCATTAAGAATTTCATCAACAATTTGCATCAAAAATTTCTTGTAAATATCTAAGTGTAGAATTACACTGTTCTCTATGCTTTCCTTATCATCAGTTGATAGTGTATTGTATATTTTGTTTATGTTCTTTAGCTTACCATCCTCTGTAATTTCACTAAGAAGTTTGTCTAGAGGAGCAATAGTTTGTTTCACCTTCTTCTTCTTAGGAGTCATTTTCTTTGTTGGAGGCCTTACTGCATGTTGTTTTTGTTTGGTTCTTTTTGGTGTAGGAGAGGGTACTGGTGAGGGTTTTCTTTTCCTTTCAACCCTTTTAAATACTGTTGATATATCACTCTTAGAAGAAGTTCCAACCGGTGAAAGATGAGTTTCTGGTTGAGGTGCTTCCAACTCACTTTCACTTATACCAGTTTCTCTCAAAACATCTTCCTTGATTGCCTTTGCCTGCCAAGTTCCTTTTCTTACAGTTGCTTCAACTTTCTTAACCCTTTTCCTAGATTGAATAGTACTTTCTATTGTTTCAGCACTACCAAACACTTTCTCTTCCAGTTCCTTTGGAGCTTCAAGGAGGGCTTTTGCATAAGTTTCTATGATGTTGTCATCTATTTCATAGCCCATTTTAGCTACCCAAATAGTTCTAGGGATAACTGCCTCCATCCAGATTTCATCTTTCTTGATCACAAAACAGATTTCTTTCTATTACTTATCCACAATAGCTTGTGACAATCTTACTCTAGTTTTCATTCAAGCCTTCAATGCTTGAAAATACTCATTTAGGTTTTTCTCCCTGCTCTCTCCCATATTACTTAGTAAATCTAACAGTTGTTTTCCTACCAGGATGTCAAGGCCAAACTCTCTAGAACAAATATCGGGTACTTGTTTGGTTATGTACAACATCAAACAAACAAGTTTCTGAATCTGAATGTTCCTTTCTTATCTCCTTTAATCTTTCCCAAATTGTCTATCAACTCATCTTTAAGCCATTCATATATATCTATTCTTGCATTATCATTGACATATCATAGGCACTTTTGATACATGGGCTAGAAACTGAATTTAACCTATTTGCATGTGTAGCCTTATAACCTAAGATCATACTGATAAATCTGACATTAATGTCTTTTACATCGTTTACCCTTAAAGACCTTTTATCAAATGTTGCACTAGTTAGGTTTGTCATTGTGTCATTTGAGACCTTCTTTGTTTTGTCAGGTCTCTTACCGCTGGAAGGTAACCTTGCTACAACTTTTATGGCTTCTTTTGTGATTTTATGAATTGAGTCCAACCAGAAAAATTCACCATGTACTCTTCTTAATACAATCCTTATGATATCCTTGGGAAAATCCGGGATACTAAGAATTTCAGTAAAACCTAGGGTTTCCACTATTTTGTGTTTCAGCTTGACATTTCTAGATTCATCACAAATCATAGACTTATACATATTCTTAATCTCATCATCACCTAGATCCTCAATATGATGATGTATATACATCTTAGGGTCTTCAACATATACTTCTCCCTTAGGAATTTAAGAAAATGCACCTATGCTATCATCTTTCTTTGCAATTTCGGGAACCAATTTGAAAATGGGTCTAGGGCACTTAGGGCGCTTAATAACCTCAACAACAGTAGGGTTTGTAATAAATTCAGGAGTGGATAAAGATGCCATAGCTATAAATACCTCAATCTACCTTAGGGATGAATTCTTTGATGGATTGCTACACTTCTTCGCTTTGAATGCCTTCGCTCAGGAATTTTCACGCTCTTGAAGATTTGAATGCTCAGTGAATGAAAAAGGAGCCAAAACACTTGCTTTATAATGTTATTTTCTCCAACAACCTTATTTAATGCTTGTCGGTTAAGTCACAACTTAAGTCATCTGCCAGTATAGAAGTAATTTCAACTTCTCACCATCAATTGAGGGAATAATAGCAAGTTTTTCATTTTGTTGCTAAACCCTCAAAGGATTTTTCTTCAGTTAGATGAAGAGTCTCCTGCCAATGGAGTGTTAATTTGTTCTACCGGTGGAGGAGTATTCCCATCAACATTCAGATCTAACTTTCTGATCCATTGTTTTGAGAATTCTTGCTTTACCTCTTCAACCTTTTCTTTACCTTTCAAACTAGGACCTTTGTTATTTTCTCGTGATGCGTTACTTCTACAAAATTTTGTAATATGTCCAATTTTGTTACAGGCATAACAAGTCACATTGTTCTTCTAAATAGATTTCCCATATCCTATGCTAGTATGTGTTATGAATTGATTAGATAAGTGTCCAAATCTTCCGCAAATATACTTCTTACATTCATTCTACAATTCTCTGAATTATGACCAACTTTGTTGCATTTAGAACATTGACCGGTGGGTGTATTAGTATTCTAATAATTTCTATATCTACATTGATTTTCTCTATGACCATACTTGTTAAAGTTAAAGCATTTTCCATTAATTTGTAAGCAGTAGGTTGTCTTACCAGTTTGCTATGATCATGATTGTTTGCAGTATCAAAGCTTTCACCAACTTCAAAGCCAAGGCCATTTGTATCACCATTAGGTTTCTGATTCTTCAACATTTCACCAAGTTCTTCTGAACTTTTCTTGAATTTCTCCTTGTGTTGATTTGCAGCAGCCAGTTCATTTTCCAAGATTCCTTTCTGTCTCATGAGTTCAGTTCTATCATTTTGTGTGTGCATAAGATCTGTCTTCAACATATCATTTTCATGACTGAGTCTTGTGTTCTCATTTCCAGCATCATTTAGTCTTCTTGTCACAACCCTCCTCCATCACTTTTTGATTTAAATACAATTCTATTATGTTTTTGGTTAAATTACTTAAAATGATTGAATAAATGTTATAAAAGAATAAAATGAACACACACACACACACACACACACTTGGAGAATATAATTATTTTTATTTATTTATTTATTTTCCACTCCCAACTATGGCACATGTTGTAGGAAGAATAAGAAGCTTCTAGATGAATCTCCACCACCTTGCATGTAACTCCCCCACTAAGTTTAATCAATTTGCATGAGTCCAATATTGGAAAAGAATCTCCTTTTTAATTAAATTTTTTAGATAGTGGAATGGAGAGATTTTTCTTATAAAATGATATGCAAGTTTCAAAGAAGGGAGTTGATTATGTTTTGAAAAAAATTTCTCAAGTTTTTAGTAGTAGGATCTTCTTTGGTAGTCTCATTTTCGTTGCAGGATTTTTAAGTTGTTGTTGAAAGATATCTCTCAAGTTGCAAGGAAGGATCAAGAGGATAGCTAGAGGATTCAACATCAAGCTTTGATAAGCCAGGTTCTCTTCTTGTTATTCACATTCACATATGAGAAATGGTATTATCCAAAATATGGTTTCTAAATCTTCCCTTATTGTAAATCTTTTCTTCTTATTAGGAATAAATATTGATAAATTAATTTCACATAATGCATGTAAAAAATAGTTTTTATCTTATTTTCCTTAAGAAATATGCACATGATCTTTCTTATTGTTTTTTCCAAAGATTTTAGATCTATCCAAAAATAAAATAAAATAAAATCATGTTTCCCTTATTTAAAAATTCTTTTGTTTCTCTAAGATTAAAAACTCTTCCCTGTGTGATTTGAATCTTAATCTTTATTTCTTCCCTCAAATTCATCTCTCTGGCTCTTCAAATAGGAACCTGAAAGAAAATCCCTCTATGAATATCAGTTGAAATTGAAGAATATATCTCCCTGTGAATGAATCCTTGATCTCATTTGATTTCATATATATATATATATATATATATTATCTGGTTATGTATTCTCTCTGTGAAAATTAGTTGAAATGGAGGAATAGATTTCATTGTGAATAATCCTCTATGTTATTCTCATTGGGTTCCATTAATATTTTTATGTTTGGTTATCTACTTCTCTCTGGGAATAATAGTTGAAAACTAAGGAATAAATCTCTCTGTGTTATTCACTCCTATAAAGAAATCCTTATTGTTTACATTAATATTTTATCTCTCATATACTGGTTAAATACTACTCTCTGTGCTTAAATAAATAAAAAATGGAAACTATATATATATATATATATATATATATATATATATATATATATATATATATATATATATATATATATATATATATATATGTCTAAGTATTTAAATTATCGTAAAAGAAAATAAAATAAAATTTGATGCAACACACGTACAGCGAAATGAATTCGCATAGGTTTGAGGGCCACTATAGGAGGGGATGGGTGAAGTTAATGTCGTAGGTTGGGTGGGTACCTAGTGGTACCCTCCACTAACCTATGGTCACTGCTATGATAGTGGCGGTAGGGTAGTGGGGGGGACCACGGTGGTCCCCTCATCACTGTGGGTCTGCGCCCACAGGCCCGCAGTGATGATGGGACTCGTGGGCCCTTCCCACTCCTCGGTACCATGCCATTAAACAAAATTCAAATTTAAATGTTAAGTGTTAAATTCTCTTTTTTATATATAAAATTTTAGTTTAATTAAATTTCTTTTTTATATATATAAAATTTTAGTTTAATAAAATTTTAAACTTAGGTAAATTTTTAGATTTATAATTAGTTTTAGCAATTTATAAACTGTAAATTAAATTATACCAAATATTATGAATTAGATTCTTTTTTTTTATCCACTTAAGCAATTGATCCATATTAAATGATTTGAAGCTAAATTCTATTTTGGAATTAGTGGCTTTATAAGTGATACTCTCGCATGTAACTTACACTACCTTCACCTCATGCAAATTCTTTACATTGATTACATTATTGGCATTCCATCTCCTTGCAAGTTTCACTTTTAATTATTAATATGCAAGTTTCATAATTATCATTTTTATGCAAGTTATATTTCAAGTTTTGAATAATAAATAATGTTAGTTATGGTTTTTTTAAATTCCGTGTAATTCATCAAGTAGTTATTTCAATTAATTGAGCTTTGCATATGCGTTCAATTCATAATTATTTTCCAAGCATGATGTTTTTCATAAGTTAGAAAATCAAATAAAGGAAGTTGGAAAGCCAAAACCTAGCAGCGTTTGATATATATAGTGCCTCTGGGTCACGCTTATAGGTAATGCCATTGTGTTGAACTACTGCACTTAATGCCTAATAAAGTTGCATCAATGACATCTATGGCATCATCCCTATAAATCATCGAGGAGTAATAAGGGACACTTGGAAGTTAAAATCCAAGCGGTGGGTAATCCCCCTTGAATCGATAATTTAATAAGATAATTTTGAAACAATCTTTCATCCGCTGAGTTAAACTATAGTAAACCCCTATAGGGATGATGAGTGAAATTCTTTTATGAAATTGATTTAATCTCGAAGAATTGTTATCGATTGACAATTGGTCAAGGGTGACGCTTATGATAAGAATTAGGATCTAGTTGTTTTAGGCCACAAGCAATAGGCTATCTTGAGCCTTTGCTTAAGCACTACCATCGTGGGTAGCAACTACAGAGAAACTATCTGGGACATTGACCCTAGAAAGGGTTACGTACCCACTAATCATTTTACATCAAACCTTAGAGTAGAAAATAGAACTACATATTCTACGCCTTGATCCTGTGCCAAAATAGGTATGTAGGCAGTCTTGGGATGGAGTTGTCCCTAGTACTCAGGCGTTTGTGGGTGGGGTCTAGGCTTGGTAAAAAGAAGGATTGAGTAAGAATCCTAATTTGAAAGATAAGTATAATAATATGGAAAAAGTAATTCAATGCATACTTGGAAGGAATCCCGTATGGATTTGCTTGACTTCATGAGACTTTAAGCCAAATTCTAAGGCAGAATTCAAGCTTGAATTATGTTATTTAATTACTCCTAAGGACGATGACCTCGGTGCACTTCTGTTAGAAGAGTGTAGTACTTAGTGATTGGCTCAGGACCCGAATGGTCCTGATGAGTCTAAGTCTCTGGCCAGAGCACCTCCTATCCCAATTGGATAGATGCCTACCCCATATGGGTAGATGCCTATCCCATATTGGATAGATGAAATATTATGTCCCGTATGGACCGATGCCTAACTCATATGGTTAGATGCTCATCCCGGATGGATGAATGCCTAATCCAAATGGATGGATGCCCAGAGTATGCAATAGAATCAAACACAATGATTAAATTAAACAAAAAAAAAGAATGGTCAATTTTGTTGGGTTAATGAAGGTGGGTTATTACACTTCTAACCAAGTCTTCTTCATTCTTCTTTCTGTCTTCAATTTCTTTATAGAATCTCATAGTCATATCTTGCATCTCATTCTTTGTTGTACTGATTTCTTGTCTTAGCTTGTTTACCAAATCATTAAGAGTTTCCTTGCCATTTTCCTCATTCTACATCTTTTCACAAAGTTCTCTCCTCTTGTTCCTTTTAATAGTAAAATTCTCTTGAAGTGCTTGAATAATATCCTGAGCAGCTTTCAGATCATCCTCAAGTTTGATATTCTTCACTTTTTTTGCATCATAGTCTATAAGAGTTGTTTCCAATTGCTTTCTCAAGTTTTCCATCTCTACCAGTGACAAGATCTTCCTCAACCTATTAGGCTTCTGAAAATAGAGGACCAGGCTCTGATACCAATTGTTAGGATTCTCATAGATACTGAGAGGAGGGATGAATCAATATCTAATCGGTATATAAATTTACTTGACTTAAAACATGAAAAGCATATTAAAATTGTGTACCCGTAAACTATAAATAATGCAGTAACTAAGAATAATAACAAAAACATGAGAAGCACACCATAACACAACATTTTAACAAGGAAACCTAGTGTGGGAAAAACCTCGGTGGGATTTGTGACCCACAATATTCACTTACTGGCCAATAAGGGAATATTACTCTTACAATAGGGGCCTACACATGCAGGAAGGCCAAGTGCCTAGAGCTCACTGCTCAATTACAAAAGAAGTCACACTGACTTACAAAAATGGATTATACTAATCCAATGTCTTGTACTGCTTTAGATTAGCATCTGCTATGCCAGATTCAGTACCGGTTTAAGCTTTGCTACAACATAAACCCTTAACCAATATTTTGCATATTAGGTCTGCTTATTTCACACACTTCCTATTACAAAATGATCTCATACATATCTGAGCCATATTACAACTCGCCTTGTCGGCTTACAATGATTTTACAATTAATTACAAAATACATTTTAAACAAAATTGAAGTTGGCCAAGGTGTCGGTATCCTTCCTTTCACTGTCAGTGTTTTGTATGCCGGTGTAAAGTCTATTGGTGTCGGTGCCATTATCTTTGTCTTGCTGGTGTCATATGATTGCAAGGTTGCCATCAATGATAAAACCTTCAATCACCTACAATTTCTCATTGGAATGTATTTGCCAACATTTATTTGGGGAGACACTTGCCATAAACTTGCGATTCTCTAAAATCTCAACCACCTACACATATAGATGAAACATTTCCAGAGGGGCACTCACCTCCCAACAATAGGCCCAATATTGGGCTATCTTTGAGCTAGGAGCCCCCCAAGAACTAGGTACACACATATCACAACAAGAAATACAAGAAAAAGAGGTGACATCTTAACCACCTACACATATAAATAGCATATATTTCTTAACCAACACTTCATTTTTGTATTCCATTAATTTAAATAGTTATGTTTAATTCCCACAAATATTTACTCACAAAACCTGATACATAATTATTGAATAAAAGCACATAATGACATCACATTTACACTTGATAACCCTTATCCACATGTGATATTTTACACATTACAATGAAACATGACTCCACTTAATCACAAGGCCTCTTTTACATAAGACATGTTGACAAACACTCATGCAAGATACCACATTACAAAAATAACTCACATAAAAAATGAGGCATTATCTCTTCCATATGGGAAATTCCTTGGCCTCACAATGATCACATTGGGTTCTCAAGGAAGCCTTTGAAATTCCACGGCTTATGGAATCAGGTACCTACACACACAAAATTTAATATGTTCAATACTAGTACACATATAGCCATTACATTCACATTCTCATTGAGAATCATGTAATCCTTTCCTTGAGCATACAGTTCATGCATCTGAATCATGATCATTGCAATAAAACTTTATAAATAAATCAAAGAAATACTTAATAATTCACATTGTAATAGAACATGCATGAATTCACATCAATCTAATTCCATTAAGAAAGCATATTAATTCTAATAATCCACATGGTAATGAGAACATGCATGTAATCTCAGGAATATAATTTTAAATCATAATATCCTAATAATTCACATTACAATGTACTCATGAACATAATAATAAATAATGGTTAGAGAACATAAGATCTATAAGTGTACTAATTATGAAAGTAATAAAAAATTCATGTACATAGCATCATTTCAAATACAATAATCATATGCATAATATATCTCTAAATTGTTCAAACACTTAAGACTCAACATCTAGCCCAATATCTATGAAATTGAACATTCAACTAACCTTCACAATACATATTCATATAGCAACACTATATGGTATCCCACCTAATCACATTGCTATTACATCATGAATTTTCATTTAACACATATTAAAGACCTCATGAACATGATAATCTCTCTAAACATGAATGGTAGTAAAATCATACCTAACTAAAATTATCATTTCATCAAGGTTTTGTTTCAACACAAAAAGTCATAAAGGATAATTGACCTATAATAACTTGCAATCCTTATCATATTACATATATAATAATAATCTAGTGTCTAAGATATGATAATTCAATAAATTCTTAAACGTGTCAGTTAAATGAAAGAAAGTATGAAATGTCTAAGGCTAACTCATGGTGGGCATCACAATTCCTCAGTTGATCACGGTTCTTCAAACTATTACACCTATATTTTCAACTTGCAGTGGTTGAGTAGCAATGATGACTAGATCACTCATGTAACTTCATTGGTTAGATTCATGTGTCTTCTATATTTTTAATTGGATTGTATCATTTGGGGCACTCATGTAGATTGTTGTCTTCTTTATCCTAATAAACACTTCACTTTTTCAATGGAGGTACTTCAATTACAACATTATATTAGTCTTCTTTTGATAGTTATGTGCACCTTCTTCGTGCCTCGGTGATGTTCTTCATGCTCTTATTTTTGGGACATTATTTTGGAGGCTTCTTAGTCCTTCATATTCTCTCTTTTGGAGAGGGTTTCCTCCCATAGGGTTATTCTCATTTTATCCAATTGTGAGAGATTTCATTTTCTCCCATATATTATATATATATATATATATATATATATATATATATATATATATATATATATATATATATATATATATATATATATATATATATATATATATATATATATATTGATTTTGAATTATTGAAAATCTATGTGATATAATAGATAAAATTAAATATTTTGACATTTATTATTAATAATAATTAGCTATGATAATTTAATATTAATATGTAATGTATATGATTCTATAATGTTTGTTACGAATATATTTTAATTCAAAATATTTTCAAAATAGAATATATAATTGTAAACAAGATTATCTTGAATAATTTTTTATATGAATTTAAAAACTTAGTAAATTAAAAAAATCATATTACAAATTTATTGCTACTTTAAAATAAAAATAATTTTTTTTTTCACATTTAATATGTATAACTGATAAATTCATAAAGATATTTAGATATAAAATATTTTAAATTAAATTACTCATAAATTAAATTTTTTTTTTGAGAATTAATTTTTTTCATAAAACATCAACTAAAATGCATTGATCTCCCTAAGTTGCACTTAAGGGGTGTTGGTGTGTGTGGTTTAATCCTACTGATATTTACTTAAGTTCCACTTAAGTAGCTAACATTTACATTATTAAATATTAGTTACTATTAGGTAGACATTATTTACTAATGTTGATAGTGCAATAGTTAGACACTTGTTTGTCCCTACCTCTCTCAACTTGCCTTTATAAAAAAAGTCCTTTGTACATCTATAATCATCTTAATTAACTTTTTCTTTGGTGAAACATCATTCATTGTGAAGGTTATTTGGTTTGCAGATTGTTTCTTCAGTGCTCCAACACATCAGAGGTTTGATATTAATCCTATTTTTTGATGTTATTATAGCTTCCTGAATTTTTTACTAGTTAACTTGATGTTAAATGTTTTTTATTTATGTTTATTATGATGTTATTATTCATTGTGGCATAAGTATGTGATATGTGGAATTATGATCTTGGTGATATATGAGTATTTAAGTAAAGGAACCTCTAGTGTCTTTGCAAAATTATGACCTTTGACCTTGGTGATATATGAGTATTTAAGTAAAGGAACCTCTGGTGTCTTTGCAAAATTATGACCTTTGACCTTCAATACATAGATATGAGTATTTTATTGGAGGTTTCATGTCTTCAATACATAGATTGTCTTTGCATTTGATGTGTTTTATGAAGAAAGATATAGTATTATTATGTGTTTCATTTGATGTTATTTTAATATTTTCTCTAATTGACTACCCCTTTGTTATGAATCTTGAGGAGGTTCATATGCATTATTTTAGCCTATGGATATCTGCATATTACTGTGACCCTTGTTGTATTTGAAACCTAGATTTCTTATGTTTCTTAGATCCATGGTTTAGTTGTTTACAATATATATTTTCTAGGGAAGACATATTTTCTTAAGATGTGTAACCTTCTTTTCTCTTCCTAAAAATCTTATATACATAAGTATATAAAATAAGAAGGAAAAACTATATAGACAAATATATTGCAACATGCACTTCTAGAAACTCTTAGACCAACAAGTATAAATAAAATTTCTCATTCAATTTTCTAAAACAAATCTATTTGTCTTTTCTTTTTCTAGGGAAGATATTTTTTTTTTAAGATGTATATATATAAAAAAAAAGAAGAAAAAAAAAATATAGACAAATATATTGCAACATGCATTTCTAGAAACTTTTAGACCCACAAAAAAAAATCTCATTCATTTTTCTAGGAAAGATCTAATTTCTTAATATAGATAAACCTCTTTTCTCTGTCTAATCCTGCATACACAAAGAAAACAAAATAAAATAAAATTACACATAGATTTTACAATATGCGCTTCCAAAAACCTTTAGAATTCCATAGAAAATAACATAATATATGATAATGTTTCAAACCATAAAAAATAATTAGATTATTATTGAAAATGAGAATACTTTTCACCATATAATAAAAAATTAAAAAAAAAGGGAGAAATTTTATTTTTTTAACAAACCAAAATCTTACCTTCCGTGAAGTTTTTCCATTTCAACTTCAACACAGATCTATGAAATAACACAGAAAAAAAATTAATTAGACTAAAAATAATTCCTAAAAATATTAAAAATTTAAGAGTGGACAAGGGTTTGAGTAAATCCATGGCTTGAGTGTCAAGTTGCATAGATTCTTCTTTATCTTACAAACAAGATAGAGAAATGAAGTAAAATGAAAAGGAATCGGTAGAGAAAGGAGGTTTTATATGCTTAATTCGGATGTGTAAGTTAATTAGGTATTAGTTTATTTTTATTAGAATTAGTTTCTAATTTCAGTTTTATGGTTTTTTCTAAAGTAAAATATAATTTAATTGTATTCATTTTTAAAGTATAATATTAAAAATATTTATTAGTTTAATTTTTTTTTTTTCTAATTGTGTGAGATCAAATCAAATAAAAGGGATCAATTCTTATATGCTAATTTAGAAATGTGCTTTAATATAATTTTTTGGGGGAAAAATCAAATCCCTATAAAATAATAATTTGATTTTGTTTGAATTTAGATGTGATTTACTTGTCAATTATATACATAATTTCTTTTTATCTCTCAAAATATAAGAATATCCATTTAGCAAGTCAGTCTTATTCAATTAAAGATTAGAAGAAATATTTAGTTTGTGAGTATTATTTGATTAGTGATAAAAAATTATATAATGTACTACAATAATTATTATAAATCATCATTTTGTGATCACCATGATTGTCAAGAACCTGTACGGATCTTGAATAAAATATTGTATCACTTTTTCTTTATTTCAGATTGGCCAATGGCTTTGTGGAAATGCCTACATGTATTTCATACTAGCTTCACATCCTGCTTTCATTTTATGTCTTAATATTCTACATCTTTATTTATTTTGTTTCTTTTCTTATGGTTTGCCTACAAATTTTTCATATTGAATAATAATGTTAAATATTGTTTGATGTTTCCTTGTTTTAGGAATTTTAAACATTGTCATAGGATAAAGTTGGTAAGATAGTTTTGATTTTCAAATCTAATCGTATGTATTTAATGCAATACAATATTTTCTAGTTTCAATTAAGTTATGAGTGAAAGAATTCATTTTCTATGATAAGAGATAAAAAATAAAATTTTCAATTTTTTGGTTGGTCTTTGGTTTAATTTTACTTTTACAATTAAGTTTACTTTTTTAAATATAAATTAAGATTACACTTATATTCTCCCATAGGATTATCTATACAAAATTGCAATATTTATGATAAATCCATTTTTTAACATATAATATATGTTTAATCTTTATATATATGTACACACACACAGATATATGTATATGTAAATATGCGTATGTATAGATATACATATATACATATACTTCTTTACATATACCATTATTTAAATTAATTATATTATAAAATATAGTTTTGTTAACTATTTTACATTTAAAATATATAATATAATTTATATTTATAATTATATACAATATTTAATATAATATAAATTATTGTATTTTATATTTTGTATTAATTTTAAAATATATTTTTAGTATTTATTTAGAGAGGAAGATACATTGAGAAATAATGAACACCATCTTTCTCCCTCCCTATGTCTATCTCTATATCTCTTGCTCACTCTCATGCACACACATACACTCTTTCTATCCCCCTCCCTATCTATATCTCTCTCCCCTCACTCTCCATCACCTCTCTCTCTCTCTATACCTCTCTATATCACTTCTTATATATTTATCTTACTATATCTCCATATTGTTGGCAACTAACACTCAATTGGTTGGTTTCACTACGTTGTCATTGATGGAAACGTGGTATTGTGTTCCGGCTTCATGTTTTGGTTCTATGGTGTATCAACAGGCACTTCATAGATACTTCACCGACACTGGCACTGAAAGGACATAAGGATTTCTTTGGTTACCGACAATGCAGGTTGACATGGCTCAAAAAAGGATTATCAGTATTGGAGGCCGAGATATCTTGGATCCAAAATCGGCAATTGATTTTAATGTTTATACATTTATGTTATCTGGCTGACATGTAATTTGATATTGTAAATATCTTTGTAAGTCAACATAAGGCATGCAAATTTATATAGGGCATATAGGTTAGTTTGATAGATCATTTTGAAATATAAGATAGAGATAGAAGAGACATATGATAGGAGATTATGGATATGTGAATGTAATATGATGCGAAATATATCAGAGAGATCATGTATGTGAGGAAACTCATGTAAGGGTTATTCCAGTAAAGGGTTTAGGGTTTCAAACTAGAACAAACAAAGCTTAAACTTGAACTATATACTGGCATAGAAGATGTTATCTTAGCAGTTCACACTTATTTAGATTGTAGTCTGGAATTTTGTGTAGTTAGTGAGTCTCCTTTTGTGATTGAGCAGTGTGCTCTAGGCTGTAAGCCTTCCTGCAAGTGTAGGCCCCTCATATTTTGTAATATCTCTTCATATGGCCAATGGATTGATATTGTGGGTCACAAATCTCACCATGGTTTTTTCTCTTTGAGGTTTTCCATGTATAAATATGTGTGTTATGGTTCTCATTTATGTAATTGGCTTATTGGTTGCTTTACTTCTTTCAATTCTGTATGTATCGGTATACCAGTTGGTGTATGCATGTTTTAATAAGGCCAAAACTTATCATTCTGGTATAACACTAATTGACCCCCCTCTCAGTCTTATTGGTTTCCAAAAATTGGTATCAAAGCCTTGTACCTCTAAGGAAGTTTAACTGCTTGAGGAAGATCCTAAAACCAAAATCCTTAGATATGGCTTTGGAGAAACAACTTGAGATGGCACTTGAAGATTATGATGTTGAAAGATTGAAGAACTTAAAGATACAAGATGAATTGAATTCTACTAAGGAATTCATTCTTGTTCTACAAGAGAGGCTACCATATGTTCAAGCTAGGAGGAAGGAACTTTTGCAAAGTTAGGATGATGAAGAGAAAGATGCACTTAAGGAACAATGTCATAATTGAGTCAGGAGAACATGGTTATGAAAAATGAAATACAAGTTATAACTATGAGGATGTCTAAGGATATTGAGGACAAAAAGAAGAAGGAAGGAAATCGTGTTGTATCTCTAAAGAACAAATTTGAAGAATGTGGTAGGTTGGTTCATGAAAATGATATGTTGAGAACTGATTTGGTACAATCCCAGAGAAATGAAAAAGATCTTGAGAGACAAATGATAATTCTAAGAGATGATTTAACTATTGTAAGTGAGTACAAAGAAAAATCCAAGATCAACTTAGCACAACTTGATGAGTTATTAAAAAGACAAAAGCAGATTGGAGATTCCAGTGGACTTGGATTTGAGCAAGGATAGAGTTCTAGTACTGCTAATAAAGATCAAGACCACAAGGCACCAATAAGGCAATTTAATGCTTATAAATTCAATGGTAGATATTTTGTTTGTAATATATTTGTTCACATGGCTAGGCAATGTAGAAACAGAGAAAATCAGAACCCTGATTCTGCTCCTGATAAATGTTCTAAATACAATAAGTTTGGTCATAAGAAAAAAATTATAGAATGAATGTTAAATGCTATGCTTGTGGAAAATTTGGATATATGGCTAATGCTCTGCAAAATGGACAATGTTAGACTAAAACCTGTGGTCGTATAATACACAAAAACACAAGAAACAAAGAAGAGTTAGAGTTAATCAACCAAAAACTAGTCTAAGAAGGCATACCAAGAGAGACACTAAAAACATGATGAAATATTTAACTATGGAAGCAAATACAACAAGGCATCTCCAAATGCCTTCTACCATGCTCTTAGCTCCTTCTCTCTTGTTCCTCTCCTCTCCAAGTTCCAAATTAGTGTAGCTCTCAACATCTTTTTTCACTATGGATGTCTTATGGAGATTCAAGATTGAAAATGCTTATAAACTTATGTCATGCAAGTGTAAAAATAAGCTAAATATGAGATGCTATGAAATGAACTAAGATTTATTTTAGTCCAAAATAACAATATATTAGTGATTTTATGCTAAAATGCTCTCTAAAATTGACTATAGATTAAATGCATACAAGTTTTTAGGATCTGGATTATGAAGAAATGAGCTCTATTTATAGGAAAAATGGAGCAATGGATGGTTGAGATTGAGTAATCTCAACAAGGGTCAGGATTGAATGGTTTTAGATCCATGTGAGGGATTTCAACCCAATCCTAGGATGAAAAGTGTCAATATGAGATAGGTTGAGAGGAGAGGGAATAAGCATTAAATGCTGGACATGACCTAAGAGTTAACTTAGGAGTTAAGGTCAAGGTTGGATTGAGTGAATAAATTCTTTATTCAAAGAATAAAGCTTTTATCCAATGGATAAACTCTTGTGCAAAGGTAAAAGGGATAACCATGGTCAAACCAATAAATGCTTGAGGAGACACATGAGTCGCATGAGGGTTGAGTTAGGGGTTAACCATAAATGGTCATGTAAGAGCCATAAGTGGTTTGGAAGACTTTAGAGGTTAATTTGTTGAACACACAAAGCATTTAATGCTTTTCAAAGACTTTGAAGTCTTTGAGAAGTGACTCCAAGTTGCTTAGGAATGTGACAATAATTAGGGGATGGATTAGGTTAATTGATTAGGATTAGATAGGTTCTAGAAGGGGGTTAGGATTGCAAGTGGGTTTGGTGGGTGAGGGAAAATAGGATTTTAATTAAAATAAAATTAATTTATTTCAATTTGTGGTTGCAACTTGCATTTGTAGGAAAATGCAAGTGGGGGGAATAAATGATTTTAAATAAATGTTTTTAATTATTTATTTAAAAAGAAGAAAGGGGATTAAATTAAAAAAATAATATGTATTCATTTAATTGATTGTGAATTTGGTATAATGAATTAATTAAAATAAATTGAATAATTTATTTATTTAATAGGAGAATGTTTGAAGATGAATTAATTAAATATTAATTTAATTAATTGATGGCAAGTGGGTTTTTAATCAAATAAATAGAAAATATTCATTTAATTAAAATGGACAGATTTATGTGACTACAATGGCTAATTAGTGCAGGTCAAGCAATTTTACCAGTTTTAGCAAAGCAATTCAAAAGAACAATGTTACATGTTATGCATGTAATAAGGTTGGACATATTGCTAAGTTCTGCAAAAGCAAAAATCCACCGGTTACTAATGGAGGATCAAATGAGAAAGGAAAACAGAAGGTTAGTGAAATTTGGCAAGATCATACTTAGAGATGGGTTAGAAAGACTAGAGAACAATCATCAGATGGGAATGTCCCAGTTACTTATCCGACAGAAGAGGTTGCTCCTACACCAGCAAGGAGCTCATCTGATAACTGAGGTAGATGCCTTAGGGGTGGGCAATAATTCATGAGGATGTTGCATATGCCCCGGGAAGAGGTTCTCAAAGATGTTCTAGATATTGGAGATGATTATCCGACATGGATATGTTCAGAGCGAGATCTGGTATCTTTCACCAGCAGTCATTTATGTCAATGGAAGATTAAGGTTTTTCTTGAAGGTTAAAAGGTTGAATACACTTCATTGTTAATCACCTTGCATTAAAAGTGATTAAGAGTGACTAAGTGTGATAAAAGGCAATTCAGAGAAATCAGATTTCTTCTTAAGTGATCTCATTGGCTTTTGGAAGAATTTGTTGGAGGTTTTCACCAAGAGAAATCAAAAGGTGTTTATCTTTAACATGGAAGTCAAATCATCATCTATTCCTATTTTTGTTGTAAACCCAACTATAGTAGAGGTCAAGGACCATCCCAGGCCAATTTTTAAGTGGTATCCACATGTGGCTACCCTGGAAGATTCGGTTGGAACATTTTCTCGCATTCTGGAGGGAGATATCTATGTAGAGGATGTTAGGGCATATATATGTTGTCACATCGAGGACTTGGGAACTTCAGAAATTAAGGGCATGTATATGAGTGAGCTAATGGGAGAATCAGATATGTTCTAAGAAGAGTACATGGGGAATTTATATGGTTAAATAGACCTTACAAAATCACCAAAGAAGCCATCCAGGCAATCAC
Source organism: Cryptomeria japonica (assembly GCF_030272615.1). Classification (NCBI taxonomy): domain Eukaryota; kingdom Viridiplantae; phylum Streptophyta; class Pinopsida; order Cupressales; family Cupressaceae; genus Cryptomeria; species Cryptomeria japonica. The sequence continues at coordinate 357,332,632 of NC_081414.1, read as the reverse complement.
CGATTTACCATCGGTCGGGCAATATCCAACAAAAAGGTTGCAAATGATTTCGTCAGAAAGATCACTAACGCAACATCTAACAAAAGATCCATGAAAGTGAGCACTATCACCGATGTGGACATCAAATTTGGTAGCATGATCATCGGGTATAAGGTAACTCAGTCAAGCTAACTAAATTTTGTTTCCAGTTCATGCATTTTGGCTGCATACAAAATGATGAGAGAGAATATAAAATTAGATCTATGCGGTTGGATGCTTAATGAGTTGTTGATAAATATAGGAAAGATTAAGGGTGAAAAGAAGGGTACATTCTGGTATGGTAACTTGATAGTTTTCCTGATGTTATATTTCCTAAATGATACACCCAGTTCTGACAAGAGGCAAAGGGCATTTGACATCCTGGTAGGGAGATAATTGAAACAGTCAATTGCTACTTTAGGAAGCCATAAAGATGACAAGGTATCACGGGGGTATTCTAAATCATTCCAAAAATCTATGAGGTCTAGGGTAAGGGTACCTGAGCATATTATAGAAAAATATTCAACTGACATATGCTTCATGGTAAAGAAGGATGAGACACTCATGGAAGCAATTAAGCCTCGAAAGATTTGGATTGAGGAAATGGGATATGAAGTGGATGCACATATTCTTGATGCCTATGCAAAAATGTTGAATGATGCACCAATAGAAGAGGTAGAGAAGCCCTATGGTACTGCACAACATAAAACTCAAGAGGTTGAAACAGAGTTCAACTGGAAGAAAAGAGAGAAATTAGAAGGAACATAAAGTAAATTTGTGTAGAAGGTCACAAAGGACATCAAAGCTCTAATTGATGTTGTCCCAAAGAAAGGTAGAAAGAAGAAGGAACCTGATGTTCATATTGAGCCTATTATTGCAGGATCAAAATATGAGGATGACACACTGTTGGTATTTAAGAGGGTTGTTAGGAAGAAACCAGAGGAAACAAAGGCAGAAGCTAAGAAGCAACCAGTCATGAAGGTTATGATCAAATTACCAGCACAAAGGAAAGCACCTAAAGCTACACCTACGGCTGTATCCAGTACTGCAAAGAGGAAGAAGAAGGATGGCATTGATTCTGGTAAGGTTCCACCTAAAAATTGTGCAAAATTAGTAGATGAAATCACTAAAGATGGCATGTTGAAGAATGTTCAAATTTACTATGATCACTTAGAGGAGGATGAACAAAGAGAGGTAGAGGAAGCAGTTCTATTATACTTGGATATTTATAGCAAATCCTTAATAGAAATAGAAAATCAAATACCAGCTGAATTGTACAACATGTTAGATGCTAGAAGACTGTTAGCTATGAAAGAGGATAAACACATTAAAATTCAAGAGGTATTATCTATCTGGGTTACTATTGCCCCTGATGAAATGGAAAAGACACTTGAGGTGGTAGACAGAAAAGTTTTCAATAGAAAACATGGGATTACTAGTCTGATGCTAGGAAGAGTAAATGAAATAATAAAGGAGACTCAAAAAGCATGGGTTTCTTTACTTCACCGAAAACTAAGGTAGACACTGTAGATACCCCGGTTGAAGAAAAAGGAAAGGGGATTATGGGTACTTCACCCTCAATATTGAAAAATATTAAGATAATGGAAATTGAGCCCCCAGTAAGCACAAATGAATAGAAAAATATTAAGATACTGGTTAATACAGAGAGTGAACAAGCTAACATTGTACAAGATACTAATATTGAGGATAATTGTCCTCCAGATACATATGTATAGGTTGAGGTTATTGTTCCTACTGAGGAACCGATAGTTACACAGGCTGCACCAAGTGGTGAAGCCATTGGTGCAAATGAGGAGGTTATAAAGGACAAATTTTCAGAAGAGAAGGAAGGGGAATCCGACAGGGAACCAGTTATTGGTCCATCATTATTGTCAATTGACACTTCACAAGTAGAAAATAAAAACTTCACAGAAATGAGTTCCACTAAACTAATGATGATGTCAACACAAAAACTAATGAAGGAGGGATCCACAGATAAAGGGATTATTGATCAATCAATCATTGTTTTACACAGACTGGTCTTGGAGTGTAAGATTGAAAATGAAGTGAGCCCATCTGGAAATCTTAAGGTAATCACTGAGCATATTTCAAAGGACTTTCAATCCTTACAAAAAATCTCAAACTGATAAGAACTAGAAAAGTTTACTCAAGCTAAGAGAGTTGCATTTGATCAGGTAATTGAAACTGAGAAGAAAAAGATTGAGGAGAAGCTGATACTAATAGAAAATTCCTTGAATCAATGTACAAATATATATAGGGTATGTTGTAACATTGAAATACTTACATGTAATGTGGATAAAAGGATAAAAGAGATTCAAGAGAAAATTGCAAGTATAGCCAACTCCTTTGATGGATTGATTTCATTGACTACATCAATTGATGTTCAAATTTTGATTTTAGAGAGCCAAATTTCTACTCTTGAGAAGGAAAGAGACAAAATATTTAGAAGAGCCAAAATTCTGAGAGGCTTGGTGAGTCCTCGGTTGGATTCACTCTATGTACATAAGAAAGAATGCATGGATATGATGGGAAAGCCCACTCCGATAGAGGTAAATGAAAAATAATCTTTTTCATATTTATTGAGTGGATTTGTATCTATTTTCGACACATTCAAAACTAGCCGAGATACTTATCTAGAGTTACTAGAGAAGGCTTATCCAAAAAATTTGAAATCTGTCAAGCTCCAGTAAGACATTTTTGAGGATATTCATTGTATAGTTATCATTCTTTGACATTCCTTTTTGAATATTTTTTGGCATTGATGTCAAAGGGGGAGTAGTATAGATGTGAAAAAGAATAAAAAGAGTAGGATACATTAGGAGGAGTTATGGAGTCATGCAGTTTTGGAGATATGGAGTATTTTGCATATTCAACTCAGGGGGAGTAGGGCGAGATGAAACCTTGAGCATTTTTCACATGAGTGTTGCCATCAGTGCCAAAGGGGTAGATTGTTGGCAACTGACATTCAATTGGATGGTTTCACTATGTTTTCATTGGTAGCAACATGGTATTGTGTTCCAGCTTCATGTTTTGGCTCTATGGTGTACCGACAAGCACTTCACAGATACTTCACTGACATCGGCACTAACAGGACAGGGATTTCTTTGGTCACCGACAATGCAGTCTGGCACGGTTCAACAAAGGATTATCGGTATTGGAGGTCGACATATCTTGGATCAAGCATCAACAATTGATTTTAATGTTTATACATTTATGTTATCTGACCAACATGTAATTTGATATTGTAAACATCTTTGTAAGTTGACATAAGGCATGAAAATTTGTATAGGGTATATAGGTCAATTTGATAAACCATTTTGAAATATAAGATAGAGATATAAGAGACATATGATAGGAGATTATGGATATGCGAATGTAATATGATGCAAATATAATATGATGTGAAATATATCAAAGAGATCATGTATGTGAGGAAACTCAGGTAAGGGTTATTCTGGTAAAGGGTTTAGGGTTTCAGACCAGAATAGATGAAGCTTAAACTGGAACTGTATAGTGGCATAGAAGATGCCATCTTAGTAGTTCACACTTATTTGGGTTGTAGTCTAGAATTTTATGTAGTCAGTGAGGCTCCTTTTGTGATTGAGCAATGTGCTCTAGGTTGTAAGCCTTCCTGCGCCAAGTGCAGACCCCTCATATTTTGTAATATCTCTTCATATGGCTAGTGGATTGATATTGTGGGTCACAAATCCCACCGTGGTTTTTCCTCCTTGAGGTTTTCCATGTATAAATATGTGTGTTATAGTTCTCATTTATGTAATTGGCTTATTGGTTGCTTTACTTCTTTCAATTTTGTATGTACCGGTATACCAGTTGGTGTATGCATGTTTTAATAAGGCCAAAACCTATCATTCGGGTATAACACTGATTCATCCCCCCTCTCAGTGTTATTGGTTTCCAACACATATCCCCCTCTCCCTTTATCTAGTTATCTATCTTATTCACTTTATCTCTCTCTTGGTTACTCTCTCTCCTAATCTCTCTCTATCTTACTATCTCTCCATATCCCTCTCTCTTATTGATTCCTTCTACATCTATTTCTATCTCTACCTCTCCCTTCCCTCTTCCATATATCCCTCTATACATACTTATCTCTCTCACTTTCACTCTCACCTCCTCTAATTTTCCTAATTTATATATATCTCTCTCTTTTCTATCCCTCTCTCCCTATTACTTCCTCTTTTTATATCTCTCTACTTCACCTTTATCTATTTATATTTCTCTTCTATCTATTTATGTATATTTATCTCCTTGTCTATCTATTGAGCTTATTCATATGTACACACATGTACTCTCTCTCTCTCTCTCTCTCTCTCTCTCTCTCTCTCTCTCTCTCTCTCTCTCTCTCTCTCTCTCTCTCTCTCTCTCTCTCTCTCTCTCTCTCTCTCTATATATATATATATATATATATATATATATATACACCTTTATCTCTCTCTTCTTGTATATCTCTATCTCTCCCTATCTCTACCCTCCTATTTCTCTCTCCCTCTCTCTATATCTCATTATCTTCATCTCTATTTGTCTATCTCTACTTCTCTTTGGTTTTTTATCAATTATCCATCTCCCTACATCTATATCTCCCTCTTTGTACCTCCTTCTATCTCTATCTCTCTACCACTCAATCTCATCATCTATATCTCTACTTCTTTCTCTCTTCTCTCCCTCTCCCTCTCCCTATCACTCTATATCTCTTTATCTTTCCCTCTTTATATCCCTATTATCTTGTGTGTCTAATATGAAGGTATATGTAGGTGAACAAAGATTATGTGCATACTAAAAATTGAATATATTCTAACAATCGTCATCATTCATTAGATAACTTACATGAGTGGTTTGTGGATATTAATAAAAATAAGGGTAAGGAATGAAAAATACCTAGATGAATAAAAATAAAGTTCCTCCATATCATCCTCTATTTATAAATTCAAGTATAAATTGTACATTAGTTGGAATGACAAAGAGATGGACAAATTTAATAAAAAAGTATATTCTTAGGTCATTTTGTAATAATAGAACCTAAATATATTTATCGTCTTTTAAGAGACTAAAATAGTAGGCATCCAACTTGAATGTGCCCTCAAATTTATGTGGAGAAATTCTATCTTTTTTCCTACAAATCATTTAATGATAAATGTGGGGCAGCAATTATCATTATCTCTAAGTGGATCCCTTTTATTGCTATTAGTGGCTCTTTTCATTATAATAGGTTAATTTTGGATATTTATTAATAAATATGTTATCAATTTTGGTACATTATATGTTTATGCCGTAAATGATTATAGACAAATACGTAAGCTTTGGAAATGGATCTCAACATCTCCCCAAGCCCCTTGAACGTTTGTGGGAGGGGGATTTTAGTATGGTTTAATATAAATAAGATAATATTAAATAAATTAGTTATATTTTTTGCTCAAAGATAAAAGAATCTTAAATATCATGTGGATCCTTGTTAAAATATGATACTTGATATAAAAAATATGTTCTTTTATTTAATAGATTTTATGGTAATAAATAGTTTTTGAACATTTAGACCACTAAAAAAAAAACTATGTTCAAGTATCTTCCTTTGCAATGTCAAATCACCACTTCACTAGAGATATAATTAAAGTTAGTGGTAATCAAAATTTTGATAAGACAAATTTAGTAGTGGTGAGAATTTTGAAAGGATAGGACTGAATATTTTTTTAATCTTGATGTAATATTATTGAAAGAAAATTATTTCAAAAATCTCAATGGTACAAGCAATCCTTCTTTATTGATCCTCCTAGGTTCAATGGCTTTGTTTGGAAATAAATTGAGCGTGGATAAATTTGTAACAACCTTGATAACGTGAACCAAAAAAAATCCTCTCTTTAACCTTATACCAATATGTGAAACCATGAAAGAGATATAAAGATATATAACAACAAAACACAACCATTTAACATTATGTATAACAATAAAATCATTATGGAGCATCATCAAACATATAAAAATTTTCCACCTAATCTTCTCCCACCATCATATTCTCTCATCTGCTCATTTACTTATCTTAAATCCTTTCTTCTAATCCAACTTCTACATCTAGTTGTTATCCTAATCTCAATTAACTTTCATCCTCATCCAAAATCTAGTTCCAAAGCTACTAATCTATTCCCAAATTTACTAAACCTTTTCTAACAATCCTGTATCCAATAATTCTCCTCATCAGTCCCATTCAACCAAATTCTTCATCTACTCCAGCCCTTCATTCAACCTAATTCCTAAAAATATGATCTTAGTCACATCCAAATCTTAATTAATACATCAACTTTAAAATCCTTTGATGTCGAAACAAATTTTAATATCTTTCATATATTTTATTTCTACCCATATATTTTTATTCCAATATAATCTAGTGATCTAGTTTCATCTCTCATTGTAATCTAACCCAATATCATGTTTCCATTCCTTAATAACAATGGAAATGCTAGCCTTCTTGATCAAAATGAGTATTATCCCTCTAACAGTAATGGGATTTTTCTGGACCAAGATGAACTCCCTCCATCAAGTTTTGAGAAATTTCCTTAGCCAAGCTTACCACAAGACTTCATCTCCTATCCACTATCCCTCTAAACAAAGAGCCACCTAATATAATCTCCTTTGCTACTGCTACATGCCTATCAACCACCCCCTTCACAAATCAATCCTTTCCCATCTCCTAAGCCAAGAAAAATATTGCATGGTTAGGTACCTCCTAAGTATTGGAGCCAATTTTCTTCCATCATATATTCCTTCTACTAATCCCAACTTTAATAAGGAAAATCAATCCTTTACCCAAAGCTTCCCTTATCCCAACTTTAATAAGGAAAATCAATCCTTTACCCAAAGCTTCCCTTAATGCCAACTCATATCCCAAATCTATATCTCTTATCCTACATACCCATCCTAATTGCCACTCTTCACATCCAATCATTTGAATTCCTCATCCCTCACATCTTTTCAATCCTCTCCCTCCTAATTTAACTTGTCCATCTTGATCTTCCACTCCTCCATACCCTACCTCTCTGTAATCCTCCACATTTGAAATCTAATGGACCCTTCAACACATTCCACTTCTTTGATGAATTCCTGTAAAGAATAGTCACAAAGGATTTAATTATCATTGATTTTTTCTTATGTTTGACCTCCTCAAAACAAACCATCCAAAGATATCTATAATACCTCCTTACTTTAGATACCTGCTAGGCTTGGCAAGCTAGGGTACTTGAGTTATTTGAAGCTTAGTGGATTTTTCCTACAGAGGTGGGTACAAATTTCATGTTAGTAAGAGATGGAAACATTTCAGCAGTTTAATAATATGAATAACACCGTAGGCGGATATTTTTTTGTGTTAGTACATTGGATAGGTAACTTTTGAGCTTCTTATGTCTAATTAAATAATCATAAGACAATTGGTATTCATATCTGCCTACCTATGGCAGCATCTATTCCAATTCCTAGCACATTTGTCCACTCAAAAATAATCAACTATTTCTAATTAACAAAGTTTCCTATGCAACAATTAATAAACAAAAAATTGGTTCAACTAACTGTTCATTAGATGCAAAGGTATTTTTCTTGTTTTTCCTACAATCTTATTCTTTTGACAAATAAAATAACATAAATAGAACAAACATTTATTCTTAGTTTGAAATAATAATGTCTACATATACATATAGTTTAATGTATTGTTTATAGATATTTGAAGAATTATATCTTATTCTATTTTAGAGAATATAGCATGAGAGGGAGTGTGTTTTTTCTGCTATTCATATGATGATGATATGATGATCTATACATCATTATCATTTAAGAATGTACCTTGATAGAATGCTTAAGGCTAAAATTTATTTCAAAGTAAATCTAATTTCAAATTAAATATATAGATATTAATAAATCAATGGATTTGAATGAGGTGGCTATCACATTATTAAACAAATATTAAAAGTTTCCAATGGATGCTTCAAAAACTTAGAAGCCTCTTCACTAAGATAAAATGAGCTGACTTATTATTTGCTTTGATCAAAGTTAATAGTTGGTAGAACATTGCAATAACTCTAGCCTTGAAAGAGTTGTAGTTGTTTGAGCTTAAATAGTATTGTGTTTATGACTTGAGATGCTTTTCCCCTAATCCTAAATGGTATACCTAGTTCTCAAGACCTTGGTGATGTCAACTTGGAAATATTGGGATGAGATTCATGCTCAAGTCTAGAGGAAGAAAACAAAACCAATGCCTAAGACAAGACATGTCTTCTTTGCTCTATGTTAGGATTGTGAAGTGATTCTAAAGCTTTTTCAAGGAAAATCATGGATAAATGAAATAACCAAAACTAGTCCTAGTAGGAAACCATAGATGTGTCACTAGACTTAATTATGTAGCTTTATAGACTCATGACTTATCAACATGTTAAAGCACATAGTGGTATCATGCTTGTAAATATTCACATATCATATTTAAGCCTCAAAAGAATGTGTTGTTGAAATAAAATACTTCAAACAAGACATATTTTTTAAACAAATTAATATAACTTTCTAAAGATTTGTCTAGTATAGATATGGATAAGAAGGCCTTTTTTACAAGATTATTAGGTTAGACTAGTTGATAAATAGATAAAATAAGAACCTTTTGTTAAAATAAATTTAGGTTTTTGAATTTTAGAGTGGTCTAGTAGGTGAAATAATTAGGAAAACAAATTGGTGCCATGGTTTTGAGTTAGGTGACATGTTTAAGCTTTCATATCTAAGTTCTCATATATAGTTAATCTTTTGTACATACCAAACATGATGTCGTTTAAAATATAACAGATAAACCAATATTAAATTTAAATCACATTAGTGTAGTTTTTGATTAAGTGAAAAGAAAGTTTTAAAGGGGCCTTGAAACCCTATTATAGAAAGATAATCAAAAGATAAGACATTAAAGACCAGCTAGATAGAGCAAAATACAAAAAAGAGACAATTGGGAAAGACAAAAAGCCAACAAGAAGACAAAAGAGGCAAAGGGACAACATAGAGAAAACTAAGGGACATCCACAAGCAACAAACCTTAAGAAAGGTTTATGATAAGCTCCACCACTTCTTGCTCCAGCAATACCATAGAGGCAGCAACGCTTTTCAGTTCCTCCAGCTCCTTGGCATGCTGGGTCATCCTCCTAGTACTAGCTAGAGTTCTTTTGCCATGACTAGTAGTCCCCCCTTAAAGAGTCACAACCTTATCCTCTGTAGTATTAGTAGTGTTCTTTTCCTGATGGATCTCTTCCAATTTGTTGATCATCGTATTGAAGCTATTAGTAGAGGCTTTCAGAATTTTTTGGCTTTGTTCTCTAATTTTCTTTAGGGTGTTCTCATGATTGAGAACCCACTTCTCTAGATAATTGAATCTAGCCTCCACAATCTTAAATTGAGATCCATACGCTCTAGTGATAGCCTCCACATTGTTGATGGCTTTAGTCAATTCATTCAAGTAGTTAGGTAGGGTATTGAGATTACCTATTCCAATAGCTTCTAGGGTATTCACTTTCTTGGATGAATCCTCCTGCTTGTTCTTCAAATCATCCATCTCTGAATAGGCCCAATCAATTACCTTGCAGAACTCCATCATCCCACTCTTTGCGGTATTCAACATGGTTAAAGGAAAGTTTATGCTATCAATGTTGATGTCAAAGGCATAATTATCCAAGGTCTCCATGTTAACATCAATAGCATTGGAAGACAAAGTATCACCTTCCTTCACCATCTTCCCATCTTCTTCAACATCATCTGTCATTTTATTGGGATCTGGAGGATTGGGTTGGACATTAAGAAAATCATTCCCTTTATCTGGGTTGATTTTGGTGATGATAGGGCTCTGCTTGTTTTCTTCTTTGGCGGTGGGGTAACATATTCATTATCAGTCTCCATCCCCTCATCATCCTCTTCATCATCTTCAAGCCAAATGTCCTCCTCCTAGACCTTACTTCTTTTTCCTTTAATCCCTTTTCTAGCTTTCTTATTTCTGGACCCCGAAGCCAAATATTTGTCCTTCTCCTTGCTAGAACCCTTACCAGAGGTAATCCTGTCACCATCATCTTCCCACTTGGTATTAGACCCCTCGTCTTCATTGTCATCTAAGTTCTCAAACTCATCATCCAAATATGAAAGATCAATGATAGAATGCTGCACAGAGGAGGACTTGACATGGTTGTATAAAAGTAACATTAACCCTTCATGCATGGGAGGGTTGCTATTCGGATTAGCCCTAAAATCCTTAATGCTAGTGTTAAGGGAGCTAAACAAATAGAAGAATATAGACACTAGATCTTTATGGTGAAAATGATTCAGAAGCACAAAGTGATAATCTTAGACACAAGAGTATCTACCATCAAGAGTAACATATTGCATGACATCAAACATAATCCATCTCCATACATTCTTTATCACTTTAGGAGAGTAGTAGGTTTTGTTGGATTTCACCAACTTGGTTTTCTCAGACTCCTCCTTCAAGAATCACTTGATAGCAACTTCTATGAGCTTCTTGTCTTTGTAAATTTTTTTGCCTCCCATCGGCATACCAGTAACTTCCATGTTCATCCCTTCGTCAATTTCAACCTTTCTTCCTCCTATGGTAAATTTTCCATCTTTCCAATTCTTTTTTGAAATTATGGTAATGGTAGGAGTTTTCCCTACAATTCTCTCCATATACCCTTTCATCTTGGTCATTTCTAGAATAGCCCAAGCCTTTGGCTTATCTTTACATTCATCACAAGAGAGCGGCTCAATTCTTTTCCTATTACCTCCCATGGTGTCCACAAACAGATTATTCTTTTCCTTCATAATGCAGAATAGGGTAAAAATAGAGATCAAAGTGCAGAGAATGAAGGTCTTCAAAATAGAAATGGGAACCCACAAAGAATGTAGAGTCTTGTCTGCATTATACACCAGCTTAATCTTCAAGCACCATTCTTTCCGATTCATTATGGCCTTTTTCATTAATAAGTGCATTGTCATAATTACTTATCACTCCCTCATAACCATGTACTCTATCATAAATGAGGAAGGCATGAGCCTCATGAGGAATATCCAACTCACCTCTCCAACTCATCATGTGATTAGCGTGGATGGCCATGTTGGCAGCCCAATCAGCAATAGTGTTGGTTTGCTATAATTGTGAGACACACCACACAACTCGAAAGAGTTGATTATCTCCTTAGCTTGAGATATGATATTCTTTATGGTCCATGAAGGGGAGGATAGGCCCTTTAGGCATTGAACAATGTTATTAGAATCTCCCTTGAGCTAGACTTTAGTAAATCCCATTGATTTAACTAGGGCAATGGTTTGGTAAGCAATCATGGCCTTGACTAAGTTGTTAGTTTGTGATCCCATGGGGAATGCCACCATCACATTACAACAACTAGCCTCATTTCTTATCACTCCCCCACACCCACCTAGCCCTAGGTTTCCCTTGGCCACCCCATCAAAACTATCTTTGATCCAACCAATTGGAGGAAAGGACCACTTACCGCTTTCTCTCCTATTTTTATTGTCATCTTTGTCTATGGAAGCAGAAACACTCTAGTTTTTGAAGAGGTCAGAATCATCCTTGCTCCTGAAAAGAAGAGACTTTCCATTAGCTTTTAAAATTTTCCACAATGTTCCACTTGATTTTGGTAGACACCACTTTCAGAGAGGAGTAGGAATCTCTGAAAAATCTTGTTGTTCCTTTCTTTCTAGATTCCCCAGATCACATGAGGAGAAGGGACAATGGATAGCTAAATGGTTAACATTCTCTTCCTCATTTTGGCAAAGGTAGCACCTATTAGGTAGATGGAAGCTTCTTTTGCAAAGATTATCAGTGGTGGGGATTTTATTCTATACAAGGATCCAAAAAATGTATTCATCTTGGGAGTGAGACAACTAATCCAATATTTAGACCAGCAAGGGAGAGGATCAAGAGATGGGGACAACAATAGAACAACAGAGGCCACTGAATAAATACCAAAGGAAGTTCCCACCCAAATGATTTTATCTTCAAGCAGAGGGTCAATCAAGACAAAATTAAGAAGAACCATAACAAGGTTGAGGGCTAGGTCTATGGAACTTAAGTTTCCCCAGTGGTTATCCCTCTAGTAATCTGCCACCTTGATACCAAATCTAGACTTACACTCAAAGATAAAGGGAGAGAAACTAACCTAATTGGAGAGGGGGGACTCCAACAACCAAGAATCCTCCCAAAAATTGACTTTTGTGCCATCACAAATAGTCCATCTTTTACCTAATCTGGTGACCATTTTAGATTGGACAACATTGTTCCAAATAGCAGAACCAGTAGGGGAATCATAGGAATAAAAAAAATCTGAAAGAGATATCTGAGGTTGCATATATTTGGCTTGCCAGATTGAGTTCCATTCAATAGTTTTTCCAAACAATCTCTAGATTTGTTTGGTGAGAAGGGATTTATTAATGGTTTTAATGTTTCTTAGACCAAGGCCACCTAATTTTTGAGGTCTACAAACTTTGTCCCAGGCTATCAGAGATATCCTTTTCCTCTCCTAAACCACTTACCAGAGGAAGGAATTTTGCATTTTTTTAATAGCATCAACGAACTTGGTTGGAATTATAAATAAAATTAAAGTATACATAGGAAGACTCTAGAGGGAAATTTTCATAATTGGATTTTCTCGGCTTGGCTCAAAAGGGCTCCTTTCCACCTGGCTAATTTTTCATGGAATCTATCCACCAAGCTACTCCAAAAAGTCTCGGGGGGCTTTCTGCATAGAGGGAGACCCAAATAGATAGAGGGGAGCAAGTTGATCTGACAATCCAAAATTTTAGTAATTGTTCCTTGCCTATCTTTAGGAGTGTTAAGGAAAAAGAGGGAGCTTTTCATCCAGTTAATCAGCTGACCCATGGCTTTTCAATAGTTAACAAGAGTTGATTGTAGGATTTTGGCTTCCTTGATAGTAGATGTACCCACGAACACTGTGTCATCAACAAATTGTTGATGGAAATAGATCTTGTTAGCCAACAATGGTCTGACACCTTTAAGTTGACCTTCAGAAACAATTTTACTAATATATCTACCTAGACTTTCAACCAAGATAACAAAAAAAAAGGAGATATAGGATCCCCTTGTCTGAGACCCCTTGAAGACCTGAAGAAGGGGTAGGAGATCCATTGATAATAACTAATAGTGAGGGAGTAGAGATCAACTGGGAGATCATCTGACTCACTCTCTCACCAAATCTAAAATATTTGAGGATTCTACGAAGAAAGCACCAATCCACCCGATCATAATCCTTTGACATGTCAAGTTTCATGAAGAAACCTTGGTTTTTGGATACTGTCAAGGAGTGAATAAACTCATGGATAGATATGATGGAATCCAGAATCTACCTACCAAGAATTAATCATGTCTATTGAGGAGAAATAATATCTAGAAGAATCAAGACCAATATAAGGGTGAGAACCTTAGATATGATCTTGTAAAAATAATTGCGTAGAATAATCCATTTGAAAATCTCCATAGAGTTAGCTCCTAGGTTCTTAGGGATAAGGACCAAAATAGAGGCATTAATTTCTTTCAAAAGCATCTTATCACCAAAGAATTCTTTAACACCCTTAATATGACCTGACTGGTGATATGCCAAAATGATTGAAAGAAGAACATCGGGAAGTCATCCAAGCTAGGGGCTATATTACCTTCAAAGAAAAAGACAACAAGCTTAATCTCAACATCAAAAGGGATAGAAGAGAGAAAATTATTTTGGTCTCTCCCATTCATCTTCAGGATAGCATTAAGGAATAAATCTTGGGTGCTTTTGTCTAGATTACAATCTGCTGACAATAGAGAAGAGAAGTAGGATCTAGCTTCATTTTTTATTTCATCTTCCTCCAAGGAAAAATTCCCCACTATGGACATTTTAGATATCCTATTGGCCGCCTTATGTTTCATGGTAGTCATATGAAAGAATCTTGTATTCTTATCACCTTCCTTAAGCCACATAGAACGGGAACACTACTTCTAGAATATCTCTTCTTTTTTAATGATATCATGATATTTCGATAATATCTCACTCTCCGAAGTGATGGAGACCTCACTATATCTCTTAGCTTGTATTTTGGCTTGAATATCCTTAAGATCAAGCTAAATCACATATTTAGAGGCAAAAATGTCACCAAAAACTTCCTTATTACATCTCTTAACCTTGTCCTTAACATTCCTCAACTTTTTGGCCACTCAAAACATGGTAGATCCCTCCACTGAAATGTTCCGCCAATATTTGATATCTTCCTCAAGCTTGGGGTTGCTCATCCACATTTTCAAATATGAAGGGGAAATTTCTCCTCCCATAGATGGGGTCTGCAACAAAAGAAATTAGATAGTGGTTTGAGCCAATACAAGGAAGTGAATTTAAGGAACAGGTGTAATGATTTAACCAATCATTAGAGATAAGGGCCCTATCAAATCTCTCTAGGATCAGATCGGAGCCGATTCTTTTATTATTCCAAGTAAAACTAGCACCCTACGAATCCACATCATGAAGCACCTAATGCCAATAAAATTCATCAAGTCCATCCTACTATCAAGCTGAGAAGGAATCCCTTCAAATTTCTCATTCTCCTTGAGGGGAGTGTTAAAGTGTCCCATCACCAGCCAACCTTTAGAGTTGAACTGAGATCTAATAGAATCTAACTTTTTCTAGGATCTACATCTTCCAAGTTTAGAATTCAGAGCATAGATATTAGATAAAAGCCAAGTAGTCCCATCTTTAATGTGATAAAATCTAACAAACATCATATTATTTTCAAGCCAAACAATATTTCCCTAGAAGTGTTGAAGGTTCCAAAAGAGAGCAATACCTCCAGAGGCACCATTTGAGCTACCCCCAAAAACCCCACAGTTCTTAAACACTTTGATTTTTTCCACTTTATCCTTAGGAATTTTAGTTTCTTGAATCAAAACAATATCAGGTTTATGATTCTTGAATAAGTTCCTGAGTATTTCCTATTTATGCAGATCATTGAGTCCATGAATGTTCCATGAAATGATCTTCATAATCGTTTGAAAGAGCATACCTCATGGATGGTCAACTAGGTACCATCCACTATATTCTTGTTGGCTTCCAACTCCCTTATTTGAATAGATAATCTCCTTCTCGGCATTTCTTGATTTGAACCTACATCAGCTTTGGTCCTCCCCCTAGCTTTCATAGGAGTAATCTAGGGTGTAGATTTGGGGCCCTTTTTTCCTGCTCACATTTTCTCTGTAACATCAATGATCTGGATTTCATCATCCATAGGGTTTTGGGTAGAATATTTTTGCAAAGAATCAGGTTTTCCTTCTTCATCTGCCCATTTAGAGCTAATATTGAGAAGAGAAGTTGTCAATGACAACGAAAAAGTGGATTTAACATACTCATTCTAGGATTCAAAAGATGAGTTTCCACCAAGAATATTGCATTGTTGGGCATCTTCAAAGCTAGGATAAGGCTCCTCATTATTCAAGTCCTTGGAAACAAAGTTCAAGTGCTCCTCCATATTGTTAGCAAGCAGAACAACATGGATTTCACCTTCCTCCAGGTCTTCATCTTTCTGCTCATCACAATCAAGGCTAGGTTTTTCTTCTTCATCGAATTTGGCTTGGTCACCTTCGAGATTTTCCTTCTTAGATTCCTCAATACAAGCATTATTATCATTTTGTTTTTTAACGAAGTTGTCAGGAACAATGGCATTCTAGATCTCTATTTCCTTCTTGTTGGTATTTTTAGCTTTCCATTGTAACCTTTTATCTTTTCTAGCTTTCTCCTTTTCTACCTGCAAGGGGCATTTCTTGGCAATATGTCCATCTTTTTTGCAATGGAAACATGCAAAAGGAATTCTCTCATATTCTAATGGTTGGATTCATTTTCAAAGCCTAGAGTTAATCTCAATGGAGAGAGGTGTTGGCATTTACATGAAGATTGCATTAATGAAATGTTATGTTGTCATTGATGTCAATTAATCGATAATGATGTTGTAATAATGTTGTTTTGCAACCGGTAGGAAGAGATAGTAAAGGGAACAACAACTAGTAGATGAGCTTGTAGAGGAAACTGATATTACTTATGAAATAGAGAGATCAACCAGTAACCCTACTTATTGATGATACCAAACCCTAACCAATGGAGTTTGGTGAATCGGTTGAAGTGGTTTATGATCAAATAATGAATTGTAAAGATGTTTAACGAGGAAACCCAGTGTGGGAAAAACCTTGGTGGGATTTGTGACCCACAATATTCACTTACTGGCCAATAAGAGAATATTACTTACAATAGGGGCCTGCACATGCAGGAAGGCCAACTGTCTAGAGCACACTGCTCAATAAGAAGTCACACTGACTTACAATGAGGATTATACAAATCCAATATTCTGTACTGCTTTACAATAGCATCTTCAATGCCAGATTTAGTACCGGTTCTTTCTCTGTTCTTTACATATACCCTTGACCTATAATTTGCACATTAGGTCTGCCTTGTAATTTTCTTTTTACTTCCTATCCATATCTTACAAATGCCTACAATGATCTCTTTTATATACAAGAGTCATTTTACAATTTGCCAAGTCATCTTACAATAATAAATAAAATATTACATATCAAAAATCATGTCGCCCTTTGTGCTGGTATACATCTTTTCTTCTGTGCCGATGTACATCTTTTCTTCTGTGCTAGTGCCGGTGTAGATTGTTCTTGTTGATGTTGGTGCACTGTCTTGCTTGAATAATGCTTTTTTGGTAGAATGTCTTGCCAGTGCCATAGGATTGCAAGGTTGCCTGTGTAATGCTTTGCTAGTATAATGTCTTGCCGGTGCCATAGGATTGCAAGGTTGCCATCAATGACAAAACCTTCAATCACACACAATGTCTCATTGGAGTGTCCATATGCCAACAATCTCCCCCTTTGGCATTGATGACAACACTCATGAGAAATTTCAAAAAGATATCCAAAAATGTGTAGACCAAAAATGTTACCAAAAATGTGAGAGCTCCCCCTGAGCATATAATTCCTATGTTTGGAATTTTCTCATCCCACTACTCCCCCTTTGGCATCAATGACAAAGCTTGTCAAGATGTCAGTAGAGTTTGTAGGTTTAGCTGTCCATATCCTCAACCTTGCAGCTGGGTAGTTATTATCTGAAAAAGATCTCCCAAAATTAAGTTTATACCATCCGTAAACTTCTTACTGTCTTTTATTGTTGTCTCGGTTCTTTTTACTGTACCGGTGAGATACTGCAAGTTCTGTTTCGATGTTTTGCTTCCCTGTGTTAATGCCTCTGAAATTTCCTTCCACAAAGATGCTAAATAGTCCAATCTTGGACTTAGTTTAGATCTCAAATGTTTTGCCTTGTTTATTATTCTCTCTCTCTCTTTCCAATTTGAGCAATTCTTCCTCAAAATTTGCTATCTTCTCTTCAAAAACTAATAATGAATCAAGTGAGTTGACAAAATTGTCTGCAAGTTTATTTATCTCATCCTATGCCTTGTTTATCTTCTTGTCAATATCTACAGTCAAAAAGTTTGTTTACATGTATCTTTGTATAGGTTTTTGTACTCTTTTAATAAACTACACAGATCCGGTAGAAGTGTGTCAAACTCTCTGTTACACTTCTTTATTCCTTCCTCAAATAATTTATGTTTCTCTTTTTCTACATTTTCCATTACAGATTCTACCTTTATTTGCTCAAAATTTCCAGAAATATATTTACATAGTGTATCCAACTGTCCTAAAGAATATTTATTATCTATATTACAATTAGGAGCTATTGATTTCAAAAATGGGATTGAATCATCTATTTCTTTGTAAGCTTGTGAGCTATAATTAGTTATTTTCTTGATAGATTCAAGTAATACCTCAGTCACATTTGTTGACTTTGATGGTGACCCAACAAACTGAGTACCGGTGGAAGTGACCATGCTTGTATTGACCTCTAGCAGGTCAGTTTGTGTCTGCACTTCCTTAAGCACTAGTTTTCCTGCTTCATTTATTATTGGTGGCATCTATTTTGGAGCCTTTAGCTCTATTGGTTTCTCTATTTGTGTTCCAGATTCCATCTTTTTCCCTGTATTTGCTGCCGGTTGCTCTGTATTTCCTGTTACTGGAGGCTCTTTGGCTATATCTGATTTATCTGTTGTATCCTTATCTACCACTATGTTGATCTTCTAAGTATCAACATTCACAGTATATAGGACTTCAGGATTAGTATTGCCATCCACTGTATCCATGCTCTCAGTTGTCGGTTGATCTTTAGTAGTTGTTGATTTTACCAGTGGAGTATTTAAAGGAGGTGGGGGTAAGTTGTCTCTAACCTTGATACTTGGTGGTCCACCAACTTTACCTTTCCCCTTGTCTCTATCTTTCTGATAAACCTTAATAGGTTTGGGGTTCCTAAACTCTTCTTGTTTTTCTTTTTCAACCAAAAATATGTCCCAACCATTTTCTGTTTCCTTTGAAACCTCTGTAACTCTACCTGCCATCAGTGAAATTTGTTGGTGTGCAGTGGAAAAAACTATCTGGTTAGCCTGAGCTATCAGATCATCAATTTCTTTTGGGGAGTTTACCAGATATACAACAAGTAATTTCTCAATTTTTATTTTCTTATCCAATCACTGCCTGTCTTCTTGCTTCTAGTCTTTGAAATAATTCAACTGGAATTTCATTGACTACTTCCATCAAAAACTTTTTAAACATGTCCATGTGCAATATTACACTCTCCTCAACTTGCCCTTTCTCATCATCCGATAGGGTGTCATAAATTTTCCCTATGTTCTTCAATTTTCCTTCCTCTGTGATCTCATTTAACAGAATTTCTAAAGGTGCCAAGTCAGTTGTTGTCTTTTTCTTTTTCTTAGGGGTCAGCTTCTTTTTAGGTGTGACCTTTCTAACCAGAGATCTCATAGCTTGTTGCTTCTGCCTTGTCCTTCTAGGTGAAGGAGTGGTTGCCAGTGAGGGATCTTTTTTCCTAACAACTCTTTTAAAAGTTGCTGGTATATCTCCTTCTAAGGAAGTACCTACCGGTGATAGATGAGCTTCAGGTTGTGGGTCTGCCAACTCATCTTCATTTATGCTGGTTTTCTTTAATATATCTTCCTTTATGGCTTTTTCTTGTTTGGATCCTTTTCTCACAAATGCCTCAACCTTTTTCACTCTCTTCTTTGATTGAATTTGACTTTCTATGGTCTCAACACTACCAAATACTTTTTCCTTTGGTTCCCTGGGTGCTTCTAGAAGTGCTTTAGCATAAGTTTCAATGATATGATCATCGGTCTCATAACCCATCTCTGTTACCCAAATTGTTCTTGGGATGACTGTTTCCATCAAGATCTCATCCTTTTTAATTACAAAATATATATCATCCTTGTATTTGTTGACAATTTCCTATGATAGTCTGATTCTTTTGTTCATTCTGACCTTTAGTGCTTGAAAATACTCATTGATATTCTTTTCCTTGTTTTCACCTATGTTGTTGAATAATTCTGATAATTGTTTTCCTACCGGTATGTCAAATCCAAAATCTTTGTTGCCTATACCGGGAACCTGTTTTGTTATATGTAGCATTAAGCATACAAGTAAATTTCCAAATCTAAAAGTTCCTTTCTTATCCTTCTTGATTTTGCCTAAGTTATCAATCAACTCATCTTTTAACCATTCACATACATCAATTTTCACATTTTCTTTTACCATATCATGAGCACTCTTAATGCATAAACTGGAAACTAAGTTAAGTCTATTTGCATGAGTTGCTTTGTACCCTAAAATCATGCTAACAAATCTAACACTTATATCGGTCACATCATTAACCCTTAGAGACCTTCTGTCTGATGTTGCACCAATTAAGTTCATTACTAGGTCATTGGAGACCTTCTTAGTCTTGTCAGGTCTGTTACCGGTGGAAGGTAACCCTGTTACTACTTTCACAGCTTCCTTTGTAATTTTGTGAACTGAATCAAGCCAAAAGAATGAACCATGTACCCTGCTTAAAACTATCCTAATCACTTCCTTGGGAAATTCAGGAATGTAGAGGATTTCAGTGAATCCTAGGGTTTCAACAACTTTATATTCAGGTTTTACATTTTCAGAATTGTCACATATAATAGTCTTATACATGTTTTTAATTTCTTCATCTCCTAATTCCTCTATGTTGCAATGAATATACATTCTAGGGTCTTCAGCATATACAACACCTTTTGGAATTTGGGAAAAAGCACCTGTATTGTCATCTTTCTTAGCTACCTCAGGAACTAGCTGAAATACGGACCTGGGGCATTTTATAACCTCGACTACTATAGGGTTTGCTATGAATTCAGGTGCAGAGGAGGATGCCATGATGATAAATACCTTTTTCTACCTTTGGATGGATTGATTGTTGAAATGCTTTTCCTCTTTGCTCAGAAATCTTCGCTCTCTCTGAAAGTTTGATTGCTCAGTGAAGTGAAATGGAGCCAAAACCTTATTTTATAAAGTCTTTTCCACTACCTACCACATTAATTGCTTGCCTGTAATGTATTAGCTTAACTTTATTTTCCGATAATGAGTGATTTTGAACTTCTTTTCTCTAACCGAGGGGATAATAGCACGTGTCATTAGATTGCCAAACCCTCAAGATACTTTTCTTCAATTAGATGAAGAACTTCCTACCGGTGGAGCACTGCTCTATCCTGTCAGTGGAGCATCACATTGTCTTGCCGATGGAGCATTTGTTGGTTTTACCGGTGGAGGAGTATCCCCAATTTTTATATCACCTTTTCTAATCCATTGCTTTGAGAATTCTTACTTAACCTCTTCAACCTTTTCTTTACCTTTCAAGCTAGTACTTTTGTTGTCTACCGGTGTACCTTTACTTCTACAAAATTTAGCAATATGGCCAATCTTGTTACATGCATTACAAGTTACATTATTTTTCTGAATAGCTTTCCCATAACTTATGCCGGTTTGTGTTCTACATTGATTTGATAAATGTCCAAATCTTCCACAAACATAACATCTTACATTCGTTTTGTAGTTTTCAAACTTATGACCAATTTTGTTGCATTTGGAGCATTGACCGGTGGGAGGATTGATATTTTGATCATTCCTAGATCTACATTCATTTGCCCTATGACCATATTTATTACAGTTAAAGCATTTTCCATTGAATTTGTAAGTATTAGGAGGTCTTACTGGTTTGCTATAATCCTGAGTATTTGTAGTACCAGAGCTTTCTCCAACTTCAAATCCAATTCCAGAAGTGTCACCTTTGGGTTTTTGATTCTTCAATAAGGTACCAAGTTCTTCTGAGCTTTTCTTGAATTTTTCTTTGTGTTGATTTGCAGTTTCCAATTCCCTTTCCAAGATTTCTTTTTGTCTCATTAGTTAATTTGAGTCATTTTGAGTATGCATCAGATCTGTCTTCAACATGTCATTTTCATAGCTAAGTCTTGTGTTCTCATTTGCTACATCACTTAGTCTTCTGGTCCTTTCTTCTTCATTCTTCTTTCTGTCCTCAATCTCTTTGCAAAATCTCATAGTCATATCCTGCATTTCATTTTTTGTTGTCATGTTCTCTTGTTTCAATTTGCTTATCATATCATTAAGTGATTCCTTTTCATCATTCTCATTTTGCAATTTTTCACAAAGTTCTCTTCTCTTATTTCTTGTAACAGTAAGATTTTCTTGAAATGCCTGAATGATATCCCGAGCTATTTTTAAATCATCTTCTAATTTGATATTTTTCAACTTCTCTGCATCATAGTCAGTAAGAGCTCCTTCAAGTTGCTTCATCAGATTTTCCATCTTTACCGGTGTCAAGATCTTCCTCAAGCTATTAGGCTTCTAAAAATAGAGGACCAGGCTCTGGTACCAATTGTTAGGGTTCCCACTGTGTGGGGGAAAAAGCGAGACTAGGTCAACATACCCTAATCCTACTTTGTGAGACACATTATGGAATACGAAAGATCCTAGAGATATCGCACAATTGGCTACTTCTTTTGGTGAAAGAGAGAGCCACGGGATATCTATTAGGATTCCTATTCCCTTGTTGAAATTGTAAGATCAAGTAATGCAAGTTCAAACCCTAATCCCAAAATGCAAGTATGAACCAATAACAAGATTGCAGAATTGAGATTAAACAATGAACAACTGTAAGTACAAGGATGAAATAAGAATGCAGATATGTGCCCAGAGTCAAAATCGGACTGAAATGTTCGGGACGGGGGCGCGGGCGCCACTGTCCTGAAAACTGCACCGGAAACCACTGTTCTGCACTCTGGAAACTGTCTGCAAACTGTCTGTCCAGAGGACCAGGGCACCCAGCGCCTCTGTCCCAGGGACCAGGGCACCCAGCGCCCCTGTCCTGGCAGGACCAGGGCGCCCAGCGCCCCTGTCCCAGTCTCCTGCTCTGCAATTTCACACAGAGTGCTGTTTCAACTTTCTCTCTTCGGATCTATATCCCGTGGTGTCGTCCAAATCCCGAAACCTGCAATAATATCTGAAAAGGGGGAGGGGCGGCTATATAGGGTTTTGCCTTAGTCAAACCCCCACTTCATTGATTTCCACCTCCATGAATAGCCAAGTTGTTTTGTAAAATGTATTGTGTGTGCAGACCTAGTGTGTGTGCAAGGTCCAAAATGCAAGAAAGCAAACTAGAGCAACCTAGAAAGTAAACCCTAATTGCTTGTAAAAGATAATGTAAATGCTCTAAATCAAGATGCAATGTGATCTAAAGCATGAATAAATGATGTATCAAAGCTTATGCAAAGACATGAAAACAATACGAAATCATACCCAACCCTCAAGGGAGGAGTACAAGCCAATCTTCAGTCGGTAATCTCCTATTGTTCTTCAATGTCTTCCAAGCCCTAAGTGGATGAATGAATTTGATAGATGCTTGATAGAATGATGTTGAATGTTGTTGAAGTCCTCAAAGATCTGCTCTTTAGCTGCATATGAAGTCCTTGGAAAAACAAAAATCCGATCCCTTCAAATGAAGAAAGAGAGCTCTTAAGTATGAAACCCTAGATCGTAAATTCGTATTTTGGCCGACCTAGAGATTGAATATCCCGCCAATTTCTTGGGGTTAAGCTTTATTTTATGATTGGATCGTGCTCCCAAAATTTCGAGAAAAATGTCCGGGACCATGTGCACCGGGCGCCACGGTCCCGACAACTTTTCACCAAATTTTCAGGGCTGTCGGATATGATGATTTTAGAGAGAATCCCAAAGTTACAGGTGATTTCGAGATGCTTAGACCCCAAAACCAAGCCCCCAAGTTTGAAATAGGACTTAATTAGGGTTTTTGATTAAGTGGTGTATTGGAGGAATAAAATGCGAAGGGCGCGCTTTAGTGAAAGGGCCCAACTTTATGATGTAGAGAATGATGAAATAAGACCTTAGACCTAATTAATTTGATTAATTAAGTGCTTAAGGAGAAATGCAATGCAGAATGCAAAATGCACTAAGGCGGGTACTAAACTAGGTGTGAAATTGTACCACCCTAGCGAGTGCGTACAATTTACGACGCTACATTTAGCCCCCACTTTAGCGGTCATATGAGTACTACGTGCATATGCAAGCTAAAGTACAGAAAAGTAAACATCATTTGAAAAAGGATATATCCATAAGTTATCGGACGAAGCCCCCAGCGGTATCTGCAATACACAGTTAGGAATCGCACCCTACAAAACAAACATTAGATCACAAAATCACCAAATGCTTACTAGGGAAAGTGATGAAATCTGTGAGTAGCTATATGCCCCCCCCCTGTTTCGACTTGCTTATTAGGGAGGTGAAATAGGGTAGCATGTTTACTTGCGACAAATTGTGTAAGAGAGAATTGATGAGGGGTGTTCACTAAATAGGCTTCATCAGAGCACTTTTTTTTTGGAACATCCCGAGAGTAGGAGAAGGAAAATATGATTCCAACGCAACAAACGACTCGAAAATCGCATCTCCCAAACCCAAGTTATGATAAAATGAATGATAGAGGAAAAATTAGGGTTTCAAAGAGTAAGAATAAACAAACGAGAGTATATACCTCGAAAGTGACACTTGTATTCATCACTTTGTTGATTTTAGGATACTATTCAGTGCTGCGGAGCCCACCTAGCCATCACCATGCCTTCACGATGACCGGAGCATCCTATGAGGATTGAGATCCTGCGCTAGGCCGTGATCGATGACGAGCCACTGGACGAGGTGAGTTGACTGAACGTTTGACTGTTGATTTTTTGCATGTTTGACTTTTTCGTGATCGTATGCGGACCTTGAACGCTGACCGGGGCCCACCTAGGGCGCCATGGTCCCTGAGGAGCACCCTGGTTCCCCCAGGGCACCATGGTCCCTGACAGGGGCGCCATGGTCCCTGCAGGGCGCCATGGTCCCTGACAGGGCGCCATGGTCCCCTCAGGGCGCCATGGTCCCTGACAGGGCGTCGTGGTCCCCATCAGGGCGCCATGGTCCCCAATCAGGGCCTGGCGAGGGGTTACAAGGCTAGTATACGATGTGCGATAGTTTGCATTTGCGATTTCGATGATTGAGTACTGATTATGGTCATGTTTTCGTGTTGCAGGGTCTCCCGTACATGAGAGAACATACAACGGGACATATTCTTCGCACTTTGCGAGATCAGATTCCGCGGCTGACTCAGTCAGAGAGAGACACCTTATCAATTGTAGGATTGTGGTACGTGATTCTCATGCCGGCCATTCGATTTCATCCTGTGATGTTGATGGCACTGATGGAGCGATGGGATCCTGACGCATGCACCTTTCACCTTCCAGTAGGAGAGCTGACGGTCACACTCGAGGATGTGTACCGTATACTTCGTCTTCCTATCAGAGGAGCGATAGTTACATATGCGACCGAGCGGTCAGCGGAGGATCATCAGAGAGAGCAGATGTATTGTATAGGGAGAGTCATGCCGAGCGAGACTAGAGGTTGCATTATGGTCAGCTGGCTCTTACATCCTACAGGGGAGGTACCACTTCTGAGATGCCTTATGATAGCCATCATAGCACTAGCCGTCTACCCTAATGGGCGAGGGACACACATGCATGGGGGCCTCACATGGTGTATCAGAGCGATGGAGAGACACAGGAGAGTTTATGCATGGGGTCGGAGTATGCTTGCACATCTCTATCACGACCTTGAGGAGTATGTATTCGGACAGGGTTGCAGTGTGATGACATGCACACTTCTGCAGGTGTGGATTTTAGAGCACTTCACATGCACCAGGCCCGTCGGCTTCCCACTGAGTATAGCGAGCGAGCGACCTAGGGTGTTCGCTTATCCACTTACCAGAGAGTGGAGATTTGGCGATTTGTTGTATTGGAGAGTGATTTTTGATAGACTGACAGCCGAGATGATAGTGTGGAGACCCTACCTGCTGATGCACAGATGGGATGGTATGGAGAGACAGTTAGCATGTCTATAGAGGAACCGCCTACTGCGAGGACGATATGCACACATCATAGTCCCTTTCTACGGCAGTTCGGACTAGAGCAGTGTGTTCCAGTCGATGTGCCCATCTACACTCGACACTCACGGGTCGTTCCCAGACCTAGAGTAGTAGCGAGACCGACGGTAGATGATATTGAGACGACAGACTTAGAGGGATCTGATCAGGATGTAGTCATTGACTATTCCGCATAGCCTAGAGCACAGCGCAGATATGTTTCATGGTTCATGAGATCATATCCAGGTCCTATCTTTCCACCAGATCATCCGACAGGCTATCCAGGCCCGTGGAGACATGGAGACCGAGACGAGGATGAGGGATCTAGGTCAGAGGAGCCAGAGGAGGGAGAGGGTCATGAGGAGGCGGGAGATCCTAATCCACCTTCAGGCGATCAACCCAGTGACGAGGAGGACGACGAGGAGGATGATAGAGATGATGAGGAGGAGTCGGATGTAGCTCCCCACCATTCAGGAGACGATACCATAGCCCTGGATCCACCTCTTATTCCCCAACAGGGGGAACACGAGGCGATACGGAGACCTATCCCTAGTACCATCTAGCCTACACCCATCGTGGATAGAGTATGCAAGCGAGGGGAGCCTAGTAGTTCCCAGTCACAGATGCTACCATATCATGATCCCTACTGGCACGAGGGAGATCCAGGTATAGTAGGTTGATATTGATTGATTAATGTTTTGATGATATAGAATGATACTAACAAAAATCTGTTCTACTACCACAGCTAATGTGCAGGAATGGCGTTCCTTGATTCAGCAGGCAATGACAGATATTTCCATGATAGCACAGATCCCCAGTTCCTCACAGATTGCCTATAGGCCTCAGGGGAATGTGGGTCGGCATGAGGATTTGTTTTTCCCATTCCGAGTACAGGTAGATATATGGAGGGAGAGAGAGAGAGTCCTATCAGAGGACCTCCAGCAGGCACGGCAGAGAGAGAGAGAGTCCTATCAGAGGACCTCCAGCAGGCGCGACGAGATCTAACAGTGGCTCAGACCGAGGCTACCACCTATCGTGCGATCCTTATGGATAGGGATCGTAGGAGTTCCTCTCGGAGTCACTTGCGATCTGTATCGCGCTACACACCCATGGGTCCACCTTCACAGCCAGATCAGGAGGGAGCATCCAGTCGACACTCTCCAGCCACTAGCCCTAGGGATAGGAGATGATTGTATGATGTAAAAGAGAGGTCACATTTTGGATGTACAGTGACCTAGAGTTGTATACGATCCACACATATGTATATATACATGCTTCTCTTTTTGTCTCAAATGTGTTATCTTTAATGCTTAAAACAATGTATATTTTGTTTTGATTAAATCTAATACATTTGGTAAATGTACATGTATGTTCAGAATTTATTTTTCATGTGATTGATTTCTCAATGCTCCATGATTAAATTGATACATGTGTGACTTAATTAAAATATTTAATCAAGTACAACACTGATGATAAGGAAGAAATATGCATTAAGTCTAAGAATCATATAACTAATGTGATTTAATTTTGAACTTAAACACAACATGATACGATTCTACTTAACACACAACGACACTATATAATATGCTAGCATAATGAAAATGTAAATCTTTTACAATTTACATAAATGAATTCAAGACAAACTATAAAGTAAGAAGAAACGCTTGTCAGGAACGAAGCAATATAGATTAAACGACATAACATTTAATTCCATTTTGCTTTAAATAAGAAATACTAACATATTATCCAATGTTGAAGAATTGAAAAGAAGATAGGTAAGAAATGAAGAATTAAGCATAATATCTACGCAAGTGCATAGCATTGATAGGTTCTTTAAGAGGCATACCATCTACATCCGCTATTTTGTAAGCACCTGATCCATAATCCTCAATAACGATATATGGTCCAAGCCAATTAGGACTGAATTTTCCCTTTTCGGCAGGCAAGGCATTCACATTGCGCTGATTCTCATAAAGGACTAAGTCACCTACTGAGAAGGAACGTTGAATAACCTTATCATTATAGCTTCGCTGTAGAGTTTTGTGATACGCTTGAATATGCTCAAGAGCATTTATACGCTATTCATCAAGCATCTCAAGCTGTTGAAGTCATTGTTCTCTATAAGAGTCATCATCTACTATACCTTTAAGAGAAACCCTAAGTGATGGAATTTCTAACTCTAAGGGCATAATAGCGTCAGCACCATAAACAAGATTATAAGGAGTAGTTCCCGTAGAAATTCATACACTCATTCGGTAGGCCCAAAGAGCATAGATTAGCTGGTTACTCCAATCCTTACCATGCTTATTTACGGTTTTACAAAGAATTTGCTCAATTATCTTATTGGATGATTCGGCTTGACCATTTGACTGAGGGTAATATGGTGTAGAAAATTGATGTTTGATATGATACTTCTTGAGGAATTTCTTCACATCCTTGTTCTTAAACGAAGTTCCATTATCTGAGATAATAGTGGAAGGTATCCCAAATCGAGAAATAATGTTTTCTAGAAGAAATTGACAAATCACTTCAGCAGTAGTAGAGTGAAGGGGAATAGCCTCTACCCACTTCGCAAAGTAATCTATTGCAGTTATAATGAATGTGTGTCTTTGAGATGAAGGAGGAGAGATTTTTCCAATAAGATCCAAACCCCATGCGGAGAAAGGCCAAGAAGCTACTTGAGAACGAAGTTCTTGGGTAGGAGCATGAATCAGATTATTGTGTTGTTGACATTGATGACATTTCTTAACAAATGAAAAGGAATCCTTCTACATAGTTTGCCAATAGTATCCCATATGAAGCAATCTATGAACCAAGGATTTGCCCCCAAAATGCCCCCCACAGGCACCTGAATGTGCCTCTTTAAGAGAAACGGGGATTTCTGACTTGTTAAGACAACGAAGGAGAAGACCATCATAACCCCTTCGATAAAGGACATTAGAAAGGATGATATATCTAGCAGACAGCTTGCGGATTCTAGCCCTAGTGTTCCTATTAGCAGAATCAGGAAAGGTACCATCGGTCAAATATCGTACGATATGCGAGAACCATTCATCTGAATCTACAAAGTCACAACATGTTACCAAGCTAGAATCGTCTTCAATAGCTGGAGAAATAAGATTGTGAATAACGAAATTAAGATCGACCATAGGGTCCTCTAAAGATACTAAAGAAGCCACACATGCCATTGCATCCGCATGTCGATTATCTTTTCGAGGAACGGGTTCCATGGTATAAGAATCAAAATTTTATAATAAAGAGATAGCAAGGTCTTTATATTGTGATAATTTGTCTTGTTTTACTTGATACATTCCTGTTACTTGTCTTATAATTAATTGCGAATCTCCATAGATATGTATGTGTTTTATATTTAGAGCCAAGGCTGCTTTTATTCCCGCTATAAGAGCCTCATACTCAGCAATGTTATTAGTACACAGGAAATTTAGATGATATGATAAGGGAATAGGTTTCTTTGTAGGAGAAACTCGAACAACACCTGCCCCCGATCCCGTACGACACTTAGAGCCATCAAAGTATAACTCCCAAGTTTCATCTTTCTCTATAGAAAGAATGAAGTCATCAGGAAAGGACTCAGGGTTAGGGAATGAAAAAGGTGAAGGGGCCTCAACTAAGTGATCGGTCAACGCTTGTCCTTTAATTGCTCGTTGTGAAACAAATTTAAGGTCAAATTTAGTTAACATCATAACCCACTTAGCGAGACGTCCTGATAAATCAGTTTTAGAGAAAAGATGCTTTAAAGGATCAAACTTAACCATGACGTGGACTTCTGAATTTAAAAGATAATGTCTCAATTTCTGAGTCGCAAACACCACGGCCAAGCATTGTCTTTCTATCGCGGAATATCAGGTCTCATAATCGAGTAAGGTACGACTTATGTAATAATCCAGACATTCCTTACCATCTTTATCATGTTGTGCTAACAATGCTGCGAGAGCATGAGAAGAAGCAGCTGTATACAGAAGAAAGGGTTTAGAAGGTTCAGCAGGTTGAAGAATAGGAGGACTAGCCAAATACACTTTTAAATCTTCAAATGCTTGCTGACAATCCTCATTCCATTGAAAAGTGATATCCTTTTTAAGAAGTTGAGTAAAAGGAAAGGTACGATCCGCAAGTTGAGACACGAACCTACGAATAGCTTGAATCTTTCCTTGTAAGCTTTTAAGTTGAGAGACATTTCGAGGAGGTGGCATGTTAACGATAGCATCTATTTTCTTAGTGTCCACCTCAATCCCATGATGCGAAACTATGAACCCTAATAGTTTTCCACTATCCACACCAAAAACACATTTTCGGGGATTCAAGCGCATGTGATATTTACAAATTCTTTCAAAGATTTGATGAAGGACTTTAACATGTTCCATGCGAAGAAAGGATTTGGCTAAAATATTATCAACATAATCCTCTAAAATCCTATGCATATAATCATGAAAGATAAGGGTCATCGCTCGTTGATAAGTTGCACCGGCGTTTTTAAGTCCAAAAGGCATCATTATCCAACAAAACGTACCCCAAGGAGTGGTGAAAGCGGTTTTGTATTGATCTTGAGGGTTTATGAAAATTTGATTGTAGCCTGAAAAACCATCCATGAAGGATAACAAGGCATGTCCTGCCGTAGAATCAACTATCATGTCAATATTTGGAAGAAGGAAATCATCTTTTAAAGAAGCCTTATTTAGATCCCGAAAATCAGTACACATTCTTATTTTGTTGTCTGGTTTAGCCACAGCGACAATATTTGAAATCCATGGGGAATAGTCAATAGGGCGGATAATTCCAGCCTCCAATAATTTTTCAATCTCAGCCTTAACAAGCAGAGCCACCTTAGGATTCATTTTTTGAATCTTTTGTTTCATGGGCTTAGCATTAGGAATTAAGACAATATTATGAGTAACAATCTTAGGATCTATACCAGGCATGTCGGAATATGTCCAAGAAAAGATCTCAGGGAATTCATGCAATAGTTCTTCATATTGTTTCTGTTCCTCTTCATCCAAACATTTTCCAATCTTAAAAACTTTTTCTTTGTTGCAAGGATCCATCTTAACATCAGTGGTGTCACTTATGAGAAGATTACTTTGTTGAGGAGTATCCTTTAACTGAGGGAATTCTTTCACAATCTTATCGTTATCAATCTCTTTTCCGAAATAGGCTTCAGTGTTCAAACAATAAGGGAGTCCCCTATTGTGATGATAACGAGGAAGAGTGTCATAGGCTCCCAAGAACTTAGCTAAAGCATCGTCAGTAGGGAAGATATCCAGAGCACAATCACCCAAGAATCCTCATCAATATACTTAGGGTGTTGTATTGATGAAGATGTAGAGATAGCATTAATACTAATGCATGGTCTTTTAGAGGCTTTAGTACATCTGCAGGGATTATAGCCAAGTCCAAAGGCATAATGTTGAAAATTAGTCTCTAGAGGAACTCTAATCCCTTGTTCATTAGCACCACAACCTTTTCCATGATACCCATGCTTAGCAAAAATGCGAAAACCACGACCATAACGATCAGCCATTTCAGGAAGAGAAGGTGGTTTTTCATAAGACAAAGAACCAAACTCTTCATAATTATAGATGTGAGGAGAAGAAGTTTGAGAAGCAGCCACAAAATTATTACTCATAGCTTCAGGCAAGGTTGATTGATTTTTAGTTTCTTCTTTCTTTTCAACTTTGTGATTTTCAGCTTCTTCCTTCTTTTCAACCTTAATTTCTCTAGAAGGAACCTTATATTCACCTACAAAGGTAGGGTTAAAATCAAGAGATCCCCAATCATCTTCTGCGAGAACCTTCTCAGGATCGAAATCCTTTTTATGTGTAATGTCAAGTCGAGAGGGACCCTCTTCAGTAGTTCCAAACTCATCCGAAGGATTTTGATCATCGGAGAGCGAAGACTCATCGATAGGTTTCTTGTTTAAAGAGTCATCACTAGACGAGGATGGCTTAGAAGAATCTCCTTTGGAATTAGATGTTTGTAGACAAGCTTGAAAATTAGTATCTCCTATCAAAGTATATGTCTTATTGTTATAAACGAATTTAACTTGTCTATGCAATGTAGAGGGGACAGCTTGCATGCTGTGAATCCAAGGCCTCCCTAATAACAAGTTGTATGTTAAATTTCCTGGCATAACATGGATAGGAGTAGGCAAAGTAACAGGTCCCACTGTGAGAGGTAAGGTGATGATACCCAATGAAGTCTTAGCCACATTGTCAAAGCCATGAATAGAACAAGAGTCAGGCTCCATAAGAGATGTATCCACATTCATCTTATGCAATAAATTGATGCTACACACATTAAGGCCAGATCCATTATCTACTAGTGTTCGTCTTATAGCAGTATCTTTCATGACAACCACAATCATCAAGGGATCATATTGTTGTTGGACTTCACTAGTAGGCAACTCATCTTGGGTAAACACAATTTGAGCTTTAGGATTCATCACAGAGTTAACAAAAGATGCTATATTACTGGATGTATTCGGTGGAGGAACATTCAAATCTTTCAAGGCATCTTGTAACATTCCATGATGAGCGGAAGAAGTTTGAATCAAATCCCAAAGGGATATCTTAGTAGGGGTAGCTTTAAGTTGTTCTATGAGATCATATTCCTTGCCCATAGCTTGCGAAATATGGGGAGCTTGAGCAAGAATTGGTTGAGGATTAGGAAGGGACACTGGAATAACAGGAGGAGGATTAGGTTGCTTATTATTTCTGGTATGATAAGTATGGGCAACCGCATGATAACTCTCTCTAGTTATTTGCTTAGCATAATTATAAGGACTTATAGATTTTCTTCCTTGTACAGTGATGATTGGTTTATTCGGAGTACAAAAGGAATCATGATCATACCTCCCTTGGACAGTAAGGAGAGGAGTTTTAGGAATTTGAAAGGTGGGAGAAGGATAAGCACCTTGGACTTCAAAGAGAGGCTCGTTATATTCATTCAAATTTATCATGTTAACCAATTGAGAGGTCTTGTTTTTGTTTAAAGGTTTCGACAAAGCCACAAAGTCATCAAGAGCATCATCCAACAAAGCATGATCATATCGGTTAAAAGTTTTGTCTTTTGATTCAAAAGGAGACATCTCCTCATAGAGGGGATTATTGAAAACAACCATGTTACTAGATTCAGGGGAAGAGTGGATAGGAATGTATCCTTGAGAGGAACCATTCGACTTATCTTTCTCATCACACCTAAATGGCATAGTAACAAGGTTTATGAGTTTTTGGTAAAATGAAGGTTTAGCATCCTTAGGGTTCAAAAACTCATCTAAAGCTTCATCTAATTCATCTTGGCTATACTCATAATAATCATCAAAAGCATGAACATTTTGCAAATAAAAATCTGACATTTTGAAAAGATTGCATAAAATTTAAGTACACAATGCAAAGAAACACACTTTTTTTTTTCTTTTTCTCTTTTAATGAAAATAAAATGAAAACACACTAAATCTAGATCTAGATCTAATAAATGCAATGCAAGAGGAAGCAATGATAGATTCACGTCGGGTTCACCAAAATGTGTGGGGGAAAAAGCGAGACTAGGTCAACATACCCTAATCCTACTTTTTGACACACATTACGGAATACGAAAGAGCCTAGAGATATCGCACAATTGGCTACTTCTTTTGGTGAAAGAGAGAGCCACGGGATATCTATTAGGATTCCTATTCCCTTGTTGAAATTGTAAGATCAAGTAATGCAAGTTCAAACCCTAATCCTAAAATGCAAGTATGAACCAATAACAAGATTGCAGAATTGAGATTAAACAATGAACAACTGTAAGTATAAGGATGAAATAAGAATGCAGATATGTACCCGGAGTCAAAATCGGACTGAAAATGTTCGGGACGGGGGCGCGGGCGCCACTGTCCTGAAAACTGCACTGGAAACCACTGTTCTGCACTCTGGAAACTGTCTGCAAATTGTCTGTCCGGAGGACTAGGGTGCCCAGCGCCTCTGTCCTAGTAGGACCAGGGCGCCCAGCGCCCCTGTCCCAGTCTCCTGCTCTGCAATTTCACACAGAGTGCTGTTCCAACTTTCTCTCTCCGGATCTGTATCCCGCGGTGTCGTCTGAATCCCGAAACTTGCAATAATATCTGAAAAGGGGGAGGGGTGGCTATATAGGGTTTTGCCTTAGTCAAACCCCCGCTTTGGTGATTTCCACCTCCATGAATAGCCAAGTTGTTTTGTAAAATGTATTGTGTGTGCAGACCTAGTGTGTGTGCAAGGTCCAAAATGCAAGAAAGCAAACTAGAGCAACCTAGAAAGTAAACCCTAATTGCTTGTAAAAGATAATGTAAATGCTCTAAATCAAGATGCAATGTGATCTAAAGCATGAATAAATGATGTATCAAAGCTTATGCAAAGACATGAAAACAATACGAAATCATACCCAACCCTCAAGGGAGGAGTACAAGCCAATCTTCAGTCGGTAATCTCCTATTGTTCTTCAATGTCTTCCAAGCCCTAAGTGGATGAATGAATTTGATAGATGCTTGATAGAATGATGTTGAATGTTGTTGAAGTCCTCAAAGATATTCTCTTTCGCTGCATATGAAGTCCTTGGAAAAACAAAAATCCGATCCCTTCAAATGAAGAAAGAGAGCTCTTAAGTATGAAACCCTAGATTGTAAATTCGTATTTTGGCCGACCTAGAGATTGAATATCCCGCCAATTTCTTGGGGTTAAGCTTTATTTTATGATTGGATCGTGCTCCCAAAATTTCGGGAAAAATGTCCGGGACCATGTGCACCGGGCGCCACTGTCCCGACAACTTTTCACCAAATTTTTAGGGCCGTCGGATATGATGATTTTAGAGAGAATCCCGAAGTTACAGGTGATTTCGAGATGTTTAGACCCCGAAACCAAGCCCCCAAGTTTGAAATAGGACTTAATTAGGGTTTTTGATTAAGTGGTGTATTGGAGGAATAAAATGCGAAGGGCACGCTTTAGTGAAAGGGCCCAACTTTATGATGTAGAGAATGATGAAATAAGACCTTAGACCTAATTAATTTGATTAATTAAGTGCTTAAGGAGAAATGCAATGCAAAATGCAAAATGCACTAAGGCGGGTGCTAAACTAGGTGTGAAATTGTACCACCCTAGCGAGTGCGTACAATTTATGAAGCTACACCCATAGATACTGAGAGGGGGGGTGAATCAGTATCTGACCGGTAATGAAATTTTCTTAAGATAGAACATGCAGAACATAATGTAATAGTATACCAGTATACAAGAATTAATGTAATTAACAAAATCAAAAGCATCCACATGAAAAGAACACCATAACACAAGATGTTTAACGAGGAAACCCGGTGTGGGAAAAACCTGGGTGGGATTTGTGACCCACAATATTCACTTACTGGCCAATAAGAGAATATTACTTACAATAGGGGCCTGCACATGCAGGAAGGCCAACTGCCTATAGCACACCGCTCAATAAGAAGTCACACTGACTTACAATGAGGATTATACAAATCCAATATTCTATACTGATTTACAATAGCATCTTCAATTCTAGATTCAGTATCAGTTCTTGCTCTATTCTTTACATATACCCTTGACCTATAATTCGCACATTAGGTTTGCCTTATAATTTTCTTTTTGCTTCCTATCCACATCTTACAAATGTCTACAATGATCTCTTTTATATACAAGAGTCATTTTACAATTTTCCAAGTCGGCTTACAATAATAAACAAAATATTACATATCAAAAATCCTGTCGGCCTCTGTGTCGGTATACATCTTTTCTTCTGTGCCGGTGTACATCTTTTCTTTTGTGCCGGTGCTGGTGTAGATTGTTCTTGTTGATGTCGATGCACTATCTTGCTTGAATAATGCTTTTTTGGTAGAATGTCTTGCCGATGCCATAGGATTGCAAGGTTGCCTTTGTAATGCTTTGTCGGTATAATGTCTTGTCGATGCCATAGGATTGCAAGATTGCCTGTGTAATGCTTTGCCGGTATAGTGTCTTGCTGGTGCCATAGGATTGCAAGGTTGCCATCAATGACAAAACCTTCAATCACACACAATGTCTCATTGGAGTGTCCATATGCCAACAATGTATGCATGTTGTATGAAAAGAGTTTCAAATGATTTATGGTGTATAGAGATAACAGTTTTTTATCTTGGGAATGATCAAGTTCATTGCATGGAGAGATTATCTTGGGAATGATCAAGTTCATTGCATGGAGAGATTATCTTGGGAATGATCAAGTTCATTGCATGGAGAGAAAACCATGTGATGAGTTATAGAGTTCGATGAAGTAGTAATCAAGGAGTGGTCGAGGTTGTCTTGAATGATGTGCAATGATTGCTATGTAATCCAACAATCATACTTGAACCGATTTGTTTGTAATATCTATGAGATATTAGGTTTGTGATGTGTTACCGACCTATTGTTTTAGTTTATAAGGTCAACGAGTTATTTTGTTGTGGCATTGGAAATTTTTGGTTGAGAGTAAGAGTGAGTGTTTGTTGAAGTTGGTGATGTATCTATAGTATGTGTAGAGACAGATAGAAGCATGCAAAGGATCTGAACAAGTAAGTGTAGTGATATTCAAACAGATCAACAAACCCTTGTTGTTCTCTAACAAGTACAACAGTCAAATCCTCTAACTGGGTAAGCTCTAACAAGTGTAGTGTTATATAAATCCTCTAACTAGGTGATCCATTAGATTGGATTTCAAATCCTCTACTAAGGTTACTCCTAACAGGGTATTGCTTCTAATAGGGCATTATAGTCAATCCCTTAACCGAGTGGTCCCTAACAAGATCTGTTCTTAACATGACTTTTGTAAAATCTTTAATAGGCTTGGCTCCTAACAGGGCAAACTTTAGAAGAGTTCAGAATACTTGTGGGTATTCATCCCTACCGTATTTTTTCCCATTTGGGTTTCCACATCAAAATTATTGTATCAAGTGGTGTATGCTTTTGTGGTTATGTTTGCTTTGGTTAAATTGCTTAGCTACTAAATCCACTTAGATATGATATGATGACCGACAACAATCTGAAATATGTTTTTACTATTGTTAGTAAAGTATTTGAATGATTTGGTTAAAAGGTTTTGAGAGTTTCAGAGTTGTCTTACTATTATTCTGTTATGACAGTCAACCGGTTTACTTGACAATAATATTGCATTTGACAGTTCGGTGTTTAAACCGATTAGTTTTGAGTTTTTCTTGAGAGTTTATTTTTGAGATTGGTAAAAATATAATTAGTTTTCTATCTACTAGTTCACCACCCCCCTCTCAATAGCTATCTAGATCCTTATTGATTCATCATACCATCAATTGGTATCAGAGCATTTAAGGTCCTCTAAGGTCTAAACCTAACAGCTTGAGGTAAAGATCTTGAAGAACATGATGAAGAAAGAAGGTTTGAAGTTTAATAGAGAAAACTATAGAATATGGAGTGATAGAATGGAAATCTATATCAAGAGTCTAGGAAGTCAATACTCGGTACATGTTGTTACTCAATATGTTGCACCTAGTGGGACGATGTTTGATGATCAAAAGAAAGAGCAACAAGAAAATAGTCAAGCACTGGAGCCCATTATCAATTCTTTGTCTGATTCAAAGTATGCTGATGTCCATGGTCTGGAGATTGCTTATGAGGTATGGAAGAAACTTGAGGAAATCTATAGCGATGATGAGCATGTGAAAATTGTCAAAGAAGAGAGTCTAAGAGGAAAATTTGATGACATGTGGATGGGTGAAGGTGAAAATATTCAACAAAATGGTCAAAGGATCAAGGATACAGTCAGTGAGATCAAGAGTGTTGGTGGTAAAGTGGAGGATGCCATAGTAATTAGTAAGGTGTTGAGAACCCTTCTACCGATCTACGCTATCTGTGTTATAGCCATTCAAGAGCTAAAGTCAATTGATAAAACTAAGGTAACTCTTGATTCCATCATTGGTAAGCTTACTACATTTGAATTAAATGGTTATGATGGTAGTGCTCAGAAATCTGAATCTGCATTTAGAGATTTAGTTTCTAACCCATCTATGAGGAAAAGTAGAGATGTCAGTCATAGTTATGAATCTAGATCCAACAGAGAAGTTGATGATGAAGATAGCCTGGTTGAGCTTGAAGCATTGTTGGCCAAGAGGTTGCCCAGAGGTACTGGTAAGTATAGAGGTAAATTACCTTTGAAATGTTTTGCATGTAACAAGATTGGACACATTGCAGCTAACTATCCTAATGGTGAGAATGAGCACAAGTGTGCGAAGTTCTAGAAGTACAAAGGAAAAGGCAAAAGAGATTGTCTCATTGCATTTGCTGGTGGTATCACTGATGAGGAATCTAAGGGAGATGCTAAGAAGACATTGTATTTGTTGCCATTAAAGAGGAGACATCTGATTAGAAGGCATTAGTTTCTCGCATGGATAGTTCTGATGATTGGATCATAGATAGTGGTTGTTCACACCACATAACCGATGACCAAAGTAAATTTCTTACTTTGAAGGAATTTGATGGAGGAGTTGTGAGATTTGGTAATGACTCACCCAACATGGTAAAAGGAAAGGGAACTATTTCTCTTAATGGTAAGAGCAGTGCAGATGATGTCTACTGGGTTGAAGGATTAAAGCACAATCTATTGAGTGTAGCACAACTTAGTGACAAAGGTTATCCGTTGGAATTTAAGAATGGAATATGCAAAATCTATGGGAGCAAAGGTGAACTAATTGCAACTGACAAGCAAACAAAAGGTAACTTGTTTCACCTGAATCATGAATTCAAAAACTCTTTAATTGCTAAAATAGATGATAGTTGGCTTTGGCATCGAAGATTTTGTCAAATAAATTTTGATAACATTGTCAAAGTCAGTAAGTCCAATTCAGTGAGAGGTTTTCCTCAGTTGGACAAATCAGCAAATTCTCTGTGTAAGGAATATCAGTTGGGAAAGATGACATCCTCAACTTTTAAGAGAAAATCTTTTTTAGTAGAACATTTGTTAGATCTGGTTCATACAGATCTCTGTGGACCCATAAGGACTAAAAGTATTCAAGGTGACAAATATTTTATGATCTTCACTAATGATTGCTCACGAATGATGTGGGTCACATTCTTGAAGGATAAGACAAAAGCCTTTAGTAAGTTCAAGGTATTCAAGGCCTTAGTTGAAAAGGAAAGCGGTAAGAAGATAAAGTGTCTAAGGACTAGTCAAGGTGGTGAATTTACTTCTAAGGAATTCACTAGATATTATAAAGAAAATGGAATCAAGAGGCAACATTCTACATCGAGGACACCACAGTAGAATGGTATTGCAGAGAGGAATAATCAGTTAGTTGTTGAAGCTTCTAGAATGATGTCGATATAAGGAGGTGTACCAAAAACTTTCTAGAGAGAATCTGTCAGCATAACTATCTACACTATGAACCAAATATTGGTAAAAAGAGGTAAGGATAAAACTCCTTATGAATACTGGTATGGTAGATCACCTAATGTCAGTTATTTTAAGATTTTTGGTAGTAAATGTTTTATTAAGAGAGGTGACTATGTTAGCAAGTTGGAGGCTAAAAGTGATGAAGGCATATTTCTTGGTTACTCCACCAAGAGTAAGGCCTACAAATGTTACAACAACTGGACAGAGAGAATCATTGAAAGTGTTGATGTTCAAGTGGATGAGTATCTTGAAGTCTCAGGAGAAACCAGTAAGAAGAAAAAGGAAGAAGATACTTGCATTCTAATTTTGGAACCAGAAGCTGGTGAAGAGAATGTTGTTGTACTAGTTCAACCAGAACAGGTAGATTCAGAAGAATTTGAAGATAATGACCATGTCATCAAAGGTATGTGAGACTCAATCATAATCCTGACCATATTACTAGAGATAAAGATGCTGGAGTGTTAACTAGACAAATAATAAGAGAAAATTCTTGCATGATCTCCACTATTGAGCCTAGAAATGCTAAGAAAGAATTTGGAGATGGTCATTGGATCAAAGCTATGGAAGAGGAGCTTGATAAAATTGAGAAGAAAAACACATGGACCTTAGTACCCAGATCGGTGAATATAAATATGATTGGTACTAAATGCGTATTTAGGAATAAACTGAATGAAGATGGAGTAGTAGTCCAAAACAAAGCTAAATTGGTATGCAAAGGTTATGCACAGGAAGAAGGAGAAGACTATGGGGAGACATTTGCACCAGTTGCTAGACTGGAAGGTGTTAGGACTCTACTTTTTTTTGCAGTACATAATGGATTCAAATTATATCATATGGATGTGAAGTCAATATTTCTAAATGGAATACTGGAAGAAGAAGTATTGATTGAGCAGCCAGATGGTTATGCTTTGACTTGTGTAAAAGATATGGCATGTAAATTCCACAAAGAACTATATGGTTTAAAGAAAGAACCAAGAGCATGGTATGAAAGGATACAATCACACCTGATGAAGATAGGTTTTCAGAGAACCAATGAAGACAACAATATATATATATATATATATATCTCAAATTTGAAGGAGATAAGATATAGATTAGTAAATTTTTTGTGGATGATATTGTATTTGGAGGCAATGATGACATGAGTGATGAGTTTTTGAATGAGATAAAAAGTGAGTTTAAAATGTCTCTAGTGGGAGAGATTAAAAATTTCATAGGTTTACAAATTCAGCAGATGAAGAGTGGTATTTTTATAACGCAATCTAAATATGTGAAAGAGGTATTGAAAACATTTGGAATGAGTTACTGTAAACCAATTGGGACACCAATGGTTATAGGTTGTAAACTATCTAAGGAGGATGAAGCCACATCTATTGATGAAAAGGAGTACAGGTAAATGATAGGGAAATTGCATTATGTTGTTCACAACAAACCAGATAAAGCTCATGCAATTGGTCTAGTTTCCATATTTCAGAAGAATCCAAAGGAGACACACTTGATAGCAACCAAAAGAATATTCAGATATTTGAAAGTTACCATTGAATATGGTTAATGGTATTCATATGCAGGTAACTTTGATTTGAAGGTTTATATAGATGCAAAATGGGTAGGTAATGTTGATGATAGAAAGAGCACAACTGGTGGTGCATTCTTTC
Organism: Cryptomeria japonica; assembly: GCF_030272615.1. Classification (NCBI taxonomy): domain Eukaryota; kingdom Viridiplantae; phylum Streptophyta; class Pinopsida; order Cupressales; family Cupressaceae; genus Cryptomeria; species Cryptomeria japonica. The sequence goes on along the minus strand of NC_081414.1, from coordinate 357,292,062 downwards.
TTGGAGGAAGACTTGTATCATGGAGTAGCAAAAAGTAGAGTTGTATATCACAGTCCACTGTTGAAGTTGAGTATGTTGTAGTGTATATGAATTGTACCCAGGCAATCTGAATGAAACACATTCTGGAAGGATTAAAGTTGAAGATTACTGAATTGGTAAATATTTAATGCGACAACACCAGTGCAATAAATATTTCAAATAACTGGGTGTTGCATGCTAGAACCAAGCATATTGAGATGAAATATCATTTCTTGAGAGAAAAAGTACAAAGTAAAGATTTGTTATTGGAAAATTATTCTACCAAGGAGCAACTTGCATATATCTTTAATAAACCTATGCCTAAGACTAATTTTGAGTATCTTAGAGGTCAGCTAGGGGTTGTGCCCGTACATGAGGTCAATTGAGCATGATGAAGAATACATCAGTCCTAAAGCTAATTGAAGAATCTTACAATAGGATTGGTGTAGAATGGAGTTATTCCATAGGGGGAGCATCAAGTTGCAGGTTGATGATACTAAACAGTGAAGTTTGACATTGCATATTTTACTTTCACTTTGGCATTGTTGTCAAAGTGGGAGAAGAACTATAAGACCATGAGGAGAATTATATGATTGTGAGAAGATATATAGCCAGTTACCAGTTGAAGTCATGGAGACTTAGTTGAAGGAGCATACATGGTAAAATCTAAACCAGGATTCTGATACACATCATCGCAATCAAGGGTATTGATACTTGTATTGCCATCAATGCCAAAGGAGGAGATTGTTGGAATTTGCATGAAGATTGCATTAATGAAATGTTATGTTGTCATTAATGTCAATTAATCAGTAATGATGTTGTAATAATGTTGTTTTGCAACCGGTAGGAAGAGATAGTAAAGCGAATTGCAACTGATAGGTGAGATTGTGGAGGAAACCAATATTACTTATTAGAGAGAGAGATCAACCAGTAACTCTACCTATTGATGAGACCAAACCCTAACCGATGGAGCTTGGTCAATCGATTGAAGTGGTTTTTGATCAAATGATGAATGGTAAAGATTATGCAATGTATGCATGTTGTATGAGAAGAGTTTCAAATAATTTATGGCACGCAGAGGTAACGGTTTTTATCTTGGGAATGAGAAAGTTCATTGCATGGAGAGGAAACCATGTGATGAGTTACAGAGTTTGATGAAGCAGTGATCAACAAGCGATCGAGGTTGTCTTGAATGATGTGTAGTTATTTCTATGTAATCCAATGGTCATATACTTCAACCAATTTGTTTGTAATCTCAATGAGATATTAGGTTTGTGATGTGCTACCAACCTATTGTTTTTGTTTATAAGGTCGATGAGATGTTTTGTTGTAGAGTGTTGGTAATTTCTGGTTGAGAGTAAGAGTGAGTGGTTGTTGAAACTGATGATATATCTGCAGTATATTTAAAGGAAGATATGAGCATGAAAAGGATCTAAACAAGCAAGTGTAGTGCTATTCAAATAGATCAGCAAACCCCTGTTGTTCTCTAACAATTACAATAGTCAAATCCCCTAATCAGATAAGCTCTAACAAGATTAGTGATATCTAAATCCTCTAACCAGGTGATCTATTATCTTGGATTTCAAATCCTCTACCAAGATTACTCCTAACAGGGTATTTATTATAATAGGGCATTATAGTCAATCCCTTAACCGGGTGGTCCCTAATAGGATTTGTTCTTAACAGGACATTTGTAAAAGCTTTAACAAGCTTGGCTCCTAATAGGGTGAACTTCAGAATACTTGGGGGTATTCATCCCGTGGTTTTTCCCATTTGGGTTTCCATGTCAAAATTATTGTGTCAAGTGGTGTATGCTTTTGTGGTTATGTTTGCTTTGGTTAAATTGCTTAAATACTAAATCCACTTAGATATGATATGATGACCGACAACAATCTGAAATATGTTTTCACTACTATTAGTAAAGTGTTTGAATGATTTGGTTAAAAGGTTTTGAGAGTTACATAGTTGTTTTACTGTTATTTTGTTATGACAGTCAACCGGTTTACTTGATAGTAATATTGTATTTGATAGTTCAATGTTTAAACCAGTCAGTTCTGAGTTTGTCTTGAGAGGTTATTTTTGAGATTGGTGAAAATCTAATCAGTTTTCTATCTACTGATTAACCCCCCCTCTTAGTACCTATCTAGATCCTTATTGATCTATCATACCATCAAGAGGCATATCCATTCCTTGAGAGATACCCACAAAAATTCTTGCATAGGTAAGTTGTCTTTTGGTAGCTATAGTGGGATGAATGGAGAGGAGCTCACCAAAGGAACATGACAAACCATTAAAGACATCTTCAACCCAAAATTCCAGGGGCAAACCTGAGAGTCTTACCCAAACAGGTGCCTGAGAAAAGAAGGGAGCATTAAGATCCAACAATGGTGATGACTTCTAAAGCACCAGAGTAGTTTTCGTAATCACCCAAGGACTACCACAAATAATCTTAGTCATATCTTCTTCACAGGAAAAGTTAAGGGAAAGAGTCTCTTTTGGCATAGCTGTAATTTCCACATGTCCCTTAAGAACCCATTTTTTTCTAGCATACTCCCTAACCACATAAATATTAGGTCTAGGACCCAAAAAATTACCAACCAGAGTAAAGGCCATCAAAGAAATATTGTGCTCGATAATCGGATCTGGGACTTCAATAGAAAATTTCCCTTTCTCGAGGTCAAAAATATTGTGTATCTCAGGGAGAGAAGACTTCCCACATGGTTTGAAGCCAAACATATAGGACCAGGGGTGAGACGTGTCCACCCAAATGGGCCTCTTTCTTTAGAAATATCTATCACATGTTGTTCCCCCTTGACGTAGAGTGAGTTGTCTCTTACCGGTTTGTGCTACCTTATCTAGGTATCTCCTCCAAGCTACACAAGAACCATCCAATGATTCTACACCTCACACCCTCCAAGGGTCTACAAGACATACCCTCTCTAACCTTCCCAAGTTTCTTAGACTAGAATAAGCACTTGTTGTTTTGTGAGTTCCATTTTCTTGGTTAGGAGACCTTGTTTTCCCACTCCCTTTCACACTCAACCGGAGAGTTCAACCCCTCTACCATAGGATCTTCATTTACCATACTAAACACATAAATATGGGTGGTTTTCAAAAGATTCCTAACCCTACTCATTTCTCAAGTACTTTGACCTTTATTGGTTCCAAGTTTTACAAACAAACTGCACTTCTGGGCCTAATTGGGGGCCTAATTCTAGTGGCCCTGTTAGCGGGGTATTATGCATTTATATACTAAACTTCCTTAACAACCCTATGAAATATTTTACATTCCAGACACCCATTTGGGGTTTACATAAAATATCTTAAAACTGGAGGTTTTTTTTGTCATTGACATATCTAAGCCTTACCGGTTAATTAGGACTAATTGCCCCTTCCTAGGCCTAGAAAGTAGGGATTGGTCAAAACTCCTTCAAAAGTTTTATTTCCTTTGTGAAATTATGTTGATTGAATGTCTATAACTCCACATGCTATTCCAATACAACCATACTTCACCTCCACCCACCAGATTCACCCAATTAGGGCCTGTTATCCATGATTCCTAATGCTTGCCAACTCAACATGCCAAGCCTAGGGTATGGTGGAAAATATTCATTTTGACTTCCCTTGACTCAAAACCAAAAATAAAACATAGAATACATTACAACCTAATTTTCCACAAGGTTTCAGAGAGGATATCCACCATGGAACATTATGTTGGAGCCATTTTGGTCTCAAAACCTTGGGTTTTAGGACCTTTGAACCCACCTGCAACAAAATGAAGATTATTCACAAATTACAAAACTTCAAGACTAGAAATAAAAATAAAAATGAAGGTAAGACACCAGGATAACAATCCATATCCCTATTTATGAAGTGTCAAAGTGTACAGGCCATACAAACTTGCAAAGAACAAATGGTAACTCATAAAACCACACCAAATGGGAAACCAAATTAGTTTATTTTCTTCAGATCTTTAACAACCAATTATCATCCACCTTTCCAAGCCTTATACTAGCCTTGGAGTAGTTACATATTCTCACAACCAAATGTGTCAACCAACTAGTCGTTGGTGTATGAAAATGTTGCAAAGTTTCTATGAGCAACTTTTGCAATTTGTTGCATAGGTGAGAAACTTTTCTGAAACTCAAACTTGGTCACTTTCAAATGGCTCATATGACCTTAACAAAATCAACCAACCTATATTAACCCTCCAAAAAACATATCCTATTAAGTGCTCTACCTGGAACCGTTAAGAGTTTACATGCCAACATTGGTCACATAAAGACTCTTAGGGCCCTTACAATCATTTGAGCACACACTTAATGGCCTCTTGGCCTTATTACAAAAAAAAAAACATGATTCCAACATCTTGGAAACAAAGTTACCAAAATTTGCTAAGTTCCCCTATACCATACTCTCGCGGTAGGAAGAACTCAAGTCCCTTCAGTGGAGAGGACTTGAACAATGGTTTCATGATGAAGTATATCTCCTTCAGACATCCATGCAGCTTTAGATTTAGGGAGACATGTCTATTTAACCAAGTAGTCTCTATAGACTCCTTTCCTAGTCCTTTTGACAATCTTGGAATCCAAAATGCAATCCAATGTCACCAGTTGGCTTGGAGGTAGGTCTTGTATCCAATCTACATCCTCAGTAGCAATAGACTCTTCTTGATTTGTAGTTGAATGAGTTCCTTTATATTGGAACAAATCACATACATTAAAGATTGGTGATATACCCAAGGTTGGTGGTAGTTCCACCTCATAGGCATTGTTTCCATACTTATGCACAACCTTAAGAGGTCCAATCTTCTTCATACATATCTTGCTAGGATTCCCCTTAAGGAGTCTCTCCTTTCTCAAATAAGCCATAACTATATCACCTACCTTGTAGTGTACTTCTCTTCTTGTATTTTTTGTTTGTGTCTTGTATTTCTCATTGTTCTAATGCAATATTTTCTTGACTTTTTCATGGATCTCCTTCATATTCTCTACAAATTTTTCACCTTTAGCACTCCTATTGTCGATGGAACTGAGGTCTCTAAGTTCTAAGATACCCCTTGGATGACATCCATATACTATCTCAAATGGACTCCGACTTGTGCTCCTATTGACAAAGTCATTGTAGGCATACTCTGCTTGTCCCAATACTAGATCCCAAACTTGACCATGTTGTTTGGTGAGACATATCAGTAAATTACCCAACAACCTATTTACTACTTTAGTTTGACCATCATATTGTGGATGGTATGCAAATGAAAAAGAAAGATTAGTACCAAGTTTCTTCCACAAGGTTCGCCAAAAGTGGCTCACAAATTTTGTGTCTCTATCACTCACAATACTAAGAGGCAAACCATGGATCCTTACAATCTCTTTGAAGAACAATGTTGGTATATAGTAGGCATCATTAGTGCATTTGCAAGGCACAAAGTATGTCGTCTTGCTGAATCTATCCACTATGACATTGACACTGTCATATCCTCTTGGAATTCTTGGTAAACCAAGAACAAAGTCCTTACACACTCCCATGGCCTTGTTGGTATGGCAAGAGGTTGATATAAACTTGAATTGTTGGAGGTACCCTTAGACCTCTAAAAAATAGCACATTTCTCCACAAACTTCCTAACATTTGATTGTAGTCTAGGCTAATGGTAGAACCTGTCTGTTAGGATTCCCATAGATACTGAAAGTGGGGGGGTGAATCCGTATCTAACCAGTATTTAGATTTTTTTAACTTAAAACATGTAGAGAATATTAAAACTGTGTATCGGTAAGCTAAAAGTAATGCAATAAATAGAGATATAAACAACCACATGAAAGACACACCATAACACAATGTTTTAACAAGGAAACTCGGTGTGGGAAAAACCTTGGTGGGATTTGTGACCCACAATATTCACTTACTAGCCAATAAGAGAATATTACTGCTACAAGAGGGGCCTGCACATGCAGGAAGGCCAAGTGCCTAGAGCACACTGCTCAAAATAGAAGTCTCACTGACTTACAAAATGGATTGTATAAATCTAGTGTCTTGTACTGCTTCAAAATAGCATCTATAATGCTACATCCAATATCGGTTTCTGCTCTGCTTCTTACATAAATCCTTAACCTATAATTTGCATAATAGGTCTGCCTAATTACATTCCATATCTCGCATATATCTCCTTACAATGTTCTATAATGATCTCTCTTTATATAGGAGTCATTTTACATCATGCCAAGTTGGCTTACAAAGATTTTACATAAATAAACAAAATATATTACAACAAAAATCTTGTAAGCCTCTATGCTGGTATGCTTCCTTTGAGTGCCGGTGTCAGTGATCTGAGTGCCGGTGTAGAGTCTGATCTTGCCGGTGCTGGTGAATTTCCTTGTTAGTGTCATAGGATTTTAAGGTTTCCATCAATGACAAAACCTTCAATCACCTACAATGTCTCATTGGAGTGTGCATATGCCAAAAATCTCCCCCTTTGGCATTGATGGCAACACTCATGAGAAAATCCAAAAATGTGTCATCCGAAAATGTGTGAACTCCCCTTGAGTAGATGAGTCTTTACCTAATTATTTTCTCATACCAGTACTCCCCCTTTGGCATCAATGACAAAGGTTGTCAGGGTGTCAATAGAGTATGGTTTCCTATCTCAACCTTGTAACTGGGTGGTTACAATTTGAAAAATATTCGCCAAAACCAAATTTATGCTTCCATAAATTTCTTACTGTCATTCAATGCTACCTTTGTTCTTTGAATTGTACTGGTGAGTTGTTGTATATGCTCTGTCGGTGTCTTTTGTCCTTGTATTAATGCCTCATATATTTCTTTCCTCAAGGTTGTAAGATAATCTAGTCTTGGACTTAGTCTTAGTCACAGATTCTTTGCCTTGTTTATTATTGTCTCCTTTTCTCTTTCTAGCTTAAGTAATTCTTCTTCGAAACCTGTTACCTTTTGCTCAAAAACTGATTATGTATCAGGTGAGTTAACAAAATTGTCGGCAAGTTTATTGATTTCATCCTATACCTTGCTCATTTTCTTATCTATGTCAACTGTCAAAAAGTTTGTCTTACACATGTCTTTGTATAGAGTTTTAAATTCCTTTAGTGTGCTGCAAAGTTTTGGTAGAAGTGTGTCAAATTCCCTAGTACACTTCTTTATTTGATCATCAAAGAATTTCTATTTTTCTTTTTCCAACTTCTCTTTGAGTGCATCTTCCTTTATTTGGTCAACCATTACTATGTTGTTAGTAATGTATTTTGACAAAGTGTCAAGTTGACTTAAAGAATCCTTATTATCTATGTTATAGTTTGGAGCTATCATCTTCAAAACTAGGATTGTGTCATCTATAGCTTTATAAGCTTGTGAACTACAATTAGTTATTTTCTTTAAAGAATCCAAAAGAACTTCAGTTACATTTGTTGATTTGTAACCAGCTGAGGAGGGACCAACATTCTGAATTCCACCAGTGGAGGAAGTAACCATGCTTGTAGTGACCTTTGGTAGGTTTGTCTGTGTTCCTATTTCCTTAAGCAAGGATTTTTGTTTCTCTCCTATTGCCGGTGGCTTTGTTTCCATATGAACCTGTTCCTATTCTGGAGCCCGTTTCTCTGTTTGTTGATCTGTATCAATCCCTGTTTGAGTCTCTGCCTATTGTCTCGTGGTGTTATCTATCGGTTTCTCTATGTCATCAGTTTTGTCAGTTATCAGTGGCTCACTAGCCATATCAGTTTTACCAGTTGAGTCCTTGTCAACTAGAATGTTGACTATTTGAGTATCAACATTTACTATGTATAGTAACTCAGGATTTGTATCCTTTATACACACACTTTCATCTACCAGTTTATCTATAGTTGTTTGTACCGGTGGAGTGATTAGAGGTGGTGGGGGTAAGTTATCTTTTATTTTTAAACTTGGGGGACCACCAACCTTGCCTTTCCCTTTATCTTTGTCCTTTTGATAGACTTTGATAGGCTTGGGGTTCTGGTATTCTTCCTATTTTTCCTTCTCCACAAGGAATATATCCCATGCATTTTATGTTTCTTCTGTTACCTCTTTTACTCTTCCTACTATTAGTGCAATATGTCAGTGTGCAGTAGAGAATACTGACCAGTTGGCTTCAACAATTAAGTCATCTATCTCCTTCGGTGAGTTTACTGGGTAAACAACAAGTAGTTTTCAATTTTTATCTTTTTATCAAGCTCTAAAACAACTTGTCTCCTTGCTTCTAGTCTCTTATATAGTTCACTTGGTATTTCATCTACAACTTCCATTAAGAATTTTTTATACATATCCCAGTGTAAAATAACACTATTTTCAACTTGCTCTTTCTCATCAACCGATAGTGATTCATATAGTCTCTTGATGTTTTTGAGTTTTCCTTCTTCGGTGATCTCATCTAATAGTCTATCAATTGGAGCAATATTTTTTTGAGTCCTTTTCCTTTTAGGTGTAAGCTTTTTCTTTGGGGTTTTCTTCTTTACTGGTGACCTCATAGCCTGTTGTTTTTGTCTAGTTCTTCTAGGTGAAGGTGTGGATGCTGGTGAAGGATCCCTCTTCCTTACAACTCTTTTGAATGTTGTTGGCATATCACTTTTAGAAGAAGTGGCTATCGGTGATAGGTGAGTTTCAGGTTGTAATGCGTCCAAATCATCTTCAGTGATACCGGTTTTTTTCAATATATCTTCTTTGATGGCCTTTTCCTATCTTGAGCCTCTCCTTACAGTTGCTTCAACTTTCTTTACTCTTTTCTTAGATTGAATTTGGCTTTCAATCATCTCAGCACTACCAAATACTTCTTCCTTGGGTTCTTTAGGTGCTTCCAGAAGGGCTTTTGCATAAGTCTCAATGATATGATCATCAGTCTCATAGACCATCTCAGTAACCCATATTGTTCTTGGGATCACTGCTTCCATCCAAATCTCATCCTTTTTAATCACAAAGCATATATCATCCTTATACTTGTCAACAATTTCCTGTGACAGTATAATTCTTTTGTTCATTCTGACCTTAAGTGCTTGAAAATACTCACTGATATTCTTTTCCTTGTTGTCACCCATATTATTGAATAGGTCTGATAACTATTTCCCTACTGGTATGTCAAATACAAGGCTTTTGTTGCCTATACTGGGAACCTGTTTGGTTATGTGTAGCATCAAGCATACAAGTAGATTACCAAATCTAAAAGTTCCTTTCTTATCCTTCTTGATTTTTCCTAAATTATCAATTAACTCATCCTTTAGCCATTCACATATATCAATTTTTACATTGTCCTTAACCATGTCATAAGCACTCTTAATGCATAAACTAGAAACTAAGTTAAGTCTATTTGCATGAGTTGCTTTGTAACCAAGAATCATGCTAATGAATCTCACATTTGTATCAGTTACATCATTAACCCTCAATGATCTTTTGTTAGATGATGCACCAGTTAGTTTTGTTACTATGTCATTTGAGACCTTCTTTGTTTTGTCTGGCTTGTTACTGGTGGAAGGTAACCCTGTTATAGCTTTCACAGCTTCCTTTGTGATTTTGTGGACCGAATCTAGCCAAAAGAAGGCACCATGTACCCTGCTCAATACTATCCTGATAACATCCTTAGGAAAGTCCAGAATACTAAGGATCTCAGTGAATCCTAGGGTTTCAACAATTTTATGTTCAGGTTTTACATTTCTGGAATCATCACAGATAACAGTTTTATACATGTCCTTGATTTCTTCATCTCCTAGTTCTTCTATGTGACAGTGGATGTAAATTCTAGGGTCTTCTGCATAAACAACTCCTTTGGGAATTTGGGAGAATGCACCAATGTTATCATCCCTTTTAGCTATCTTGGGAACTAGTTGAAACATGGGCCTAGGGCATTTGATAACCTCGACTACAGTAGGGTTAGCTATAAATTCAGGTGCAGAGGAGGATGCCATGATAATAAATACCTTTATCTGCCTTTGGAAAGATGAATGCTGAAATCCTTTGCTTCTTCGCTCGAAATACCTTAGCTCTGGAGATTTCATGCTCTTCGAGTGTTTGAATTCACAATAAAGTGAAATGGAGCCAAAACCACTAATTTATAATGTCAGTTTTGCCAACTACCACAATTAATGCATGCCGGTTAAGTAATCACTTAACTTCATTTGCTGGTATAGAAGTAATTTCTTCTTTTTACCATCAACCGAGGGAATAATAGCATATGTCTCATTTAATTTTCAAACCCTCAAGGAAACTTTCTTCAATTTGATGAGGAGCTTTCTGTTGGTGGAGTGTTGATTGGTTCTACCGGTGGAGGAGTATTTCCAACGTTATTTATGTTTGACTTTCTAATCCATTGTTTTGAAAATTCATGCTTAACCTCTTCAACCTTTTATTTTCCTTTCAAGCTAGGACCATTGTTATTTGCTAGTGAGGACTTGCTTCTACAAAATTTAGCAATATGCCCAATTTTGTAACATGCATAACAAGTCACATTATTCTTCTGAATAGATTTCCCATAACCTGTGCCAGTTTGTATTCTACATTGATTAGATAGGTGTCCAAATCTTCCACAAACATAACATCTAACATTCATTCTGCAATTTTCAAAGTTATGACCAACTTTGTTGCATTTTGAACATTGATCGGTGGGTGCATTGGTGTTCTGATAACTTCAAGATATATATTGATTTTCTCTATGACCATACTTATTACAGTTAAAGCATTTTCCATTAAATTTGTAAGCAGTAGGTTGTCTTACTAGTTTACTGTGATTTTGTGTGTTTGCAGTACCGGAGCTTTCTCCAACTTCAAAGCCAATTCCACAAGTGTCACCTTTGGGTTTCTGATTCTTCACCAAGTTATCAAGTTCTTCTGAGCTTTTCTTGAATTTTTCTTTATGCTGGTTTGCAACATCTAGTTCTCTTTCTAAGATCTCTTTTTGCCTTATTAGTTCATTGGATTCATTCTATGTATGCATTAGATCTGTCTTCAACAAATCATTTTCATAACTAAGTTTGGTGTTCTCATTTGCTGCATCACTTAGTCTTTTGGTCAAATCTTCTTCATTCTTCTTTCTATCTTCAATTTCTTTACAAAATCTCATAGTCATATCCTGCATCTCATTCTTTTTTGCCATGTTATCTTGTTTTAGCTTGCATATCTGCTCATTTAGAGTTTCTTTTTCATCATCCTCAATTTGCATCTTTTCATAGAGTTTTCTTCTCTTGTTTCTTGCAATGGTAAGATTTTCTTGAAGTGCTTGAATAATTTCCTGAGCTGCTTTTAGATCATCTTCAAGTTTGATATTTTTCAACTTTTCTGTATCAAAATCTGAGAGAGCTGCTTCCAATTGCTTCATTAAATTTTCCATGTCTACTGGTGTCAAGATCTTCCTCAAGTTGTTAGGCTTCTAAAAATAGAGGACCAGGCTTTGATACCAATTGTTAGGATTTCCACAAATACTGAGAGGGGGGGGGGGGGGGCAGGGTGAATCAGTATCTAACCAGTATTTAGATTTTCTTAACTTAAAACATGTAGAGCATATTAAAACTATGTACCAGTAAGCTAAAAGTAATGCAATAAACAGAGATATAAACAACCACATGAAAGACACACCATAACACAATATTTTAATGAGGAAACCCAGTGTGGGAAAAACCTCAGTGGGATTTGTGACCCACAATATTCACTTACTGGCCAATAAGAGAATATTACTACTACAAGAGGGGCCTACACATGTAGGAAGGCCAAGTGCCTAGAGCACACTACTCAAAATAGAAGTCTCACTGACTTACAAAATGGATTGTATAAATCCAGTGTCTTGTACTGCTTCAAAATAGCATCTATAATGCCAGATCCAGTACCGGTTTCTGCTCTGCTTCTTACATAGACCCTTAACCTATAATTCGCATAATAGGTCTTCCTAATTACATTCCATATCTAGCATATATCTCCTTACAATATTCTATAATGATCTCTCTATATATAGGAGTCATTTTACATCATGCCAAGTCAGCTTACAAAGATTTTATAGAAATAAACAAAATATATTAGAACAAAAATCATGTTGGCCTCTGTGTCGATATGCTTCCTTTGAGTGTTGGTGCCAGTGATCTGAGTGTCGGTGTAGAGTCTGATCTTGCTGGTGCCAGTGAATTGCCTTGCCGATGTCATAGGATTGTAAGGTTTCCATCAATGACAAAACCTTCAATCACCTATAATGTCTCATTGGAGTGTGCATATGTCAACACTGTCAACCTGCTCTAAGGTCTTGTCAAGACCAAAATGTCCACTTAGAGTGCCTTGATACTTCTCTTTGATGATATTGTCTCTCATAGAGCATTGTGGTATGCAAAGTAGGTGTCCTTTAAACAATAAGCCTTCCTGCAACATAAAATCAAAATAGGCAACATGAAAAACATTAGAAAACTTTGATCAAACATCATATTCTTCACCAAAATCTTTGTATCCTTGGTAGAGGTCTTTGAGGTCGTTTAACCCCACACTTTTTAGCTGCACTTCTTGGATGGTTAGAGCCATTATACTTAAGGCATCTTCTACCTTATTGGTGAATCCTTTCTTGTGCTTGATGGAAAAGGTGTAGGCTTGCAAATACTCAACCCACTTGAGGTGTCTTTGATTCAATTTCTCCTGCCCATTCAAAAAACTAAGTGCATGATTATCAGCATAGACTATGAACTCTTTAGGTAACAGATAATGTCGCCACTTCTTGAGTTCTTGCACCATGGCATATAATTCTAGATCATAGGTATAATACTTTTGTTTTGCCTCATCGAGCTTCTAAGAGATAAATTCAATAGGGTGACCTTGTTAGCTCAAAATGGCCCCTATATCCAACTTGCTAGCATCACACTCCATAGTGAAAAGATGATTGAAATCAAGGAGCCTAAGGTAAGGGAGTTCTTCTACCTTTTGTTTTAACAACTCAAACCCCTTGTCTACTACACTAGTCTACTTAAACTGACATTTTATCCCATCTTTGATGATGTTTAAGATAGGTGCACACACATGGCTAAAACCTCTAATGAATTTCCTATAAAAAGAAGCCAAACCATGTAAACTTCTTACATCTTCTATTGACTTAGGAGTAGGCCAATTCACTATTTCTTCCACTTTTGATGGATCCATTTTAGACAACCTTGAGAAACTACAAAACCAAGATACACCAATTCATTTTTGAAAAACTCACATTTATCCAAGTTGATCATCAACTTTTCTTGATGTATCTTCCTCAAAAATTGATTCAGATGTTTGATATGATCCTCCTTTGACCTGCTAAAAATAATAATGTCATCAAGATAAACAATGACAAACTTACCTTTGAATTTTGCAAGAACTTCATTCATGAGTCTCATGAAGGTGCTAGGTGCATTCATGAGACTAAAGGGCATCACCAACCATTCATATATCCCCTAATTTGTTTTAAAGATTTTTTTCCATTCATCACCATGTCTGATCCTAATTTGATGATAACCCGATTTCAAATCCACTTTATAAAAGTAGCAAGCTCCACCTAGATAGTCCATTAGATCCTCAATCCTTGGCATTGGAAACTGGTATCTAATTCTGATTTTGTTTATGGCCCTTGAATCAGTGCATATCCTCCACTTACCATCTTTCTTAGGTGCCAAAATAGTAGGCACTAATCATGGACTTAAACTCTTCTTTATCAGCCCCTTATCTAGCAATTCTTGCACTTGCTTTGTTATTTTCTCATTTTGAGTAGGTGTCATTTTGTAAGAAGCTTTTTTTAGTAAAGTTGAACTTGGTATGAGGAATCTCATTGACAACTATGTCTTTGTACTAGTATAGAAATATCTGTACCTTTTGAGGTATCACCAATTTGGTTTCAGTCTTTGTCTCTTCTTTGGGTTTCACTATAAGATCACATCCTTGGTTCCCTTCATGCTTCAACAACTTCAAGAAATCTTTCCCACTAAGCAACATAAAACTTGATCCAACTTGTCTTTCTTCACCTTGATCAATCAAGGGATCCATTTGAAACTTTCTACCCTCCTTGGTGATAACATAGGAATTCTTCTCCCCATCATATATGGTTTTGACATCATACTGCCAAGGGCATCCCAACAATAGGTGACATGCATCCATGGGTAATATGTCACATAACACACTATCCTTGTAATCTCCCATTTCATAATCTACCCAAGTTTGCTCATCTGCAAGCACATGTTGACGTTTACTCAACCAAAATACCTTATAGGGGGTGGTATGTGGCAACCTTTTCAATTTTAGTTTGTTTACCATCTCAACTGATACAATGTTCCCAGTAGACCCTAAATCTACTATAAATTTACACATCTTACCATGAGATTTGCAAGTGGTTTTCAAAAGTGTCTTCCTTTGAGTAGGTTCTTTGGACTGTGGTACCTTCAACAAGGTCCTTCTTAGAATCAGGTTCTCTCCATCTAGGATTGGTTCTACCTTGCTGATTGGTGAGGTAACACTTTGGGAATCCTCTTCTTGTGCCAACTGAGTTCTCCTATCTCCCATGTAATAACTTGAAGTCTTCTCAAGACACTGACTCATGGTATGCCCCACTTGATGACAATGGTAGCATTTGCCAGTGAAGAATGTGGTTCCTCTCATAGAACTACCAAATCTACCTCTATAGCTATTTCTCCTCCTAGAGTTGCCTCTAAATTGTCCTCCTTTTTTAGGATTATGTCCATCATTCTTTGATTGATTGCCTTCTTCATTCTTTTTGGGGTTATGGCCCCTTCCAAAGGTGCCTCTTCCTCTAAATCCTCTTTCACCTCTGCCCCTTTGATTATGTTCACCTTTCCTTTTGATCTTATCTTCTACTCTCAAGGCTAACTGAAAGCATTTATGGATTGTGTCTAGTTCTATCATGCTAATCTCATCTTGAATGTTTTGTCTAAGGCCATTTAAGTACCTTGAAATGGTTTCCACTTCTTCCTCTTGCTTCCTAGCTCTTACGGTAAGTTTGTTGAACTCCTTTGTATACTCACATCCATTTCTCTTTGTTTCAAATTTTGCAACTTCTTATGCATCTGCACCTCATAATCTATAGGTAGGAATTGAGTTTTAATCTTGATCTTCATTCTCTCCCAAGAGATGATCTTCTTCCTTCCGATTTGTTCTCTTTCTTCTTGCATCATGTTCGACCACACTAGGGCTCATCCCTTCAATCTTGACTTGTCCAAATTGACCCTCTTTTCTTCTGCAACTTCCTTGTATACAAAACGATTG
Source organism: Cryptomeria japonica (assembly GCF_030272615.1). Classification (NCBI taxonomy): domain Eukaryota; kingdom Viridiplantae; phylum Streptophyta; class Pinopsida; order Cupressales; family Cupressaceae; genus Cryptomeria; species Cryptomeria japonica. The sequence continues at coordinate 357,276,834 of NC_081414.1, read as the reverse complement.
TTCAAGGCTTCTATCCAATCAAATAAATCTTCTCCAATTAATTTTTCATTGTAGATAGGTAAACCTTCTATGTTATCTTTATTGAGTGACTTGAGGGCATCCAAGAAGATCTGATGATCTTTGTCCAGCTCCTTCTTTTCTATTATGACTCCTATCACATATGTATCTTCATCATCAGTTTCATCACCCCATTTAGTGACTTTTCCCTTGCCTTTCTTGGTTTCTTGCTCCTGGACTTCACTAAGCATGTCTTGGACCAATTTCCTGGTGGTATCTTGGCTCATTTCCTTTGGTGGCATGCTACTGGCTTCTAACTCTACCTCTAGGTCTGACATACACCACTTTTTTTAATCAATTGGCTCTGATACCAATATGATGTAGAGTGAGTTGTCTCTCACTGATTTGTGCTACCTTATCTAGGCATCTCCTCCAAGCTACACACGAACCATCAAATGATTCTACACCACACCCTCCAAGGGTCTACAAGACTTACCCTGTCTGAGCTTCCCAAGTTTCTTAGACTAGAATACGCACTTGTTGTTTTGTGAGTTCCATTTTCTTGGTTAGGAGACCTTGTTTTCCCACTCCCTTTCACACTCAACTAGAGAGTTCAACCCCTCTACCATAGGATCTTAATTCCCAACACTACACACATAAGGGTGGGTGGTTTTGGAAGGATTCCAAACCCTACTCCTTTCTCAATTTTTTTTACCTTTATCAATTCCAAGTTTTACAAACAAACTACACTTTTGGGCCTAACCGGGGGTCTAATTCTAGTAGCCCTGTTAGCGGGGTATTATGCATTTATCTAGTAAAATTACTTAACAACACTATAAAATATTTTACATTCCAAACACCCATTTGGGTTTTACATAAAAAATCTCAAAAATGGAGGTGGGTTTTGTCATTAACATATCTAACCCTTACTAGTAAATTAGGCCTAATTGCCCCTTCCTAGGCCTAAAAAGTAGGGATTGGTCAAAAATCCTTCATTGGTCTGATTGCCTTTCTAAAATTATGTTGATTGAATGTATGTACCTCCACATGGTATTCTAATACAACCATACTTCACCTCCACCCACCAGATTCACCCAATTAGGGCTCGTTATCCATGATTCCTAATGCTTGCCAAGTCAATGTGTCAAGCCTAGGGTATGGTAGCAAATCTTTGTTTTGACTTCCCCTGACTCAAAACCAAAAATAAAAAATAGAATAATATACAACCTAATGTTCCACAAGTTTTCAGAGAGGATATCCACCATGGAATGTTAGGTTGGAGCCATTTTGGTCTCAAAACCTTGGTTTTTAGGACCTTTGAACCCGCTACGACAAAATGAAGATTATTCACAAATTACAACACTTCAAGACTCCAAATTAAAAAAAATGAAGGTAAGACACCAAGCTAACAATCCATATCCCTATTTTGGAAGTGTCAATGCCTACAGGCCATACAAACTTGTAAAGAACAAATGGTAACTCAGAAATGCACACCAAATGGAAAACCAAATTACTTTATTTGCTTCAGATCTTCAACAACCAATTATCATCAGCCTTTGCAAGCCTTATACTAGCCTTGGAGTAGTTACATATGCTCACAACTGAATGTATCAACCAACTCTTCATTGGTGTATTAAAATGTTGCAAAGTTGCTATGAGCAACTTTTGCAATTTGTTGCATAGGTGAGAAACTTTGCTCAAACTCAAACTTGGTCACTTTCAAATGACTCATATGACCTTAACAAACTTAAAACAACATCAACCAACCTACATTGATCCCCAAAATAGCTTATCCTATTAAGTTCTCTACCTGGCACCCTTAAGATTTTACATGCCAACATTGGTCAAACAAAGACTCTTAAGGCCCTTACAATCATTTGAGCACACACTTAATGGCCTCTTGGCCTTATTACAAAATTAAAAAACATGATTCCAACATCCTAGAAACAAAGTTACCAAAATTTTCTAAGTGCCCTTGCACCACCCCTCCACCCAGATCCAAGGGTTTGTCACCCCTTTATGGGTCTCTGATGACTGGATCCTTGCCATCCTCCTAAGGATATACAGTCACATGAGCTTCACGTGATCCATCCTTACCGCTAGCATCCTGGATTGTAGTGCCAACACAAGGTTTCCTTCCTAAAGTAGAATTCAAAGTTGCTCTCCACATCTCCGTGTTAATCACATTAGTGTAGTTATATACTCTTAAAACATGCATTAAAAACATGTTACAAGAGATATTAAATCAAGAATACTTAAGCAATCCTTATGCTACAACAAGCATCATGGGTTTCAAAGAAGAGTACTCACAAGAATTGTAGAGATATATTACAACATTCAGAGAATTAAAAATTGCAATCAATTATACACTTGTTCACAAATAAGATACAAAAGATAATCACAACACCATCAAGCATTTAAATAACCTAAGGAGACACCTAGACATGAAAGAACCCAAGTTAGATAGTTATGTTCCTTCTCAAGGTCTATAATATATGTGAATAGCCACAAAAACTATATATTAGTTCAATATTTAAAACTTGAGGCATGCCTATTGGGATGAAATTGAACCATGAAGCTTTCATACAATCCATAGAAACCCATCCATCTTGTACAATCAAATGATTTTATATTTATATCTCAACAAAGTGAACACGATATTAGTAAGATTGTGGCACTTGGATCAATCTCTAAAATTCAATTATCAGGTCATAATAAGTTTTCATCTATAAATGGTGTTATGTGGTAAATTTTATCCTTATACAATTTCATACTCACTTGGGCCTCAATTTGGCATTTCTATCTTCCATGCCTTGATTTTGCATGGTCATCTTGTTAGGATAATTGGTGAATAACTGAGAGGGTAGGGGGTGAATTAGTTGTTAATAAATGAGAATTAAAGCACTTAAACCTTATACCAAAATAAATAATAAAGCATTAAAGCATAATTGAAAACCAAAGAATCAATACCATGCAACCATAACACATAACACCATGATTTGTACGTGGAAAACCTAGATAAGGGGAAAACCACTATGGTAAACCCTACCCAAAATTAGATGATAATTCTACAGGAAGTATATGATTACAATAGGGGCTTGCACATGTAGGAAGACACACTACCTAGAGTGCACTGCTCATCGCAATGGAGTTTTACTGACTACAGATATGTCAACCACCTCAAAATATTTGGACAACAATTCAGAGTGATAGCATCAAACATGTTAGATTATAGTTCTGGTTAAGCTCAATACTAGAGGTCTAAAACCTCTTACATAAACCCAACTCAATCACCTATGATTGACCAAATCCTCTGCACAAGTGATTATTACATTTTTCGCTCCTTGCAATGATCTACAATGAGATCTTACATATATTTATACCAACCTGGGACCTAACCAATTAGGACAGACACCCAAATGATAATTCAATAGATCCATTACATAATTTTGAAATAAAATCATAACACATGTCGGCCTAAGGTCAAACAAACATCATCCAATCAATAAAACATCCCATAAGCGCATTGGAGGATCCACCAACACGTTACATGAAAACCGGTCCATAACCTAGATAGCACCTGACATAAATTAGATCCACACACACCAAATAAATGACACTAATCACTTGAGGCACAAATAAAATCACCATTAGCATCCTGAATCCCTTCTAGAAGCTACACCAACACCACTTATGCATTACATCAAAGATCTTCAATAAAGCTCTACCAATGAAACCCTTACTAGACCAATAAAGAAGGCTTGCTAGAATATGAGATAGCATCTGAACATCAAGTCAATACCAATTGACTAAAACATACTTTAGAAGCATATGAACCATCCATACAAACTTATTCCATCATCTAGACCATACCAGTAACAATCAACTGATAATCTTCCCAATCCAATCCTTCTATTGGAAGCCTATAAACAACCATAACAGCTACTGTTGACATCAATGACAAAACATCAATGCAACACATAATCAATTCCATCATATGGCCAATGCATCTCACCTCGGTTCTAAATATGTGATGCTCATCTTTTGCCTTGCCAACCCAGATAAACTAGTCAAGCGCACCTAATGCTCTTGACATCCTCATTAGGGACACCTAGCACCCTTGTCCAAACAAAAAGGGCCCATTTTTTAACCCTCTAACAATCATAAAATTTTGAGTGGGAACCTATTTCCCATGTCACCTATCATAATTTTTTAATATTTTCATGAGGATAGCTATAAAAGAAAGACATATACCCTCATTTGAGACATTTCTCAATTACATTCCCTCAAGAGAAATTCAATTCGAGTGAGAAAGTAATCAAATTTGATTAAGTGATGAAGAAAAGATCAAGTATTCAGATTTCAAGCATTCAAGATGGCATCCATGATCAAGTTATTATGAAGACATCAATTTATACATGAAAACATCAATGTTTCCATGAAATTTTTTAAGACAAAAGAAGATTCATAAAGGTATAACATTTCATGTAATATTTTCAATTTCAAATCTAGCCTCTAGCCTATTAAGGCATGCTTTCATTTTCTTTTTCAATTCATCATAGGGTTGATTATAGACCCAAAAATTGACCTAGGCAAACCCCTATCAACTGAACAACAATTTTTTCCTCTTGTGTGTGTAGAATACAAATTCAAAAAGTGCAAATTGAGACACACAAGACTAGATTTCGAAGAAGTTAGAAGAATAGGTCAAGGTCACCTAACATTAGTGACCAACACACTTTTGATAAAATTTCTAAGAGATACTCAAAGCAACATCCATGGACAAGGTTGTGCTCCAAGTGATAAGTCTGTTAAGATACTCTGTTGGCTAATTGATATTGGTGAAATAGAAAAATTTAAAGACTTTTCGAATGGGAGTGCTTTTATAATTTATAAGCGATCATAGTTCTCATACCTTGAGAGTGAGAGATTATTGAATTCCCTCTTGAATACTTCTTTTCTCATTGTATGTAGTTGCATCATCAATTTGAGCATCTTTCAATGATTTTGGTTACTTATTATAGAAACTTACTTTCGTTCAAAGACTGGAAAAGTGGACTATCTTATTTACATTTTCTAGTGGATAGTTATTTTCTGTACCAAAAGATTTCATTTTTTTCAATGGTTGCTATGTTGCAAATTTTTAGATTTTTTTGGCAAAAGTGGAAGACCACTTATAATAATAATAATAATAATAATAATAATAATAATAATAATAATAATAATAATAATAATAATAGTAATAATAATAATAATAATAATAATTATTATTATTATTATTATTATTATTATAATTATAATAATAATAAAGATGATACCAAAAACCTGGCTCAACGAGCATGCCAACAGGAAAGAGCTAGGGGAGAAAACCTCCAGTTTACAGCTCAACTCGACAAGAAAGAAACCTAAAAAACTAAAGAGTAAAGCCTAAATCCTAAAATCTAAAAACCGAGGCTAGGTAAAGTGAAGGGTCATTGCAAGTTTATTACTGGACTTCTAAATAAGATTAAATCTTTTGGTACCTTGAAGTATATTAAGATAAGTTATATGTGATTATTACAACTAGTTCCATATTTTCATCATAGTTCATAATTGGGCATATTTAGGGAGAACCTGTATATTCATAATCAAACAAGAAACTAATTCAAATCCAAAACATGAGTAGTGGTAGTCTAACAATCCAAAACTCAACAATTCATAATTGTACTCATTCTCTTAAACTACATGCAAATATATCTATCCAAAACGATTATATACAAGGTATCCATTTTTTCTAGTTCTCCCTACATATTTTTATACCAAAAGTAAGCATTTTTTCTAGTTTTCCTAATCATTGTCTTGCTCCTACAACAACCTCCCGACCCCTCAATGGTAGTATTCAATGTTAATAATTCTCTACAAGCTAATTAGAAGCAAACTCTTAACATTGTTGACATTTTATCTTTTACCTTAGTCATTCTTGAGAAGAAATAAAGAGATGATAATTTAATTTTAGAAAAAAATATCTTTACATTATCAAGGTCTCTTAATGTTGTAGTGACTAGTGGATGCATAAGATTGTATTCCATTTTAGCAGATTGTACCATGTTCCTCACCTTACACTTCAAGTCACCTTGTTGTAAGAAATTATGCTTTAATGTTTGACATTGAACAACTCTATGTTCGGTTCTTTGTTGGCTACATCTAGAGGAGAAAGGATCAAAAATAGAGTTTGGAAGTAAAAAGGTATCTCTACATCATCATCCTCCCATTCCTTAGAGTCTAAGTATGGCCTCCAAATTACTATGTATTAATGTCATCTATAACATGTCACCAATACTCCATCTTTCCCATCTTGGGCTTGGAAGTAATCATGTTGTACATAAATATATATGGTTGTCCTATCCTCATAACCTCATACATATTGGCCTCAAAAATGCAATATGCTCATAGGCTTAAATTTCTAGTAGAGTCACTACAATTGATAAGTTGCACCCACCCATGTAGACAAATTGGTGCAAATCATGAAATAGATGAGCCAATAAACATGAGCCCCAAGCAAAATGAGTACCTTGTGTGATCATCATCTCCATAGCCCGACCCCAAGTGACTAACAATCCATGAGTCATCCTATCCACATAAATATAACCACTAATGATCCCACCCAAAACTATGGGAAGTACCTTGTTGGATTTCTCCATCTCATCCCAACTAACATATCCTCCTTGGATCTCCAAGTCATCACCGCCAAATACTTGTCTTGAAGAATATACATCCCCATCCTTGTCATATATCACATGCTCCCCTACTATCAAGAATTTGTAGTATCTTCCATACATCCTCCAAGATGATAGACATCTCTCACATCAACAAGTGAAATGAATTTATCTCATTGTACCATCTCTCGGCTAGTGCAAAAAGTACCCCTAGGCTTTCCCTAATCTTGGACATAAATTTTGCATGTCATAACCCTTTCAAGCCAAGGCTCAGATCTTTCATGTCAGGCACCTCAAGTCTCAATCACTGCATACTCAATAATCTCTCTCATGACTCCAATGGTGGAAAATCAGCTTGCAATCATAACAAGCGTTGCATCAACAACAATTTAATCAGCTAATCTAATTTGGGCACCTATTCAATTGGACATTTATCATCCTCAGTTTTATCCTTCTATCACATTTACAAATTTTGCCCCTAGTTGACCAACTACATGTTTTTATCTATCATATATGTTTTCTGACCATAGACACACTTTCATAGAGCATATACATTTGTTTAGCCACATACACAACTTTACCTACCATCGAGGTGGTTTCTAACTACACATGCATTTGGATACCACACACAATTTTTTAATCACCATATATGTGCTAAGAACTACCTATAGCATTGTAAATTGCTAGTAGTATAATTTACACAAGTCATGTTTGCACTCCTTTAGTGTGTTATATCCCCATCCCCTCTCTAGGTCCAATTTGTGCTTATTGCCCAACTTTGAGGTCATGAACAACTTATTGTGGGTCCGAAAAAGGGGTACCCATTGCCCTAGCACATCATTTTGGTACCCTTTATAGTAGGGCCAAGGTTTGGTACATCCTAGTTTGGACCATGGTGCTCAAAAATGCCATGGTCCCTTTGAATGGGGCCCAAATTTGAATTGGGGAAGGTGTTGTATCTCACGGACATGAATTCATTCTTGTGGCTATACATGACTATTGGAGGTTAGCCTAATTCGTAATTTACCTAGAGAACCCTATATAAAGATATTTTAGTCAACCTATTTGTGAGATTTTGCCAAGATCAAGAGTTCAATGAAAAGTAAAAAAGAGAGACAAAATATAGGACAAGAATAAACTATATTCTCATCAATGGATAAAAAAAATTGTTGCATAAAATGTAGATGAGCCTACTTATATAGGCAAGGCTATATGGATATGTGAGCACACAAACATGATATGTGTCTCAATAAGAAATAAGGGTAGGTAGGAAATAGGTGTGGTAGGTAGGAGAAACAATAAAATATTCCACTTGAAGTGGAATACCCACCGAAGGTGGAATTATCACTCCACAATAAGTGGATATGATAGAGTAGTAACATGATCAACACCATAAAAGGTGGAAATTCTCCTACACACACTATCCCAATGTGACACAAACACCCAAGTGTCTCATACTGAAACTACTATAAAATGCATTACCCTATAAAATGCATTACCCTAAGTAAACTTAAGTATAGTGTAATAATATCCATGATGAATAATTATTTACACCAACACTATTTTCATCTAAGAAATCAAAGTCTCCATCTACAAGCAATCTAATATTCATGCATCCATGAAGCATTCATTATCAATCATTTTTAGATATTTTCAAGGCTCCATATTCATCCTTCAACCATTGTGGAGAAAAAACTACATCAATCTTGTACAAGCATGTGTGCACGATTAGGATATTTCATACATTCATGTGTTTGTCATGCCATTACATACAAATTTTTTTATTACATTCAAAGAGAAAGGAATCATCATCAATAATTGAAGATCTGAGGTATATCTATTTAGCATTTATTTAAGTATTTGCATGATTTCATTCAAGGTTAATTCTTAAATTGAGGTTTGACTTAGAAAAACCCCTATTACCAATAATTTCCCCTTTCTTTCTACGTGTACTAAATACATGCAGAGCTGCATTCAAGAGGATCAACAAAATTCATATAGACAAACAAATTCTAATTTCAATGGCGAGAAATTTAGAGGACCATGAGAAATTGATACTAGGTGGTCTTGAAAAATTAGTCCAAACTTCTGGGAATGGATCCAAAACATATTCTTTTGCCCATATCTCGATTAGTAAAATTTGTATGACATTTGTAGCTCACTGTTTCTACCCAATGAATTCATTTATCACCTATTTTTTGCTTATCTTCAATAATAAAATCAACTCAATTTAAGGAGGAGAAATCCTTGTCAAAAGGAACCATGAATCTTATCAAAATCTTAGTTTTTCAAGGCTAGATCTATTAGATTCCTCTCCTCCCTAATTTAATGGCCAATTAGGCCATTTAGTGGTTTTATTAGCTTAATTTAACTCTAAACCTAATTTTTACCATTACACTACCAAGCATGTGTTTGCATGCCATATATGTACCAAGACTAACCACAGACACATTTTCTCCTAAACTTAATCCTATCGCATTTTTGGCTATCCTAACTTTGACTCTTAATAATGACACAATAAATGTATGAAATTGGCCAAAGGAAGATGTGCTTACCAACTCATTGTACTCATTTTTCATTGATATCTTTGCACATGCTCGGACTTGTGGAATCACTCTTCTCTGCCAACAATCTCTACAACCATTCTGCTCTCCTTTCTATGATCTTCTTTGCACTATTATCTTTAAAAATGATGGATTCAAATGAGGATATCATTCCCTTAAACTCAGACTATATATAGGTGTTGTAACCCTAATCGATCGTGGTATTCCTTTGCGACCTCGATGATCCCTCATGCCCTCTTCTAACCCTATTTTCTGCCAAACTATCCCATGCCTTTCAATGCTTGGTGTCCCCTATCATCTCTTTCTATCAAGTATTATACAAAAAATTTCTAATTTTTCACCTAATCTCTCAAAGGGGCATTATACAACATTCCAAACCAAGACAAGTATTAATTAAAAATTTTATTCTTTGAAACAATGTGATAAATTGCATTGTCTCAAAGAGAGGAAAAATGTAGACACCTTAAATTGCCCTTTACTTAAATAAATATTGATTATTTATTATTTATTTAATTAAATATTTATCCCAATGCCTTCTAGTAATTTAGTAAATATTTTTATTTATTTAAGTAATTTAAATAAATAAATATTATTTATTTAGATCTTACCTCTCTCCTAAATTAAATAATTTTATTTATTTATTTATTTAATTCAATTACCTTTTTCCTCTTTTAATCTTAACCCTTCAACTTGTTCACATGGATCATAATCTAAATTTGTAGACATTTGACAAGTGTCAATCATCTCTTCATTCACATTGTGTTTTCTCCGAAGTCAACACATCTCTTAATCTCCTCACTCCATCTTTACTCAACGTCAAATCCTATTGAAACTCTTTCACCTATGTTCTCTTGACCATTCATATCTCAACTCTTAATCTAAACCCTCCATTATTAGGTCAATCCCTAAAAAAGAGGCTTCCTCCACTCATAACCCAACACACATACTTTGAGCATACTTACATTTTTCCAAAATCACTCCAACCATACATCATCATAACCACATCCATTCTTCCTTGAGCTCTTGTCTAAGTGCAACATAAATTTGATAGAAACAACATCAAATACATGATCATGGAGGATAGGAAAACAATGGATAAAAGCCTCATATGCTTGTGAAGGTATATTTTGTTTATTTCATTATTATTTGCATGTATTTATAGATATTCATTGAGTTTTGTTAAATGTATTTGTAGACCTAGGTTTTGGTTGAATCTTACTTAGGGTTTATAACATAAAAACCTACTATAATTACAATAAACTAGGACATAAGGTTCTATACGGGGAAGATTGTGAGACCTTCTACTACACAAAAGAAGATTGATCTGGATCATGAAAAGAAAAATATGGAAGAGATGTGGAAAAATTTAGATGAGGTGGTAAATAATCCTCCAAAAATTGAAAAAGAAAGCATATAGTCAGGGGGTTTTTCCTGCATATATTTCACCCCCCCAAAGTTTTGAGCCTTCTTTTGTGAAAGCTCATTGAGGTGATTTATATCTTTCCTTCTGAATTTTATGTATATGATGAATCTTAGAGATAGTGCTTAAGTATGATGATAGAGATTATGATGATAGAGACACTATGTTTTGGTCTGCACAACAAGATATCAACTTGCAGATCAAAAGTTAAGGTTGTGAGAAAGTTAGAGGTGATTGTGTAATATTGTGTGAACTACTTTACAAGTCATCTTCCTAAATAAAATAGATAGAGATGATGAATTGAGAAATCTTGAAAATCTTATAATGTGTAGGAAATAGAGTATATGTTATGAAAGAAGAAAACATTGAAGGATATCAAGGTGATGCATAAGATGTTGCATCCATCAAGGAGGATAAATTCAAGGTATATAGTTTGTCTATTGAATTGATGTGGTCTACTCCCCAGGGGGAGTAGGTAGTTGGTTGTTTCTCTCAAGGGGGGTAGGTAGTTGTTGGTTTTTGTTAACATTAAGAACATGTGTAATAAGGAGAGATTATTGATGAGAAAATAATACAAAATAAATTAAGTCCCTTTTCCTTTGTACATGATGTAAAATGGGGAGATATAGTGATTAAATGGAGAGAGAATATGAAGAGTGCAAATGATTAGTGAGTGTTGCCATCAATATCAAAGGGGGAGATTGTTGGAAGTTTGTTGTCATTGATGTCTAGGTGTTGTCATTGATGTCAACCCTCAACTTGTGTATTTTCATTGATTCTATGTTAATGATGATATTTATGAAAGTATTTTGTTGGCATTAATATTGAAGTGTAGATGAATGATGTAGGCATTTATACTAAAGTCTAGATGAGTGTTAACAATGAAGTCCATATTGTTGATGGTTGTTCTATCATATATGTGTTCCATGTGAAATTGAGTAGATATGTCAATGTTCTTTGTTATGCATGTCTACCTTCTTGGAATTGATGTCTAAATATGATGTGGCATCTTGATGATGATGTTTAAGTAGATACATTAATGTTTCTTTTTGTAGATGTCTACACTCAATGTGTTGTAGAGACTATTGGTGTTGTTACATTCCCTTGAATGATATGATGTTGATGTTGTTGATGAATTCCTTAGTTGGATGTCCACCATCAATTTGGTGTTGATGTTTTAACATGTATGAAGATAATGATGATGATATATGAGATTGAAAACTAGTGATGATGAAGATCTTTATATGATGCTCACTCTTATATGTTGATGCTTATGGCAAGGATGGTGTAACTAAAGCTCATGATTGGATAATAAAGATGGTATCATGATAATATCATATTGAGATGAGGATTCAAAGCATGATAATGAAATGATGTTCCACTAATGACCTAAAATTTAGGCAAGTAAAGACCACATTATCTCATATCTGAAGGGGTAGAATTTTATCCTCATAGGATCATCCAAGGAGAGGAGGATAACACTATGATCTAAACCATCTCTAGGGAGGGAACAGAGGGAGAAAGAATCAAATTTTTTCCATTTACTTGAAACCAGGATCCTATCTAGTCTAACTTGAATAAGACTTTTCCCTAATCTCCTATTAAACTAGGTGAATTTAGAACTAGTGAGGATAATATCCATCAATCCATTAGAAGATATAAATTACACCAGATCATTCATTATTTGTGAGTAATCTTCAATGCCACTAGATTTCTCTAAAGGGTATAGAGGGGAGTTAAAATCCCCTACCACCATCCACAAGGAAGAAACATAGTTCTAAATGAAGCTAACTAAAGAGTACCAGAGGCTAGCTTGAGGTGCTCTTGCATTGGGGGTATAGATATTTATGAGATATCATTTAAGGCATGATTTGAGATCCAACATATTTACAATAAGAGAGTTCTTTGCAAAATAGATTAGGGTTCCATCAAAGGAGATTGGGTTCCAAAAAGTAGCAATATCTTGAGACGCCCTAGCTGCATCACAAGTCAAGAAGGTAGCACACAACCAGAAAGAATTCATAGCCTTGAGGAAAACATCAGACTTCATTTTTGTTTCCTGTATCATGAGGATATCATTATTGTTTTCCATTAGAGTGCACTTTAACATGTGTTTCTTCACAGGGCTATTCATGCCCCTCACATTCTAGGAGAGAATATTCATAAAAAAAAGAGCAAAGTGTCTACTCAACTTCGAGTAGAATGAATATCCCAAAGAATGGATGAAATTAAATCTTCTTTTTCTTATTATTAAAGAGACCATCTAAGGTCCTTTGTCTTCCATTAGCAACTTTATGTTCTACATTCTTGGTCCTTGAATCCTTTTATGAAGGTCTTCCAACTTTATTGTCCCCACCAACATCTGCTTTCTTCTTTCTATTCTTGGTAGTCACTTAAGTCTAGTCTAAATCCTCACTTTCTTCATTAGAGAAAAACTTCCTTGACTTACAAGGTGAGGGTGGATGAAAACCCTAGGATCTGCAAGTTCTCCTTTAGATTCACAAAACTTGCACCCCTTTTCTCGTTTGGGGTCAGATTCAGATTCTCTATGTTGATGTTTTCTTTATCTGGGATAAAGCTACCTGAGTCCTTATTAGAAGTCATCTTAGAATCACCAACTAGAACCAAACCCCCCATTTGAACAGGGTTTTTCCCCAAGTCAATTACCATATCCACACCCAAAGAATCATTGCCTTGCAGCCCATTTTTTATGAGACAAGTGATTCACATGCAGTATCTAAGCAACATTAGATGATGAGGCCATCAAATAATAAACTTGATTTTTCTTGTCCCTATCTAAATTGTTCTCAATCTCCAAGGCATATAGGATAGAATTAGAGGGAAGATCTACATTCTAACAATTAGAATGAGTCATTTGATTCTCCTCAAGAGGGCAAGTGAGAGCAATGGGAGGTTGTTGATTTGTTCTTGGCTATTTCTTACAAGTTGAGCTAAGATGTCCATATTTTCTATAGTTTTGAAAGAAGGCTTTAGCATTTCCATACTCAATAGGTTGGACCCAAGCTCCTAGCTTGATAGGAGTGTCACTTTATTTGGAATAATTGTGTTTATGACCACATTAACACAAATCCTTACAAAGAGTACTCTAAGTTTATGTTGTGTAATGCGGTAAACAATAAGAATTTTCTAAAGGAGTTTGCAATCCCCTTAAAAACCACCATACTCCAGAACTTCAAGGGTAAGCTAGGGAGGTGAATCCAAGTGGGAGAAACCACTCCTAAATCCTTTCAAGGGTTGAGACTAGGTTTCCATTTGCATAAGGATAGGAAATTATTGCTACCAAAAGACCAAGGCTCGTCAGTTAAAGTATTAACCAAGTCCTCCTGATTGACAAGGTTGAAGATAAATAGACCATTTTCCATGGCATTAATGGTCACACTACCTTTAAATTTCCATCTTACCACAATCCATTTCCTAACTTGATCAATAGTAGGACAGAAGGCCAAAAACTTACCCACAAGTGAAAGGCTAAACTCAACAATTGCCATATTTAGCAACACATCTGAAATATCCACTTGATTTTCTTTGACCACACATTCCACTTGGGGAGATGAAAAGTCAAGTGATTTAACCATCTTAGTGGGGCTGATACCAATAAATTTGTCCACAAATCTGGCAAGTTCCTCATTAGCAAAAAAGGAATTGAGACAGTACTAGGGTGAGGAGGGACATTGTACATAATCCTCTACCCAAGGGTCTGATGATAGGGAAATTTTGACAAAAATCACATGGTCACGGGTCCCATGAGATTGGAAATCCCACTGAGGGGCTCCTCCTACACCATCCATCATAGGCAACACATGCCGAGAGTAGCAGGGAAGCAAGTGGGAACCAGGTGGGAAGCAAGTAAGGAAATGTTAAACAAGGCATCATCAAGATTTTGTTTCAACACAAAAAGTCATAAAGTATAATTCACCTATCATAGCTTCCAATCCTTATCATATTGCATATATAATAATAATCTAGTGTCTAAGATATGATAATCCTATAAATGTCTAAACATGCGCTACTCAAATGAAAGCAAGTATGAAATGTCTATGGCTAACTCATGGTGGGCCTCACAATTCCTTAGTTGATCATGGTTCTTGAAACTATTACACGTGTACTTTTTACTTGTGTTTGAGTAGTAATGATGAGATCAATCATGCAAATTCATTATTCAGATTCATGTGTCTTCTATATTTTTTATTGGATTGATAGATGTTTTGAACTTGTTGTCATTTGATCATTATTTGAGTAGTTTAATTTGGGGCACTCATGTAGGTTGTTGTCTTCTTTTTCCTGATCATCACTTTTTGAAAGGAGGTACTTCAATAACAACACTATATTAGTCTTCTTTTGATAGTTTTTTGTAGCTTCTTCATGAATCAATTATGTTCTTCATGCTCTTGTTTTTGGGACATTATTTTGGAGGCTTCTTCGTCCTTCATATTCTCTCTTTTGGAGAGGGACTTTCTCCCATAGGTTTTTTCTTATTTTCTCCAACCATGAGAGATTTCATTGCATTGCATTATAGTTGTACATAGTTACCTAACAAGCCTTGAATTTGATGGTCTAAATTGTCATTTTTTCACTTTTAGACCATATATATGAAAACTTAAATATTTTACTAAACTATATGTATTGACATGCTATATTTATATGAAAGCATATATATGACACTTTAAGTTATTAATGAATCGTAAAACAATTTTATAGATAAAAAGTATAGTAATATATATATATATATATAAAGAGAGAGAGAGAGAGAGAGAGAGAGAGAGAGAGAGAGAGAGAGAGAGAGAGAGAGAGAGAGAGAGAGAGAGAGAGAGAGAGAGAGAAATTCTATGTGATATAATAGATAAAATATTTTTTTGAGATTAATTATTAGCAATAATTAGCTATGATCATTTAATATTAATATGTAATGTATATGATTCTATAATGTTTATTATGAATATATCGTAATTCATAATCTTTTCAAAATAGAATATATAATTGTTAAGAAGATTATCTTGAATATTTTTTATATGAATTTTAAAACTTAGTAAATTTTAAAAAATTAATATTACTAATTTATCACTACTTTAAATTAAAAATAAAAAATATTTTTCATATTTAATATGTATAATTGATAAAATCATAAAAATATTTAGATATTAAAGATTTTAAATAAAATTGTTCATAAATTAAATATTTTTTTGATAGTTTAAATTTTTCATAAAATGTAAAATGAAAGGCATTGTTGAAATGATCTCCCCAAGCTGCACTTAAGGAGTGTTGGTGTGTGTGGTTCAATCCCACTTACATTTACTTAAGCTCCACTTAGGTAGCTAACATTTACGTTATCAGATATTAGTTGGGTAAGTGCACAAAGATGGTGGTCAAAAAGGGGGGTATAAGTGGACACTTTTTTTCTGAAATCAGGTGAACCTGAAATTGGAGGCAAAATTTGAAAGTCACCCACTCAAGATATGAAGATAATCAAAGAACAAATATTGTAGTACTCTGAATCTAGTTTCCAAACTACTAAACGTTTTCAAAATTGGATAATATTAAGGGGGTCAAATCCTTCGTGCACGAAAAACTGACCTTGATTTTTTCTGAAAAAACATAACATAGTGTCTGACGTGCGCATAAAAAAAGTCATAGTTAGATTTAGTATTTTGATAAATACTTTGGCAGAAAGATAGTTAAGAGTGAGCACTAGAAGATGTGTATTTTTTTGTAATTTTTTGTTGAATATTTTTTTTAATGATTTTTCCAATCGAGCACATCCTAAAAATTAGGCACCTGTTCGTGCGCAAAGCATAAGTTACACTAAACAAATCAAAAATACATTTTTAAAAAAAAAATTGTAAAGAATCAAGTGCACTACAATAATATATAAAGTATTTTAAATTTGGATAAGTATATCAAAAGTTATTCAAAAAATGGTGCACCTATGTTTGTGAGAACTATGGAGACACTAGTAAAAGAAATTCAATAATAATATGTTATTGTTGTTCAAATTGAAAAAAAATTATATGGTTAGAAAGCTCAAAAGATGGGTGAAAATATGGTGGAAATTTTAGAAATACCCACTTTATGAAGTGTAAACCTGATGATGACAAAGTCGGTAAACCAAGTTGATAAAATAAAACACATCAAAAATGAGAGAAATGGAGGGAAATCAAACTTCCAAATCGTAGCTTTGTCATCTAGGCCTATTTCCAAGCCTAAACAGTCAAAAGCGCGTATGGGGTACTTATGGTTTAAAAAGCACGTACGAGGTACTTATAGTGTAAGCAGTGCGTACATGCTTGTTTCACTATAAACAACGTGTACATGCTACCTTTACTATAAACAACGTGTATGCGCTATTTTATAATATGATATTCTATATATAATATGTGTATATACATAAAATATATGTAATATATAATATATGTATAATATGATATTATATATATAATATGTTTATATACATATAATATATGTATATACATAATATATTAAACATATATATACACATGTAAGTGTATTGTCTCCCCCCCTCTCTCTCTCTCTCCCCTTCTCCCTTCCTCCACACCCCATCCCTGTTTCTCTTCTTCTCTCCCTCCCTCCCTCCATACCCCACTACAACTGTGTCTAAGTGAATTTATTTCTTGTCTGCAACTTCCTCTTTGATTTTTATCATGTATCCTCTCCTAAAAAAATTGACTGTTGGATTTGTGTGTGTATATTGAATAGGAGGAATAGGGTTTGAAATTGAACCATAAGTGTATTACCGTGACAAACAAGGAAACCTGTAGCAATATTCTTCTTGAATGTGTTTTAAATAAGAAAAGCAGATGTGGAAAATAGTGTCAACAAAGCAACATGATGAGTCAAAGTACCTACAATATGTTTTTCAGAAGGAAACAATAGGTAGGAAGAGAAAGAGGGAGAGTAACATAGATGATGTCATGTAGAATGATAGTGGTGGGTATCCGAGAGTTCCCAAGTTGTTACACAATGTTTGTCACCTAAAGAAATTAAATTTTGTTGTATGCATGGCAGAGGTAGTATATGATGATCATCACTTGTCAAATAGCTTAGAACGATACATACCCATGAAAGAAATCAAGTGTGTAATTCCTATATTCACAATCAAGATCATTCTTATAACCTTGCAAATTTAATAGCATCATATGTTTTAGAACTTAGGCAATACTCTTAGGGTTAGGTCAAGCTCTTACACTTTCTTTTTTAGTGAAGCCTTATTGTTTGTTCGCTTGGAGTCTCATTGTATGATGTTCTATTCATAACTTTAAATTTAATATATCATTTTATTAGCCCACCATATGACCCCTTAGGTGTCATTAGAGATCATATTGTTTCCTAAGAGGTCATATGGTATCCTGTGACCCCTTGAGACCCCTCCTCTTTCCCTCCCCCCTACTCTCTCTCTCTCTCTCTCTCTCTCTCTCTCTCTCTCTCTCTCTCTCTCTCTCTCTCTCTCTCTCTCTCTCTCTCTCTCTCTCTCTCTACCTTCCCTCCCCCATCTTCTCTCCCTCTCTCCCTCCCTTACCCCCTCTTCTCTCCCTCTCTCCCTCTCTCTCCCTCTCCCCTCTCCTCTCCCTCCCTCTCCCTCCCCCATCTCTCTCTCTCCCTCCTCTCTCCTCTCCCTCCCCTCCCCCTACTCTCCCTCTCCCTTCCTCCATACCCCCTTCTTCTCTCTCTCCCTCCCTCCCTCCCTCCCTCCCTCTCTCTCTTCTCTCACTCTCTCTCTCTCTACCTTCCCTCCCTCCCTCTCTCCTCTCCTCCTCTCCTCTCTCTCTCTCTCCTCCTCTCTCTCTCTCTCTCTCCTCTCTCTCTCCTCTCTCTCTCTCTCTCTCTACCTTCCCTCCCCCCTCTTTTCTCCCTCTCTCCAACCCTCTACCTCTCCCTTCCCCCCTCTTCTCTCCCTCTCTCTCCCTCTCCCTCCTTCCCTCTCTCCCTCTCCCTTCCTCCATACCCCTTCTTCTCTCCCAACCCCCCCCTCTCTCTCTCTCTCCATACCCCTTCTTCTCTCCCACCCTCCCCCCTCTTCTCTCCCTCCCTCTACCTCTCTCCCTCTCTCTACCTTCCCTCCCCCGTCTATCTCTCTCTCTCTCTCTCTCTCTCTCTCTCTCTCTCTCTCTCTCTCTCTCTCTCTCTCTCTCTCTCTCTCTCTCTCTACCTTCCCCCCCCCTCTCTCCCTTAACAAATGGTCTTGTAGACCATTGGTTCCCATTGATTCATATCAAATTCCTAAAGCACTACAATTGAGCCAGATGGAGACATCAATGGATTTTGACCATGTATCTAACCTAGTGGATTCAGGTGATTTTTTGAGTTAATTTTTTTGCAAGTATTCTTTTTGGTTCATTTTGTTATCATACTTTATTTTTTGTATTAATTAACACTTTATAAAAGAAAATTGACAACCACAATCATTGACGAAGAGGGTATTGAGTACCCAATAGGGTATGACTTTCGACATTCTGGTGCTTTGGGATGCATAATAGGAGCATGCCTAGTGTAAAACTGCCCATCTAGATGTGCTCGCGACATCAGTTTGTGCACATGATGAACCAAATCAATTCTAGCCAATCTTGCAACTTTTCATTGCATGCAACTAACGATTTTTGGAGTAGGCAAAAAAATGCTACTAATTGAAAATGGCTCTAATTCATAAAAAACCAAGATAGGCCATTGTAGAGGAGCCTCACATGACCCCACATGGTCAAACGGATTGACCATATGTGTCCTAGATTTGAAGAAACAATCCATCCAATTTTGACATTTTTTTGGACTCAAGGCACTTGAGAGATCGCACCGGTACGAAATGACTCTCGATGTTCTGGCACTTTGGGATGCATGACAAGGGAATGCCTAGCATAAACCTTCCCACCAGCCATGCTCATGATGAACCAAATCAATTCTAGCCAATCTTGCAACTTTTCATTGCATGCAACTGATGGTTTTTGTAGCAGGCAAAAAAATGCTACTAATTGAAAATGGCTCCAATTCATAGAAAACTGAGATAGGCTATTGTAGAGGAGCCTCACATAACCCCACAGGATCAAACAGATCCACCATATGTGTCCTAGATTTGAAGAAACAGACCGTCAAATTTTGACAATTTTTTGGACTCAAGGCACTTGAGAGATCGCACTGTTACAGAATGACTCTCGACATTGTGACGCTTTGGGATGCATGACAAGGGCATGCTTAGCGTAAACCTACCCACACAGACATGTTCGCAACATTGGTTTGTGCACAGGATGAACCGAACCAATTCTAGCCAATCTTGCAACTTTTCATTGCATGTAACTGATAGTTTTTGGAGCAGGCAAAAAATGCTACTAATTGAAAATGGCTCTGAGTCATCAAAAAATGAGATAGGCCATTGTAGAGGAGCCTCACGTGACCCCACAGGATCAAACAGATCGACCATATGTGTCCTGGATTTGAAGAAACAGTCTACCAAATTTTGACAATTTTTTGGACTCAAGGCACTTGAGAGATCACACCAGTACGGAATGACTCTCGACGTTCTGGTGCTTTGGGATGCACAACAAGGGTATGCCTAGCATAAAATTTCCCACTCAAATGCATTCGTGATGTTGGTTTGTGCACATGACAAATTGAATCAATTCTAGCCAATCTTGCAACTTTTCATTGCATGCAATTGACAGTTTTTGGAGCAGGCAAAAAATGCTACTAATTGAAAATGGCTCTGAGTCATTGAAAATTGAGATAGGACATTGTAAAGGAGCATCACACAACCCCATAGGATCAAACAGATCAACCATGTATATCCTAGATTTGAAGAAACATTACATCAAATTTTGAAATTTTTTTGGACTCAAGACACTTGAGAGATCACACCAGTACTAAATGACTCAATGTTCTAGCACTTTGGGATGTAGGATAGGGGAATGCCTAGTGTAAACCTTCCCACTAGATGTGCTTGCGATGTTGGTTTGTGCACACGATGAACCAAATCAATTCTAGCCAATCTTGCAACTTTTCATTGCATGCAACTGACGATTTTTGTAGCAAGAGAAAAAATGCTACTAATTGAAAATGGCCCCAAGTCATCAAAAGCTGAGATAGGCCATTGTAGAGGAGCCTCATGTGACCCCATGGGATCAAACAAATCCACCATATGTGTCCTGGATTTGAAGAAACAGACCGTCAAATTTGGACTCAAGGCACTTGAGAGATCGCACCGATACAGAATGACTCTTGACGTTCTGATGCTTTGGGATGTATGACAGGGGCATGCCTAGCATAAACCTACCCACACAGATGTGTTCGCAATGTCGGTTTGTGCACATGATGAACCGAATCAATTCTAGCCAATCTTGCAACTTTTCATTGCATGCAACTGACGGTTTTTGGCGCAGGCAAAAAATGCTAATAATTGAAAATGGCTCCAAGTAATCAAAAAATGAGATAGGCCATTGTAGAGGAGCCTCACATGACTCCACAGGATCAAACAGATCGACCATATGTGTCCTGGATTTGAAGAAACAGTCCATCAAATTTTGATAATTTTTTGGACTCAGGGCACTTAAGAGATCACACCAATATGGAATGACTCTCGGCATTCTGACGCTTTGGGATGCACAACAGGGGCGTGCCTAGCATAAACCTACCCACCTAGATGTGCTCGTGATGTCGGTTTGTGCACACGATGAACCGAATCAATTCTAGCCAATCTTGCAACTTTTCATTGCATGCAACTGACGATTTTTGGAGCAGGTGAAAAATGCTACTAATTGAAAATGGCTTTGAGTCATCAAAAACCAAGATAGGCCATTGTAGAGGAGCCTCATGTGACCCCACGAGATCAAACAGATTGACCATATGTGTCCTGGATTTGAAGAAATAGTTTGTCAAATTTTGACAATTTTTTGGACTTAGGGAAATTGAGAGATCGCACCGGTACAATATGACTCTCGACATTCTGACACTTTGGGATGCATGATAGGGGAATGCCTAGCATAAACCTACCCACTCAGACATGCTTGTGATGTCAGTTTGTGCACGCAACGAACAAAATTTGACCATTGCGAGCGTGAGGGTTCTCTCGCAACAAACACATTGTTGTTTATATCCATATTGTCGATTTTTGTTGTTTATATTCATATTGTTGATTACATATTCAAATATTCATTTAGATTTATAAAAGGGCAGCCACCAAATATAGCAAATACACAATAATGAACTGAATACAAGGAGTGATGTAGGGTTAATTCAACATTTTAGAAGTTTTATCAAATCATATTCCATGATTGCAATGTTTTATATCATATATTTTTGTTGTTTATATTCATATTGTTGGTTACATATGCAAATGTTCATTTAAATTTATAAAAGGATAACCAAAAAATACAACAAATACAAAATAATGAACTCATTACACATTTATTGGATCGAATATCGATATTTATATATATAAAAAAAGGCACGTCTGCCAAGTCAATACAAGTATTACAAAAATGTGGCATATGCCATGTCCAAATCGATATACAATAAAAATGTAGAATATATCTACATGTATTGGTCATTCTATGACCAAAACTAACACTATATGATCCTAAACTTATGGTGGATCATCAAAATCAAGCCTCTTCGATGCAGTACGTGGCTTTGTAGATGGCCGGAAAACCACAATTCAAAAGCCAAGTTAGAATTTTTTTGTAGAAAATAGTTCACAATTAACAACATAACTATGCATTTAACTTTAATTTCTTTGCAATTGAAATGTAGATTACCACATTGGCTGATCTAGGAGCTAATGTCTTCGCTCTCCTCTCCTTGTCACTCTTAGGAGTTTTCTTGAAGACATACTTAAATGGATCCATGTTATGGTTGTACCATGAAGGGGTCTATTGTAGATTAAATGTACAATTAATACAATGTACTAACATAAATATATCAAAAACACTTAAAATCTATAATATAGAGAATAATGGTGTACCTGTTCTTAAGATGCTTCTCCAATGGATTGAGTATGGCTCACCATCGATGTAGAAATTGTCACTATTACCTAGACAAAAAATATTCAAAGATTAAATACAATTAATATAATGATAAGTATTGAAGGTTAAAAACAATTAATTTTATATATCAAACAAAAGTGTATCGAATCCTGAGATGCTTCTCCAATGCAAGGAGGAGGGTTCACCATTGATGAAATAGGTATGGATATTTCCTATATGAAAAAATAATAAGATTATAATATATCACAAGTTCACATGTACATGTGCATATAATCATGAAATCAAGAAAATAAAGTAGAGATACATACCTCTACCCTCTATTGATTTGTGGGCGAATCAGGTGCATTCAACAAATCCACAAAGCTCAATGGCAATTGTACATGTAAAATAGACAAAAAACACTAATCAATCTACAAACCTCAACTAATACTTGATTTCAATATTTTCAAATAATTGTACAACTAAAAATGTGTTCAATTACCTTCTTCCCACATTTTGGTGTCTTCGACAAATTCTTTTTCTTAGGACGAGCCCTAGACGTAGAGGGGGTACCCTAAAATAACAAAATTAACATGAGATATTAGTACAGATAATAAATTAAACATGGTTTTAAAAATCTAAAATGAAATGACTTGCATATTCCATCAAAACAATACATAAAAAGAGTTGTACAGAATATGATAGCGTATAGCCTTGTAGGCCAAAATCGATTGCTGAGAGCGTGATGTCATCAATCTGGGATATTTCGTCCCTCGTCAAGACCTACAAACCAGAAACTAGACCAAGCATTAAAGATAGTTAGTATATCTTGTATTTTTTTTAAAATTCAAAGTGTACTATTCTATTTTAACATGTTGCAAAATTTATACCTCAAACAACGAAGTTGAAGCTATAGTAACTGGGGGAGGTGTATGGTATACTGCTACTACATCCTGAAATGCATATTATTTGTCTCAATTTAAATCGATGTATAAATGAAAATTCATTTATGTAATTACAAATTTAAAGTGACTGATAAATAAAATGTTATGAATTCAAATCAACACACCTGTGTCTGTGGCTCATGGGCAAACACCATGTCCATCAACTCATCTGTCAGCACAACATCCTCAATTGTGTGAGCCTCACATCTACAGCTGCAAATCATGCACAAATGATATGAGGATCCATCTGCTCTGGCTGCATCATCTATCCCCGAGCAACTGACACACATATGTTGGATGGGCTCTCTATCGCCCTCTAATGGCTCAACATTCAATACAATAGGGTGTGCTAATGACATCCCATGTTGGATGATGGCACTAGTCAATGTTGTGGCTGCCTGAAGAGTTTGTAGCTCCATTGACTCTTTCAGCTCTAATGGGACAACCTGATGCACCTTGGGTTTGGGTGCTAGGGGGCGGCGACTCTCTGCAGGTAATCACCTATAGGCTCCAGGTCTATCTTGGGCAGAGCCACCACCTCTTCCATGAAACTCTCTCATGTCAAAATAGTTTGGCTGCACATTGAGCACAAACTCACAATATATTTTTCTCAAAAAATATAATGGCACCTCATAATTATTACAAGGTGGATCATCAAAGACCATCAACCACCTTTGCCAAAAAAGATTATTCATTTGCACATTGGTACACCAATGTATGGGAAACCTCTTTGCATTAAGAGGTAATGACTGACTAGTTTTGGGATCAACAAAAAGGGTACATGAGATCCAGTTTGTGGTTTAGGAGAGGAAATAGGGAAAAACGAAGTTAAAAATGCGCTATTCACGGGTAAATGAGATCCAGTTTTTTTTTTTAAACTTTTTTTACCAGGCACCGCATGTTCAGTTTTATTTGGATTATTAGTGCATACACGCTTATTTTCCTATGAGCAGCGTGTACACACTCATTTTCCTAGGCGTAGTGCGTATGCACTCATTTTCCTAAAAGTAGCACGTACGCACTCATTTTCCTAAAAGTAGCGCGTACACGCTACCTTTTCTAGGCTCGGGAAGAACAAACCTAAGCACATACGCGAGAATTTCAAATTTTAAAACCGCGTATGCACTACTTGTTTTTCCATGTTTTTTTGGGTGGTATCCACTTTTTTGACCACCATCTTTGTGCACATGCCCAGTTACTATTTGGTAGAAATTATTTAATAATGTTGATAGTGCATTTAATATTTGTTTGTAATAGTTAGACACTTGTTGATAGTGCATTTAATATTTGTTTGCAATACTTAGACACTTGTTTGTCTCTACCTCTCTCAACTTTCCTTTATAAGAAAGGTTCTTTGTACATCTATAATCATCTCAATTCACTTTTTCTTTAGTGCTCTGAAGATTTATATAGTTTCCAAATTATTTCCAGATTATGAGTGCTCTGAAGGTTTATATAGTTTCCAAATTATTTCTTGAGTGCTCTGAAGGTTTATATAGTTTGCAATTTCCTGAGTGCTCTCAAGCTTTACATAGTTTGTAAATTGTTTCCTAAGTGCTCCGAAGGTTTATATAGTTTGCAGATTATTTCCTCAGTGCTCCCAAGGTTTATATAGTTTGCAGAGATTGTTTCTTGAGTGTCCTAAGTGTTTCAACATATCTGAGGTATGATATTAATCCACTATGGAGTATGTGTTACTAATGTTTATTTTCTTAGTGCTCGTATAAATCTTGTATATATAAAAAATAAAATAAGAAGAAAAAGCTATGTAGGCAAAAATATTGCAAAATGCACTTCTAGAAACCTTTAGACCATCAAGGATACATAAAAATTCTCATTCATTTTTCTAAGAAAAATCTATTTCACATGCACTTGTAAAAATTTTAAGAAAAATTTGTCATTCCTTTTTCTAGGGAAGATATATTTTCTTAAGATGTGTAACCCTCTTTTTAGGGTAATTTGTAATTATCTGGCCAATAGGATATGTTCTCTTTCTTTCACTTTGTATTTGGGGGTCTAGGCCAACATTAGAGGTTGTGTTAAGTTGTATTTGGGTCCTACCTTATCTTGTAGTGGTCCGCATTAATTGATTTCACTTGGAGTCTATGTTTTTGGGCCAACTAGTTATGTGCTACATGTTTATTCTATATACGTTACCCTATTGCTGACTTAGGAGGATATGTGCTAGCATGTGTGATATTTGGGACTACATTAAGAGATGTGTTAAGATTTTTTACGTCCTCTCTATCCCCTAGATTATACCGGTAGTTGACTTGTTGGATTTATCACTTACCCTATGTCATCAACCTAATTAATGTTTTGAGATGATGCAAAGGATATATATATATAGGTGATGCAAATTAGAGTAGATTATGGAAGATGCAAAGTGAAGTAGTACGTGTGTGGTGAAACTATTGGAGTTGAATTGCCAAGTGGTTGCTTGAGGTAGTGTCAAGAGAAACTATATTCAAGGGTGATTGTTGGATGTAGTGACATTGAAGGCTTATTCATTATGCTTCATGTTTTCATGTATCTTGCTTGGAGATAGTGAGTCTTCTCAACAGGTCATTTATATCTTTCCCTGGGGAAGTGATCCTCATCCTACAAGTCCTTCCAAGAGAAGTGAGTCTGATAGGTATTGAGCCTTAAAACAAATTGTAATATTATTCATATAGTGTAATTTGACTCTCACAATAGTTTTATTGTCTTTGGGTTTTCCATATAAATTTGGTGCTCTTATTCATGTTTTTTCATTTCTTTATATTTCTTTGTCACTGATTAATTTAAAGGTTTAAAGTTAAAATTGAATTGTGCTATAAAGTTTCAAGTTTTTTTCAAGACTGATTGACTACCCTTCACAGTCTTGGGGCGTGTTCAACAAAGTTGATGTATATGTTTGTCAGAAATACCAAATATCATACTATGATAGGAACATAGGTGAATGTTATTGTCATATGTATGGATATAGGAAAGTCTATAATAATGATTTTATTACATAAAATTGCTTAAGCTATAGATGTCTAAATTTATCTAATATCATTATCACGGAACCTCAATTTCTTTCTAATGACCTTGAGGTAGTGACATTAGAGAATGGAATTTATTTGTAAGCACAACATTTCTCCAACCCTATATATATAGATATATATAGTATCTAGTTTTGATAAAATAGTAATGTCAAATGCATAAAAATAGGATAGAATTTTGAATAGATTAAAGGTAGTTATTTATGAGGACTATTAGTAAGACTATCTAGAATACCTTTTGAAAACTAAACCTTGTGCATTATATTCATATGAAGAACATATCTAAAATTTTAATGGAATATAAATTATTTTAATATTATAGTTCTTTATAAAATTATGGTAAGTGTTTTCCTAAATAGCATAATGACAAGAAACTGTACAATTGCATCAATTATTGTAAATGATCGTGATGGCATCAAGGTTATATTTTCATGTAATATTGTCAGTAATGGTGAATTAAGACTAGTTCATGATATCACAATGCATGTGAATGGTAAATGAAAATGGATGCATATGTCAAATATAATGTTTATTATATTGGGTGTAGTGCCCTTCCATATCACGCTTTTTCATGATACTCTTGATGGATAATTATGGCTCTATTTATTTTTCCGATGCTTTTAGTTTGATGCTAGACATTGTATATTGATAGTTGATACATTATAGTTTTATGCCGATGATGATATATTCAAGACCCTAATTATGATTGGACATATGCTTGGATATTTATGTGCACTCATTATATGCACATGGTGATTAATATTTTCTTATGATGATATCATGGTTTGTGCTAACCCTACTTCATGATTAGATTGGATATGATGATAATGTTGTTGATGATGTTATGTTTCCATGACTGTATTACTATTGTGGATGTGAAAGGGACGGTGTTATGCCACTCATTTATGACCAAGGTGTGATGTCATGATTATCTTTCACCTATTTGATTATTTTATGTTATATGCAAATGTATATGTTATTGTATAGATGTTTGTTGTTTTGCAAGATGTAGGTACTAGACATTGACTCCACCTTGTTTCATAGGTTTGACTATGTCTCTAATCCCAATAGCAAGTTGATCGGAGGTGACATGAGGTCTTACCACACTCTAGGCTTAGTTGGTATCTTGTCAATCCTAGCATGTCAACTTAAGTTGCCTTGTTAGGTGATATGAAATATTTTATCTATTTGTGATTTTATGAGCTATGGTAGTTTATTTACTAATCAATTAATTAACTACAGTGAAAAATTTAAGAAACCCCCTCTCAAAAAAATGTATAAAATCTTGGCAAATTTTAATTTTTTAAGAAGAAAATAATATTTTTTATTGATAAATCATTCCTTTTTTTAATGAAAATATTTATTTTATTGACGATTATTTTTATATCAATTTTTTTGGTAGAAAATATTGGTGAATATTGAAAAATAATAAGAGTATGCATTATTTACTATTGCAAATCCTTTCACTAAAAATAATAGTTTTTTATATAGAAAAGTAGAGGCTTGAAGGTTGAAATCATTAATGAGTTTAAGGGGTAGATTCTAATTTATTTAGTTTCTACCATTGATTTTAAAAAACCTAATTACCCTATTTGTATTTTGTGAGATAAAACAACAATTTGTAATACTCATGGGGCCAAAAATTGCTTTTAGACCATTGATTTTCATTGACCTCAACAATTCAAAAGAAATTTCAACCCTCATGAGCATTGCAACTTGTAGGTGCAATTTACCTCATGGAATATAATGAAGGTCATTAGATTATATTTTAAATCAATGGTGGCAACTAAAGATTGTTGATATAACCTTAAAAAATTAATAATTATGATATATTATTGACGAATTAATTTAGATTTCTACAATAAATTATAAAATGTTGGTGAATCTGATCCAATCATGCATCAAATATTGTGGTGAATATTTGAGTTCAAAAAAAGTTAAAAAATTCACTGATTAACTATTAAATATAGTTTATTGGTGTTAATCTATTATTATGGTTGGTATTGATATAAATATATTTAATTATTGAGAGCTTATAATAAATTAATATTTAGATTTTTGGATTATATGTTTAGTTAAGAATTTATGTTATTTTTGCATTTGACTATTTAATTTTTATTATTTATTTATTTAATTATTTGTTTATGGTTCATTTATTTCGCCGATAGGCGGTCTACAATGGGATCAATGTTGTCCATAAACAAAAAGCCATTTTAAAATAAAATTGACAGTCGCATACTTGTTTAAGGAATTTGCTAATGAAATCAACACAAGTTGAAACGCCTCCCTAAATATTGCCATTGTAATAGGAATCTGAATCAACCCTTACATATTAGACACATGCATGGTAATAAAAAGTAGAATTGCCTTAAATGCAGATTTAACAAACTATAAAAATAGCCAATGCATATGCATGTATTTAGAACTTTTTTTGTAACAAATGTGAGTGGACTCATTAATAGATTTTAAATCTACATTTAGGAGATTGGAGGTAATATATAGTTGTCGTTTTGTGTTCTTTTTGGCATTTTCTATCTAGCTATTTTCTCAACCTTGCCATTTTGAGTAGCTACGCATGAGAGTTTTCCATGTTGAGGGTTCCTAACTAAAGAATATCACAGAGGCTCGAACACCATTCTGGTGCATTTTCCTTTATATTTATTTTATTTTATGTATAATATGGCACAATAACATCTATATTAGATGAGATTCAAATGAGTTTATGTTATTTTTTTGTGCATTGAATGGGAGCCGAGTATAGTCTAATAGAACACATCTGTCGATTAAGATATTTATAGATTATTATCTCTGTAAATATATTTCTTTGCAATATTGCCATAATTTTCTTTTCTTTCTATCCAATCTGATGGGCTGCAAAAATTTAATGTATGATTTGCAGGCAAAAGGAAAGGAAAAGGGAGGAGGGCCATGGAAATGGAGATGAAACAAGCACGAGCAGCTATAAGGAGTGTTGCAAGCAATTTTAGCTTTGTTTCTTTATGAGTTCCAAATCTCCTTTGATTTCCTACACCACACCGTTCATATTCTTTTTCTACTTGTTGCTTTTATTCATTGTTATGTGATTTCTTTCTCTTTTAAACACTTCATAAATCCACTTTTAATGCTAAGTGGCATCTTCTAATGGCACAATCTGCGTGCATTAAAAAGAAAGTTGGGTAGTTACAGAGTTTGTGTTTGAATTACATGAAAGTTACAATAATGTCAGTGCCAATTTGAACAACCTCAAGTTTAAAAGTTTATGCAGGGTACTGCGCAACTAGATTCAATGCTTCAAAGATTGTTTGGATTCAATATGGGGATTGCATTGTACCCAATGTATATTAGAATCATTATATATAGTTCTGATGGGAGAATGACAGCTACAATCTTTGCAGCCAGCCTCACATTTTAAGGTTTATTGTCAATACATTCCTATAACTCATGTGAATCTATGGTTCCTATCATTGATTTCACCACCTGTTTAGTAATTTTGCTTTCCAAATTTCCCTTTTTTTCTTTAATTTGTTACAAGGGTTCAATTATTTTGTCATATTTTTTGGCATTCAAATTTTTTTTGTGGTGAGATAGCCAGTGTTATTGTCCTCTTAATTGGGCTTTAGATATATAGTTCTTCTATTTTTCTAATTACAAACCTTTGAAAATTACACATTTAGTTATGATTCAATATCTGATTTTATGTTTTCATTATAAGAAAAATTGTATATCATTCTCAAAACTATATAATAACTGCAATTGTAGAATATTTTCCAACATGGAAATTCTGTCATGTTGATATTGGTTTGTTTCTAGCTTGAAAACTGTACTACTCCGTGTCACGTCCATTATGGTGAAAAAAAAATGCTTTTAAGAAAAAATTGACATTTGAATGCATGTCTTTCCAAACCTCGCATGGTAGTTGGTAGTGGCTGCAAGGCAGAAGCAACATCATGGTTATTGTAATTGTAATGCCTCCCTTAATGCACCCTCATATGCAATTGTAACGCCTCCCTTCCTGCACCCCCGCAACCATAATCTACAATTTGTGTATGGCTATTTCAATAGCAGTCATTAGTATACACTGCAAATTCAACAAGCTGGAGAAACCACAGAAGAGGGGAATAAAATCTGTCTAAAACCGTTACAGAAAAGTGAACTCCAAGAAAATTAATTGTGGATCATTGCGTTATATCTTTAAAAGCAAATAGAATGGATGAAAGGGTCTTCTTATAGCATTTCTGCTCTAAATTTTTTCTCTTTGGCATTGTTGAGAGCAGGCAAGGCACCACTGTGCCATGTATATTGATTCTTGTCACAGTCTTTCCCTCACAACAGATTTTGAAGTGTCCAAAGCACTTCAACATATTCGCTTTGTGTATATCCCTACGATTGTGTGAGACCGAGAGAGTTTCTTTTAGGCACTTGATCAAACACAATATGCACACTGATTATCACTCTATCTTTGGCAATAGTTGTTGCTTTTTAATATGGTTTTGTGTTTTGCACGCATGTTTGTGCATTTCCCATTGTTGGAGTATAGAACTTCAATTTTGCAGGCAGGGAGGATGTTGGAAAATGTTGTGGAAATTGGCTTTGAACCTACCAAGTGTGTTTGCTTGGAATTTTATGAAGTCTTTTGAATGATTTGATCTTGTGCATTCTCTACAAATATTTTAACCATTGTGTTTCATTCAATGACATCTCTTTGTGATATTCTGTCGAACAGTTCACAATATTCACCTTTGTGTGCTATTGGTTTCTGCATAAACTATTACTCTATCTAACAAGGGTTTTTTTTTCTCTTTCAAAGTATTCTACCAAGCATTCTACCAAGCACTCTGAGATTTCGTTTGTGTGAGACATAGAGCACAGCCACCAAAAAGAAAGGTGACTGCTTCAATCTTCTCAACAACTGAACACAATGGTCGCTATTGTCTGAAAACTGTTCAATGAAAATCGTAACTAAAAGGTGTCTCAGAAAAAATAGGATTTAAGGATACAAATGCAGCATGTTGCAGGTCACAATTATTTTATGCACAAGCACACTGTGCAAAGATAGCTTCCAAATTTTGTTTTGTATTGATACAAGAGCCTATGTGTCTAGAATAGAACCGATCTAAAATATATGCCATTATGCACCACATTTGGAGTGAACATTCTTCCTTTATCCATCCTTTTAATCTCTCCACATTGCTTTTGGGAAATAATGCTTTGGTTACTAATAATGGACAAACCTTGTTCCTTGACAACATTATTGCATTCTACATATGATTTGGTAAACACAATTTAGTTGATTCAACAATTTTCTTGAATATAGAGTCTTTTTTCAATTTTCTTTTATCAATTTTTTTGGTAGATATCTTTAGTAAAATTATTATTATTTTTAAAAATAAAGGAGGTTATAATTGAAAGATTGAAAAATAAAGTTTATAAATCATTATATTAAATAATAATAATGCTATTTTAATAAATATTTAAGAAATAAAAATCAGTCTACAAAATTATTATATTGCACTGATACAATAAAAAAATAATAGGATTTAATTCATAGAAATCATCTTAAAAATATATTATTAATCAACCTTGCTAAAATAAAGATAGTAAAAACAGGTTTCATTGTTTCAATTAAATATATATATAATTTTGATTTTAGATATCAAAGTAAACCTATTATAATAAACACAATAAAAAATAAGATGAAATTAGTACATTCCAAAATTAATTATTCTTCTCAACAAACTTACTAAAATGAACAAAATGTAAAACATGAAAAATTTAATGCATTCCAAAAGTTATTCTTTATTATGATTTCTCAATATTTTAACTAAAGTTAGAGAGAATTCCTTTTGACAACAAACTTGCTAAAATGAACACGATATAAAATGTGAAGAAATTAGTACATTCTAAAATTAAACATCATTCTATTTTTCTCTATTTTTCAATTAAACCCATATAGAATTCTTAGGTTGGGTCCCACAGAGGGGGCTTCCTAAAAAATAGAGTAGGTGTTGCTCAATTTTTTTAGGACAGTTTCTAGCCCCACCCCTTTTGCACCCGCTCAAATGTGCATGTCTAAAAAGTAGGGGCTGTTATGTTTTTGAAAAAGATTCCAAATAATCTCGTAGCACAAAAAAAAATTCTTCATGGGACCATCCCTTCCACATAAATAGAGCCCAAGCCCCTCCCATGAGACCCCAGCCTTATAGATAGCAAAAATACTAAAATAAATAAATTGAAAAGGTGAAGAAATTAGTACATCCCAAAATTAATCCTTATTTTAATTATTTTAATGTTTCTATTAAACCTATATAAAATTCTTATTCACAATAAACTTTCTAAATGAATAAAATGTAAAATGTGAAGAAATTAATATATTCTAAAATTAATATGGATACATGTTAAACAAGGGGAAATATCAATTTTAGAGGTAATTGGATATTGATAAATATAATCTCAAACCATAGAAGAAAGACAAATGAACAATATTCAATTAGGATTAGGATTAGGGTTTAATTAGATTAAGACTTAGAGGTAATTGGATATTGATAAATTTAATCTCAAACCATAGAAGAAAGACAAATGAACAATATTCAATTAGGATTAGGATTAGGGTTTAATTAGGGTAAGACTTAAAGTTCAAATTTAATTAGGGTTACTATTAGTGTAAGAAACAAAATTATGAATAGGCTTATAATTATCCATAGAATTAAATTTTAAAGTTAGAATTAGAATTAGAGATATGGTTTAGAGTTAAATTATGGTTAAGGTTAGGGTTATAGTTCAATTAGTGTTAAAGTTACTATTAGTGTTCAATTTTATTAGAATTAGTTTGGGGTGTAATTATGGTTAGGGTTTAATTATGGTTAGGGCTCAAGAAGAGTTATAAGAGAATTTTTTGAGTTAGGGTCATATTATGATTATAGTTCACATATGGTTACAGTTAAGGATAGGGTTCAATTGGGGTTAGATTTCAAGTTCAATTAGGGTGATCATTAAAGTTAAGTTATGGTTCAATATGGGGAAATTATTGCACTAGGGTTAGAGTTGACTTTAATGTTAGTTTGAAATTTGGGTTAGGTTTTAGTAAAGGTTTAAATCACGGGGTTTAATTAAACTTAAGATTAGTGTTCAATTAGTGTTATAAAATAAATATCCAATTCACTTGGTTAGGGTTAAATTATGCTTAGAATTCAAATAAGGTTAGGGTTAGGGTTAAATTAGGGTTAAAGTTATGGTTAGAGTTGGGGGTAAAGTAGGGTTAACACTTAATTATAATTATGATTAGGTTTTTAATTAGGGTTATCCTTAAGGTTAAAATTCAAACAAGGTTAGGGTTGGTGTAAAAAATAGCATTATGAGTCTGCTTATAATTATGGATTTAAAAAGTTAGAATCATAATTAGAGGTAGGATTAGAATTAGAATTAGAGATATGGTTAAAATTAGTATTGAATTATGATTAATTTTTAGGTTAAGGTTTAATTAAGCTTAAATTTAAGGTTATAGAACAATCTGGGTTACGGTCCTATTAGAGTTATAAGAGAAATATTTGAGTTAGCTTTCAATTAGGATTAGTGTTTAAGTTTAATTAGGGTTATGGTTATGGTTAGATTAGGGATCAACTAGGGGAAATTATTAAGTTAGGGTAAGGATTCAATTAGGGTTAAAATAATGGGTTTTAATTATATTTAATGTTATAGACGAGTGAGGGTTAGGGTTAGTGTTAGTTGAAAATGCAATTAGAGTGAAATTAGGGTTAGGGATAAATTTTAACTAGAGATTAATTAAGGTTAAGCTTAAGGTGAGATTTATGCTTTAAAATAGGGTTGTAATTGTTATTACAATTTATCTTAATGATATCTAAATTTTATTATAAGTTATAGTTCACTTATCAATAAGGTTTAATTAGGGTTAGGGTTAAGTAGGGTCATTGTTTAAATAGGGTTGATATCGGTGTAACTATTAAATTAAGAATATAATGGTCTAAATAGGGTTAGAGATAAATTATTAATCATAATCTTATTGTTAACCCTAATTCTATCTCTAATAGTAAACCTAACCCTAACCCTAATCATAACCTAACCCTATCCCTAATCTTAACCCTAATCCTAATTCTATTTCTAACCCTTCTCCTAACCTATCACTAAGCTCAAACTTTAACCCTAAAACAAACAATAACCATATTGTTAACCCTATTTCTATCTTTATCTCTAGCCCTTTAAACCCTAATCCTAATCTAACCCTAACCCTAACCCTAACCCTATATATATACACATGCATGCTAGCATATCCTAACCCCAACCCTAACCCTAATAACATATATGTACTGAACCTTTTGAATGTTGCAAATATTTACTTGCATAGCTTTTGTTTATAGGCTGATTTATTCATATTTATTAATGTTAAAATATTTTAAAATTTGATATCTCTCGGCAAATTTCACATAGATTTTTTGAAATATATGTATACTAGTTTATTGTTTATTTGTTTATTTATTTAGTGTTTACTTACCTACCCTTTCTTATTATTGGTCCTTGGGAGTAGTATTTGGAGATAATATCATTTTAAATTATTGTCTCTCGATTTTTGTGAAGGGTTGGTAATTTTTCATTTTTTTTTATTATTTTGATTTTTAGTGTCCAAGTATGGCTATGGTAATTTTCTTGGAAAAATAATGAAATTATTTGTTTATGGTTCTTTTATTTATTGTTTATTTGTTTATTTATTTAGTGTTTACTTGCCTACCCTTTCTTACTATTGGTCCTTGGGAGTAATATTTGGAGATAATGTTATTTTAAATTATTTTCTCTAAATTTTTATGAATGGTTGGTAATTTTATTATTATTTTGATTTTTGATGTCCAATTTATTTATTGTTTATTTGTTTATTTATTTAGTGTTTACTTACCTACCCTTTCTTACTATTGGTCCTTGGGAGTAGTATTTGAAGATAATATTATTTTAAATTATTTTCTCTCGATATCTATGAAGGGTTCGTAATTTTATTATTATTTTTATTATTTTGATTTTTGGTGTCCAAGTATGGCTATGGTAATTTTCTTGGAAAAAATAATGAAACTATTTGTTTATGGTTCATTTAATTATTGTTTATTTGTTTATTTATTTAGTGTTTACTTACCTACCCTTTCTTACTATTGGTCCTTGGGAGTAATATTGGAGATAATATTGTTTTAAATTATTTTCTCTCAATTTTTGTGAAACTATTTGTTTATGGTTCATTTATTTATTGTTTATTTATTTAGTGTTTACTTACCTACCCTTTCTTACTATTGGTCCTTGAGAGTAGTATTTGAAAATAATATTATTTTTAATTATTTTCTCTCGACTTTTGAGAAAGGTTGTTAATTTTATTATTATTATTTCTTGGAAGTTTCTTGGGAATTTTGATGTTAGATTTGGGGATGATTTTTGCATATGCTTGAGGATTTATAGATTGGCCTTTCAAATTTTCTTGTTGTTGTGTATGCTTGGAAGGAGAAGTTTCTTTGGAGCTTTGATGTTGGATTTGCGGATGATTTTTGCATATGCTTGAAGATTTGGATATTGGCATTTCAATTTTTCTTGTTGTTGTGTATGCGTGGACGGAGTTGGCTGGGATTGTGGATTTTGTCATCTCAGCTTTGGTTGTACTTTTCTTCAGACTACCAGGTTTTTGGTTCTGAATCCTATTTATGCAATTGTTTTAAAAGGAAAGGTTGTTTGGTTTGTATTTGAAAATTTGTTTGTGCCTTCTTAAGATCTGTGTCTGTGTATTGGAAGAAAGACTTCTATTTCCTTCTAATTTGACGGATGTTATTGTTATGTTGTAGATGTTTTTTCTTGTATTTTTTGTTTGGGAAGGTTTATTGTGATTTCCCATAGAGGTTGTGTTGCATATGCTTTTATTGTGGTTTCAAATTCTTAATATTTTTTCATTGTTGAGAATGAAGTTCTATATGATTCTCTTTCCTATATTTATTGTTTAGGAAGGTTTGTTGTGATTTCCCTTGGAGGCTATGTTGCATTTTCTATTACTATGGTTTTAAATTATTAATATTTTTGTTGCTAGGAATGATGTGTGATGTAAAAGAAAATGCTTAACTATTATTAACTAGTATGGAAGCTCTTAGATTGACAAAAAAACAACATAATATATGATAAAATTCTAAATCATAAAAAATAACTAGACTAGTATTGAAAATAAATAGCTTTCCACTATATAAGCCAAAATCTTACCTTTACTGTGGTTTCAAATTCTTAATATTTTGGAAGTTGTGTTGCATTTTTTTTACTATGGTTTTGAATTCTTAATATTTTTATTGTTGGGAATGAAGTTCTGTGTGATTCCCTTTCCTATATTTGTTGTTTGGGGAGGTTTGTTGTGCTTGCCCTTGGAGGCTATGTTGCATTTTCTTTTATTGTGGTTTTGAATTCTTAATATTTGGGTTGTCGGGAATGAAGTTTTGTGTGATGTTGGACTATATTTGTTTTTTTGAATTAGTTTAGTTGTCTTACATTCTATGTTTGTGATTTATACTTGGATGTAAAAGCAAATGCTTAAATATTAATAACTAGTCCAAAAGCTCTTAGGCTAACCAAAAAACAATATAATATATGATAAACTTTCAAATCATAAAAGATAATTAGACTATATAAATTTTAATTCATAATCATCTCAATTCACTTTTTCTTTGGTGAAACATCATTTGTCTCTGAGTGCTCAGAAGGTTATATAGTTTGCATATTGTTTCCTGAGTGCACCAATGGTTTATAAAGCTTCCAGATTGTTTCCTGAGTGCTTTGAAGGTTTATATAGTTTCCAGATTATTTCTTGAGTGCTCTGAAGGTTTATATAGTTTGCAGATTATTTCTTGAGTGCTCTGAAGGTTTACATAGTTTGCAGATTGTTTCCTAAGTGCTCTAAAGGTTTATATAGTTTGCAAATTGTTTCTTAAGTGCTCCCAAGGTTTATATAGTTTCCTGAGTGCTCTTGTTTCCTGAGTGTTTTGAGTATTTCAACACATAAGAAGAAAAAGCTATGTAGGCAAAAATATTGCAAAATGCACTTCTAAAAAGCCTTAGACCAACAAGGATACATAAAAATTCTCATTCATTTTTTTAAGAAAAATCTATTTCACTTCTAGAAAGTCTTAGACCAACAAGGATACATAAAAATTCTCATTCATTTTTAAAAAAAAATCTATTTCACATGCACTTGTAAAAATTTTAAGAAAAGTTTGTCATTCCTTTTTCTAGGGAAGATATATTTTTTTAAGATGTGTAGCCCTCTTTTCTCTCTCTATAAATTTTGTGTATATAAAAACAAAATAAGAAGATAAAAAAATAAACAAATATATTACAACATGCACTTCTAGAAATAAACTAGTATACATATATTAAATAATAATATATGTACTATACGCCCAGAGATATCCTTTAAACAATATATAACAAATTTCACTAAAAGGATTCAAATTAATGAAATACATATCATTTGATAGAGCTTGGAGTCCATATACATTGGAAAGTATTTGATCCTCTCAAATAAATTCCATTAATAAAAACACTTATTTTTTCTTAAAAATTAGGATCAACTTTGTAAATTTTCTGTTCAATAAGTATTTGTGAATGTATGAACCCTCGTTACCATTTTCTGAGAAGACATTTAAACGAAAA
Organism: Cryptomeria japonica; assembly: GCF_030272615.1. Classification (NCBI taxonomy): domain Eukaryota; kingdom Viridiplantae; phylum Streptophyta; class Pinopsida; order Cupressales; family Cupressaceae; genus Cryptomeria; species Cryptomeria japonica. Next base: position 357,238,540 of record NC_081414.1, on the reverse strand, counting down.
CAGAGAGGAGAATACATAAAATGATGAGAGTATTCTGCTATTTCAACCACACAGTCCTCACTATTGGCCCCCATACTATCTATTACGAGTTCCTGCCTATTGCCTACAAATGGGATAAAACATAAATTTAACCTTTATTTGAAAACTATCATAATACTACACAAATGTAAAGCCAATCGCAATGTCATAATAGCATACAGATTTTGCAGATGTAGAAATCAGAAACCTTTCAAAAAATCTTACATTTGTCTATTAAAATTGTCATAATAGCACACAGTAGAAATCAAAAGGCTTTCAAAAAAAATATCGCATTCGTAACTCAAAATATTTCATCAGGTCCTCTTTTTTAATAGCTCTTCTTATTTTTAAATTTAAGAAACTAACTATGAATGCAGAATATAAACAAAATATATTTCACGCAAAACAAATAGATGTTGGGAGGAGGTTTCCGAAGAAAACATGCTATTGCTATCTGGTGGAGATTGCATTGGCTACTGTTGTTGAATTGGTGATAATTTTTGTTTTAAAAGACCCTACTCTTCCAATATTCTTGAGGGGATCTACAAAACACATAAGCTAACTTGCAAAAGGAGAACATGCACAAAAAATGAAATATATAATGCTGGTTAAAAGTCAAATTTCTATTTAAATATGTGAAGTGATATTCCAATAACAAAACATAACCATTTTGACACGGGGAACCACTCAGAAATTTTGTAGGTTTAGAGGTGCCTAGATGTGTTTTTTCTATGTTTCCAAGCTGTTAAATTTAAAGCCGAAATTGCTAAGAAATAAAGCGATGAACGAGATTGTAGCAAAATCTGGTTAGTTATTGAGCCTAGGATAGGGATTTTTTGTTGCGCTCAAGAAAAATAACACCATGAATAGATTGATCTGGAGATTATAAAAGCGGACACTCCACAATCACTTGGCATTAACATAACTGATATGCACAAATGGTCTTGTTAAAACAAAACTTAATAAAACTTGAAATAAATTTTGCAGCCAAATTACGTGGGATTGCTATACAAGAAATAAATTATTTTCAAACAGAAATCTAAAATGAGAATAGGATATTGCAAATTATAGGGGTTTAACATGAATATGTTTCTGGTAAAAGAAATGGAAGAAAGACTCTTGGTTCTATCATGCATTTTACACTGGTCTCCTAAAACGTACCAGACAAAACTTACATGGAAAACAATCATAGCACATAATAGATTTGTCTAGTAATTTTATACAAAATGGTTATATTCAATCTCCAAAATGAAGTAGTGAAATGGTTGGATGCGCAGAAGGACTCAGTGCCTAGATGAAAAACTCGTACGCCCACTTCAACCAATAGCTGGTAAAATTTGTACAAATCTTAGTGCCCTCAGAATCTATGTACTTCGCTTTCCATTGTAGAATAATTCAATTATGCTGCACAAAAATCCAGATTATACTGCAAATAATTCAATTATGTTGCAGAAAAACCAAAACCGGTGCAAAACAATGATTCAAACTTCAAAACGGGTGCAAAACAAAAGCGCGACCAAACATACACTTAGCACCACACTTTACGATGGAGAAGAGATACGTTGGTGCCCAAAAACCATGAAATGGCAATTTTATATTGCCCTCAATCTCCTTCAGTTTCATGTCAGTGTATCCATGATTATCTCCTTCAGTTTCATGTCAGTGTATCCAAATCATGCACATTCAAAATTTATTAATCAATCTTTCAGTTACAAACAATTTAAATACATGCATATCCTGGGTGGATATCAATACCATCACTATATTTGCCAAATTTGCCAATTTGCCAATTTTTATGAATCTATGAAGTGTGTAGCAAGTTTGTGGTGCAGTAGAAGTTGTGCTGCCACTAGGCGACAAGATTCTTCTGACAGATTTTATTTTGGGAACTATCATTCCAATGGAATTTCAACTACAGGCGTTCCATAATCATTAATGGCAGTGATATACAGTTTGGATTATTTAAATAGGCATGAGACCGTCAATCTTTTCTTGAAGGCATTTTGTGTTTACCGACAACTTCGATCCCATTGTAGATCGCCTCTGGCGAAATAAAGTTTCTCATTCATTTTTTTTAGGAAAAATCTATTTGCCACATACATTTTGAAACCCTTTGATCTAGACAGATAAATAAACTTTCTTATAATATTTGTAGAAAGACTTCTTTTTTTCAAGATTTATATTTCTTTCTGTAAATCTTGAATACACAAACAAAAATAAGAAGAAAAAAATCTATATTATGCAACATGCACTTCTAGAAATTTTTAGATCCACTTTCTCATTCATTATTTTGGGAAAAATCTATTTTTTTAAGATAGATAGCTTTGTTTTCTCTTTGTAATCCTGCATACACAAAAAAAAACAAAAATAAAATAAAATTACAAATTGATTTTGCAACATGGGCTTCACAAACCCTTAGGCACTCATAGAAAATAACATAGCCAAAATCTTACCTTCCCTGGAACTTTTCCATTTCAACTTCAATAGAGATCTATCAAAAAACCACAAAAAAATGGAGAAGGATTCTGAGTAAATACATGGCTTCTCTGTAAAGTTGCATAGATGTTTCTTTATCTTACATACAAGAAAAAATGAAAAGGAATGGATAGAGAAAGGAAGTTTTATAGGCTTAATTTGGATGTGTAGGTTAATTAGATTTTAGTTTATTTTTATTAGAATTAATTTCTAATTTTGGTTTTGTGACTTTTTTAATCTTCAAGTATTTTTAAAATGAATATTTGAAATGTATATATTTAATTTGTTAATGAGGAAATATGTAATCTATTACTATTCTGGTAGTATATAATATTTATTAATTTTGTAAATTTATTATTGTATTTATTTTTAAATATAACATTTAATGTATTTAGTGTATTATTTAGCTTAATTTTTAATTTAAGTTTTATTTTATTTTCTAATTGTGTGAGATCAAATCAAATAAAGGGGATTAGTTATTATATGTTAATTTAGAAATGTGCTTTAATTCAAATTTTATTCTATTGTGCAAAAACAAATCCCTATAAAATAGGAATTTGATTTTGTTTGAATTTAGATGTGATTTACTTGTCAATTGTGTACATAATTTTTTTTATCTATCAAAATATAAGAATATAAATTTAGCAAGTGTTATTCAATTAATGATTAGAAGAAACATTTAGTGTGTGAGTATTATTTGACTAGTGATAAAATATTATATAGTGTACTACAATAATTATTATAAATCACTTTTATTTGTTTGTTTATTTATTCTTTTGAAAAAAAATATTCTACAATAAATGTTGATTTCAATTAATTTAATTATTGTAGTTAATTTTTAATGTTAAAAATAATAATAGTTACATTATTGTTATTTAAAAATTCATTATATTTTATTATTTATTTACCGAATTGCATAGGAATTTATAGAGAGAACAGTTAGAACAGTGTTCGAATCTCTGAATACTTATATTCAATGCCTGAGAATTCACATTTACAGCTTGTGCAGAAATCTAAGGTGGCATTTTTCCAATTTGATTTCTATCTTGACATTTTAAAATGGACTATCAAATGTAGAAATTAATTCTGATTCTCACCATAATGCAAAACTGCGACTCCAGATATTTGGCATTGTAGAAAAGAGTTTTAATGGCTAATACTAGTACAATATAACAATGTGCGCAGGAATATCGAGCATCTCATCACAATGAACGCACTTATATCCGGCCTGCCTCTAGGTTACAGGTTTCGACCCACCGAGGAAGAGCTGCTTGATTATTATCTGAAAAAGAGAATTGCCTCAGAAAGGATTGACATGGACCTTATCAGGGATATCGATCTCTATAAAATTGAACCTTGGGATCTCCAAGGTATTTACGACAACACACTACAATATATTTTCGACTAAGCCTTGAATAACAGCAATATATGTTCTTATTCGATTTTGGTGTTTTAATGTCGATTTACAGAGATATATGGGGAAGAGAGTAGAGAATGGTACGTGTTCAACAAGAATAATAAGAAAGGCGGTCGTATAAATAGATGCACAGCAGGTGGTCGGTGGAGGGACACAGGGCATGAGAAGGAAATACACTCGAATACTGATCATGATCTGATTGGAAGGAGAAAGACTCTAGTCTTCTGGCACAAAGGGCGTTCTCACAATGCACAAATATCAGAGTGGATCATGCATGAATACAGACTTGAAACTCCTCAGGCAAGTAAATTCAAAGTTTTTTCACTTTTATAAATATGCATTAAACGGAAATCCTTCATTACATTCATACTTCAACTCTAGTTGGTCTCGTGAAAGAGACACTTTAGTTTTGTTCCATTATTAAGCTTTTACATTTTTGTGCAGGAGGTGGCATGGGTCCTTTGCCATGTCTTCAGGAGGGAAATTACAGTTCAGAGGAAAAGAAAATATCGTGATAATGAGGAAGCAGCAGCATTGGAGAAAGGTTCAAGTGAATCCAGAGACGTAGCAAAAGATCAAGTGGAAGAGGAAGAAGAGGAAGAAGAAGAGGAAGTGGAATAGGAGGAAGAAGAGGAAGAAGAAGAAGAGGAAGAAGAGGAAGAGGATATATAAAATCATCCTCCAAAATTTATGAAGGGTGAGAGGACATAAGAAGGGTGAAATGAAAGCAATTATTTTCTATTATTATCAGACGTAGGCATATCTGAGTTGTCAATGGTGTTGTTGCCATTCTGTGGTCACCATTGTGACTGTCAAGAAACCCTCGCAATCAATAGCTTATTGGATAACTTTTTCTTTATTTCAGACTGGCCAATGGCTTTGTGGAAATGCCTAAGTTCTTCACATTCTGCTTCCATTTTATGTCTTAATATTCCACATCTTCTTTTATTTTCCTTCTTTTCTTATGGTTTGCCTACAAATTTTCATATTGAATGATAATGTTAAATATTGTCTCATGTTTCCTTGTTTTAGGAATTTTAAACATTGTCATAGTTTTGATTTTCAAATCTAAATGTAATATTTTCTAGTTTCAATTAAGTTATGAGTAAAAGAACTCATTTTCTATGATAAGAAATAAAAAATAAAATTTTCAACTTTTTGGTTGGTCTTTGGTTTAATTTTACTTTCACAATTAAGTTTACATTTTTAAATATAAATTAAGATTACATTGGATTAGATTATTGTTTATATTCTCACATAAGATTATCTATACAAAATTGCAATATTTCTGATAAATTCATTTTTTAACATATAATATATGTTTAATCTTTATATATATGTACACACACAAACATATGTATATGTAAATATGCATGTCCATATGCATATATAAATATACTTCTTTAAATATACCATTATTTAAATTAATTATATTATAAAATATACCATATGTATGTATGTATATGTATATGTATATGTATATGTATACACACACATATATTATACTTCTTTACATATAGCATTATTTAAATTAATTTATACTATAAAATATAGCATTTATAATATATAATAGAATTTGTATTTACTATTATATACAATATTTTATGTAATATAAATTATTATATTTTTTATTTATTATTATTATTTTTTAAGTATTTATTTAAAGAGGAAGAGATATCGAGAAATAATGAGAAAGATAGAGATATAAAGATCTCTCTTTTTATATCCATTCATTTGTATTTTCCGCTCTATCTCTCTCATATATCTATCTTGTTACTTCTCCCTACATCTCCATCCCTCTCTTCTCTATCTTTCTAACTATATCTACCTCTCAATATATGCCGCTTTCTATCCCTATTTCTCCTTTCTACCTCTCTTTCTATCACTCCCTCTAAATCTATATCTCTACTCTATTATCTCTCTATTTATCTCCCTCTCTCTCATCTCTCTATCTATTTATAGATATTTCTCTCTCCCTCTATCTTCATATCTCTCTCACTCACAAACACCTTGTTTATCCCTAGTTATATCTCTATATATCTCTTTCTCACTCTCTCATACACACACACACTCTCTAAATCCCCCTCCCTATCTTTGTCTCTCTCCCCTCACTCTCCATTACTTTTATTTATCATCTCCCTTCTCTTTCTCTCTCTCTCCAAAATTCTCTTTCTATATATCTCTATCTTTGTACCTCTCTCTATATAAGTTCTTATATATTTATCTTACTATATCTCTATCTCATCCTCTCCCTTTATCTAGTTATCTATCTTATTTACTTTAACTCTCTCTTGGTTGCTCACATCTCTCCTACTCTCTCTATCTTACTATCTCCCCCTCTCTTATTTTTTCCCTCTACGTCCATTTCTATCTCTCCCTCTCCCTTCCTCCTTCCATATCTCCCTATCTATAAATTTATATCTCTCACTCTTACTCTCAACCCCTCTATTTTTCCCAATTTATATCAATCTCTCTATCTCTCCTTTCTATCCATGTATCACTATTACTCCCTTGTTTTATATCTCTCTACTTCACCTTTATCTATTTGTCTCCCTCCTCTATCTGTTATATATCTCCTTTTGTATCTATTGAGCTCATCCATATACATGCACATGTACTCCCCCCCTCTCTATCTCTCTCCCCCTTCCTCCTCTACCAATCCCTCTTCCTTTCTCTCCCTCCCTCCTTTATCTTCCCCTCTCTCTATCTTTCCTTATTTCTTCCTCCCTCACTCCCTCCATATCCTCTATCTATCTCTCTATTTCTACCTCTCCTCCTTTCTCTTTCTATATCTCCTTCTCTTCATCTCTATAAGACAATCTCTAGTTCTCTTTGTTTGTTTATCACTTATTTGTCTCCCTACATCTATATATCCCTCTTTGTACCTCCATCTATCTCTACCACTCCATCTCTATTAATATATCTCTTCTCTCCCTCTCTCTCTTCTTCTCATTTTATATCTCTCTATATTTCCCTCTCTGACTCCCTATCTTTTTCCATCTTTATCTCTCCCTCCATTTATATCCCTCTTCCTCTTCCCCCCCCCCCTCTCTCTCTCTCTCTCTCTCTCTCTCTCTCTCTCTCTCTCTCTCTCTCTCTCTTGTTGTGAACATTTTATATTTTTTATTGCTACAAATTTATTTGTTTTCTTAATCTCTTCAATTTAAATGTATGACCTAATAGCACTACAAGTTCCTTCAAATCCAACCCCAACTTTCTTAAAACACTCACTAGTCCCGTCATATTTGATGTTAGAGGAGGTAAGTTGTCACACACATGATTTATTATTTTTTCAGCCTATCTCTTATTCTCATTGGTATAGGATGAAAGGGCCCTATATCCTAAGTCACATAGGATTTACTCTTTTTTTTTTCAAAAAATTATTAACATCAATGCATTCACCAATTTATTTTATGTAATGAGCCATTCAGTATGTTCAGTTGATATGAAAAATACTGTGCAATTAATATTTTCAAATTTAATAATATAGATCTTGGAAATTTAATATTTTATTTCCTACTATAATAAATGCTAAAAATATATTTCTTTAAAATTTAGATTAGAAGGATAAAATTATGTTCATTTTGTTTTCTTATTAGTAAACCGCTAAGTGGAAAGTTTGTATTTCATGAAATCAAAAAAGTACATTGAAATAAAAATTGCTATGTCCAAAGCCAGGCAACTGAGGCCTAGACTATACCCCACCAAAAATAGCCCCCATTACATACACGCCGTATACCCCTAGTTACGGGTCCCAAAATGGTCGTGTCAAAATAAAATAGACCGCAAAGATTATAAAATAAACATGTCAAGCTAAACTATACAAACATAAAGGCCAAGTCATAGCAAGAAAAGGCACCAATACCTCACCAAATATATAGGGCACAACAAAACCTGGAGGAGAGAAGACCTTAATTGCCCATAGTTGCCCAATGTCTATGATGACCCAAAGCCCTATTTTTCAATCCCATGATGAAGGGTTGGTGGATAACAAGTTCAAACCCCTTAAAGAGCTTATGAATTTCACTAGCCTATGGAATACCAACTCCTAACTCTATGCACACCACTATGTCTAGGTTGTCAACCAACAAATCTTCATAAAACACCTCTCGAAGTAGGAGTAGAGTGTCAACCTTCCTTCTTCCCAAGTCCAATAGAGAGGTTTGAAACCTTGATGAGATGTTTTAATTGACTCAATAGTAGTTTTCATTCCCTATAAAATCTTTGCCAAAAACCATCTTAATGGCTCATTCTTCAACTATTGAACAAACTCAAAATGGTGATCGAGAACTTCGTGATGCATTTTAGCCTTAGGTATCAGATCACACCCAAGAAGGTCATTTGCCTCATATTGCTCCTTAATTTGGTAGGGTTTTCCATTACGATCTCTCTCCTGCAATTCTCTAATGCTAAAATCTTCACCAAGAAGTGTGTTACCAACCACTAACTAACCAAGAATTATGAAGGCATCACCCAAGTTGTCAGCTCTCTATTTATCATGACAACTCAAACCACCTTTGAAGCCCTTGATGATGTTGATCCATGCCATCCATCCATATAGCACATTTAAAGAGCCTTGGCAAAATAACCTTTTGATATGAAAGCCAAAGGATGTGAAGGCATTAAACAAATTTAGTACACTTCCCAACCATCGCGCTAGCATGACCATCCACTACCAAATAAGCCAAATTGTTTGTCTCTCCATTGCCTTCATGGAAGCCATAAATAATTCAAAATAAATTAGAAGGGAAATCACTTTCTCCAAAAAGACTCTTAATTTCCAATTGGGAGTGGTTCTATTTCTTATGGCATTAATTGCTAGAGCTAAATCCCCCACAATTTTAACTTTTTTAAATTTCATTTCAATACATTTACTCAAGACAAATATTAGAGAAGAGAAGTCTACTTTATTATTTGTTCTGATAGGGAGATGGATATACATTAAAATCAAGAGATCGCCTTTTCAATCTCGAATAATGTAACCAACCCCAAAGGCCCCTGGCTTTCCCCTCGAAGCATCGTCAAAATTTAATTTGACCCAACCAAGTTGGGGGGATTCCACTTAACCCTATCCCTTGGATTATCACCTCAACCAGAGTCTACACAAATCTAAGGGGAACTTTCAAGCCATTTCAAATCAATCTCTGATTTTAGCATCCCACTCCATAAACTCCATATTTTTGGGCCTAAAAAGATGAATCTTTGAATTTATGATTTCTACAATCAGATCTTCAACCTCTTTTTGAAAATACATGAAAGCAATTTCCTTTTCTTGGAATAGCCTCTGATTATATTCTCCTTCCACAATTCTCACAATAGAGTGGTCAGGACAATAATCTAGATGCATTTGAACGTTGTCCTATTCTTAATGTTTGGCCAAAAATGAAAATTTTTTAGTATATCATTGGGAAAGGCACTAATCCATCCTAGATTATCACACAACCAGACCTAGCACTACTGGGAAAAAGGACAACCAAGGAGAAGGTGATATGCATTATCCTGATTATTCTTGTATAAGACACATCTAGATGGTCTTGAAAATCCCATCTTGGAAAACCTATATGTTGTCAAAATTTTCTTTTGAAGGGTCATCCATGCAAATATGCTTTCTTTAGGCATGTAAAATTTATTCCAACATAGATGAATGGGAAAAGACATCATCACACCAACCCTAACACCAAGCTTCAGATAGCCAACCTTCATCGATTATTTTCCATCTTTAGCTCCATTCCAAATCAACAAATCCTCCCATGCTCTAAATATCAAAATTGTATCCTTCAAGATCTATGAAAGCCTCCTAGCCTCTTGGTCATATTGATCCAAAGTTTGTAATTGTTTCCAATTCCAACCTAAAGGATTGATAGAGTTGTCCATCACCACATATTCACAGATGCTTGATCCCTATTATTGTTGCAAAATTTCCTTCAAATTACCTTTAAATCAAATCCCAAACTATCTAGAATTGGGTACCCTCCCCAATAATCCTCCCGAAACTAATCCTTCTTCCCATTGTGAATATCCGAAGACAATTTTTTTTGTAATGACATCTTTACATTTCTACATGAAGTTCCAAATCCTAGTACCCTTCGATGGATCCTTGGTTGTTAAAAGTCCTTCAAGGAAATCATTGTCTAGATACTTACTCCTCAAATATGAGTTCATTTCTTGTGGGGTTCTTGATACATCCTCCACACCAATTTGGCACCCAAAGCCTTATTTTGAATTGCTTGACTTCTAAGCCTAACACCTCTATCTGTTCTTGCCTTGCAAACTTTATCCCAAGCCACAAGAGGGAATTTTTCCCTCTTCCATCCCTTGCCAAAAAATCTCCTCATTATTTGATTCAATTTATTAGTGAACCCATCAAGCAAAGCCATACAAGATAGCAGATAGATAGGCATAACTAAGATAAGAGATTTGAGCATAGTTAATCTTCCATCACATGAGATCCATTTCCCTTGTCATGATGACAACCTATCCCCCATCCTACATTTAAGATCATCCCTAAGGTTTTTGATTCTCAGGCCCTTGCTTAAAGGGATGCCTAAATAGATGCAAGGCAATTGCCCATCTGAATTCTATAATTTGATAAATCTCCCTCTCCAAAGCAGTAGGGGTATGGAAGAAAAATATTTGAGATGTATCTTCGTTTACCTCTTGGACTGCATCCCTAGCATATATCTTCAATATATTCTTAAATTGGAAGGCCTCCTTACATTTAGAAATCCCGAATAGAAATGTATCATCAAAAAATTGTTGATGAGTGAGAAAATGAAGTGAACTAGCCACTTCAACACTTGAAATCAAACCAAGAAGTTGACTATTGGTGAAAGGTCTTCCCAATGCATCTACCATTATAATGAAAAAAAGGGGTGGCATAGGATCCCCTTCCTAATTCTCCTTGATTATTTGAAGACTCCTTTAGGTGACCCATTTACCAATATTGAGAAACTTGGGACATAGATGTAAGATCTTCTATTGAAATCAAGGGCTTCCATGATCTTAAGCAAGAATATCTATTCAACTCTATCATATGCCTTTTTAATATCAAGTTTGATCAACATGATGGGCTTCCGTAAATGATTGAATGTAATGAATAGTCTCTTATGCAATGATGACCCCATCTATAATGGATCTCCCTAAGACAAAACCTATCCACTTTTCTGAGATAATATCCTTGATAATAAGTTTCATTTTGTTAGCCATGACTTTAGTCATAATTTTCTAAATAACATTACATAAGGATATGGGATTATAATCATCCAATTGAACTACCTCATCTTTTTAAGGGATCAATGCTATGAAAGTGTTATTAACCTCCTTTAATAGGTGGCCAAAATGCCAAGATGTATTGATGGCTTCAACCAATTCCTTACCTATGATGTCCGAGCAATACTTTAGAAAGAAACTGGTAGGCCAACCATCTAGATATGGGGCATGTTCAAGATGTAATTGGAAGAGGGTTTCCTTGATATCTTCAAAGGAGAGGTCCTTATTAAGCATCACATTTTATTCTAGATTCACCAACCTGGGGATGTGTTGAAGAATGTCCCTTTGTGCCAACAAGTTAGAGCCTTTGAGATTTGATAACATATTTTTAAAGTAATCAACTGACAACCTTCTAATAGAATCCCACTCTTCTATAATAGTACCATAATTGGATTTGATGAAATGAATACAATTCACTCCCATTCTTTGTCTTGTACTATTGTGGATTAACTTGGTGTTATTGTCCCCTTCCTTGATCCAAGTTTCTCTAGGCTTCTGCCTCCAAAATATTTCTTCCCTAGCCAATATTTATTCATATTCCTACATTAATTATTTCTATTTCATGAATAATCCATCATTCATTCCAAACTTTATAATATTCTCTCCCACCTATTCTAGAACTCCCCTTCTAAGTCCTTATCTTCAAAGATATCCTTGAACTGAGATTTGTTTCACTCCCTAATATTCTATTTGATGCTCGTTAAATTTGAAATGAAGATAAACATTTTGGAGCCATTGAAGGTAGAATCTGACCACCACTCTTCAATGAGAGAGGAAACTAGCATCTCTCATCCATATATTTTCAAATTTAAAAGGACATCTAAAGGGCTTGCAATCCCCCATAATCTCTAGTTTGATCGAGAAATATTTTGATCCTAAGAAAGAAAGAATCTAGCATTCCATATTAAAGGGGAAGAGAGCCAGGTCTCCTTGGAAAAGAAACTTATCTAATTTCTTTGTAATTTGGCAGAAGTCAATCCTCCTATTAGCCAAAGTGTAGTTACCGTTAGAAAATTGGACTTCCATCATGTGGTTTCTATCCACCCAGTCAACAAAATCTCTCTAAGATTGATTTTCTAGACATCTACCACCAAACTTCTCCTTGGCATTCAAAATGGCATTAAATTCCCCTCCATAGATAATATGTTGATCTTGCAAATTCAAAGTGAATCTATTAAGTTCCTGCCAAAATTCCCTTTTTTATGTAATTGTTTGGACCATAGACATTGATGAATGCAAAATATAAAGCCAAATTCATACTCTTAGCCCTACACCCAATCTAGTGATTACTACTACTGATGAATTATGCCACAATATCTCTCAAATTCTAAAAAATGGCTAGATCTCTTTAGGCTGAGCTATAGCGACAATCCCTTCCCATTTCTTCAATTTCCTCTTAAGAAGATCAAATTCCCCTACTGTCATTTTGGTTTCTTGTAACATAATAATGGACCCTTGACTTTCTATCAACTTCTGCCTAACCAAGTGTTGCTTTTTAGGGGCATTGAGGCCCCTAACATTCCTTGAAATGAGCCTCATGGCTGCAAGGGAAAAGGATCCCCCTTCTAATCTAAGTGCCCATAAAATTTTGGTTTTCCCATCAGACTCAACATCCAAATCTCTCTTTGTTTTATTTAATCTTCTTCCCCTTGATTTCTGAAGTGCACAATAAGGTTCAAATTTGGTAGCTAGAATCTAGCATATTCCTAGCCTCATATCCACCATTTCTACCTAGGAGGACCCTTCTAATTCTAAAATATTGCCAAAGAAGGATAATTTTTCATTGGTCAACAATTCTTCCTCATCTATGTCTAATGTTTGGTTCTTGCAATCCCCTTTTCTCCAAAGATCTTGGACATTATTTGTCTCCATCGCTTCCTTTTCAATTATAATGTTATCCACCATGTCATAGGCTTCTTCAAAAATGTTTTCCTCAATGAATGTTGTGTTGGGTAATCTTTGGGGTTCTCTAGATGCAACAATCTCCCCTTCCTCAATCAATGGATCCATAAGGGAGGGATTGAGATTCATGGGGCCTTTTTGATTTTGAGAACTCCTACCTTTATTGGTACCATCAAATACTCACCCACAAACAACAACCTCTACCAAGGATTTTGGATTACTCCACACAACCATTGCTAAAGAAGACTTTTGAGAGTCAGCATTGCCCAACCTAATATCCTCCTCCAAAGCCACAATCTTCCCCTAAAGTTCTATTCGACAAGTTTTTGAGACTCCTTGATTGGGGTTTCAATGGAATCTAAGATTTTTTAAGCACTTTTCTAGGGATGGGATCTCTAGTCTCTCTCTTCCACCCACAAATATTAGAATAACTCAACCTTAATAGCCTACAAATAATACAATTCCCCCTCAATTGCATAGGATAGATATCCTAATCTCTTCACTAACTCATTTGACTGCAAAATTCAATGAAACTTTCCGACAAAAGTCCAATAATTATTTATATCATCAAGTACCTGTGAGATTTTTTTATTTATTTTTCATTTCTACACGATATTCGTCAAAATTGCGATGCTTTGTGATTTTATTTTCTATTTAGACATTCTCTTAAATTTATGGTCTGACAGGTATATGTTTAGCACTACCTTCATTTGTGGGCTGACGGGTATATGGTTATCATTCGTTGGGGTTCCGATGAATGTTTTTTGATAAATAAAATTGATAAATAAAATTTATCTATAATTGTGACCCAATGCGGATAATGCTTGTCAAAAAGAATTTATAACTAACCGTGTAAGGGATTGTGGACTCTTATTTGGGGATTTAGACCTTTGAGATTCTTTTACCCTTTGTCAAATTAAATGTATCCACTTATGTGGCTGACCCTTCAAATTGATCCATTGTAATCAAATTTGCATATACTTGGGAGCTTGGTAAAGAAAAATCATGTCAGATAATATTATTTCAGAACAAAATGAAGAGACAATTGCTAGATTGTGTGATAGATTGAAAAGAAAGAGTGATGGGAAATGTTATTGTCCTTGTAATAATTGCAAGGGCTTAAAGACGAGAAGACTTTTAATCACAACAACTGAGAAACGTTGTAGACATCATGGTCACATTGAAGGGGGCCATGATTATCGTCCATTGGTAAGATGTTCATCATATGTCTTTATATTGATTGAATTTGTAAATATTATATCATTTTAATAATTTTTTATATATACACAAAATCACTTGATCGTGATCATGGTTTTGGGGTTCCCTAGGGCACATGATATGGATTATCATGGCTCGAAGAATGTGATTTTGTAAGTGGAGGAACATGGTATTGTGAATATCGAAGATGAAGTTAATGATCCTACGGAAGAATATTATTGTGCACCAAAAAATACGGTTGAAGATGATGGTACAAATACATTGATCTATGACACATTTGTTGGCATCATGTGAACTGGTATGAGGACATAATGATATTGTATGTTGTCATTGATGTCAATATGTGATATGAAGAGAGAACCGACATATGTGAGAACCGGTATATATGCAAATAAAGTGGTATGTTTGTTCAAGGTGAACAGGCATGTAGTCATGGGAACCGACACATGGAAGCATTGTATGACTACCAGTTGGTAGGTAGTTTCCACTTCAGAATTTCCGGTTGGAGTACCTCAAGCTTGTGTGACTCAATCGGTGACCTTTGTGTGATGAGTTAGCAGTATAACAAAGAACAGATCATGTTGCCATGTCATCCTTGTGCGTGTGAAGGATCTTGCATGAAGAAGACTATCCCTATCTACCTCGGGAATGTGCGAAGTTTGTAAATGGTGAAAACGCATGATGGATTATCAGCCACCATGAAATCAGTGGATAATGAATGATGGAGAATGTCTTGAGATTTATTCAAGATCTGTTGCATTTAATGCAGTATGTTCAATGGTCAGGATTGAACTGTTTGAATTGCTTAACCTAATAGGTTTAGGGTTTAAGGTTTATGCTACCGACCTGTCTGTTGTCCTATAAGGTCGATGTTGTGATTCTTTCAGAGGTTGTTGGCAAAAGTTGTGTGTGTGTATCTAAGAGAAGAGATACATAATTCTTGCCAAACCAAAGGAGAGAAGTCATATCTGTAGAGTGTAAGTGCAGAAGGTGAAAAGGAGCTTAAGCAGATCTGCATTGGCATTGAGTGCTATTATCAGGTCATTGATATACCTATTGATCTTTAACCACTTCAACAGTTGTGAAATCCCCTAACAGGGTAGCCTTAACCAGCTTGTTGAAAATCCTTTAACAGGGTAACTCAAAATTACTGAGTCATTGATATCCTTTAGCTATTGAGTTCTTGAAATCCTCTAACAAGGTACCCTTAACAGGGTTTAACTCTTAATCGGGTATTGTAGCCATCCCTTAACTGGGTGATCCCTAACAAGATTGGTTCCTAACAGAACCTATTGTATATGTCTTTAACCAGACAAGGCTTCTAACAGAGTGGACTTCTAAAGAGTTCAAAAACAGCTTGTGGGTATTCATCCCCACCGTGGTTTTTCCCAGTTGGGTTTCCACATGAAAAATATGTGTGTCATGTGTGATGCTTTCTTCATGTGATGTTATGATTGTTTTCTGATTAAGTGGTGATGCATGTTGATTTTGCTGTAATATGTACATCTTTGATGGTAGATTTCCTATTCATGCATTAGGGTGAAATGGGAATGAAGAGTTAGATTATATGAGAAGATAAGTGTCAACCGGTCTTTGCTTGTCTCAGTTATACTGGGTTTTGCTGGTTGAACTCTGTTGAAGGACCGGTGATGTTGTTTGTCTGTCAGTGCATAAGTGTTAGTTGACAAACTGGTTTAAGGTTGGGTTTTTGCCTGTACTGATTCACACCCCTCTCAGTACCAATTTGGTACTATTCATTCATCATTAAGTTATCAATTGGTATCAGAGCATCCTCTAGGTCCTCTGTGTTGTAAGCTTAACCGTTTGAGGGAAAGATCCTGTTGTGATGAAGAGGGAAGGTCCAAAGTTTAACAAAGAAAATTTCAGTATATGGAAAGACATAATGAAGATATACATTAGAAGCATGGGTGCTCAACATTGGAGCTATGTTGAGAATCCCTATGTTTCCCCTATCGGTACTCTCACCGATGATCAAAAGAGAGAGATACAGAAGAATGGGCAAGTCATGGAAGCCCTAATCAGTAGTTTATCTGATATTGAGTTCATTGATGTCCAAGATAAGGTGAATCCCAAAGAGGTATGGGATGCTCTTGAAAATATCTATGGAGGTGATGAGCATGTAAAACAAGCTAAGGAAGAAAGCCTTAGAGGAAAGTTTGAAGACATGTGAATGGTTGAAGGTGAAACCATTTGATAGTATGGTATTAGAATCAAAACTATTGTCAGAGATATCAAGAGTGCAGGTGGTAAAATGGAAGATTCCACTGTGGTAAGCAAAGTCCTGAGATCCCTATTGTTGGTCTATGCAATAAGGGTTGCTGCTATTCAGGAGCTGAGATCAATAGACAAGACTAAGGTATCCTTGGACTCCATCATAGCAAAGTTGACAACCTATGAGCTAGATAGTTTTGATGGCAGTGTTCAAAAGACTGAATCAGCTTTTAGAGCTTCTGTTGTACCATCCAAGAAAGGAAAAGAAGCAAGCACTAGTGGTGAACATAGACAGAGCAGAGTAATGGATGATGAGGAGTTTCTGATGGAATTTGAAGCTCTTCTTGCCAGGAAACTTCCAAAAGGAACCAGTAAATACAGAGGTAAGCTCCCTTTGAAATGTTTTTCATGTAACCAGATAGGACATGTTGCTATGAACTGTCCTAATAGTGACAACAAGGACAAACTGGAAAGATTCAGGAAATTCAAAGGAGGAAACCAGAGAAATTGTTTTGTTGCAGTTGATGAAGGTGTCACAGATGAGGAATCAGAAGATGAAGAGAATGAAGACATTGTGTTTGTTGTTGTAAAGGAAGATGTGTTAGACAAGAAGGCTCTTGTCTCCCACTTTGATAATTCCAATGAGTGGATTATTGACAGTGGTTGCTCTCAACATATGATTGGTGACCGAAGCAAGTTTCTGTCCTTGGAAGAGTATGATGGTGGTGTGGTTCGTTTTGACAATGATGCACCATGTATGGTTAAAGGAAAAGGGTCCATCTCTCTTAATGGAAAGAGTAGTGCTGACAATGTCTATTGGGTTGATGGTCTTAGACACAACCTTCAGAGTGTTGCCCAGCTGAATGACAGTGGCCTCACTCTGGATTTCAAGAATGGAGTCTGCAGAATCAAAAGAAAAGATGGTGAATTGGTGGCCACCAACATATAGATCAAAGGTAACCTATTTCATCTTAATGAAAATATAAGTACATGTCTTATGGCTAAATTTGATGATAGTTGGCTATGGCATAGGAGACTCTGCCATGTAAACTTTGATAACATTGTGAAGGCTAGTAAGATCAAGGCAGTTAGAGGGTTGTCGGTGCTAAGCAAACTAGATAATACCTTGTGCAGAGAGTGTCAATTGGGGAAAATGTCTTCCTCAACCTTTAAAGGTAAATCTTTCACTGCTGACAACTTGCTTGATCTTGTGCATACTGATTTGTGTGGTCCTATGAAAACTAGAAGTGTGCAGGGTGATAGGTACTTCATGATTCTCACTGATGACTACTCAAGAATGATGTGGGTCACATTCTTGAAAGACAAGTCTGAAGCCTTTGTGAAGTTCAAAGCTTTCAAAGCATTAGTGGAGAAGGAAAGTGGTAAAAGGATCAAGTGCCTCAGAACTGATCAAGGAGAGGAATTCACTTCCGGTGAATTCAACAAGTATTGTGAAGAATTTGGCATCAAGAGGCAACTATCTGCCCCCCAGACTCCACAGCAAAATGGCCTAGCAGAGAGGAATAACCGGACTGTGGTTGAAGTAGCTAGAACCATGTTGATTCAAGGAAAGGTAGCTCACACCTTTTGGAGAGAAGCGGTAAGCACTGTAGTCTACACAATGAATCGGGTACTCATCAAGAAAGGTAAGGATAAAACTCCTTATGAGTATTGGACCGGTAAGACACCTATGGTTAGCTACTTTAGAGTATTTGGTAGCAAATGTTACATCAAGAGGAGTGAACATCAGGGCAAGTTTGAAGCTAAATGTGATGAGGGAATATTCCTAGGATATTCCACCAAGAGTAAAGCTCTCAAGTGTTTCAACAATAGGACTCAGAGAATTATGGAAAGTATCAATGTGAGAGTTGATGAAACCTCTGAGAAACCAGAGGAAACTGGCAGTGAGCAAGTTGTGAATGAACCGGTTGCAACCTTTTGGGAGCCAGTTGTCAGTCAACCAAGTACCAGAAACAATGTTCCTGAACCAGTGAATGTTGATACTGATGAAGATGAGGATGAAGAGGAAAAGCAAGAAGAACCTGTCAAGACTATTCTTCAGTATGTCAAGTTGAATCATGAGCCTAAGTAGATCATAGGAGATAAGGATGCAGGAATCCTTACAAGAAGAAAGATTAGAGAAAACTCATGTATGATCTCTGAATTTGAGCCTAAATCATTCAAAGAGGCTCATAAAGATGAATACTGGATCAAGGCAATGGAAGAGGAACTTGACTAGATAGAGAAAAATGGTACATGGTCCTTGGTACCTAGACCGGAGCATAAAAATTTCATTGGCACCAAATGGGTGTTCAGGAACAAGCTGAATGAGGATGGCACAGTGATTAGGAACAAAGCCAGATTGGTGTGCAAAGGATATACTTAAGAAGAAGGAGAAGACTATGGAGAAACCTTTGCTCCTATAGCCAGATTGGAAGGAGTTCGTATGCTTCTTGCATATGCAGCTTTTAAAGGATTCAAGGTATATCAAATGGATGTAAAATCTGCATTTCTAAATGGTGTACTTGAAGAGGAGGTGTATATAGAGCAACCAGATGGTTTTTCCCTATCTAAAGACAGTGATATGGTGTGCAGGCTACATAAAGCCTTATATGGTCTAAAGCAGGCACCTAGAGCATGGTATGAACATCTACATTCCCATCTTGTGAAGATTGGATTTGAGAGAACAAGTGAAGATAGCAATATCTACTTGAAATCTGAAGGAGATCAGATCTTGATCTGTGAGGTTTTTGTTGATGACATTATCTTTGGTGGAGATGACAAGATGAGTCATGAGTTTGCTGATGAGATGAAGGAAGAGTTTGAGATGTCACTCATAGGGGAGATTAAGTTCTTCATTAGACTGCAGATCCAGCAGATGAAAGATGAAATCTTTATCACTCAGTCCAAATATGTCAAAGAGGTGTTGAAGACCTTTGGCATGGAAGATAGCAAACCAGTTGGCACACCGATGGTGACCGATTGCAAATTATCAAAAGAGGATGATTCTACATTGGTTGATGAGAAGGAATACCGATCAATGATTGGTAAGTTGCATTATGTAGTGCATAGCAGACCAGATATTGCACATGCAGTTGGAATTACTACAAGGTTCCAGAAAAGTCCAAGAGAATCCCACTTGGTTGTAGTCAAGCAGATTCTTAGGTATCTGAAGGGAACAGTTGACTATGGATTGTGGTACCCATACAATAATGATTTCAACCTGAAAGTATTCACAGATGCTAATTGGGCAGGTAATGTGGATGATCAGAAAAGCACAACCGGTGGTGCATTCTTTCTCGATGGTAGACTGGTCTCATGAATGAGTAAGAAGCAGAGTTGTATCTCTCAGTCTACAGCAGAAGCAGAGTATGTTGCAGCTTTCATGAACTGTACTCAGACAATCTGGATGAAGCATGTATTAGATGGCTTCAAAATCCCTGTATCTGAACCGGTAAGTATATTCTGTGATAACACAAGTGCTATCAATATTTCAAAGAATCCGGTTTTACATTCTAGAACCAAGCATTTTGAGTTTAAGTATCATTTCTTGAGGGAAAAGGTTCAGAATAAAGAGATTTCACTAGAACATGTTTCCAGTAAGGAGCAGTTAGCAGACATATTCACCAAGCATCTCCCAAATACTACATTTGTGTATTTAAGAGGTGAATTGGGGGTACTGCCCCTTTAGGAGGTAAATTAAAAGTATTTGTTCCACATCAATCAGGTATTTCATAGTCAAATTTTTTTTGTTGATTGATGTGTTGAAGGATGCTACTCCTTAGGGGGAGTAGCATAATGGAACAGGGATGTTTGTGCCTCCACTTTGGCATTGTTGTCAAAGGGGGAGAAGAAGTGTAGCGAAAAAGATATCTGCAGAAATTGGGGAGAAGATGAGTTAGCAGAGAGATATCTTTGTATATTACCATCAATGTCAAAGGGGGAGATTGTTGGCATCATGTGAACCAGTATGAGGACATAATGATATTATATGTTGTCATTGATGTCAATATGTGATATGAAGAGAGAACTAGCATATGTGAGAACCAGTATATATGCCAAAGTAAAGTGGTATATTTGTTCAAGGTGAACCGGCATGTAGTCATGGGAACCGGCACATGGAAGCATTGTATGACTACTGGTTGGTAGGTAGTTTCCACTTCAAGATTTCCAGTTAGAGTACCTCAAGCCTATGTGACTCAATCGGTGATCTTTGTGTGATGAGTTAGTAGTATAACAAAGAACAGATTGTGTTGCCACGTCAACCTTGTGCGCGTGAAGGATCTTGCATGAAGAAGACTATCCCTATCTACCTCGGGAATGTGCGAAGTTTGTAAATGGTGAAAACGCATGATGGATTATCAACCGCCATGAAATTGGTGGATAATGAATGATGGAGAATGTCTTGAGATTTATTCAAGATCTGTTGCATTTAATGCAGTATGTTCAACGGTTAGGATTGAACCATTTGAATTGCTTAACCTAACAGGTTTAGGGTTTAAGGTTTATGCTACCGACCTGTCTATTGTCCTATAAGGTTGATGTTGTGATTCTTTCAGAGGTTGTTGGAAAAAGTTGTGTGTGTGTATCTAAGAGAAGAGATATGTGATTCTTGCCAGACCAGAGGAGAGAAGTCATATCTGTAGAGTGTAAGTGCAGAAGGTGAAGAGGAGCTTAAGCAGATCTGCATTGGCATGGAGTGCAATTATCAGGTCATTGATATACCTGTTGATCTTTAACCACTTCAACAGTTGTGAAATCTCCTAACAGGGTAGCCTTAACCAGCTTGTTGAAAATCCTTTAACAGGGTAACTCAAATTTATTGAGTCATTAATATCCTTTAGCTATTGAGTTCTTGAAATCCTCTAAAAAGGTACCCTTAACAGGGTTTAACCCTTAACCGGGTATTGTAGCCATCCCTTAACCGGGTGATCCCTAACAGGATTGGTTCCTAATAGAACCTATTGTATCTATCTTTAACCAGACAAGGCTTCTAACAGAGCGGACTTCTAAAGAGTTCAAAAACAGCTTGTGGGTATTCATCCCCACTGTGGTTTTTCCCAGTTGGGTTTCCACGTGAAAAATATGTGTGTCATGTGTGATGCTTTCTTCATGCAATGTTATGATTGTTTTCTGATTAAGTGGTGATGCATGTTGATCTTGCTGTAATATGTACATCTTTGATGGTAGATTGCTTGTTCATGCATTAGGGTGAAATGGGAATGAAGAGTTAGATTATATGAGAAGATAAGTGTCAACCGGTCTTTGCTTGTCTCAATTATACTAGGTTTTGCCGATTGAACTCTGTTGAAGGATCGGTGTTGATGTTTGTCTGTTAGTGCATAAGTGTTAGTTGATAAACCAATTTAAGGTTGGGTTTTTTCCTGTACTAATTCACCCCCCCCTCTCAGTACCGGTTTGGTACTATTCGTTCATCATTAAGTTATCAACATTTACTAGTGTAGCTGATCATGATGATCATGTTGGAAAAATGGTTAGCGCTCCCCTTAGGATTAATGTCAAGGGACTAACTTCCTCCCATGTGATCCATATTTCTATAGTTTGTATCGAGCATTGACAGATCGGTCTTTTGACACAATGACGAACTGGGCCAACAAATGGTATCAAAGCATTGGGTCACGAGTTTGAATCCCCTCAAGTAACATTGAGGGGGGCAAAATGGTCAGTGTTCCCCTCAATATTCATGACAAGAGACTAACTGCCTCTTGTGTGATCCAAATCTCTACAGTTTGTATCAAGCATTGACATATCAATTTTTTGACGCAATGGCAAGCTGGGCCAACAAATGGTATCAAAGCATTGTGTCATGGGTTCAAATCCCCTATGATAATGTTGAGCGAGAGATTGTTGGAAAAATGGTTAGCGCTCCCCTCGAGATTCATGACAAGGGATTGACTGCCTCCCATGTGATCCATTTCTCTACAATTTGTATCAAGCGTTAACAAATCAGTCTTTTTGATGCAACGGAAAACTGGACCAACAAATCAAAATGACTTTGATGATGTTCATGATTTACCTGTACTTGAGAAGGCATACAAGCCCCTTTATGAAGGCTCCCAAACAACTCTTTTCTCTATTGTATTGTTGGTGTTGAACTTGAAAGTTATGAATGGTTTATCCAGCACAACAATCTCACGAATGTTAAGGTATGTCAT
Organism: Cryptomeria japonica; assembly: GCF_030272615.1. Classification (NCBI taxonomy): domain Eukaryota; kingdom Viridiplantae; phylum Streptophyta; class Pinopsida; order Cupressales; family Cupressaceae; genus Cryptomeria; species Cryptomeria japonica. The sequence continues at coordinate 357,215,833 of NC_081414.1, read as the reverse complement.
ATATGTTATATTTTTTCATCTATTTTTGTTGTAAGTTCATCACTAGTAAATAAAGGATGAAATATGTACCATTAATATTCTTTATATTAAGAAATTATTTTTTGTTGTAGATTGATAGGTGAATTTATGCCAACACACTACAATATATTTTCAACTAAGCCTTGCAAAACAACAATATTCTTATTTGATTTTGGTGTTTTAATGTCGATTTACAGAGATATGTGGGGAAGAGAGTAGAGAATGGTACTTGTTCAACAAGAATAATAAGAAAGGCAGTCGCATAAATAGATGCACAATAGGTGGTCGGTGGAGGGACACAGGGCATGAGAAGGAAATACACTCGAATACTGATCATGATCTGATTGGAAGGAGAAAGACTCTAGTCTTCTGGCACAAAGGGCGTTCTCACAATGCACAAATATCAGAGTGGATCATGCATGAATACAGACTTGAAACTTCTCAAGCAAGTAAATTCAAAGTTTTTTCACTTTTATAAATATGCTTTAAACGGAAATCCTTCATTACATTCATACTTCAACTCTAGTTGGTCTCGTGAAAGAGACACTTTAGTTTTGTTCCATTATTAAGCTTTTACATTTTTGTGCAGGAGGTGGCATGGGTCCTTTGCCATGTCTTCAGGAGGGAAATTACAGTTCAGAGGAAAAGAAAATATCGTGATAATGAGGAAGCAGCAGCATTGGAGAAAGGTTCAAGTGAATCCAGAGACGTAGCAAAAGATCAAGTGGAGGAATTAGAGGAAGAGGAAGAGGAGGAAGAAGAGGAAGAGGAGGAGGAAGAGGAAGAGGAGGAAGAGGAAGAAGAGAATGATAGAAAACATGTGTCACCATCTCCAAAATATACAATACTTGAGGAGAGCCATGTTATATTATCTTTTTATAAGTAGCCTTATCCATATTTCCATCCAATATTCAGTCATCTGAGCTCGAAATTGCCATTTCATATTTTGGTCACCATGATTGTCAAGAACCCTTCCCAATTAATAGCTTACTATGCACCCTGTACGGAGCTTAAATAAAAATATTGTATCACTTTTTCTTTATTTCAGACTGGCCAATGGCTTTGTGGAAATGCCTACGTTCTTCACATTCTACTTTCATTTTATGTCTTAATATTCCACATCTTCATTTTTTTTCCTTCTTTTCTTATGGTTTGCCTACAAATTTTCATATTGAATAATAATGTTAAATATTGTCTCATGTTTCCTTGTTTTAGGAATTTTAAACATTGTCATAGGATAAAGATTGGTAAGATAGTTTTGATTTTTAAATCTAACCGTATGTGTTAAATGTAATATTTTTTAGTTGAACAATTAAATTATGAGTAAAATAATTCAGTTTTTAATATAAAATATTTCTAATAAATCCATTTTTTAACATATAATATATGTTTAATCTTTATATATATGCACACACACACACACACACACATATATATATATATATACTTCTTTAAATATACCATTATTTAAATTAATTATATTATAAAATATTGTTTTGTTAACTATTTTATATTTAAATATATAATATAATTTATATTTATAATTATATACAGTATTTAATATAATATAAATTATTGTTTTTTATATTTTGTATTAATTTTAAAATATATTTTTAGTATTTATTTAGAGAAGAAGAGACATTGAGAAATAATGAGAAAGATGGAGATATAAATCTATCTATCTCTCTCTCTCTCTCTCTCTCTCTCTCTCTCTCTCTCTCTCTCTCTCTCTCTCTCTCTCTCTCTCTCTCTCTCTCTCTCTCTCCAACATTGTCTTTCTATATATCCCTCTCTTTATACCTCTCTATATCACTTTTTATATATTATTCTTACTATATCTCCATACCTCCCTCTCCCTTTATCTAGTTATCTATCTTCTTTCACTTTATCTAGTTATCTATCTTATTTCACTTTATCTCTCTCTATCTTACTATCTCTCCATATCCCTCTCTCTTATTGCTTCCTTCTACATCTATTTCTATCTCTCCCTTTCCCTCTCCCTTTCCCTCTCCCTTCCCTCTTCCATATATCCCTCTCTATATACTTATCTCTCTCGCTTTCACTCTCACCCCCTCTACTTTTCCCAATTTATATATCTCTCTCTCTTTTCTATCCCTCTCTCCCTATTACTTCCTCTTTTTATATCTCTTGTCTATCTCTACTTCTCTTTGTTTATTTATCACTTATCCATCTCTCTACATCTATATCTCCCTCTTTGTACCTCCTTCTATCTCTATCTCTCTACCACTCTGTCTCACCATCTATATCTCTTCTTATCTCTCTCTTCTCTCCATCTCCCTCTCCCTATCACTCTATATCTCTCTATTTTTCCCTCATTATATCCCTATCATTTGCATGGTACATATCATCTCGTGTGTCTAATATGAAAGTATATGTAGGTGAACAAAGATTATCTGCATACTATACATTAAATAATTCTAACAATCATCGTCATTAATTAGATAACTTACATGAGTGGTTTGTGGATATTAATAAAAATAAGGGTAAGGAAGGAAAAATACCTAGATGTTTAGATTAGATGAATAAAAGTAAAATTTGTCCACATCACTCTCTATTTATAAATTCAAGTATAAATTGTACATTAGTTGGAATGACAAAGGGATGGAAAACATTATTTTAAGTATATTCTTAGGTCAATTTGTAATAATAGAACCTAAATATATTTATCATCTTTTAAGAGGCTAAAATAGTAGGCATCCAACTTTAATGTGCCCTCAAAATAATGTGGAGAAATTTTATATTTTTTCCTACAAATCATTTAATGATAAATGTGGGGCAACAATTATCATTAAATCTCTAAGTGGATCCCTTTTATTTCTATTAGCGGTTCTTTTTATTATAATAGGTTAATTTTGGATATTAATTAATAAATATGTTATCAATTTTGGTATATTTTATGTTTATGCCCTAAATGATTATGAAGAAATAAGTAAGCTTTAGAACAGCACAAAGAATGCAAACCCAAAATGAAATGTCAACTTCATCTGGGTATGGGTGAAATGACAAAGATAGTGGCAAAGAGTAGAGGACACACCTTGAAGCATCTAAATTTGTATGCAGATGAAGGGCAGGTTTTCAACATCACCGACCAAGGCATCTATAGAGGACATGGGTGACAGTATACAACCTCAACACAAGTACAAAGAACATTGTTGAAGTTGTGCTATTATTGGCTAGCAAACAGATGTTGCCCACACATGAACCAGAAAAATAAGCAATTAGTAGAAGGCTAACATATTTTGTAAGCTAACTACCATGTGAGGAAGGTATCACCTAGAAAACACACCTATACATATGTTTGCATTCCACCATAGTAATAGATATATATGTATACACATATGTTTGCATGATACAAAAAAGACATATAAATGTATAATTCAAACATGGTATAGTTGTTTCGCAGCTTCACCTAATGAATGGTAATTAACCAAAAAGTGCTTTTTTGCACCACTTCGGACTACAACATGTATCCACAAATGTAATTGGCCAAAAAATAATGGATATATATATTTATGGATACATTTGGTTGCCATGTGGTATGAACTACAATATGTTCCTGACTCCCAGCTCGCAGGTATCCAGTCAAGGAACACATGTATCCATTAATGTTTTTTTAGAGACAAACACATATATATCCAATTACTTATGCATGGATACTCATGGAATGCATATATATCCTTTTCAAGAAACATAGTAGTAGAGATTCACACACATGAACATGGTTATATATGTATTGGCATGAAAAGGCATGCTAGAATGAAGTATCTCAAAAGAAAGCACATAGATAGATATGCTTCTATTTTCATTTTTGCATGAATAGCCTTCCGGGTATAAATATATATACAATTCAATACACCAATACATATGTTCTGCATATATGCATTTTAGCACACCAATACACATATAGCCATGCACATGTGGATGTACATTGAACAAGGTATATATTATAGATTACAGTATGTATACAAAGATATATGTATGCATAATTGCCAATACATACACGTTTTTTTGGCAGGCAAGGAACATGGGTAGACTAACCAAGTTCTTAGAGTCATTTAATGCAAGTTGTGCACGTGACCAAGAAAATCATCACTAGAGGACATGATAGGTGCTATACGACCTTAATACCATGTTCCTCTTGGAAAAATGTAGAAGATGATGTGGTTGTAGTTGTCTTGTCATTAGCTATCCAGTAGATGATGTGGTAGAAGATGTCTTATCATCACCTTGAAAAGAAGGGTTTGTCGGAAACATTCTGAAAAACACACCTCGTTGAAAGGCAAATACTTTGGCATAGAAAAGGTCACACAGAGAGCCTATTGGCTAAAGATGAGAGAACATAGCTATATATCTCTATACAATTCGAGAATGGAAAGAATGGATACAAATTTATATGTAGATCTATATTTTATTATGCATTGCTAGAAACAATTGTTATCTATGCCTAGTTGAAGAACGAAAAGGATAAAACATATGTCGCATGAAGCAACCTTAGTAGTAGCCTTTGCAATAAACAAAATTCCACATTTAGTTATCCATGCATGATTGTAGCCCACACAGAGAGTCCAATGGGTAAAAGATATGAGAACATAATTGTATATCTCTATACAATTCCAGAATGGAAAGATAGATATAAATTTGTATGTAGATTTATGTTTTGTTGTGTATTGAGATGAAACATTATTATCCATGTGTAGTACGACAATAGAAAAGGAGAACATATGATGCAGGAAGTAGGAAAGCAACCTTAGTAGCAGCCTTTGCAATAAACAAAATTTCACATTTACTTATCGATGCATGATGCTATCAAAACACAAAAAGGGTGCAACATCATATATAGAAGATGGGAATACAAAACAAGTAAGCACAATTATGTCTATCTATGCAAATGCAAGACCTCAAAAACACATAAACTTGGAAAAGCACAAATTTGTACATAAAAGCAATTGAAGGGACATGAAAAAATAATTGCAATAACACATATTCGACAAGATGCTAAATAAGGAAAAAGTGCAAATAGAGAACACATAAAAACTTATAGGATCATGCGCACAAAGGTCTTTGACAGTATGGGTTGGGTCTAAGCCCACCAACATAGCAAATAAAGTATCTTGCAGGGCACACCCAAGCAGAGTCTATTTGCAATTTGTAACAATACGTTGTATATGATAAAGTAACAAAGTAAATAATTGTTTTTCATATATTTTATGTGCGGGTTAAGCTATGAAAAACAACAAGTGAATCTCAACATAGGCATAATAGAAAGCAAACATTTCATTTGTTGGCATCAATTTACACCCACACATATCCATGCATCTATATGTAGTGACATCCGAACAACTACATATGTGAATATATGTATACAAACATATGTATATGTATATATATGCACACACTTAAGCGCATATTGACAAACATTCTTTTAACGAAACCTATGGAAATACATATACAATGTACATATATACACACACCGACACGTAAATATGTGAATAAATATATGTACACATTTGTAGGTATACATATACACACACATATATTTATATTCACAGGCAGTTCTTCAACCACAACTATATATATATATATTTGCAGCTAGATGCATATACATTCATACAACATAAACACATATTTATTTGGTAATCTATAAATTCAGGCACATCTTATATAGGGACACGTGTATGCATATATGTGTGCACGTATACTAACAGGTGTATATGTGGCAGTTCTTCAACCACAACTATATATATATATATATATATATATATATATATTTGTAGCCAGATGCATATACAACAACATAAACACATATTTATGTGGTAATCTATAAATTCAGGCATATCTTATATAGGGACACATGTATGCATATATGTGTGCATGTATACTAACAGGTGTATATAGAAAAATATGCATATATATGGTTGCACCTCTATTTATATATACAATGAAACCTGCAAAATATGTAAATATATGGGTGCACACCTATATATATGCACAAAAACATATATATGTATGTAATTATATAAATATATACGCATATGTAAAAACAAATAGATATGGTTGATGAATATGCATAAGTAATCGTGAACTCCAAGTTCCATTACTAAAGGGATAGAAACTATGCAGACAACGAAATTCCAAAATTAATAATGGTATGGCATTCACAATGATAGAGGTGACGAATATTTATGCATACATACATAGAAAAATATGCATTGTGATCACAACAAAGATCAAAATGTTGAGAATGGAAACCCAAAATAAATGAAGGTATAGTGCCCACAATGATAGAACCAACGAAAACACTACCCAATTACACGAAACTTTCTTGAGGGTAGCCAAGGCTTTAGCGACATTTAATGCAAGCTCTTCACATGAGCACCGAAACAATCAATAGAGGTCATTGTAGGTCCATTGCTCTGGCAGTTAACAAAAGTATATTTCAAGCTCTCTACATTTTTTAGGATTCGATCATTGTTGGTTTGTATGTATTTTTTTTCGGTTACATATCTATGATGTTAGGGTTGCACTGTTTGCATTTTCACAATGGTGCTCAGCCATTCTATACATATACACAAATATATATAACCATACATGTGTTGGTATTTTTGTATGGTTTTGTCATTGATGTCAACACCTACTAACACTTATCAACTCTAGCACTTTGGAGAATCAACAACATTCACCGACAAAGCAAATGACTTATGCACAGTCACTAGTATCTGGTACACCGACAGGATATAATGATCACTAGCAGTTGGAATGACATGGAAAACACTTGGTTATGTCAAAGACATTGTTTGGACACTTCATCTTGAAGATTTGTTCATTAGCATATTCGTATTAGCATATTTGTTGTTACCGACAAATAGGTCCAGGTTATACACCGACAGGTTTATCTTTTCCAGATCAGCATGGCACCCTATGGAGATGATTTATTATTGTTGTAAATGCATTAAGCTGACATGTTGAATCAGTTATTGCATCAGGCATTAATTTATTTGTAAATTGATTTTATTGTAATATCCTTTAGAGCCGACCTACTAAAATTGGTCTTAGGTTATGGTATAAATGTAAGATCTTATCTGTAAGATCGAATGTAAAATGCGAAAAAGAATTGTGTGAAGGTATATGCGAGAATAATCAGAGCTATACATGCACACATAATTTGAAGGTGAAGCAAGGTTTTTGTGAAAGCATATCAGAACTACATCGGTACTGAATCCAACATATGAAGATGCTATTTTGAGCAGTACATCCTTACTGGATTTAACCATCCAATTGTAGTCAGTGTGACTCTTATTTTGTGTTTACGCAGTGAGCTCTAGGCGCTTGGCCTTTCTGCATGTGCAGACCCCATTTGTATACACTTACTATCTGCAATAGTATCATCTGATTGTGGGTAAGGTTTCCCACTGTGGTTTTTCCCCTTACATGATTTCCATGTACAAATATTGGTGTTATGTGTTGTGGATGACTTTGTCTTTTTGTTTCATGCATTAATCCTTACCGGTATTGCAATTAACTGATAAAATTGTCTACCAGTGTAAAAGATTGGTTTACCAATATTAAGCATTAAGTTGGTTAAACTATTTTTGGTTTGAATTTATTTGACAACTAATTCACCACCCCCCCCTCTCAGTTATCATCGGGACCTAACAATTGGTATCAGAGCCTAGTCCTCTTTTTGCAGAAGTTTAACAGCTTGCGGAGATCCAATGTCTACTAACTATTTCAGGAAGGACAATCCTAAACTTGATGGAACCAACTATGGCATATGGAAGATCAAAATGGAGACACATTTAAATTGCATTGGAAAGAACATCTGGGAAGTTACAAAGAATGCCTATACTGCTCCTACTCCCAGTCGGCCTAATCCACCTACCTTGGGAAAAGATGAAGAAAATGATTGCAAAGCAAGAGAAGCACTTTTGAGCGCATTAACAGATCAGAAAATCATGGGATTATCAGATAGATCAACTGCTAAAGCTATTTGGGATCATTTGGAAACACTGAATGAAGGAGATTCCACAATCAAAATTGCAAAACTTGAAAGCTTCCAAGTCAGGTATGAAAATTTGAAAATGGAAGAAGATGAAAGGATTTCTGCTTTTATGGAGAGAGTTAATGAAATTGTTTTGGGTATTAAATGTTGTGGAGGAACCTTAAGTGAAGATGAAATTGTTTCAAAAGTTTTAAGAGGATTTCCACCGACATATAAAATGAAAGTTACTCCTATAAATGAGTTAAGACCAATGCCTAATACATTAATAACTATGGATATATTGATTGGAAAACTTTCAGCTTTTGAAATTGAGGAATTTGGTCATGTTGCTACTATAAAGACAGAATTAGCTTTTAAGGCATCAACATCATCTGCACCATCATTTGATAATTCTGATTGGAAAGCTTTTTATGCAAGAGAACTTGAGGAAAGCAGGAGAGAAAATGAAGAACTTGAAGAACTTGAAGCACTATTTGCAAGAAAAATGCCTAAAGGTCCAGTAGGAAGTAAGTATGAAGGTAAAGCACTCTTTAAATGCTTTAACTATAATAAGATTGGTCATATGGCTTCTAGATTCCTTGATAGACATGCTAGACTAAGAGAAGAAGCTAGAAGAACATACAAGCCTAACCCTGAATATCAAAGATACAGATTTAGGAAGAATAAAGACAAATCTTGTTATCTTGTTCATGAAGGAGTGACTAATGATTCTGATGAGGATTTGGCAGACAATGGATGGGTTTTTGTTGCTATAATAGAAGATCAACTGACACCTACTATTCAACCGGTAGAGCAGGCCCTGGCAGCTAAAGCTGAAGTAAAGGATGAATGGATCATTGATTCAGGATGCTCACATCATATGACTAGTGATAAAAGTAAATTATTGACCTTTCAGGAATATAATGGAGGTCTAGTGAGATTTGGAGATGATAAAGCTTGTTTGATCAAAGGTAAAGGTACAATATCTCTTGATGGTAACCAAAACACTGATAATGTCTACTATGTTGAAGGTTTAAAGCATAATCTTTTGAGTGTTGGTCAATTAGTTGAGAAAGGATTTCAGTTACAATTCAAAAATGGAAAATGCAAAATCATGAATAGAACTGGTTTGGAAATTACAACTGGTAATCAAACTAGAGGTAATATCTTTCATTTGAATAACAGTGAAAAGACGTGCTTGATTGCACATATTGATGAAAATTAGCTATGACATAAGAGACTATGTCATGTAAATTTTGATTGCATGGTAAAAATCAGTACTACTAAGGTAGTTAGAGATCTACCTAAGATTGTTAAACCTCACAATATAGTATGTAAGGAATGTCAATTTGGAAAACAAGATAGAGCTACTTTTAAAAGTATTCTAGAAAAATCAAATAATGCTCTTGACTTAATCCATACTGATTTATGTGGTCCATCTAGAACTAAAAGTTTGCAAGGTGATAGATATTTTATGCTAATCATTGATGACTACTCTAGAATGTGTTGGGTTACTTTTCTCAGAGAAAAATCAGAACCACTTGGAAAGCTCAAACTATTCAAAGCAATGGTAGAGAATGAAACCGGTAAGAAAATCAAATGTCTGAGATCATATCAAGGAGGAGAATTTACATCTAAGGAATTTAATGCATTATGTGAAGTGAATGGAATCAGAAGACAACTATTAGCACCTTGGACACCACAACAGAATGGAGTTGTTGAAAGGAAAAATAGAACTATCTTGGATGCAACAAGAAGTATGTTATCAGAAGCAAATCTACCACATGTGTATTGGAGAGAGAGGCAGTAAGTACAACGGTCTATACATTCAACAAAGTTCACATCAAAGGTGAAACCGGTAAGACACCTCATGAACTATGGTTTGGTACTACTCCTACTCTTAAATATTTCAGAATATTTCGAAGCAAATGTTATATTAGAAAGGATGAGTATATTGGCAAATTTGATCCTAGAAGTGATGAAGGAATATTTCTTGGTTATTCATCTAAGAGCAAGGCATATAGATGTTTTAACAAAAGATTGCAGAAAATTGTGGAGAGTACAAATGTGAAGATTGATGAACAATTCAAAGGAACTTCAAGGTACATAGACTCTAAACCGACAGCAAAGATTCTAACAAATGAACCTACATTGAACCCGCTAGTACAGAATGAAGATCCAGTTATCCCGGTATCATCTGAAAATTCCACTGTAACTGAGGAACAACAACAAACGAAGGAAACCCGGTATGTAAGACTAAATCACTCTGAAGATCAGATAATTGGAAACAAGTATAAAGGAGTTATGGCAAGAGGAAGATTGGCAAATTAAGAGGTATGTCTTATTTCTCAAATTGAACCATCATCAATTAATGAGGCATGTGAAGATAAATACTGGATTAAAGCTATGGAAGAAGAATTAGAACAAATTGAGAAAAATAACACATGGACATTAGTTCCCTGGCCTAAAAACAAAAATGTGATTGGAACAAAGTGGGTATTCAGAAACAAACTTAATGAAGATGGAAAGGTAATCAGAAATAAAGCAAGACTAGTGTGTAAGGGATATTCTCAGAAAGAAGGAATTGATTATAATGAAACCTTTGCACCGGTAGCTAGAATTGAGGCAGTTAGATTATTCTTAGCTTTTGCAACACACAAGAACTACAAAGTATATCAAATGGATATTAAATGTGCATTTATGAATAGGGATCTTGAAGAATAAGTTTACATTGAACAACCTGATGGATTTTCTTTGACAGATAACAAAAATATGGTTTGTAGGTTAAGGAAAGCTTTGTATGGGTTGAAGCAAGCTCCAAGAGCTTGGTATGCAAGATTGGATAAGTATCTTTTGAAGATTGGTTTTTCTAAGGTAAAGCTGACAACAACTTATATTATAAAGTGAAAAATGATGACATCTTGGTTATAGAAGTTTTTGTTGATGATATAATCTTTGGAGGAGAAGATGGATTATGTAAAGAATTTTCTATTGAAATGCAACAAGAATTTGAAATGTCTATGATTGGAGAAATAAAATTCTTTTTAGGATTAGATTTCACAGACTGATAAAGGTATATTCTTGAGTCAATCCAAGTACTTGAAGGGGTTATTAAAGAAATTTGGGATGGAGAACTCTAAACTGATAAGCACACCTATGATTGCAAATGACAAATTATCAATAAGGGATGAATCTACACATGTTAATCCAACTAAGTACAAATCTATGATAGGAGGTTTACTATATTTGACACAAACCAGACCTGATATCATGAATGCAGTATGTATTGTTTCAAGATTTCAAAGTAATCCTAGAGAAAATCATGAATAAGCAGTAAAAAGGATTTTCCAGTACTTGCAAGGCACTACAAATCTTGGATTATGGTATCCTAGAGATGAAAACTTTGAATTATGTGCATACACAGATGCAAATTGGGTAGGAGATGTGGATGATAGAAAAAACACCACTGACGGAGTATTTTTTCTTGGAAGCAAATTAATTTCTTGGTTGAGTAAGAAACAAAGTTGTACATATTTATCAACAGTAGAATCAGAATATGTTGCAGTAGCAACTAACTATACACAAGTATTATGGCTTAAGAAAATGTTAAAGCACATAAAGGTAAAATGCAAGGAACCTATTACTATCTATTGTGATAACATTGTAGCAATTGATATATCTAAGAATCCAGTATTACATTCTAAAACCAAACATGTTTCTATCAAACTAAATTTTCTAAGGGAAAATGTTGAAGCAAAAGAAATAAAACTAGTTTATGTGAATGCTAAAGAGCAGATTGCAGATATTTTCACTAAACCTTTGCCTAAGGAGACTTTTGAATATCTCAGAGATCAGCTTGGGGTCATACCCCCACTGGTAGAGACTTGGGAAGTTAATGTTTGTCATCAACCGACAGAATTAACAGAGAAATATTTTACTCCGACTTTGATGAGGAAGCTACTTCTCAGGGGGAGTAGTTGTATACTGAATTGGTTGGTATTTTGTATCTGAAAAATATTTTTTATTTTTACTTTGGCATTTGATGTCAAAGGGGGAGAGATTGAAATGGAAAAACACATTATCTTTTGAGGAGAGATTATTCATTGGGGGAGAGATTGTTACTCTATGTATCTGTATTTGGATTTCTAGTTATGATCTCTTTTTGGGAGATTGTTGGCTTTTGTTGGCTTTTGGTATTTGGCACTTCTGTTTTGGCACTTTGATGGTTTTTCCATCTTGTGTTGCCATCAATGCCAAAGGGGGAGATTGTTGGTATTTTGGTATGGTTTTGTCATTGATGTCAACACCTACTAACACTTATCAACTTTGGCACTTTGGAGAATCAACAACATTCACCGGCAAAGCAAATGACTTATGCACAGTCACCAGTATCTGGTACATCGGCAAGATATAATGATCACCGACACTTGGAATGACATGGAAAACACTTGGTTATATCGAAAACATCGTTTGGACACTTCATATTGAAGATTTGTTTATTAGCATATTTGTTGTTACCAGCAAATAGGTCTAGGTTATACACCGACAAGTTTATCTTTTCCAGATCAGCATGGCATGCTATGGAGATGATTTATTATTGTTGTAAATGCATTAAGCCGACATGTTGAATCGGTTATTGCATTGGGCATTAATTTATTTGTAAATTGATTTTATTGTAATATCCTTTAGAGACGACCTACTAAAATTGGTCTTAGGTTATGGTATAAATGTAAGATCTTATTTGTAAGATCGAATGTGGAATGCAAAAAAGAATTGTGTGAAGATATATGCGAGAATAATCAGAGCTATACACGCACACATCATTTGAAGGTGAAGCAAGGTTTTTTTGAAAGCATATCAGAACTACACCGGTACTGAATCCAGCATATGAAGATGCTATTTTGAGCAGTATATCCTTATTGGATTTAACCATCCAATTGTAGTCAGTGTGACTCATGTTTTGTGTTTGAGCAGTGAGCTCTAGGCGCTTGGCCTTTCTGCATGTGTAGACCCCATTTTGTATACACTTACTATCTGCAGTAGTATCATCTGATTTGTAATAACCCACTTACTTAATCCAAAAAACTCAACTGATTTTATATATATATATATATATATTGATTTCTTATTCTTACTTATTCTTATTTATTTTTTTATTCAATCACATACTCAGGTACATCTATCCAAATGAGATAGGCATCCATCCAACCGGGATGGGCATCTAACCATACAGGTTAGGCATCTATCCATACTGGACTAGGCATATAACCATACGGGTTAGGCATCTATCCATATGGGACTAAGCATCTAACCATATGAGTTAGGCATTTGTCCATACGGGATAGGAGGTTTCATCTATCCAATCCAGGATAGGCATCTACCCAAACGGGGTAGGCATTGATTCATAAGAATAGGATATGCTTTGGCCAGAGACTTTAGACTCATCAGGACCATCTGGGTCCTGAGCCACTCTCTAAAGACTACACTCCCCTACTAGGAGTGCACCGAGGTCATCGTCCTTAGGAGTATAAAAATAATTACATAAACAAGCTTGAGTTCCACCTCAGAATTTGGCCTAAAGCCTCAAGAAGTCAAGCGAATCAATACGGGATTCCTTCTGAGTATGCATTGAATTAATTTTAACATTTCAATTATTATTTGCACCATTTGATTAAAAGACCAAGGAGCTTCAAGAACCAACTACTCACCCATAACCAAATCCTAACCCCCATCCCTGAACACCTGAGTATAAGGGACAACTCCGTCCTAGACTGCCTACATACCTGTTTCAGTACGGGATCAAGGCATAAAGTATGTAGTTTTGGTTTCTAACTATTGTTTAAGGTAAACTATTTGGTGGGTACACAACCCTTTCTAGGGTCAATGTCCCAGACAGTTTCTCTGCGGTTGCTACCCACGATGGTAGCTCTATAGCAAAAAGGCTTAAGGTGGCCTTTTGCTTGTGTCCTAAAACAACTAAGTCCTATTTTCTATTAAATACATCACCCTTAATCTGTTGAATTGTATCAAGATAAAATAAATTTCCAAGATCTTCACACACATCCAAACCCTAATGGGGTTATCTAAAGTTCAACTAATCGGATGTAAATTCATTTAAAAATCAAACTTTTTAGATTATCGATCCAAGGGGGATTACCCGCCCCTTGGATTTTAACTTCCAAATGACCCTTATTTCTCCCTGATGATTTAGAGGGACGATGCCACAGACACCGTTATTGCAGCTTTATTAGGTGTTAAGTACAGTAGTTCAACACGACGACATTACCCGTAAGTGTGACCCAGAGGCACCATAGATACTGAATGCCACTAATTTTTTTTGGTTTCAACTCCTCTTGTTTAGTTATCTAACTAGGAATTTAACTTTGAATTCATGAATCTTAAATGAAGCAATATACCAATACAATTATGAAAAAGAAACTATTATATACAAGTAATTATCACTTGAATTTAAAAACTATAGTATGAATTTTATGTAATTGAAAGGAACATAAACAAATTGACTACTTGGAATAGTATTTTCTCCTAAGGAAAGTTATGATAATTAAAAATTTGAAAACTTGAACTAAATACATGAAATTACTAATTGTTTGGAAACCATGATACTTCCAAAGATAACTTATGAAAATAATTTGAATTACTTGCAAGGTATAATTGTTTTGGGACAAACCATTACACAATAAGTATGAATCCTAGTACTAATTTGCTTGAAAGAAAATTAAATGATTGAATAGCAAGAATTTGGAAATGAATTTTAACACCTACTTGTTTGAAGTGAAAAGTACTTAATAGTAATCCCAACTAATTCTTCCATATGAAGTAATACAAATTTGATCTACAAATGATAACGCTACTTTAAATGTGAATCCTAATACTTGAAAGGTACTAAATTGCTTGAAATAGAATTTAAATTATCAAATAATTATACTTTGGAAATCAATTAAATACTCACTTGTTCAAGGGAAAAGGAAACAACAATTCAACAATAAGCTTCAAACTAACCACATTATTCTTAGTTACTAATTGTATGAAAAAGAGATTAGACAAGAGTATAAACTCTTGCTAGTTAACCAAGTAAATAATACTAAGTTTCCTAATAAACAATTCTACTCAATAAACTTCTAGTTTCTTTTGAACCAATACCTTTGCAAGATTATAAAGTGATAACTAATTACTCCTTCCACTTGAAGTAACGTTAACTTTATTGTTGGATACATTCTACAAATAATAACTTTATCAATTTCAAATACTTCAAAGGGAGCTAATGTTTGCTCCTTAAATTACCCTCAATTAGAATTGTTATTTAATTTTCTAAGTGATCATGGAATAGGTTTCTTGAAACTCATTTGCTGAAACAATTTCAGTTTTGAATAAACTCTCTTTGCATCCTAATTAATACTATTACCATATGAATATTTAACTATGCAATTTACCTCTAAATTTATCCTTACTAATTATTTGTATTATTAAGTGTAACTTTTTCTTTTTACTAGTCTTATGTTTCTTTTAGCTAGAAGGTAAATGATTTTAACTATTAAAAGAAGTGACTATTCGCAATGCCTTATATACTCATATCTTGGAATCTAATAAAGAAACAAATCAAATAATCAACCTTTCAAATTGAGGTAAAACTTTGTCTAACATTAACTCATATTGCTGAAATACCTAAAAGGGTTACTATGAATCTAAACACATCTACTTGTTAGGTAAATTCCTTTAACATTTGATACTTGTACTAATTGAAATATACAAAACTTAGTTTTGAAATCCAATAATTAAAGAACTTAAATATTTGAAATGTATTGAATGTCTTGAGGGAACCTCCTTACTATTAAGATTTATTTATTTGATGAAAATATCCAAAACTATGGAATAAGTGTATCATTGGCGCAATAACATTTTCCTTTGCTTTGTTTTTCCTAAGTCAAACTAATTTGTTTAATAAAGATATTTAACTATTATATCTACATCCTAAGAAGGATTAATTCAAGATGATAGATCTCTTAATGCTCGATTATCTATGGAACTTCTCAAGTGTTAATTGACCCCTTTTTCCTTATGCAACATTTATCTTTTCAAAACCCAAGGAACTCTTTTCCCATCATTGAGGAGATACGAACTCTTTAGAATTAAAAGGAGTTCAAATTTGCAACTTAAATTTTTCATAATTAAAACTCCAATAAGGTATCCATTAATATGGGTTAGACCCTTTTCGCTTAAATTTTCCTTTAATATATTAATAATCTAATTCCTAAAACTAGAGATGATATTTTAAACACATTTCCATTAATTTTAATAAGGTTAGATTATAAATAGGTCTCATTAATCCTTTTTAAATAGATATCAATCAATAAAACCATTTTTCATTAAATAGACCTCAATAAATAAATCCATCACTAAATTTGATTAATTTTTAATTATTAAAATTTATAATTATAATCCTAAATGATTTTTTTAATCACCAAGTGCATAATTAAATTTCAAAGAACTATAAGCTTATTAATTTTAATCATTCAAAATAACTTTCAATATTCTAAAACATTTTTAATTTTATTTTAAACACATAAAATTTAATTACAAACTCTAAAGTATAATTCAATTTAAAAAATTCATACATGCACAGGGAATAATTTATTTTTTTCCTAAAAATCCAAAGAGATGATTATGTTTCTAAAAAGTAAATCCACAGAGATGGGTATTTATCTAACATACACAGAGATGAATATATTTCTATTTTTGTTTTCTTTATTCTGATTTTATATTACTTTGGCAATAGATTTATTTTTGTTCAAGTTATTCCATTCTAAAAAAAATCTGATTTTTTGTAAAATAAAGAAAGTTCAAATTTGTATATGCATATTTTGAAAGAGATCTATTAACCAATTTATTTCCTACATGCAGAATAAAAAAGAAAAAGATTTTTTTTTTCTTTTATTTTTTTTGGATATAAAAACAATTTATTACATGTATTTGATTAAATCAATTAACAAAAACTGAGAAAGATTTCCTTGCAAAAATCTAAAATGGATAAAAGAGATTTCTTTTAAAAAAATAAAATTAAAATATAAACTTTCGTATGTGCAAAATTTTGAAAGAGACGAGAAGAAGATTTTCTTTGAAAAGAAAAAGCAAGCAGTGCATGTGCAAGAGGGGAACCTGGATTTGAATGAAGAACCTTGTTGACCTCCTTCAATTCCTCCTTGAAGCTTGGTAATGATCTTCTCCAAAATCCTGCAACACATCTACAAAATTTCTTCTACAACTAACATGGTATTGAAAATAAATTCATAAGCATTTCAAGACTACTTTTCATCCAAAAACAATGAACTCCCTTTTTAAAAAATTTAGAACTCAATATATAGAAAAGAGAGTCATTTTTCCACTACAAAATAAATCAATTGATTTCCATATTCTTTTCCCAAAATAATTTCATGCAAAATGATTAATTGTCATAGTGGGGGTTACATGCAAAAATTGAATTTGAAATTCTCTTCTAGAACCTTCTCATTTCCTCCTACAACATGTGCTAAATAGCATATTGAGAAAATAAACAATTCCTAAATTAATTTCATGCAATAATGATTGTTGTCATAGTGGGGGTTACATTTGACCATGCATTCAAAATTCAAATTTGAATTCTCCTCCAAAAATGTATTTTGTAACTCCTTTGTCATAAAAATGCCATGAATAGAATTATTCTTGTCATATAATAATTTTGTAACTCCCATGTCATATATTTGCTAAATATAATATTTATTCCTTAATATTTTGAATTTAAAATTTCTTTTCTAGAATCTTCTTATTTCTCCTACACCATGTGCTCAATTAGGATATTGTGAAAATAAGCAATTTTCAAATAAATTATGACCTCATGTGTGCGTCACCACTTAAATTCTTTTTTATTTAAAAACTTCAACCTCATTTCAATATATATTTTCTTTCTAACATTACTCATTAAATTAATATTATAGTAGTAGTAGTAATAATAATAATAATAATAATAATAATAACAAGTCATATCAAGGTCCAAAAAGAGGGTTATGACATGATTGTGGGTAAGGTTTCCCACCGTAGTTTTTCCCCTTACAGGGTTTCCACGTACAAATATTGGTGTTATGTGTTGTGGATGACTTTGTCTTTTTGTTTCATGCATTAATCCTTACCGGTATTGCAATTAACTGATAAAACTGTCTACCAATATTAAGCATTAAGTTGGTTAAACTGTTTTTGGTTTGAATTTATTTGACAACTAATTCACCCCCCCTCTTAGTTGTCTCCAGGACCTAACAACATACATACACATATGTCTTTACATATAAAAAAGGTATACATACCAATATATGTGTGTATATGAATGCATACCTCTCTCTCTCTCTCTCTCTCTCTCTCTCTCTCTCTCTCTCTCTCTCTCTCTCTCTCTCTATCTATCTATCTATCTATCTATATATATATATATATGTCTCTACATATAACATAAGCTATACATAGCAATATATGTGTGTATACAAATGTATATATGACCTCACTGCCACGTATCTCTCAAAAAAAGAAGAAGACGATGTGGTTGTAACTGTCTTATCATCGAATAGACAACATATGACATGGAAGAATATGTCTTTTCTTCGCTCGGGAAAGAAGGGCTCACCGAAAACATGCTAAAAAATGCACCTCGTCGGAAGGTTGATACTTTGGCATGCAAAAGCCCACACAAAGAGCCTATCAACTAAATATATATCATTTATAAAAGACATACGCTTTCAAGTAAAGAAGAGGTCCTAATCAAGGATATACACCTCCAAGCAAGGATAAAATCTTGATTCTTCATGAAGGACAAACAATTTTATGTAAGAAAGGATATCAAGTTATAAAAGATAGAACTCAACAAAGGGAAAGTGGATCCTAAGAATGAGGAATGATTTGAAAAATATTGTTGCCCCTGAGAGTAGAGATAATAATATCTAAGCTATTATGTTGCTCACCAATTATGATTGCACATGAAATTGTACCACCATGAATGATAATGAGCCCCCGAAAGGTAAGCTACTAATGTCACACTGAGGAGCAACATAATAGGAACTTAAATGTTATTTAGAAGGGACAAGACAATGTTGCAACTCATTTTCACTTGTCAGTTGAAAGATTTCAGTTATGAGGAGTTGTTGAATTTTACACTCCAAATCATGGCATTCATTGGTGGAATGGCCATGGATTTGATGATATTTGTAAAAAGAGAGATTGTCATGATTTTGTTTACAATTTTTTTCTTCATTTATCAAAGAGAGTGTAATCAATTTGACTTGGAGAAGGTCAAACAGAATATTCTCTTGTCATGATGAAAGTTTAAGAGACAAAGACATAGATTCATTAGACAATGTGAGATTGGATGTCGACAATAGAGGACATTGGAAACCTAAACCCTATTTGGAAAAGTGTGATGTAGATTCATCATGATTCAAAGTCTTGAACACTAATGTATCTTCAAAATAAACATGTAACTTGTTCTTGAACCTACAAATACACAAAAGGAGAGGAAAAGGGTGTTGGGTTGTATTGGGGCTTGCCTAAGTCAAACCCAGGTTAGAATTAACCCGACAACAATGATAAAGAAAAAAAGAGCTTACCCTTGCAAGGTAGATACTATTTATCTAAAATGAAATACTTGAATTGAAATGATTATACCTTTGATTAATGATGCAATTCTCTTAGGATAATTCCTCCAAGTTTTGATGCAGTAACATGATAACTCATCACAAAATCCATCATGAAAACATACTTGAAGGTGCTTTGTTGTAGCTCAATTCTCCTTGAAATCAAAGTTTCTCTTGAAGAATAATAATTTCTCTTGAAATGAAACCTACAAATGATAAAATTAATTAGGGAAGATGTCTTATTTAGGGTTATTAAGGTATTTTCACTTTTAGGGTGGCTTACAATTTGTCTTATCCCAACTTCATGGACAGATCTGGAAATGTCAAGGCTGACACATTACTCTCCCAAAATTTCAGCTAAAAATACTCAGGCCATGACAACATTTTCCATAGTCCTGACAAAATAGGCCCAAATTTTAACATAAGCAAAGATAATAGGGTCTTAATATTGGATCTATAATTTATATTAGATTAACGATATTTAAATGGGGGAAAAGGTGCTTTGAAATTTAAAATAGGATAAAATCCAAATAAGCTTGAAATGATGTAGGAGAAAGGGCACACTTAAAGTAAGGGCCCAAAGAGGAGTGTGTTGAAGTTTTAAAATAGGATAGAACTTATATTCTTGAATTGAAGATTAATTCAAGGCAACAAATGGTCCCAAAATGATTAGATGAACGTGAAAACTAAAATGAGTGCTTAGAGAGAGTGAAATTGGACTTAATAATTAAAAGACTACAAATTACGACACTACAAATAGTTTTTTGGACTTAAGGTTCTTAAGAAACTTAGCTGGAATATTGTAGACTAAAATTTTTGAGACAACTAAGGTGAAAAATAGGGCCTTTATTAGCATTCACCCACCTAGTGGAACATGTTAGTATACTTGGTTCAACCCCATGATGCATAAAATATGATTACCAACAACTTTTCACTGAACACAAATGAAACATTTTGCAATTTTTGAAAAAATATCGCTACAATGAAATGGCTTGGAGATTTAAAAATTTGAGAGAGATTATTGTGAATGGACTCTACATGCACTCGTAGGTTTAGAAGGATTCTTAAGTACAAAAAAATTTGAGTACCGGTTAGTCATAGTTTGACAATTTTTTACACTTAAGGCTCTTGTGAGAGTACATGGCAATAGTATGCTTGGAACGATAAAAAAAGGGTGTAAAGTAGGGACTAACATGGTATTCAACCACTCAATTTAATGTGTTGATGTGTTTGTTTCAACCCCATCATAAATGAAATACAAAATATGATTGTACGCAACTTTTCACTAAACATAAATGACACTTTTTAAAACTTCTAAAACATTGTCGCCATGGTCAAATGGCTTGGATATTAAATTTTTTGAGAGAGATTATTGTAGAGGGAGCCTAGATGAATATGTAGGTTCAAATGAAATTTTCATAGATAACATAGATTATGAGAAACAATCCATCATAGCTTAGTAGTTTTTTCCACTTTAAACTCTTAAGGGACTACACCAAAATAATGTATGTTGAAATGATTGGGATAGTTGGTGTGTGTAGCAAGAATTTTCCTAACATTCACCCACTATCATATATGCACTAGCATAGTTGGCTCAACCCAACAATGCATAAACCACAAAATATGGCTTCCTACAAATTTTCATTGAACACAAATGATACTTTTTGTAACTTTGAGACATTATTACCATGGTAAAATGGCTTTGTAGATTTAAAAATGTTAGAGAGGTTATTATGGACAAACCCTACATGCATTTATAGGTTTAGACAAAACATTCGCAAGTGCCACAAATTATGAGAAATGGTCTATCATAGTTTGATAGTTATTTTCACTTTAGGCTTTCAGAAGAGTCGATTGGAATAGTGAATCCCAAATTGATTAGGTGTTCTAGGGAATGAGTAGAGATCTTCTTTGGTGTTCACTCACCCTTCTAAATGTATTGGGATAGTCAATTTATCCCCATGAGATAATTTATTATGGAGGGATCCTCAATACACTTGTAGGTTTAAACAAAACATTTGTATGGAACTTAAATTATATGAAATAGTCCATCATAGTTTGATAGTTTTTTGCACTTAGGGTTCATAGGACTGCATCATAATAGTGTATCCTAGAATGATGGAGATAGTTGGGGTAAAAAATAGGTACTTTCCTAGTGTTCATCTACCTACTCAAATGTGTTATAGTAATCAATTTATCCCCACAACATGTGAAACACAAAATATAGTTGCCTACAACTTTCCACTAAACACAAATGACACTTTTTACAACTTAAAACATTGTTAATATGGTAAATGGCTTGACAATTTAAAAATATCAAAGAGGTTATTATGGAGGGACCCTACATGCACCTATAGGTCTATACAAAACATTTGTAGTTGCACAAATTGTAAGAAACAATTCATCATAGTTTGAAAATATTTTGCACTTAGGGTGTTTAATTGATTGCACAAGAATATTGTATCCTAGAACAATTGGGTATCCTAGAGAATGAATAAAGGCCTATTTTGGTATTCACCCACCCACTAGGATGTGTTGGCAATATTTGGCTCAACCCCATGATGCACGAAACACAAATTATGGTTTCCTACAACTTTTCACTAACCATAAATGACACTTTTTATGACTTTTTTTAATATTAGATAAATTCTAATTATCGATAATCATAGGTGGAGTTATTTGAGAAATGTGTTGATGGTGAGACCTTTGAGAGGGTATAAAATGAGGAGAATAAGTAAACTCCTTCTATATTATTTCTTTTGATGATCCTCCCTTATTAAATTGTGAGGTAAGTGAAATTCTTATCTCTTGTCGTCCTCCTTAAACATGTATTCCTTCTTTCTAAGTTAACAACTTCTGTAATTAAAATTTATAAGGATCTTTTGTAACCTACCATATGATTTTAAAACTAACCAATATGGGAGGAAAATAGGAAGTAATGTTTGAATCCTCACACAAGTAGTATCTCTTATGTTCTCTTTCCAAAGTATATATACCCATACAATTCTACCCCAAATAAATATGTGTTGATGTAATGTAATAAACGATTTTCTTCTCTAGACGTCCATTAGAATAACTTGTACCTAGAAGCTGAACTATCCAAATTAATATTTTATGTTTAGAATAATTTGATGGCCTACCTACTAAAGAAATACTCATATCTATAATCATGTTTTGATTAACATTTTATGTTAATTTGGTATGTTATTTTTTATATGCCAAGAGTTTTATATAATAAACTAATATCAACAAAATTGTTAGACTAATTTTTGGCAACCTATTTGGAGTGTTACACTTTAATAAATAAATTATAATTTTATTATCTTATTTTAATCCCTATCATCAAATTATTTAGTAACATGACCATGAATGTATCTATCAAGGTAATTATAATCATACAAGCCAATTAGTTGGGAACATTCCACATGGGAGCCCTAAGTTGAACCCAACAATGGTTAGGAACTAAACCAATGCAATCATTATTGAAAACTTGAACAATATGTTTTACTTAAATTAAGAGGATGCCTTTGATCACACTCCTCATTTGCTCCCGAATTCTCTCTCTCTCTTGCATTTTCCATTCTTGATGATACTACTCTTATTTCTCCCTCATAGTTGCTACTTCTTATATTCAACATAACACCAATGTTTTCCATCACATCCCATATCATTTTTATAGTTTCCTCCACTACATGTCAACTCATCGTCAACCATGTTCCAACTTTAGCTTCCATTTCCACTAGGCATCCCTCATCTCTAAGATATACAAAGTGTAGCAGGTACCTTATCTCTAAGAACTAAAAAAAGATGCACTGATTAGATAATATATATAATTTAATAATTAAGATAGCTTAGCATATTCTTTTTCTATTATTTTTTAATCCTAATATTGAAATCTTTATATTCTATATGTGCTTCTAGATTTGATTGTGTGAGCTTTTTTACATCAACGTTTCACATCACATTCTGTGATTAAAAGCTCACACTTTCAAACCCAGAAGCTCATATAGACATACTAATGAATTGTAGAAATCTAGTGATATTGATCTTTATATTCTTTCAATGCACCACCCATTACATTATTTAATGATAAATTCCCGATGATTGATGCCAAGTTGATTTTTCTATATTATCCTCTAGCACTAGGGGAAGAGCACCAGTAGTTGAGCATGTACCAATTGTTGTGAGGGTTGTTGATACCTTTTATTCCAAAAATTGAACAAATAAAACCTATTGTTTGAAATATAAAATATCAATTTTTGTTAGGAAATGTACCAATAGTCCTTAGGAAATGTACCAATAGTTGTTAGGAAATGTACTAATATTGTAAAAAGTAACCAATCAGGTGATGCCACATCAGCTGCACAACTATTGGGGCCTCTTTTGCATGCCTATTGGTCTCACTTTTTTGGGGGCTGTTTTGAACACCTTGACAAAAAGCATGCTGATGTGGCACCATACTTGATGATGTGGCGCTAAAAGCTTAGTTATAAGCAGGGGACTTGCCAAGTAAGCTACTGTAAAAAATTGGGAGTGATTTGAAATTTCCACATAGAATTTTGAGAAGCGTGAAGTTAGGATGCTCAACTAATGGTGCTCTTCCCCTAATTACCATGTTGATCTTGGTTCAAACTTGATTTTAAAAAAAAAAGAGAATATTTTAGCGAATAAGCATAAATCAATCCAAATTAACTATTTTAGAGGCGGGAGTAGAAAACCAGAAATGTCAGACGATGATGAGGGAATGTGTTGAGGTTGAAGAAGAGCGGGGTGAAGATGGGAAGCACATCTCCTAAATCTTCCAAATAGCCGTTAAGAGAATGTAACGGGAAACAAAAATCGAACATTGTTAGGGAGAACTGAAAAAAGCATGGAAAAGCATATCCAACGGTATTATGGAGAAGAGCGGGGTGAAGATGAGAAGCACTTCTCCCAAATCTTCCAAATAGTAATTAAGACAATGTAACGGGAAATAAAATTCGAATGTTGTTAGGGAGACCTAAAAAAAAACATGAAAAAGCATATCCAACGGTATTATGGAGAGCTGGAGAAAGCATAATTAGTTCCATCTATTTCATTTAGAGAGAGTGTTCTTCCTTTTCTTTAACGTTTTGTTTTGTTTTCTTGTTCGTTGTCTCTGTTGTATTTTATCTCTTGTTGGAGTTTTTGTTTGTTTGTTTTGTTTTAGATTTTTCATGTTTTCTGGTAAGGGTTATGTGCTGGTGTTCATCCGTGATTTCTTTTTGTTGGTTTTTATCTTTTACATAAGAAGATGTGGAACAAAGGAAGGGGGGAAACAAAAGGAAGAGGCAGAGCAAAAGGAAGCCACCAAATTCTTGTTCTACGTAATTATTTTTATGTTTTAGATTGTTTTGAAGACAATTTTATGTGACTAGTTGTCCTTACTTTTTACTTGCTATTTTGATTGTAGATGAATTGCAACTGGATTAAGCTCTTCTTCAACTCCCATTAATAATTTCTTTTTTAATATGCAGGAAAACTTGGCAGGAAGTGTGGAAATTCCTGAATTGCCTTTGTCTTGTGTACAGCAAGCGAGGAAGGATGGAGCCGTCAACAGAGGAGGCACAGTAGATGTTGATAATGTCACAGGGACCTGCCCATAACATGCTTTGCACAACTAATTCACGTATGTCTTGTCTGCTATATTTGTCTTCCCACCTACTAGCCATTCTCTACATTATAAAATATGATGTTTATCTTAGTCATATTCTAATTGCCTGCCTTTATATTTATCTCATAGTCTAAATAAATTGAAACTGAGATAGAAAATGATTTGGTGAGTGGATTGCGTGAGAATTTATTGTGCTGTAATTTTGGAACAAATTGGAGTGAGGGTCAGATTTTGACACTAAAATAATCCATGAGCTCCAATATGCAGACCATATTCACAAGAGAGAAATGCTAGAGAGAACACCAACACACCAATGTATATAGAAAGTAGCAATAGAAACAAGGAAGACATGAACCTAAATACCTAATACCAATACACAATACTCACAAGCAATGACATGGAGGCATAGAAAGAAGACCAAATGCTTGTATAGTTGTATAGTTAAATGAGATTTCGAGGGCATGCTAGATAAATAGTACAACATTACAAGAATACCTGATTGACACTAAACACCAAAATCATGAAAAGATGCATAAATGCAAATATAACCATGTCTCTGCCTCTGAGATCTCTTTGCCTCTTCATTGTTCATTACTATCATATCATACAGGTCAATGTAATTCCAATAACTGTCTCTCTTAGTTGTTGTGCTCTTGAGGACTGACTTTTGTTAAGGTATAAGATTGTCTAGAATGTTCTAGACAAATAGAGTTTCCTAGAAATGAGAAATAGATAGAAGCTTCCAAGCTTAGCTATAAATGTGAAATTAAGTTAGATTTATATTTTAGTAATTTCTCCCTGACTAGTGTCTTGTTTTGCCTTGTTCACCGCTGTTATTTCAGATTATAACTATATTTTGGGCATGTTTTTACACCTTTGGCACATAAGACTTTCTTATGCCATGGCTGCTCTTGATAATAAAATAGTGTCCTTTCCTTTTTGGTGACTGTCATTTCCTTTGTTTTGATACTTCATGTCTCTGCTGCTCCTAAGAAAATCATATGAATTGGATTGTTATTCATGGCTCTATCCAGCTATATTTATCACCACCATGTCCCCATATAAACTATGAATGTCCTTGTGTATTGTCATTCCCTTTTATCCATAGTAGATTATCATGTAGTCATCTACTACCTTTATGCAATGAAAAATGTCACTGTTGTCTTCCTTATACAAGGACTGCATGCCCATTATCGTCAGCTTTGTGTGGTTTGTTAGGGAGGGTGCTGAAATTACTACAAATGATCTATGTGACATCACTCATATTGCCAAGACTTTACTTGAAGACTAAGGATGCTTTCTCAATGTCACTGTGTATACTTTTTAGTCCCGTCTGAGGTGAACTGTAATGGATTTGATTTAGGCATGCAAACTGTCTCTCTTAGCTGTTGTGCACTTGAGGACTACCTTCGGCGCATAAAATTTTGGTATGCCATGACTGTCCTTGATAGTATAATAGTGTCTTTGTCATTTTGGTGACTGTCATTTCCTATGTTTTGACACTTCATGTCTCTCATAGAAAATCATATGAACTGGATTGTTATTCATGGCTCTATCCACCTATCTTCCTCACCATCATGTCCCCATGTCAACTATGAATGTCTTTGTAAACTGTCATTCCCTTGTATCCACCGTAGATTATCATGTAGTCATCTACTACCTTTATGCAATGAAAACTCTCATTGTTGTCTTCCTTATACAATGATTGCATGTCCATTATCATCAGCTTTGTGTAGTTTGTTAGGGAGAGTGCTAAAACTACTAAAAATGATCTATGTGCCATCACTCATATTGCCAAGACTTACTTGAAGACCAAGGATGCCTTTTCAATGTCACCGTGTTTACTTTTTAGCTCTGTTTTAGGTGGACTGCAATGCGTGTGATTTAGGTCTCCAAACTGTCTCTCTTAGCTGTTGTGCCCTTGAGGACTGCCTTTGGCACATAACATTTTGATATGCCATGACTGTCTTTGATAATAGAATAATGCCTTTGCCATTTTTGGTGACTGTCATTTCCTTTGTTTTGACACTTGATGTCTTTGATGTCTTTGCTGCTCTATCTAGCTCTCTTCCTCATCATCATGTCCCCATGTCAACTATGAATGTCTTTGTGCACTGTTATTCCCTTGTATCCACTGTAGATTATCATGTAGTCATCTACTACCTTTGTGACATTAAAACTCTCATTGTTGTCTTCCTTATACAATGACTGCATGTCATTATCATCAGCTTTGTGTGGTTTGTTAGGGAATCCTAAAACTACAACAAAGTACAAATG
This sequence comes from Cryptomeria japonica, assembly GCF_030272615.1. NCBI lineage: Eukaryota > Viridiplantae > Streptophyta > Pinopsida > Cupressales > Cupressaceae > Cryptomeria > Cryptomeria japonica. Next base: position 357,188,241 of record NC_081414.1, on the reverse strand, counting down.
ATCTATGCGTCATCACTCATATTTCCAAGACTTTACTTGAAGACCAAGGATGCCTTCTCAATGTCACTGTGAATACATTTTAGGTATGTCTTAGGTGGACTGTAATGCATATGATTTAGGCCTGCAATCTATTTCTTTTAATGTTGTGCTCTTGAGGATTGCCATTGGCACATAAAACTTTGATATACCATGACTGTCCTTGACAATAGAATAGTATTTTGCCATTTTGGTGAATGTCATTTCCTATGTTTTGATACTTCATGACTCTACTGCGCCTTAAAAAATCATTTAAACTAGACTGTTATTCATGGTTCTATCCAACTATCTTTCTCACCATCATGTCCCAATGTCAGCTATGAATGTCTTTGTGTACTGTCATTCCCTTGTATCCACTGTAGATTATCATGTAGTCATCTACTACCTTTATGTGATGAAAACTCTCATTGTTGTCTTCCTTATACAATTACTGCATGCCCATTATCATCATCTTTGTGTGGTTTGTTAGGGAGAGTATTAAAACTACTACAAATGATCTATGTGCCATTACTCATATTGCCAAGACTTTACTTGAAGACCAAGGATGCCTACTTAATGTCAGTGTATACTTTTTAGCTGTCTTAGGTGGACTGTAATGCATATGATTTAGGCCTGCAAACTATTTGTCTTAGCTCTTATGCTCTTGAGGACTGCCTTTGGCAGATAAAACTTTGATATGCCATGATTGTCATTGATAATAGAATAGTGTCTTTGCCATTTTTGGTGACTGTCATATCCTTTGTTTTGACACTTGTTGTCTCTGCTGCTCTTTAGAAAATCATATGAACTGGACTGTTACCCATAGCTCTATCCAACTATCTTCCTCACCATCATGTGCCAATGCTAACTTGTCCTTGTGTACTGTCATTCCCTTGTATCCACTGTAGATTTTCATGTAGTCATCTACTACCTTTATGCAATATAAGCTCTCGTTGTTGTCTTCCTTATACAATAATTGCATGTCCATTATCATCAACTTTGTGTGGTTTGTTAGGGGGAGTGCTAAAACCACAACAAATGATCTCATGATCTAATGATCTATGTGCCATCACTCATATTGCCAGGACTTTACTTGAAGACCAAGGATGCCTTCTCAATGTCACTGTAATGCATTTGAATTAGGCCTGCAAACTGTCTCTTAGTTGTTGTGCGCTTTAGGACTGCCTTTGGACTTTGGCACATAAAACTTTGATATACCATGACTGTCCTTTATAATAGAATAGTGTCTTTTCCATTTTGGTGACTGTCATTTCCTTTGTTTTGATACTTGACGTGTCTTCTGCTCCTAAGAAAATTATTTGAACTGGGCTGTTATTCATGGCTCTATCCAGCCATCTTCCGCATCATATGAACTGGACTTTTATTCATGGGCTTGCCATGTGACCGTTGTACTCTACCAATCCATAGGCTACTCTATCTCCTTTGGACTATACAATGTCCTCTCCTCTCAGACACCCCTGTCATTATTTAGTGTAGCTTACTATGAATCATATGCACAGTCATATATTTCACAAATCTTTGATAACTCATCTTGACCTTCTGTGCCTTGTCATGAAAGATGCCCATGGTTAGCTAGTACTGTTTTGTGCTCAGGGACTTCTATGATTCTTCAACATACAAACTTTTTCTGTCTTGAGTCTTTTGCATGCTTGGAACTCTCATATTCATTATATTTCTTTCTTGCTCTATGTACCCTCTGTTATTGTTCATCATAACTGTGAATGACCTTGAACTGCCATTGATACTCAAATCTTTTCCTTTGTATTTTTGACATTCTCTTCTACTTTTAAGACTGTCCTTATATCCATGTGACCTCTATAATAATTCCTCCGAGTTTTGTCTTTGTTATAACACCCTTTCTCTTTTCCATTAACTGTTCTCTCATGACAGTGTTTCGATGATTGCCATATTTTATCTATTATCTCCTTTGTTATTTGTCACACAAAAGGTCACCTTCACTTACATGAGCTGATCATTACCTTACATTGTGACAGTCTCCTATTGTCTGGCTAGTCACTAGTCCTAACAGGCTGCCATGCACTTGGAATCAATTCCTTGATATTTATGTTTGTCCGTTGTCTTTAAAATGTTTTGAGATAGTAAGATACCTATGTTTCCTAGTACTTACTAGTGCAATGCCATTAGCATGCAGTTCTAAAGCCCTGAACTTTAGGCCAATGAAGAAAATAGATCCTGTCTGTATAAGTATAAAGCAAGCAACGAGGTGCAATTTTACATTCTTGATCTGAAGGCATTTGAAGACGAGGACAAGCTTTCCATTCTTTATACAATTTCCATTAAACAAGATTTTTTTCTTCCTGTTGTTCAGCAAACTTCTAATATAAGATCTTAAAAAGGAAATTGCTTAGCACTAATTTAAGAATAGAATATCGTGAAAGATTTAAAAAAATGTTGGACTTCAAAATTTTCCAACATACCAGTTAAACTCTCTACGACAGAGGAGAATACTCTACCAATCACAAGAAAGATAGAAGGTAAAGCCAAAATCTATAGAACAATTGATCGGATAAGATTATGTTAAATTGGACTTTTCCCAACATTAACATCTTTCTAGTCGAAGCTAAGTTTGAATATTCCAAAGCCTGGCAATCCCTCATTGGAATCTTAACCTGTGATAATATCCAGTGTAGAATCTATTATCCTCCACTTTATTGGTTATATAATTAGTGTCTTAAGCATATAATTCTCCCTCCTATATGATTATTATATAAGGAAAGAGTGAAGAGGGGTAGCTTGAAGATGCTGAGAGGCGAGGATCCATTAATTTGTTTCGAACCTGTAAGATTGTTTGGGCCATACAATGATAAATGGCCAAGATCCTTCAAATTTCCTACCTCGGGTGGTATACTACCATCCAGTAAGTTATCGCCCAAAAGTAGTAACTCAAGTGAAGAGCAATTACCCAGAGCCCCGGAAATTTGAGACTTCAAACTATCAGACTGCAAGGAATTTGCTAACTGGTAAAATCCCTCCTCTCTCAGTAATTGCTCTGGATTGAACTATATTGCATTTTCTCACAACAGCTTGACAAAAGGCATTCCCTCTGAATTGGGTAGATTGGAGAAATTGCAATACCATTACCTGCAGTCTAATATGCTGTGTGCAGGGGCATCAAGATGTCTTTTGTCTTTAGAATAGAAAACATCGTAACCCTAAAAACTTCTAAGGCATTGACCGTACAATGATAATTGGCCAAGATCCTTCATATTTCCTACCTCAGGTGGTATACTACCATACAGAAAGTTATTGCCCAAAAGTAGTAACTCAAGTGAAGAGCAATTACCCAGAGCCCCAAAAATTTGAGACTTCAACCTATCAGACTGCAAGGAATTTGCTAACTGGTAAAATTTATTCCTCTCTCAGTAATTGCTCTGAATTGAACTATATTGCATTTTCTCACAGCACTTGACAGGAGGCATTCCCTCTGAATTGGGTAGGTTGGACAAATTTCAATACCTTTACCTGTAATCTAATATGTAATGCACATTGAACCTCCCCTGTGAATTCTAGCTGGAAACGTGAGATAGGATTTGAGAAATATGTAAGTATTGTATTTTAAGTCTTGTGCCTTTCTGAATTGGTTTTGTTGCATCTATATTCAATTAGAGTTATGTTGCCTAAAGTAAAAACTGCAATAAAGCAAGCGCTGACCCAAGAAGCTAGAATGGGAGCTTTAAAGTAGTACCTTCTTTCAATTCTTATTTCCCCATTCTTCTCCTAGTCGGTATTTAGAAGCTTGATCAACACAATTAAACAAAGGAAAATATTTGTATAGTTAGTAGCAGACAGAAATGGAGCTGTAAGCTGGGATAGCTAGAAAAAATAATGGGTGCTCTTTATCAATGTTGGCAGCGATTTTTGGAGAAGAAAGAATTAAGTAGCCACATTGATGACAAAATCAACATAAAAAATGCAATGTTTCATAGTCTAGTTAGCGACTGCTCTCAAACATCAGTTTGAGAAATTTATTTATTTCAAGGTCCAAAAATACCCAAATAGATTATGAGACTCAAAAGTAGAGCCAATGTGGTGGTATATAAGGTAGTATCTAAAGCTCTAAACTAGATATAACAAGACAAGAAAGTAGATTTAGAAATGAAATGTGAACTCGTTGTTCTTGAGAATTTCAAGAGCACATTATAATAGTCACAGGAGTATAGTTCCCATGATATCCAACAAAAGTAGATAAAAAAAATTAGCCTTTATCCGCATTCAAGGGATGATCTACAGAGTTGTGAGCCACTAAATAGTGTTCGAATAGAGTCAGAAATCTTCTGGTTTTGGCTAGGACTGTGGTGGAGCTACTATCAAAGGTAACGTATTTCTCTGCATTCCATTAAAATCTTAACATCGAAAAGCCCTAGAATTTAATCTTTATGGGCAGTGGTTCCTCCAGGATGCCCTTCTCTCTTCTCTCCAGTGCTTGCATATCTTTAGTACATAACCCATCGAAACTTTGATATGTATTAAGGTATGTGTATCCCAAACTTCTAGAACGGTAGAACCATACCAAATTCACATACATATTCATACCTTAGAATGAAGCTTCTCTACAAGGGGCTAGGGCCACATGAAACACTTAGAGCAGTCAAATACCCTGGGCCCATCTATAACCAGATTGTCTCTGTATCATTGGGATGAAAGGTTTCACCCCAACCAGATTCTAGATCTGCTCTATACAATGTCTTGGGGACTCTTTGAAGGGTCTAGATCTCCACAAAGCAACAATCAAACTTGCTTTTTGGTGCACAATTCAGATTTTTTATTTCAACAAAACAATCAAAATACATTATTCTCTGGCGGACAACAAAAACTGTGGGAATACAGCAATGATCAAACCCTGTTAAAAGGAAAGGTTACCCTCTGGACTGCATCACTAGAAGATATTAGATATGGTTTTTGATCATTGGATGTCGATTGTTCAAATGATGCAGAAGACTTCTTAGTTTGTTGAAAGTTATGGCATATATTGAACTTGATTATGCTAACAGGGAACTAAATTCCAGGACTGTTGTAGGGGAAACGGCACAATATTTGAGTTGGCTTCATACCTTTTCTATTGTACATTTTGATTATATTAACATGGTGTTCGTTTTGTTTGCAGAGATTCGATGGATTGGAGCCTGGAGCCAATGCCAATTCGGCTAGGGGATTTGGGGTGATAAAATTGGTGAAGAAGTTGTTGCAATTGATAAAATTAGTGTAAATGTAATTTGTAAATTGAGGCAGTTTACTGGATAATGCAACAAACAATGTCTAAAATTGAAATTGTTGCATTTTTGAACCAGTTGTTGAAATTGGTGGCATCAATAAATGTAATATTTAAATTGAGACAATATCTATCCAGTAGATTGATATGTAAACTGATTTATTATTTAATATCATTATTTTTATTTGGGTTGAATTTGCCCTCTTCCTAAGGCTGCAAAGAATGGTCATTGGCCATGGCCATTCTTTTAGGTCTAGTGTCTTTGTTTAATATTTTTTTTGGTTTTAATAGTATTTTTTACTGCATAAAATTTTGCATTTTTCAATTTTTGTTTTTATTTCATTACTTATGATAACTTAGCATTTGTGGTGCAATATAATTCTTTATTATAACATAGTTTGGTAATATTGTAATAATTAGTGTGGTATTACCAAGCTGTAATTTAAAAATGTTTGTTTAGTATTTTATTTTGGAATTCATTTATCATTTGCATGAACTGTTTGTTTGAATTTTGATTTAGTTATTACTTATTAAAGCTTGGGTTTGAAGCTTGGAATGGAATTTTGACACTCTTTTTTTGTTTACATTTAATTTGTATGCATTTATGTAAAGCATGTGTTTGAGCTTTACTATTTAGTTTGTGTATATGTTTGAATTTTGGCATGTAATAATTGTTTGTTTGAAGTGACTTTTATATTTTATGTTTAGTGCATTTCACTTTTGCATCTACTTTGTTTACATTATTATTAGAACTTTGACATTCACTTGTTGTGCATGTTTGGATTTTAGCACACAAAGTGTGTGTGTGTGTGAGTGAGTGAGTGAGAGAGAGAGAGAGAGAGAGAGAGAGAGAGAGAGAGAGATCCCCCTTTTGTTTGAGTTAACTTTGAAATCCCTTTATATTGTTTGTTGACATTCCCTTTTTTTAGTGTGTTTATACAAAGTGTTTGCTTGATATTTGGCATTTAGTTTGCGTATGTGTGAACTTTAGCATAGCGAGAGAGAGAGAGAGAGAGAGAGAGAGAGAGAGAGAGAGAGATCCCCCTTTTGTTTGAGTTAACTTTGACATCCCTTTATATTGTTTGTTGACATTCCCTTTTTTAGTGTGTTTATACAAAGTGTTTGCTTGATATTTGGCATTTAGTTTGCGTATGTGTGAACTTTAGCATAGCGAGAGAGAGAGAGAGAGAGAGAGAGAGAGAGAGAGAGAGAGAGAGATAGAGAGAGATAGAGAGAGAGAGAGAGAGAGAGAGAGAGAGAGAGATCCCCCTTTTGTTTGAGTTAACTTTGACATCCCTTTATATTGTTTGTTGACATTCCCTTTTTTAGTGTGTTTATACAAAGTGTTTGCTTGATATTTGGCATTTAGTTTGCATATGTGTGAACTTTAGCATACACTAATTGTTTGTGTGCATGTTTGGATTTTAGCATTTTTGTGTGATGTGTGTGTGTGTGTGTGTGAGAGAGAGAGAGAGAGAGAGATCTCCCTTTTGTTTGAGTTAACTTTGACATCCCTTTATATTGTTTGTTTATACAAAGTGTGTGTTTGATATTTGGCATTTAGTTTGTGTATGTGTGAACTTTGGCATCATTAATTGTTTGTTTAAAGTACCTTTAAAACTTTTTTTGTTTAGTGTGTTTCACTTTGTCACCCACTAGCTATTTGTTGGAAGTGTGTATGAACTTTAGGCATTTACTTTGTGTACATCTTTTATTGCTTGAGTAGTATTCATTTTGTGTGCATGTTTGAATTCTAGCATACCCTTATTGTATTCTTCTATTTCCCCTTATTGTTTGTGAGTTTTTGCATATTAGTGTGTTTGAAGAAACTTTGTGTATTTTTGAAATTTCACTTTCAAGATTGTTGTAACATTGGCACTCACTTTATGTGCATGTTTGAACTTCAGTGTATTTTTGAACTTTTTATATTCACCTTGTGTGGTTGAGCTAACTTTATGTGAATCATGTTTTAAATTTGGCATTGACTTTGTGTATTGAACTCCAATATTTACTTCATGTGTGGTTGAATTAAATGTGTGAAGCATGTTTGAACTTACGTATTCATTTTGTATGAAGAGTTCTAATACTTTGTGTATTTTTAAACTTCAATGTTTACTTTTTGTCAAGATTTAAACTTTAGCGTGTGTTTATATTTGAACTTCCACATTAACTGTGTAAGAGTGTACTAACTTTGGCATTTATTTTGTATGTGTGAAGTCTCTCTTTGCACAAACTATGTTGAAATGTGTTTGAACTTCATATATTCTCTATGTAAAGGCTATACAAAACTTTCATTCACTTATGGAATATTTAAACTTTAGCATTTAGTTTATATATGTGTGGTCTTTGTGTTTGAACAAACTTTGTGAAATGTCTCTTAAACTTGTTTCTTTAGTGTTTCACTTTTGACATCCACTTTTGACATCCATTCACTTTAGGGTTTAAACATGTTTCTTTAGTGTTTCACTTTTGACATCCATTCACTTTAGTGTTTAAACTTTAGTCAACTTTGTGTATATTTAATCATCTACTCTGTGCATGCTTGAGTTTAGGCATCCTCTTATTATATGTTTGAACTTTAGTGTATTTTTGAACTTTTTATATTCACCTTGTGTGGTTGAGCTAACTTTATGTGAATCGTGTTTTAAATTTGGCATTGACTTTGTGTATTGAACTCCAATTTTTACTTCCTGTGTGGTTGAATTAAATGTGTGAAGCATGTTTGAACTTACGTATTCATTTTGTATGAAGAGTTCTAATACTTTGTGTATTTTTAAACTTCAACGTTTACTTTTTGTCAAGATTTAAACTTTAGCATGTGTTTATATTTGAACTTCCACATTAACTGTGTAAGAGTGTACTAACTTTGGCATTTATTTTGTATGTGTGAAGTCTCTCTTTGCACAAACTATGTTGAAATGTGTTTGAACTTCATATATTCTCTATGTAAAGACTATACAAAACTTTCATTCACTTATGGAATATTTAAACTTTAGCATTTAGTTTATATATGTGTGGTCTTTGTGTTTGAACAAACTTTGTGAAATGTCTCTTAAACTTGTTTCTTTAGTGTTTCACTTTTGACATCCACTTTTGACATCCATTCACTTTAGTGTTTAAACTTGTTTCTTTAGTGTTTCACTTTTGACATCCTCTTATTATATGTTTGAACTTTAGTGTATTTTTGAACTTTTTATATTCACCTTGTGTGGTTGAGCTAACTTTATGTGAATCGTGTTTTAAATTTGGCATTGACTTTGTGTATTGAACTCCAATATTTACTTCGTGTGTGGTTGAATTAAATGTGTGAAGCATGTTTGAACTTTATCTGAAGTGTGTGAGTAAACCTAGCATCTCCCTTATTGAGGGAAAGAGGAGAGGGGTAGTGTGCTTGAACTCATTGTCGCTTTCAAGAGTGTTCTAATTTCAACACTTGGCTTACATGTTTGAATTTTTTTGAATTTACTTTGTATATGTGTGAATTGTATTCTAACTTTTGGCATTCATCTTGTGCGTTGTGTTTACTTCATGTGTGGTTGATCTAACTTTTTGTGAAGTGTGTTTTAACTACGACATTTATTTTGTTTGTGTTGAACTTCAATGTTAACTTCGTATGTGGCTGAACTAAGTTTGTGTGAAGCATGTTTGAACTTTGGCCTTCGGTTTTTGTAAAGAGTTTAGGCATGTTTAACCTTCAACATTTACTTTGTGTGTAAATTTATAAACTTTAGCACGTGTGTTTATCTTTGAACTTTTACATTCATTGACAAACATTGATTTGTGTGCTGTGTGTTTTTTAACTTTGATATGTTGGAGAAATTTTCATGTGCAACATATTTGCACTTCGACATATTTTATAATTTAGCATTCAATTTGTGTGTGGTTGTACTTTTTGTTAAGTATGTTTGCCTTTCACTTTTACTTATTTAGTTATTTATTTTCTTGTGTGTTTTTTAATGTTAAACTTGACATTTACTGTATGTGGTGTTTGTTTGAATTAACTTTGGCATTTAGTGCATATGTGTGCATGTTGAAAAGAACTTTGAAATTCATTTTTCCTATTTTTGTGTGGAGTGCATGAAAGAACTTTGTTTTTAGACTTTGTGTGAAATATGTGTAAACAAACTTAATTGATGCTCAGTTTGTGTACAGTATGGTTAAAAGTTAACTTTATGTGGTGTGATCAAACTAATTTTAGCATTCATTATGTGGTGCATGCTTTTAATAAATTTGACATTCAGTTCAAATGAAATGTGTGTTTTAGCTTTGTCATATTTGAATGAATTTCATGTATAGTATGTTTGCACTTTAGCATGATTTATAATTGGCATTATCTTTATGTGTGTATATTTTAGCATGTTTGAACTACAATTTACATTGTGTTAATAATATTCAACATTGTATATGTGTGTGTGAACTTTGTTTGACATTCAATTTATGTATATATGCATGTTACACATTTATGTTTTAAAATCAATTTAAAATTCACTTTGTGTTTATTATTTATGTTTGACGTAGAAGGATCTAAGTCCATAGGCAATCTTGCATCATAAAAAATTTAGGTTCTATTTATTTTCCAGTTTAATTTTGCTATGTTTCTATTAGTTTTTAGTGATAACAAGAGAGGTTTTAGACTCAATTTTTGGAAATTTGAGAACATTTAGTAGAGGACTCGGTTTTGATTTTGTGAAAATTGGACCAAAATTGACTGTTATGATTGATTAGAGGTTTCATTAGCATCAAGAACTAAATTGGAGGTTAAGGGGGTTCTTGAAAACCTAAACATCCTCTACAAGTTTCAATTCCTATCCTAAGCCTCAACGGTTCTCATTCCCACTAAAACCCTTGATAGAAAGAAACAAAAGACATTTTCAAAGGTTTGAATAGTTTGTTAAGGAATTAGTTCACAAACATCTAGTTAGGCCACAAAGATTCGAGAAATGTTTTGAAGTTCAATAGTTCCAAGTGGAGTAAGAATTATTGATACAGACTAAGGCCATTTGGTTCCCAATTGGGTTAGAACTATTGATAATGAGATGCTTGGTGCTTTGATTCCTAGTTGAGGGAGAAACCTCGATAAAGGTAAGGATTGTGTAGTTCTCAAAGGGAAAGGAGTTAAAGGAATCATCAATAACGTTATTGTTACCTATTTTTTGCTCATAGACCAAAAATAGCCTTCTATAGGGTATTAGGTTTTATTGGCTAAATTTTGAGAGGTTTAGGGTGATTAAAGGAAGTCAAAATAATGCCAATGCTTTGGTTTATATAGATTTTTTTTTTCACATTATATTTCTTCCTTATTTGGAGTGGAAGTCATCTTCATCAAATCTCACATTGAATAACGTTGAAAAGGGAGCAAGCTATGTTTTATGCATGGAAGAAAATAAGGGGGGCAAGGAATATTTCCCCACGTTGAGCAAAGTTAAAGGAAGAAATTAATATATCGCTTTGTAAAGCCCACGCTACTTGAAAAGAGTTTGAGAGCCTAAAGTCTTCTTTGCCACGTATGATTCCTTGTGTTGCACCTTTTTCCATGTAGTTTGAGGATGAACTAGGGTTTAGTTTGAGAAATCTTCAGTTGTCAAGGTAGGGTTCCCATGGAGGGGGCTTACACTCTATTTTTTGGCTATGAGATTATTTGGAATGTTTTCCAAAAAAATAGAGCCCCTACTTTTTAGCCTACAAAATCTAAGCTGGGGAAAATGGGGTGGGGCTAAATATTGCTCCACCAACTTAGGAATATATTATGCCATTTGTCAATCATATAAATTTTAGAAAAAAAACTAAATTTATTTACCACCAGTTTAGGAGTTTAAACTTAAGTTGATATGCACTACAAAGTTCATGACATCCTTAAATTTAGGAGCTTAAATTTTTAAGTTGAAGTGCAAAACAAAATTCATGGGACCTTCAGCTTTAAAATATTCCTAAAAAATCTCAGCAACTCTAGCTCTATTTTTTAGGAAGCCCCCCTCCATGGGACCCCAACCTAAGCAAAATGAACCCTATTTTTTCTACACGTTCATTCTCAAACAAAGGCTAAAATGGTGGACATAAGGGTGAGATAGCCACAGCTTGGAGAAGTTCATTAAATGCAAATAAGATTTAGTAGCAAAATATAAGACAAAAGAGACTACAGAGGAATAAGAGCGAGTTTTCAATCAATGAACAACAATGCTAAAAGGAGGTCAAGAGATTTTCAGCTAAGATGCATGGTGAGGTAGGGTTCTAATTCTATTCAATACCCTATATTGGTAGGAAACACGTCTTGCATTTTTATTCATTAGATCCTCTCATATTTGTGTTTAAAGATAGATATCTGATACATGCATCATAAGATCAAAACATAAGTGATAAAAGATGTAAGAAAATATAAGGATATAATGTAGATTTAGAGAAGACAAATTATTAAGTTATATAGTAGAAGCCATGAAATGAGAGCTTTAGCAAAAGAAGTTTTTATCACAACATGGTTTCCTTATTCTATTATGACCCATCCATCCATAGGACTGCTCTTAGCTTGATGCTTCGACTGTCTTTTGTGCTTTGTGCTCGATTTGAGATTATCCTTTAAACACTATCTCTGTGTGCCTTAAATAAGGACTACTTCCTTAATCTCTAAAAACTCTTGTCATATATGGTTTTGAAGCCAATAAAACACAACAATCTAAGTTAAAAGAGGCATATTGACCCTAAAAACATTGTTGCAACCAATAAAATCCCAATAATAGTTTATGAGCAATGAAAGAATATAAAGATAGTAACTAGTCTTTGAAGGAAAATCAATTGCCATAAGGGCAGTGAAAGTATCCATTATAGTGAGCAAAGTTTTGGAGGCAAAGAGAAAAGAAAAGAGGAGTTTGTGACAACCTTTACCAACCAAATGACATTATTGAAGTCAAAGAGATTTAGGACAGTCACAACTTGTGTTGAGGGAAAATTAAGAGAAAGCATTTCAATGCAAGATGACAACTTCAGAGCTTGACCAATCCTCATGTCAGCAAAGAGCATTTGATAATGAAGAAAATGTTTTTCACGGTGATCACATAACAGTCTATAAGGGTCTTAAACTCTTTGAAAATCATAGGAGTATGATATAAGGTTCACTGTAAAACAAAATCATGGATCATTCATAGTAGTGAAAGGAATAATGGCAAGATATTTGAAGATCTCTTGGTCAAAGATGTTCAACAATAGGTTTCAATATACATCAAATTAGTGAAGCAAAATGCATAGTCAGAAAAGGTCTAGACACCAAAAAACACAATCTATAGTCATGCAGTATAAGCTAAACAAATGATATACACATAGGTCTTAAGGATAGTTTGCCACATGTCAAGATAGAGCTCAGTCATAGATGATGAATGGCCCTTACTATGATATACTTAGAAGAAGGGCAATGAGCTACAGTAAGACATGCTACAAGATATGAAACAACCTCTACAATAAAGCCTCATACCATACAAGAGAGATGACCATATGATAGTCTTCTTACATGAAAGGATCTTCATGGAGTTGTTGCAATTAGTAGTGGATAGATAAGGCACAATCCAAAAGCAAAGATATCCATAAGGTTCTTCAATAATCCAAGGACAATGCTCATCACAATCATGGGCATTGATCTGTGTTGAAGGGTAGGGTTTATTGTCAAAATAGAGCTTTATAGTGAGTTTAGATAGTAAGGAAAAAGAAATGAGAGGTTTGATTTAAGAAATGGTTGATAATAGTCTTAGAACATGGAATACATAATTACTAAAAGATAGTCTAAAATCCCTAGATAATAGACAAGGACCTTGTGAAATGATATGATGCATAAAGAACAAGAAGAAATAAAGGATTAGTTGAATGTCAAACTTATGTGTCCTCATATCATGCAAAATCAGCTCAAGTTTGAATTTCAGTTAGAGGAGTTGTCAATTTGAATTTCAAAATTTGAAATGTCACCAATTGATGCCCTATAAGAGAGGGATTTTGTGACCCCTACAACAAATCAACCTTTTGTTTAAGACCCCATATAGATTGACCATCTACAAAGAGTAGTTTGGAGAGTGAAATCAACAAGTTATCTTTAGTTCTAACCCCTTTTTTGTGGGATTTTCAAGCCTATTCATCCAAGCAATTGACTTTTGAAATTCAAAAGTCACATTGAGCTTGATTTGGAGTTTTTTTCAATCAAACTCTTGATTTGAAGTAGTAGTTGTAGTTAGTTGGAGCCACCTCATCCCCTCTTGAAGTCCACTCAGCCAGTCACTACAAGTCAGCTCAATCATCACATAAAAAAGGAGCCAAAATTTCAAATTCAAAGTTTCAGAGCTTATTTTCCAATAAAAGCAACTTCACCACTTGTTTTGAAGTTAGTTCTTGCTTTCTTCTCTCGGTATACAACAGAAAGACTTGTCTTGTAGCTCAAATCTTTTGAGTTTTTTTTATCAAATACTTATATGAATTGCACTTAGATTCTTTAAAAGCAATAAGAAAGTTAATGTTCAATATTTATTGGCAAAGTAGTCCTTTGTACGATTTTTATGAAGTCTAATGTGATTATTTCATTCCTTTGATTTCATCTCATCTATGTAATATTTATTGGCAAGTAGTCTTAAGTTTTGATAAGGTAGTATGATGTGTTAAAATCTTTTTGATTCAACAATATTGTATGAAACATGTCATCTCTATGGAAACTGAAACAAATTACCTCCATAGGAAATGTTTATGGTCAAATTAGGCATGAATTAGTTGTGAAGAAAGGTTGTTTTCTTAGTTGATACTTTTGTAATCAATTATTTTAAAAGCATAAATGTAAATATTGGTGCAACACATCAAACTAATTGTAGGTTTTTTGTTTTTATGCATCCATCTTTATCCCTTTTCCAATCAAGACATCGCTAGTGTTAGGAGACTTCAAAAAGGAACCAACCCTTCATTTGGAGGTCTACTTTCATTATAGGATACCCACAACCTAAAAGTAGTCCCATGTTTCACAAGTAAGTTGAGTATAGGCTTAGCTAGGGTGCAGACCTTAGTGATAATAGTTATCACTTCCTTGTTCACATTCGAATGGGAACCCATGATGAAGTGATCTAGCAAAGTGGTTCTTAGTGAGAGTTCTTAGAAAATTAGAAAACCTCAATGCCATGGAATCATACTTAAAGGGAAGAAATAGGGAGTTCCTCATATGATTAAACCTTGAGTTATGGGCTCATTGAATCTACATGATGAAAATCAAAGGATTTATGATGTTTCAGTTTTGGGATTTAGTTTATTGTATAACTATTCACAGCTACTCAAATTTAATCATTGGAGAAAAACAATTGACTATTCATGAACTAATTCTACCCATATAAAAAAGAGAATTGATCATCTTTGTAAAGGGGTTATCAACTTGGCAAAGAGGAAATTTGAATCAAAACGCTATTGAAATTCACCATGAGAGAAAGCACGATGAGCAAAAAGAAAATGAGAAGTGAAGGTAAAATATAATTTCTTGTCTTGGAGAGAGAGGTCATAAGGAAAAGGACAAACTTTGTAGTGTGATGTCTAAATGTATTGTATTATATTGTGTTGGAGAGAGGTCATAAAGCTTGTCGTGACAAGTTCATGTCCTTAAATTAATCTTTGACCATGTAGAACATCAAATTTGTATGAAGAAAATCACAAAATCGTTTTGTCTTTGGGACATCGAAACTCACTGATAAGTTCCTACTAGATATGAAAGGCTCAATGAAGCTCATAACACAACCAAGTGAAATTTGATTTAATATTGACATGTGGTGATATATTATTAAAATTTTATGACACTTTAGTTTTGGGATTTAGTTTAGGGGGAAACAATTGACGGTTCCTCGATTACTTCTAGTTGATCGATTACTTCTACTTGTAGTGTAATGTCTAAATGTATATTGTATTATATTGTGTTGGAGAGAGAGGTCATAAAGCTTGTCATGACAAGTTCATGTCCTTAAATTAATCTTTGACCAAGTAGAACATCAAATTTTTTATGAAGAAAATCATAAAATCATTTTGTCTTTGGGACATCGGAACTCACTGATAAGTTCCTACTAGATAAGAAAGGTTCAATGAAGCTCATAACACAACCAAGTGAAATTTGTTTTAATATTGACATGTGGTGATATATTATTAAAATTTTATGACACTTTAGTTTTGGGATTTAGTTTAGGGGGAAACAATTGATGATTTCTTGATTACTTCTAGTTGATCTATAAAAAGGGATTGATAATATTTTTGTAAAGGGGTTGCCAGTAGCCTTGGCAATTTGAAGTGAAATATGATTGAAATTCTCACTGAGAGAAAGGAAAAGGAGTAGAGAGAGAATGAGAAGGGAAGGTAAAATAAATAAATAAATCTTAGAGAGAAAGACCATATGAAAATGCCCAATTTTTTAATATGATGAGTGTTCCATATATAAATAAAGTATTTTGAAGCTTGTTGTGATTGTGAAAATTTGAACGAATATAATGTGTTGATTTAAGAGTTCCTCATTACTTCTAGTTGACTTATAAAAGGCAATTGATAAATCTTTTTGTAAATGGGTTAGCAATTGGCTAAAGAATGGTTTTAGTGATTTGAAGTGAAATAAAATTGAAATTCACAGTGAGAGAGGAAAACGAGTAGAGAAAGACAAAGGACAGTAAAATAAAAAAATTTAGAGAGAAAGAAATGGCCAAGTTTGTAATGTGATGTATGGTTTTATATTGTATTCTTGAGCGTTCTATATATAAATAAAGTATTTTTAAGCTTGTTGTGATTGTGGAATTTTGAATGAATATAATGTGTTGTTTTAAAAAAATCTTTTGTGTTCTAGTTGAATGCCTGGGTAGTCTTGTAAGACCCTCTAATCATGTTTGCATAACTGTTTAAACAAAATTTGACATTATCTTTGATGCCTATGTATGAATTTGTTTAATCAAAATTGGGTATTTTTCTCTCTATGTGTGTTTTCAATTAAAATTTAGCATTCCCTTTGTGTGTGTACACAACTTGACTTAAAGGTTGGTAGTTTATACAACACGAGATAACATGAAACGTTCTCATATTCCTATTTATATAAAATACAAACAACAATCTTAAAGTGTGAATTTCATAATTTTGGAACCATAATCTTTTCTTTTTGCAAAAAAATATTCTTGTGACATACAATCTTTTTTTTTAATGGTTTTGAGGAATTATAATCATTGTTTGACGAATCTATCAATTGTTTTCTTCAATTAACATAAAAGATCAAGTTTGCATTTTTCGAATTTAATTTTATACCATGAATCATTACTTTCATATATTAATTTTTTTAATGATTATTTTTACGATTTAAAAAAATTGATTCACTCTTTTTATGTTTTGTATTTGAATTTGATAACTATCAATTAATGTTTTTATAATTTTGATCAATTATGTTTAATTAATTTAGAATTCAACATCATATAGAAAACATAAGTATTATAGTGTGCTTATATTTCTATGTACATAAAAAATGAACAATGATTTTAAAGCATGTGAATGTCATAATTTTCGATCCATACGCTCTATATTTTCTTACAATCTACATATTGTATAACGTAAAAAAAAAAAAATTTATGACTTTGAGGACTTATTTAATTATTTGACTATTTTATTCTCTCTCTCTCTCTCTCTCTCTCTCTCTCTCTCTCTCTCTCTCTCTCTCTCTCTCTCTCTCTCTCTCTCTCTCTAATAATTAGTGTAAAAGATTGATATTATGAATCATTATTTTCACATTTTGTATTTGAATGCAATAATCATTGTTCATTATTTTGTTAATTATATTACATTGATATAGAGTTTAATATCATGTCAAAAAATTCAAATATTAAAGAAGTGTGAAATTTCCAAGATTGTGAAAAAAAGGTTTGAATGAGAAAAAAAAAAATTGAATGGATACTTCATGAAAATAAGAAATTGAACTTCATAGATGAAGATATACTTAGTTTGGCAATTTAATTAAATCATGAAGTATCCATTCAAAACATCAAAGAGAAGGATTTGAAGAAATAAAAGAAGTAAATATAAAATTTTGTGTAATTAAGAAAGTAAATCATATAATTGAAGTTATGTTATCTTTGTCTTCTCAATTTGATATTAAAAAAAATTCTAAAACATTGATTGAATTAATAAATAAAAAATGAACAATGATGATACAATTTTAAATAAAAATTAAGAAATTACTTTAATTGATCATTGTATTAAAGACAATATATACATCAAATCTTGAAAATGAATCAAATTTAGTAAATTTTCTAATGTACTCGTAGAAAAATGGACATTATTTTCACAATCTCAATTTGAAATTGAATAAATTTCTCAAACGTGGGTTCAATTAATAAATGATGAAACATGGGTTGTGCCTTGTTTGTGAAATAGTTTGGCTCTGGCTGTGACAGTAGCAAAGTAGAGAAATGGTGGGAAGATGAATGGGGAGAGGGATTCAAAATCAAACACATTCCCAATGATTTCTTCTTGGTGGATCCAAAAAAAATTCAATCATGAAGGATGGTCATTTAAGAATGAACAGATTTGGTTTCTACATGCCAGATTGGGTACCCAACATCGATATCTAGCAAAGCACGAAATGAAGAAGATCCAAGTTTGGTACAAATTCCTCATCTTACCATCGAAGTATCAGAAGTAATCAAAAATGAATTAGGCTCTTTCATCTATGCGGAGGAAAGTTCTAAGCCAGGTCAACCTAGATCACATGTAAGGATATGTGTGGAGATTCAACCAAATAAAACCCTTTGGGACACACTTCAAGCCTTCTACACGCTATTAGATCTTAAAGACATGTTAAGATTACAAAAATGATTTAACAAAGAATCTTAACAAAATATGAGGAGATATTGTCATAACATCTATGCACAATGTCACTCCTGCACCTGCTCCCCAACGGCTCTCCCGCCTCCAGCTTTTTGAATATGCTTGTTGCTGTGTTGACCAACAGTGGCTGCTACTTCCAGTGCTGGTGTAGTGGCAGCTCTATCTGCTACATTGGGTGATTTTGCTGTTGCAGCAGGTCTTCCTACGGTTTTGGGTACTAATGTTGGGGGTTTGGATGCCAAGATCCCTGTTGGTGGTTTTGTTCCTCCCAAACCTGGTGTCTCTGATCTAGTTCTGGATTTGGATACCTTGGCGATTACTGTTGGTGCTAGTGACAACCTTCCTGCGGGTGAGACTGCTATGCCCAGACCCTTTGCTGGGAAGTGTAGCTTTGCCTGTGTGGCTAAATCTGTTGCCCAACCTTCTAGGGGGGTTCGTCCTCTTCCTTGTGCCAATACCTCTCCTGTTGTGGTCTGTGGCCGTGAGGTTACGGAGAATGTGGACTTCTATCAACGCAACACTTTGGTTTGCAAATTTACTGGGTTTTGGCCTTCCCTCCTGAACCTTCATCGTTGGATGAGTGATTACTGGAAGCCCCATATTTCTTATGGCATTGAGCTTTTCCCTTGTGCTAAGGGGTTTTTTTTTTCTTTCTTTGTCTCTACTCTTGATTGTGATTTGATTTTGGATAAGATATGGTCTTGGGAGGATCACTCTCTCTCCCTTAAGCCCTAGACTCCTTCCTTCAACCCCCTTACAGAATCTCTCTCTGTTCGTCCGGTTTGGGTCCATCTCCCCAATCTTCCCCTCCATTTCTGGGAACCTTCTTGTTTTGAGGCCATCAGTAACTCCATCGGCAACTTCTTGAAGGTTGATGATGCCACATTCTCCATGGGTCATTCTACCTTTGCTCGCCTATTAATTGATGTTGACATATCGCTGGCCCTCCCTAGGGATGTGGTTCTTATGGTTGGGGACATGCCTTAGAATCAACCGCTGGATTTTGAGGGTCTCCAGTTTCACTGTCGAAGGTGTTTCTCAATGGGTCACCTTGCTTATGATTGTTCTCTCTCTCGCTACAAAGGTGTTGCTACTTGGTGGAAGGATGCTACGGATGACCACTCGACGATTAATGCTTCAGATTCCATTTCGGTTGATTCATCTCAAGATGAGGTGCCCCTTACTACTGATGAAGCCTTGGTTGATGTTACTGTTGTTGCGGCCCCTTCCGCCCCCTTGGATCCCCATGCTACTTCTCCTTCTCCTCACTTTCACTCTACTCCTGGCATCTCTTCTCTTGTTGTTGCTCTGCTGCAACAACCTGTTGCTGCTTTGCAACAGTAGTATGGCAGTGACTCTGCAGGGTATTCCCCGCTTGTTTCTTCTCCAAAAGTTCCTACTGATAGTGTTGTCTAGACGGTTGTTTGTCGTAGGTGGAAAGGAAAATCTAACCACCTTTCCCAAGCCCTCCTTTCTCAAGATTTGGGGTTTTCTCCCCCCTCTTGATTTGGATTGGGTGTTGATGGTTTGACAGGTTGGTTAGGCTGGTCTGACTTTGTCCTTGTGGGGTTTGCACCCCTGCTTGGTCTTTAAAATTTGATAGCCTTTGGCTTTGTAAAGGGTCAGCACCCTTCTTAACGCTGCTTTGTTTTAAAAAACAATTAGCATTAATTATAGCTAATTGTAGAGGGATTATGGTCTCTTTGTTAAGGGTCAGCACCCTAGTTAATGTTGCTTTTTAATCAAAAACAAAATATGAGGAGAAACATATAATATATAAGCAACTATCACATACATGTATTTTAACTTTCTCCACTCATTTTGGCACACCCATAAAAAAAATATAGATGTTATTTTCTCTTATAGGTGGGATACACATCATTTCTTCACAAGAAATACATGGAAAACTTCATTACAACATATTCAAGCTCTCTTTTACACAAAGGAAAAATGATGAAACAACTATATAAGCACATCTATACACTTTAAAAAATGGTAAGCTCACAAATACATAAGTTATAAAAGAAAACAATAGTTCTAAAATAAAAATACATCTACTTAGACAAATTTTTCCAAATGTAGATTTGGAGCTTTCTAATTCTTCTACAATAAATCTCCCTACCTTTACTAATATTTAATTATCCTTCTTCAAGCTAAAAAAAAACTTTATTAAGCACAAAAATTCAAAAAGACTTTTGCTCTCTTTATTTTCCTAAACTCTCTAATTCATGATGGTTAAAATGAACAAGGACTACAAGGCAGCTTAGTTCCTGCCGAGTGTGCGAAGATGGTTGTGGATTGGTTTTGTTTAATTTAAATGTTTATGAAAAACTAATATTCTACAAGGTTGATTTTTTGGTGCTTGAAACATCTATATAGCTTCAAATGTATATAATGATTGAATTGAAACTATTGCACAAGAAATTCAAAACGCTTCAAATAGCTGTAATCATAAACCAAACAACCTAAATTTGTATTTATATCTATTTTATGTTCTGAGTAAAAGTAGTTTTGGATTTGAATGTTTTAGTCATATTGTAAATAAAAGTAGTTTTTAATTTACACTTTAAAGGGCTCATACACCATCAAATACAAAAAAAAAAAGATATAAAAAAATTGTGCAGTTTTGTTAACGTATACATGATAACAGTGGTTTGTTTCCGCAATCCTTCAATTTTAAGAAAATATCATAGACAATATAGAAAGAAATTTGCATTGAAAAACTACATAGCATTCTGGCACAATTGTTTACAAGGAGACTAAAAATCTGGATTGACAGCTTCCATTCAATGGCTGGTGTAGCCCACTTCAATGTACAGGACGAGGCACAAAAATGGAGAAATTTTTGCTTTCATCTTGATGATGAGTGTGATCAGCAAAGTTGATGCAAAGAAAACCCCACCGTG
Organism: Cryptomeria japonica; assembly: GCF_030272615.1. NCBI lineage: Eukaryota > Viridiplantae > Streptophyta > Pinopsida > Cupressales > Cupressaceae > Cryptomeria > Cryptomeria japonica. The sequence continues at coordinate 357,167,229 of NC_081414.1, read as the reverse complement.
GCTCACCTTGGAAGTCAGCAGCTAACTCATCATTTTGGGATTTTGCTTGTCTCAATTAATCCACATGCTCTATTCTATGATCAAAAAGGCTTGAAGTAGAAAATAAGCATTATCTTTCTTTCTTTGCAAAATCTGGTGTTTTAATTCTTTAAAAGGAAAATTTGACTTTAGGTTTATTTCTGACTTTTTGTAACTACAAAACTAATTGACAATAGTAATCTTCATTAAAGGCTACATACCTTTGTCAAAAATCATCTCAACAACAACATCTGAAAGATTCATGTCCGATTTAGTTAGAATAACTATCACCATTTGTTTCACCTATTAGCATTCACACCAAAATGACTTGATTTTGTCAAGAAGAAAGAAGAACTAGGATTATCCAGCCTACTTAAAGAAAATGTAAAGCTCATTTGTCTGTTGAAGAAAAAGAAATTTGCATGCTTAAGAATACGAGAAACAAAGATCATTTGAACTATTCAATCTAAACATGTTTACCAATTGCACAAAGAAAAGGCATTCTTACCAGTGTGTCTTGTAAAATGCACTCATGCATTGGCATCTACTTCGTCAAATGTATGTAAATGCATGAGAGGACTAACTTACATGCACTGCTATTTCTCCTTAGATATTTTCATTAAGACATTTTTATTAAAAGGGTTGAAACATTGAAATAATGGATTGTATAGAGTCTTCAACTAGTCTTGTTCACAATGGAATAGTTGATATACATGGTGTTGCTGACTCAGTTAATCTTGTTCTAGAATTTTGGCACAGATTCAACTTGTTTTCATATTTAAACAAAAAATCAATAACTAATTGAGAAAGAAATATTTAGTCATCAATGATAATTTTCCTAGCTATATTTTTTAGGGCTTTTGGATATACTTGAATGTAAATAATTACCAGTCCGTTTGCCACTTCCAAGCAGAATGTCTGTCTTTGATTTTTGACACCTTATTTTTTTTTTTTTATGTTGCACATTTTTAACTTGGCAACTATCTACATAGCATTTACATGCAAAACAACTGTCTGTGGAAACACACACCACCAACAAATTGAATACTTATAATTTGTTCTACGTGTAAATTTGAGGTTTGTCTTAAAAATAAATAAATGCCTTCTTCAAAGTCTTTGCTAGGCTAGACCTCAAATGTCAACCATAGATGTTGATGTGAAAGCTCCTACACATTACATATACATATACATATATAGTTAATTCTCTAACACCCTAGTCATCTGTCACCTATGCCCTATGGTGATCCCTACAAATTTTGGGGACCCAAACTCTTGTTATGCAGAAGTAGCTGAAAGTTTTTGTAAGTTCTTTCATGGGGAGTCATGCATTCTCTTACATTAGTAAGAGTGAATACTCTATATCATCCACTCGATGCCTACCAAAAATAATTTTCAACAGTGAATTGTTAATTGTCGATCAATTTTTTGCACAAACATTGTAAAATGAAAAAAATCTTCAATTTTGAAAGTTAAATATACAAAATATTTTAGCAAGTATTTTAATTGTCTTGGGTTTATAAAAATACTCTTAAATTTTAGTGACAATATTTGAGGATATACTGTATGCGATTCAATAATCATGTTTGGACTATGTTGACAATGAATGGAATAGTTGACTCTGAATTCCATTACTGGAATTTAGAAGTTTATCCTTTCCTATGCAAAGGTTTCAGTGACCACATCTGAAATGAGCTAATGATGAATGAGTTAGCTCACTTCAAATGCCAAGACTAGAATTTGCAAGAGTTATATTTAGAAACTCTAATAAGATGGCAAGAGAGATTAATCATTCCAATTGCTTGGCCCAGATGGTACAAGTAGAATGCCTAATACCACTTGTTAGTTTTATTTGTTTGGACTCAGCTCATAGTAAATCAAGTGGCTATCTTGAAATGTCAATGCTGAAAGTTATAGCAATATATCCTAAACCATGTGTAACTTTTAGAGATGATGTTTGGAGCGACATGATGACAAGTAAGTCTGAATTCCAAGCCCAAAACTTAAATCAATACATCAAAAAACCTGAACAAACAAGAAAATAGATCACTCAGCGAGAAAGGCTATATCTTACAAGCAATATTTATTTTACTATAGTTGTAAGGTATATTCATCACATTTTGGGCAAGTTGACAATGGATGAAATAGGTTGTTGCAAATGAAAAGTTAAAAACTTAAACACAGTATTGACCATTCTAGGTATAAGCTTTAGCCACTTGGTTTAGGAGCTAACCACCTAACCCAAGTCTAAATGCCATGACTAAAGAATACACGAAAGGATCAACAAAATATTAAAGAGGAATAATTTTGAAAATGGAAAAAAACTAACAGCAAGTAGTCTAACTGATGAACTAGTTACTTCTTTGTTTTGGGGGACTTTGTGACAAGCTACATTTGATCTTTGTCACTCTTGGTTTAGCATTGTTACAAGGATTAGGTTAGTTATGAAATTTCAATAAATGAAATTATGGTTGCAAAATCTTCTAGGAGCCCTTGTGGTCAAAAACTGAAAATTGTGAACAAATGAATGTCAGTCAACAACCAAAAAATTGGCATTTTTTTAATAAATAAATTAAAAGAAAAATCCCATTTCACTAGGTTTAAAGCGCTAGAGATGAGTAATCTATTGTGTATTGCATTATCTAATGGGAACACAAGCTTGACAATAATTCGAAGATGAAAGCACACGTGCTAAAATTGGTTGGGTTGCCTTTTGGGTCTCAAAATATATGTATCTTGCAGAAGTTGGTATATTGCAAATTCATATATGCCACAAAAATATAGATGGATAAGTGTTATTTTTGGTACTCTGAAATATAAGTTTAGATCTAGAATCGTAGAACAATAGGATGCATGCTGAGGACAACTGTTTGGGTTGGTACAACAAAATGGGAGCAATTCAATGATATCTAAAAGGCCTACATCAAATTTGGACTACTTAAAAGTGTTGTGTATTGTCATGTTGCAGCAAAGTTGGCTATATTACCATGTGCAAATTTGGAGGACTTAAAAGTGTTGTGGACTGTCATGTTGCAGCTCTAGATTTGTCTGATCTCCTTGAGACCCTATATTTGTCACAAAAAGGCATGGACATATACAAAAGGCCAAGATATTGTGTGACCTTTCAAGCCTATCCAACATTAAGAAGAAATAAGAAAAAACACATCATATATTTTGCTTGATAAAAATTAAAAGCTATCAAACCTAGTCTGGTTTGAATTAGCCATTTTTGTCTGATTGGCCATTTTTGTTTGATTGGATATGCAAAGGCATTCCCAAAATCAAGACAAGAGAACACACATCATCCTATCACTATGTGTTCGTGAGTGTGATGCAGGAGATACAAGAGAAGCGAGTAAATCAAACTTAAAGTTAATGTTTTGTTCTTATCTGCTATATTTATGGGTTTGATGATAGCATGGTTCAAACAAAGCAATATGTGATTTTTGGCAACATCTTGTCATGCCACGTTTCTCCGTAAATAAGCTATGTGCTCTTTCATTTCTCTACACTATCCACCCATCTCTTTGCATTGACATTGGAAACTGCTTTTCTTTGGGTTGGTACAACCACTTTTTTGCATGCACCGTATAAATAGTCCACGTACCAGTTAGATGTACATGTCAGCTTTTCTAATGAAATCCTCAAGACTCCCATTGAATTGAATTACCGCTAACACAATGCACTCTCAAGATTTTGTTGCTCTGCAACTCACTCCAAAAAAAAAAAAACACAAAAACCTTTCCGGCACTACAAATCAGGTGAATCTTCACTGCTTTTTCTACATCTTTTGTAATGTTTAACTTCAAATAGTTTAAGATGAATGATATGAAAGCATAAACCAAACCATTATATTTCCAACACACTAAAATAGATTGTAGAAGACAGAGTACTATTCACTATGGGAAAATAACATCGTAGAGAATGTGAACCTGCCAAAACTAATGTTTGTAAGGCATTTTATCGCAGATGTCTGAAAATATAGTTTTCAAATGCAACTATAACAATATCATGTCTTCTGTTGTAAAGCAAATAATAATATAACATTTGAGTGCACAAATCCCTTGATATTCTCAAAAATGTTCTACACTTTAGGTTTGTTATTGCAGACATTTTTTATTGAATCAATTCATAAACCATGATTTGTTACCTGCAACGTCCTGCACATACGCTAAACTGAAAAACGAACGCTCAAATAGACACGTAGGTGTTAAACCTAAAAGCCAAAGGTAACCCCACACAAGTATTAAACAACATGTGAGGGAAGGACCTTGCCAATAGTGTAAGCCAATGAAGACCATCAACTAAGGGAACACCAAAAACTCAGTATTTCAAGACACATTGGAGGAGCCAAGGATAGTATCATCATTTTTGGTACCAAGGTTTCATTTTGATACTGTTGCACATGCATTCTGTAAACAACACAAAAAGCATTCTCTCATAACTTTTTAATTGTAAAATATGTTTTGATAGCGACAGAATTTGTATATAATAAAAACATGGTCAATGCCTTTTCTCAGATAATAAGCAGCTCCCATACCTCAATGTTGATAAGAGCAGTAATCTTAGCTTGTTTTTCAAATTCAAGAAAAGTAGACAAGTTCATGTATTTCCCAACATTAGCTACTGCAGGATTTTGATAAAGCTGATAATCTTTCCCATATTTATTATATATGTTCACTGCATAAATCAAGATGTTTTTATAGCGATATCATGACAGTTACCCGTAACAATAAAAAAAAATGAGTAATACTCAATACAGGAATTTAAATTTATGTGCCTTCTTTGGTTAAACATTCTTAAATACGTTTAATATTTATAGCCAAAATTTATATGTTTCTTGAGTTGTCATGAAGGGAAGGTTACAAATATCGAAACATTGTAGATTGCCACCTCAAACTTGAAATGTGCACTAGTAAATCCCTCTATCTTCAATTCTTGAAAATGGTAGTCCATAATTATCCAACTCAATAGAGCCTCCCTGTACATATATTGAATACCATCTTGATCACTTGCATTCATAAGTGCAACACATTTCACTTTCAATCTCATGGTTTCAGACGAAAAAAATCACGCAAAACAAAGTTAAAGAAACCCTCATCTAAAAAAGAGTGTTTTTTCGTGTTTGATCCAATTTCAAAATATGTTTCCTAAATCGTCACATAGAAAGACTCTAAAACATAGATCTAGGTATCTGTGATGATAAAATCTCAGTATTCTTGATATTAATTTAAAAGTAGCTATACATTCTTTCCTAGGCAAAACATGTTGATAATTCGTATACATGAAGCAAAAAAAAATTCAATTAAGAAAACTATGGAGTGCCCTAAGCATAAATTCTTCACACCTGAATAATATCTCAGACATGGTTGACACTGGGTGGCTAAGGGGCCCCACTGCCAAGAAAAGAAAGGAAGCTAAGGGCGGGCTCATGCTCGTCCAAAAATAAATCTTCAGGAACTCTGAAAGCCCCATGCTCGCAAATAATCGCCAATATAACCATGAGAGTTGATCTAATAATAGTAGAATAAAACCAAAGCCAAAAATTTCAGTATTGGTTCATTTTCCAGTATAATCAATCTGAAATGAAACAACAAAAATAAAATGGAAAGGGACTTACCTCAAGATTCTCCTCAAATTGTATCAAAAACGTTGATGAGGAAAAATGGGCAGAGACAAAATGATCCTCTGCACAAGTATTGATTCAATCTATTCTTGATCATGATATCATAGAGACAAGGCACGTGAATTGCTTTCAAGTGCCACCTAGCCAGCATGATTAGTTACCTGCAGCCTCCTGCACATTTGCTAAACCCCAAAAATGAAAGCTCCAAGACGCCTTTTATGTCAGCCAACTGTTTGGATAGTCATGTGTTCTCTCGTGTGGTGAAATGTGAACCTCTATATCTTCCAATCAAAACTAACAAAATCACTTTTAATAGTCAATAATTAAAATTTGACAAACAACCGCTAAAGCCCGATCACATTTATATAAGGAATATTTAATTAAAGTTTTGCAAAAGAAAAATTAAGTGATGCTATTGGCTATAAGGAACATGTTTAATAACTGTTTAACGGAAACCCTCGCCAATAGTTCCATGCGGGGCAGGAATAATAATGAATCACCGAAAGGGAAATAATCTTATCTATAAGGTTAAATAACCCAACCTTAATTCTCTAAATCCTCACCAATAAACTCATGACATGTACATTGTGACAATTAAGTCAAAAATTGAATGAGGAGATAAAACCAAATAATAAAAATAAAATAGCTAATATCTCACCCACATAACATTAAAAAAAAAAAAATTACAAGTTGGAAGACAAGCCCTTGTAAAATAGTCAATATACTTACGTGATAGTCAATACACTCATAAGGGATCATGTAAGGGGAAACTTAAATGCATGAATATAAAGATATTAGAAATGCCTTATTCTTGAATTGAACAAAGATATTCTAGATACATATGTATAATTCTTAACATATATACTAATAACTCAAAACCAATTTTTTTTTATAAAATTAATGAAATAATATTTAAGATGCATTTAAATTCTATCTTTAAAAAAAATCCATCTCGTGCATTTTCCAAAGAAATTAGATATTTAAATAGGAATACAAATTATTCAAAGACATTTAGAAAATACCTATATATTATATACTAAAGTATAATTTGCTTATCTACCTCAATTACAAATTTAGAACAAGGAGTTTTGAATTATACTAATTTAAAATAACAAAGGTTGCGTTAATTTAACACTTAACCTTGTATCATTACACCATAAAGTTGAATAAGATTATGTAAACACATATCTATATCATTGGACTCTATAATTAACTAGCATTGGCTTATACCTATATGATACACACATCATCCATATCAAGTAATTTAACCTTGTATCATTACGCCATAAAGTTGAATAAGATTATGTAAACACATATCTATATCATTAGACTCCATAATTAACTAACATTGGCTTATACCTATATGATACACACATCATCCATATCATGTAATAAATATACAAAGCAACAATATGATAAACTAAGTCATACACACTCTCACAATACATCATTTCTTAATAATTTACATCAAATCAATATAATTACAATAATAATTATAATTATCCAATCATAAGAATAATCTAGGCATATACATAAGATATGATTAATCAACATTTAATTCATAATAATAAAATTCCACAACATCACTATAAACAATATAAGTAAACAATATAGTTTTATCTCAAGCACATCTTATCCAAAATAAGAAATAGTGAAGCTAAATATTTATAACTAACTAATGATTTAAAATAACATCCAAAATGACATAATCACATAGAATGCAAGTGTCATTGGAAAGGTAGATAACATAATGATTGCCTAGGAACGTTAGAGTAGATGGAATCATGATGCATAAGGTAATTATGAAGCTAGAAGTAGTGTACCTCCATAATATTGTTGGACATTGTGTTGTCATTGATGTCAAAGGTGAGTGTTAGAAGTCAAAGGTGTATGTTTGAGTGCAATCAAGAATTATCATTATATTCCCCTCGATTTGAGCTTTCAAGGTTTCTAAAAGTCTAATGTAATTTTAAAAACTTTTACCATGACATGTTAGAGAATTTGAGAACCATGAAGGAGAGAGACAAGTTACATCTATCTTAAAAAGTATTATCATCATTTACTAGGTTTAATTGGTTTTGGAGTTTCAGAAGGTTTTGTAGTGAGATTTTGAGCTCTCTTTTTCAAATATTGTATGTGCACTAGCAATGATTTTTGTACTCCATTCTACCACACTTGATAGTCATAGCTTTTGGTTTGGAAGTATATAAAATTTGTAAATGATGTATCAATTTTCAAAGTTTTAAAGGTTGAGCTTCAACAAATAGAAAGTTAGAAGTGATGTAAAGTGTTGACCAAGATAGTTGGATGACTGCATTGATGTTCCTAATGGATGTGCTAGAGTATTGTGATGTGCACCAATTGGAGGAACTGTGTGAAGGTGGTTTGGGATTAGTTGAGTTCATCTTAGGTAATGCATAGCGTGTCCCCACTCCTAGTGTAATGTGTTGGCTTTTGGACCTATCCGACTACATGTTTGATTAAGGATTTTGCTTGTGGACCTTGACTTGTGGGTGTTGTAAATGTGTTCCACACTAACTTAAAAAATATAATTATCTTTAGAATGTATATATATTGTAAGTCGGATTCATTCCTAGGTGTGTCATTAAGTGAGTGTAGTGAAAGAGTTGTGCAAGCAACTTATTCAATTAGTATAGATGAACTAAGGTGTGCGAATCAAGTTACAAATCCTATACGTATTAAGAGTGTTTTGTAGAAGATCAAATCTGATAGATGGTGTAGTCTGAGTTTGGAAGGTCCACACATTTCCTATCTTATTTTTAGAAAAAACCTCTAAAAATATAGATCAAATAGGTATGTGGGTCCCACCAGACGTGCCTAAATGTGAATAAAAATATTATGGAAACAATGCAATGCAAGATCCAAATTCACACTCAGAGTCACTCAATATTGCCGAAGATATATGCATAAAATCAAGTGAGAAACAATAATACCATCGCAAAGACCTTATATTGCTCCATAATTTACTTGATATTGTTTGAATGATTGATGTAGATTTCTCTCATTTTCAACATAACCTTGATATCAACTTGATATGTTGAAGGCTTGATACTTGATATTTGATAATGTATAATGGATGCTTGATAATTCTCATAAAAATGCTAGGATGATGCTCCTTTGATAATGATAATAGTGATTTGATAATAAGAGTGCTACGGATTTGATCATAAAAGTGCTAGGATAGTGCTCCCTTGATAATAATACTAGCTATGGAAAATGAATGAGTGAAGGTTTTATTTTTATGTCTCACTTGACATTTGGTCGATGACAAAGATTAATTAGAAAGGTCAATGGAAAAGAACATTTGAGAGAGGGTAGTACTTATAATTAGCACATGGATTGATGGGGTGGAGGGATAAAAAGGGATGTAAATACCTAGAGGAAATAAATAAAATATCTATCTTATTTATGTAAGGTGGGAAATTAAATAATTTTTAAAAATTATTTGATTTTAGTGGACCAAAAGAAGAATTAATTAAATAATAAAATTGTTTAATCAATAGTGGAGGGAAAATGGTGAATCAATTAGATAATAATAAATAATTTAACTAATAATAGAAGGGAAAGAATAATGAATTAATTAAATATTTAAAACTTGTTTAATTATGAAGGAAATGTTAGCTCAATTAAATAATCCAAGAATTAATGAGAAGATGATGACATGGCAAGATAAAAAAGAGTTCAAGAAGGTGATTTATTGCATGTTTTGGGCCTAAAGAAGAGTTCAAGAATTAAGGTCCCTCTTGACATAGTGTCATGAATTGTTATGAAAGTCGTCACTCATTTTAAAACATTAAGAAATCAAAATGAAAGATTGTGTTGGGTAGAGAAGGAAATTTTGAACTAATATGAAAGTGATATGATGACACGAATGGTGGGAAACATTAAGAATTAATTACACAATGCACTAGTAGGTGAAGCATTGAGTGCATCAGGACTGAATTTCAAATCCTTTCTTTATTTACCCAATGCTTTTGTCCAAAGATTTATTACACCAAGAAGAGAAGTAAGAACAAAGATTAGATCACAATAAACAACCAAGGGCACCACCATTTTCACAAATGGGTAAGCTTCTCAAGACTACTAAGTAGCTAGTTGTGTTCAACAAGACTTTCTACACTCAAAGTTAAAAAGCAATCTAAGATAAGAAGGGGTTTTTTCAGTTGAATTGTTATTGTGGGTCGCATTTAAAAGACATGAATTTTAAGTATTTAGGGTACGAGCACCTAAATAGGCTCGAATGCTTGCAACCAGAGATAGGGGAAACAAAATTCGGTCATATAGATTTGAATAAATTTTGGTAAAGAGTAGGAAACCCCAATTGACACCCAATAATGTAGAGGTTGGTAGAGAGGGGGTTGCTTGAAGTGGCCACCTTCCTAGTCATTCTACAATGCATAGACTTGGTGTTAGAGTGCATCAACTAATACTATATCAACACTAGAGAGATTAAGGCACAAGACAATAGGGTTCTCGTAACTCTAGACTAAGAAACTATTTAGAACTTTTTCCAGCTCCCAAATAGAGTGGAGTATGCAAATTGGGATTTTGCATTGTCCGAGTGTGATTTCAATTCCAAAAAGAGCTACTATAAAAATATCATCACAAAAGAGTGGTTTGCTATGTCCAGGAAAGGAAAACCCAAATTGACCAAAACCATTCACAGATCCTTTTTAAAAGGAGAAATTGTAGACATCATTGTCTTGTTGCATAGAATTTGAGGGATGAAGATACCTTCAATTTGGATGAATGGATGTTTTTATTTGTCCAGGTTATTAGTGCTAGAGAATCATATTTAGACTTGGCAAGATTAATTAGCAATCAGTTACATGTTGTGATAACCCAATTCAAGTTAAATAGATTCTTCTATATATCTTATTTTCTATATGCTTTATCTTGCACCCAACATTACCCAGGCTTGGATTTTGTGGAGGAATTTGATGATAACATTCAAATCCATAACTCCTACCCTAGCTTACAATTTTTAAAGAGCTGCACAAATTTCAGAAGGGTGAACGATATATTTACCATGAGGGTGGTAAGGGAGCTGTAATGCCACATGAAATGGAGGATTTCATCTAAAGCAACCACTTTGGTAAGGGTTTATGATAGTTACTTCTTCCAGTTTCCTAAATTCACCTACATAAGGGTAGGGGGTTTTGATGGTTTCCCCTTAAAGTTGCCCAAGTATGTAGAGGATAAGGTCATCATGATGAACTCTGTAGACAAATTTGTGAAGTAAATAAAAAGATGCACTGAGAGAGGGAAAATCGATATTTAGTTTCCCATCGCTCTAGGGATGTATTATTGTAAAACACGCTTGAACACCTTAAATATTGTGAAGGTAGTAGAGAAATATGTTATGGACACTTATGATGAATTGAGGCTAAAAATTGACAACCAAAATTTTGCCAAGGATAATTTGCATTTAGGACCATCATTCCATCATGTGCCTTAGTTGGAAGATTACTAGGAAGATTGTGTAGATGAATTTGAAGTTAGGAGAAGGGATTGGTCAAGAATAACTTTTAAAGAAATAGTTGATTATAAACTTGGATGGGATATCAATGACATCCTTGATGATGTGTATGATATAATCAACCCTATGTATGTTTCTCACATATAGGCACCACCCTTGGATCCTATTGACTGAGCTCAACCTGGAGAAGAAGCTCTAGATAGTAGAGCTATAACAATCCTAAGGAGGACTCAAGTTTGGATAGCCAAGAAGAAGGGATATGTCTCCAAGACTACCTCAACAAAGACAAATAAATTATTAGGAAAGATTAATACTGGAGATGTAAACCCTTCTCATACAACCCCGCCTACACAAATAATACCCCCAGTCAATTTGGGAGGTAGAAGAGATGGAGAGCCACAAAAGAAGGATCGGGATTCTAAAAAAACTTGTGGAGATAAATCTGCACCTAATATTAGAATAGGGGAACTAGAGAAAGAGAGCAAGGAACAAGATAAGGAAGAGGAAGGAAGGGCGACAAAAGAGCCTAAGAAAGATGAAGGCAAAGGAGAGGATCTAGATCAAGATGCGAAGTGGAATGTCGTTGATAGTGGTAAGTCAAAACCCCCATTCCCTCTTTCTTTGCAACTAGTTAAGAGAACTCTCTTCCTCAACCTGGATGCCATACAAAGTGCCATCAAGTCTTGTCTTCCCCCACATGGCTTGAAGTGTCATTATCTAATAAAAAGAAAATTGAATCCATTAGAGAACCACCTAGGGACATTATTTCATAGATGTTATGATCCACCCCTATCCCTAAAAGTAATTATCTCAAAAATACCTCATGCTTGAGGATTACCCACCCTACATCTCAAAAAGACCCAAGCCAAGGCACTGCAACTAATTTTAACTTCACTTGCATTGATATGGGCCCCCTCAATAGGGACACAAAGTTGCATTTCCTGGTTACAGCCACTAAGGTGATGGAGAGAGTTTAGAAGGATAAGATGGATACGGAGGGTTTAAAGGCTACGATTGATGCATTATCTGAATGCCTAAGATCTTTATTGAATCTGGAATCATCATCACAAACCCCCATCTTTTCAAAGACTATATTGGATCTAACGCCAGATGTGAGTAAATAATTGGTGGTAAAATTGCAAATGGACAACCATTTCAGTTGAATTGCGCAATAATGGATTAGAAAGATGAAGGCTAAAGGACTTTCATTCATCAAAAACAGGAGTAGATCTTATAATGAATCAGTGCTATCATAAAATAGTGTAGCCTCTTAAATATTAATTTCTAAAATGGAAGAGTCTACACATTCATAGGCCGCAAAGGAAATTTAAAAAATCATTGACATGGGCATTGATGCAATTGTGGCCAAGAACATAATTCCTTCTAGGGAAACTCTATGCAACATATGGATCCAAAGTTTAGAGTGGAAATACAACTTTTTACAATAAAACATTAGAGAATAGAGAAAACTACTCCAAGAAGCTAATAAAATGATCACTCAAGTGATTCAAGAATTTGCAAATATTGGTTTCTAATTAAAAAGGATAAATCTGGATACACTACAATAGATGAATTGAAGGCAGAATTTTAGAAAAATAGAGACATATTGGCTGATTCAAAGGCTTTCAATGAAGAAAAACATGAAAAATTGGCAAGGATTGACACCTCCCTAATTTGGTGCTCTAATCATTACAAGACTTTCATTGCTAAGGCCAAAGATATTAGCAAAGGAAGAGCTTTATGGGCACTTTGAACCAAGAATTTGATCATTCTGAATGATCAAGGAATCCTATTAGTTCTCGAGGCATTGCAAGATTATGAGGACCATTAGACAAAGAAACAACTTACACAACTAGGAAGTGCAGCGACCTCATAGATGAAAGTGCTTTCCAATTTTGTGTTGCCACTTGTTAATTTGAGCTTTGTTTTATTGTTAATATTGCAAAAGACATAATTATGTTTAAAATGATTGTTTTAAAAGAATCAATTTCTTTAACCCATGGACAGTTATGTTTGAAACTTTTATATATGTTTGAAATAAACATTGAAAGTGATCGCTAAAATTTTGATCCCCCTTATGCTTTGACATATGAGTGAGTATTGATCAAATTTTAAGGTCCTATGTGTTGTTTATGGGATTTTTGAGTTTTGGGATCTTTGTGCATCTAATTTGAATATCGTTCATGTTTTGTTATAAATATTTGAGTTTATGCAAATGAATGTTATCACCCTTTCGGCAATGTTAATGTTTGAATACTAGGATCACTAAGAGGGGGTGATGAATTAGTGATCTATATAAACAAAAAGACTCTTAACCAATAAAAAATTTAACACAATGATATTAACATTTGCAACAAATCATAAGACAATATCAACAACATTGGATAAATCAATCAAGAGATTCAAGAGACAAATTCAACATCATGACACCAATATTTGAGTGGAAAACCCTTAAAGGGTGAAAAAACACTATGAACAAGTTATATATTAGGCCTCACTAGCAAAATTCACTGGTTACAAATTAGGAGCACCAACTCCAAGCCTCATTGGCTAAATTCAAGGCACCTATCCTAGGAACACCAACGCCTTGCAATTTTAAGAGAACCAACTCCAAAAGTGAATAAACCACTCCTTACACATTCACAAAATGAACATCTTAGAGAATTACTCTGTTTCCATACAAAACATTTGATATATCACCATTCTTCCAAATCATTCACATTCAAATTGTCTTAGAAATCTAGTCTTTGTTCTGCAATTTTTTCCCAACGACAAACTGCCCTTTCAAAAATACTTTTCAATTACTATTTTGTCACAAAGTCTTTATCTTCATTACCATCTCTGCAATCAATAAAAAATGCCAACATATATAGTGCTTGACTGCGACAAAAATCCTCATTCGTTATTCTTATCAAAAACCCTTACTCATTGTTATTAAAAAACCCTCACTCACTATTATTATCAAAATTAGAGGCAGCATTGACAACATTAACTTGTGAAAATTACTTCACTTCTAATGGCATTCACCATCTTCTCATTCTCATTAAACTACTCAAGTCTCATAATCAATATCTACAACAGTTTAAAAAATAAAGTTTCATTTCATTAGTAATAGTCATTAATCATTTTTTCTCTCAAATCATATATATTTCTTCATGTACTACACTCACTTTTTTTTTAAACATTCTCTTCACTTCTTGTTCAATATTCTTACACACCAATCTGAACACCACATCATTTTTTTTCTCAAGTTTAGAAGGGAACAATTATAGAACCGTCGACAAGAAAAATAGTCGTTAAATGTTTAAACTGTCACTCTAAAACCCGTGCATAATATGATCTAAGTGAAGAATACTAAGAGTGGAGGGGTTGAATTAGTATACCGAAAAACACTGTATTTAAACACTTAAACAGTCTAGTCACAAACCGGTAGAACATTTTAACAGACAAACTGGTTAACACACATGCAAACCAAAATGCAAGTAAGACATTCACCCATAGGAGCAATAACACCATAACACAAGATATTTAACATGGAAACCCAAATGGGAAAAACCACGGTAAGATGAAACTCACAAGTAACTATCTGCAAGAATAGAAACTAGACCGGTTAAGGTCATACAATGTTCTTTACTAGAACAGATCCTGTTAGGAATCTCAATCTCTATTAGGAGATAAGTCTGATCAAAGACTACCTTGCTAGAGGATTTTAGATCCACAGATGTGATCCACCTTGTTAGAGGATTTTACAAAGGCTTCTTTGAGCCTACCCAGTCAAGGGTTTAAAACTTGTCAAAGATGTAAGTAATCAACAAGTGAATGATCTAGCAAATGGCATAGGTGCTTGATTAGATCCACTATGGCTCATAGCTAATGCATTTCAGCATTACTTCAGTCTTCAGTAACTTTTACTCAGTTACACCTCACAGACTTGATCTTCTCAGTTAAGATCGCATTTACAAAAACTCATCAACCACCTTAAACCCTAGCCACTCACTAAAACCCTAGACATGATGTCCTTATAAAGGAATCTGATTTCATGTTGGTCCAATAGGTTTGCAATCCAATTTCTTAGGTTAAATGAATCTAGACATACTTGGTAACACAACACAAAAAGCACCGCTAGAGTGTCGGCATCGTCAAACAATCGGTGGATGGTAACTCATCACAAAATGCTGGTTGGTAACTCATCACAGAGTATTACCGGTTCATACAAAATACTAGTTGCCGGTTTGACAAAAATGAAGACTGGGAAATATGTGTTTTGCCGCTTTGATCCCTCGTACCACTTGAGATCCAACATACCGCTTCAGATTGGTAAACATATTCTGCAAAACACCAATAGTCTAAAGACTATAATACATCATACCAGTTGGAATAAATTCTGGTTGAGCTTTAACTCATACATATAAAAGTGATCTCAATGCAAGTGTGTGTCCATCAATGACAATCACAACATAATCATCAAAAATGCCAACAATCTCCCCCTTTGGCATTGATGGAAACACTTAGGAAAAGAAAAATTTGACTTCTAAGTGTTTTACAAAAAAATCATGCCATAAGCAAAATTACTCCCCCTAAGAATATACACTATCCCATTTGCACACAATATAGTATATAACTATTTGCTTACAATTATAGAGATGGACATGAAGATATACAAAGCATACATCAAAATTTTAAATACCAGACTACTTCTCCCCCTTTTTCCAACAATGATAGAGTACAATTGAACAACCCCTATTTTCATTTGGTGTTAAAATAATAAGAGTTTAGGACAATAAAGAATAAAACTTGTCAAAAACTGATTTAAAGTCCTACAAAAATTGTTTCATAGATAAGGACCAGGACTCAAGTAGGGAGGTGGCTACTTCTTTCTCTGTCTGCATCTAGGAGACCTGTTCTTCCATGGTGTCCATTGTGCTCATCTCTTGAGTCACCATTAAGGCATCCATATTGAGATAGCATTTTTGAAGTATTTGCAAGCGTGGGAGTAGAACCAGTTGTAGTTCTTGCAAATCTCGTGACCGGTTGCTAATCTCAAGCTCTATTCTTGTAGACTGGATATGAAACTATTGAACGGTTTTCCCATAAGTTGTAAAGGAGTCGTATGGAAGCTTGAAGGTGCTCATGTATAACTGCAAGTCAGATTGTAGCTTTTTCTTTTGTACAAGCACATCATCACAAAAGAGATGAGGTTGGAAAATCTTACTAAGTAGTAGATTCCCCTCATCCAGAGTGTTCCTTATATCTTTTTGAGCTTTTTGCAGATCAGACTAGAGCTCATTTAGCTTTTTCACCATGGCAATGTTCAAAGCCTTTTGATGCTCTTTCTTGGCATTTTCCTCTACTACCTCTTCTAGGCTCTGCACCTGATCATCCACTACTATGCATAGGAGCTTCAATTGTGCCAGTGATGAATCAGTATTGGGGAGGTTGGTTTTAGGTATCAAACTGGTAAGAGTGTCCACCGCAGCTTGGATCACATCTTGCTCCTTTTTCCTCCTTATTACTTCAAGGTGTTCTTGAGCAACCTTGATGCTCTGTAGAAGCTCCATTTCACTTGTAGACTGGATGTCAATAGGACTGGTGAGGTCAGCCGGTTTGGTTTGACTTCCGGTTGCCTTTGGAGTCTCCATCATGCTTTTTGTCACTTCTGCTTTCTCTTCTTCCTTCTTTTTCTTTTCTGCTTCTTTTTGCCACTCCTCTTCCTTATCCTCCTCTACTTTCTTCTTCTCCACTTCTTTTCTCTTCTCCTCTTCCTTATCCTCCTTTGCTTTCTTCTTCTCCGCTTCTTTTATCTTATCCTCTTCCTTATCCTCCTCTACTTTCTTCTTCTCCACTTCTTTTCTCTTTTCCTCTTCCTAATCCTCTTCTTCTTTCTTCTTCTTCGCATCTTCTTCTCTTCTTCCTCTTCTTTTATTTTCTTCTCATCCTCTTTTCTCTTTTCCTCCCCTTTCTGTTTCTCCTCATCTTCTTCCTTTTTCTTCTCCTCAGCCTGCTTCTTTGCTTCCTCCTTTTTGTCCTTTGCTTCCTTTTGCTTTTCTTCCTATTCATCCTGCTTCTCCTATCCTGTTGCTTCTGATGGTGTACCCTAAGCAACATCCTCTACATCTAGAGCATCGACATCAATAGTGTCTATAGTTTCAGTAACCGGGTTTCCTTCATCATCAAACACTTCATCCGGTTTTGTTATTGTCGGTTCTTGGTCAGCCTTCTTGATGGCTTGAAGCACTTTGTGCATGTGTACAATAGTTGTCATATGTAGATGAGTGTCTTTTTCAACATCATCAATTCTTCCTTCCAATAACCAGAGTCTTCTTCTTCTAGTGAAGAAGAGTCCTTTATTTTGATTGATGATTTCAAACAACTCAGAATTGGATAGGTTGGGAAAGTGTTGGGCAAAAACTTTCTCCCTTATTTCCTGTTCCTTTTCTATGTCAATGCGCCATTTATTGTCTAAAGATTTATACAAAGGATCCGGTGTCTCAGATCTAATTTTTGAGGGCAACCGGTCATTAGCACACAAATGCTTAATAATTTCTTGTTCAAATTCCTTTTCTTCATCATTAAAATCATCAAAATGATCTACCAAATCATTTAACAACTTTCTCCTAATATTTTTAATTGTTCTTTGACAATGCGTCAAAGGTTTGTAGGAAGAAATATCAATATTTACCAATGTAGATGATGCCAGTTCATTCTTTCTCTTTTTCCTTGTTTGTGTTGTCTTCTTGGGCTTTTCTTCAGACACAGTTTCTTCCAAGTCCGGAGAACTGTTCTTTTTTTTCCTCTTCCTCTCAAAGACTTTGGCAGGTGCCGCTTCCGGTTTCTTCTTCACAGGTGACCACTTGGTCACTTTGGGACTGGCTGTAGTAACCGGTGTCGATGCTGAAGGCACTGCTTTTCCCTTCTTTGTTGAGGGTTCTTCAACAGGTGTAACCCTTTCTAAATAAGTGTCGGTTCTCTTTGCCTTAGGATCAAGGGGTGAGGCAAGTAGGGTAGAAGCATACCCGTCCAGCATATCATACATTATCTCACAGCCCATAGGCTCCACTTCTTGTTGTCTCGGCTCAACGACCTCCATTATGCATTCATCCACTTTGATGATAAAGCAGATGTCTTCTTTGTATTTCTTGAAAATGTCACTGGATATCCTCATCCTTAGGCTCATCTTGCTTCTGAACTCATCAAAGTACTTATTCAGAACTTCAGGGTAACTGGTTCCAACAACTTGTAGACTTTCCTTGATTTGTTTTGTCACTGGTTGATCGGCAGACCACTGAATGTCTCCTACTCCTCGAAAGTAGCCTTGAAAGTAAAAGAACAACCCAACCAATAGTTGTCCAAACTTGAATCTTAGTGCATTGTCCTGTTTGATCGACTTAAGATTCAACATAATTTGTCTTTGCATACAAGCACACAGATCAAATGATGCATCCTCCTTGATCATCCTATAAGCAGCATTTACCACTGTAGGAGAGACAAAATTAATTCTACTAGCAGAGAACGTCTGGTATCCTATCACCATGCATGCATATTTCACTAGGTCATCCTTGATGGAATTGACAGTCATTCCTCATGAGTCACTCACTGAATGGATGAGCTTGGTCATTTCAGTCTTGACAACCTT
The DNA here is from genome assembly GCF_030272615.1 of Cryptomeria japonica. NCBI lineage: Eukaryota > Viridiplantae > Streptophyta > Pinopsida > Cupressales > Cupressaceae > Cryptomeria > Cryptomeria japonica. The sequence continues at coordinate 357,148,455 of NC_081414.1, read as the reverse complement.
TCTCAGGGTTGGCACTTCACGGACATTGCAGAAATTGGTGATGACATGAATAGCTTGTGGTGTGATATCATGTGTTCTCTCAAGATACATCTTGTCACCATGAACTCTGCTCAGAATGATTCGAATGTGGTCATCTATGAAATCCTGTAGGAAGTAGACCGTACTATGAAGTTTCTTCTTCTCCAAGATGCTATACTCTGGTTTGATCTTTTTATCCTTCCCACAGAATAGACCTAGCTGAGAATGGATTGCAAGAGACCCTAGATCTTCAATTTTACAATCTATATAATCAGAAATGCCTTCTTCCACTATTACGCTAGTAGGTACTTGTGACAGAGTATTGTATTTGGACTTGCGTTGAATAAACTTCATAGAATCGACAGGTGCACTAGAGCTAGCATGAGATGCGGAAGCCTTGATAAAAATAGAAAACTCGAGAAATACCTTTCAGAAATCAAGAATTTAGGGCTTGTAGATTCTACTTCGCCTCACACTTCATCGGTTGCCGAATCACCGCTTTGAGTTCTTCTTTTGACCATTTGCAATTTGCTTCTGAATCTTCTTCAAGGTTTTTAAATTTCTTTGAATCCCAACACAAGTCACTTTTTCTTCGCTTCACACTTGAAAAACTTCTTCGCTCAAAAAATGATAGTGAGAAATGATTTGAAAATTCCTTTTAAGCATATTCCTCACCTACTGTAATTAATGCTCCACCATTAGGGCGTAAATCCTAATTTGCCTTTTACCGTTTCCGGTCTTCTACCAAATGACAGGTATCACATACTAGTTAAGGTCTTTTACTGGTGAAAATCAGGGGTTCGAAACATTTCACCGTTTGCTCCCCCTAAGCTTTTCTGATGCTTAGTTTGTCGGTTCGGTGATTTCCACACTAGGTGCAGAAACTGGTTCTTCTTGCAACACCACTAGTTTCTTCTTCCAGGTTTTGTTCATATCCACTTAAATGGTTTCAATATCAATTTTTCCTTCCGGAGTGACCGGTATATCATCCAATATACTCTTTGTAAAGCGGAAAATCGCAATCGAACCCTAGTTGCTCTCCCCTCTTCCAACTCCGAGGAGACAGAAGGGAGAGTCTCTAGGGTTGATGGTTTTCACTTAGGGGAGAGACTTTACATTCAAAAGAGGGGTTGAAACCCACAAGATCTAATCCTACACAATGCAAGATTGGATGCTAAATGTGTTTCAAGGGTTAAGAAAGCAAGGCTACCCTCTTTTGTAAAGAATGTTGATAGAAGAATTAAGCTAGGAATGCATAGAAAGTGACAAAGATTCGCTTATAAACTGAGATAGGGATATAGGATGAAGCTGCGGACCTGAAATTAGCAGTAAAATGTCGATACGGCACTGTCCTGCAAATTTGAGCAAAAGTTGACGGGACGATGGCGCCCGGCATGCACACGGTCCTCCGAAAAATCCATGAAACGAAGGGGGATCTGTTCGTCTCTGCACAAAGATTCCAGATCTTCAATTTCAGCCGCGTACCTGCAACCTACACACAGAAAAGCGAAGATGATTGGGGGGTTAGGGATTAGGGGTTTTCCTTTAGGTCAAACCCCGGTTTTGGAATTAACCAAGAAATGAGAAATGCTGTAAATGTAATGTAAAACAAGTACTAATACCTTGTTGTAAGGATGTTTGTATCCTTATGTGCGAAGGTATAGATGTTGTTGTTTGTTGTATTGTTGTATGTTGTATGTAGCATGTAGTATGTGATCTCCTCTTCAATGGTTGAATCCTTGTCTTGAATGCAACACTTAGCCTTGAATGGAGACTTAGAATGATCAATTGCTTGAAAGAATGCTTGAATGCTTGAATGCTTGAGTATAGTTTCCACGCCTTTTTCCATCCTATCGAATGAAAGAGGAAAATGTAGTTTATATACTTGTCAATTAGGGCTGATAGACTGATTTTCCCGACCTTAGGCCGACCAGGAAAGATAATTTTCCAATTTTGCAAACATAAAGACTCGAAGTCCAAAAGAGACCGGGCCCAAAATAGGACCCAGGGACCAGGGCGTTGGGTGCCCTGGTCCTGAAGGACCAGGGCACTGGGCGCTCTGGTCCCACCTCCCGGGACAGCAGGGCGCAAAGGAGGTTCAGGCCAGGGTGCAAGAAAATGCAGTTTTCAGTGTCATAATCAGGTTTCGGGGTCTCCATTCAGGTTGCGTGTTGCATTGCCATCGTGAAGACCGAAATGCAGTCAAAATTGCAAGTGTCACAATTTTAGGATGCAACATTTAGCCCCCACTTTAGCGGGAGTATAAGCGTACGCCAATACTTCCGGTAAAGTACAAGGAAACAACATTGAAAAACTTTCACCACATCAAGGAGGAAAGATACACCAAGCCCCCAGTGGACTAAGGATCTTACGACTTCGATTGACAAAGTAAAAGGGAAGATCATGAGGGAGAACCATGACTGTTAGTAGTAAGGTTCCCTCACTATGAGTCATGCAAGAAAGATATCAAAAAATTTCAAGGCAAGGTTAAATTTGCCAAGAAATTTTCAAGTATCTTGAAAAGATATGAACGGGATGTATGCCCCCCTACGTTAAAGCGATCGCACACGCCTCACCGGGGGTGATTGCTTTAAGGTAGTGATACATATAAGAAAATGAAAAAGGGAAAGGAGCACGTTATCACAAGGATTTAGCCCCCAAGTGTGAGATAAGCCCAAGGATAATAGACACAAAACACAAAGCACGAGGTGACTTCACTTTCCTCGGGGTCAGTATGCTATATGACAATTCATGTATATCATATGTATGGATGCATAATTGTTCTTCATTCCCCAATCAAGGAAGGTCACCTAGAAGAAGGGAACACATGTATCTTTTGAGTCAACATGAGATAGATTGAGAGATCTCAATGCTTTGCATCGTCCTCAAGTAGACAACACTAAGGACAACAAATAGAAGAATGAGAGTAACACATATAAGAAGTAACAAAAGAGAGGGGGAGAGAATCTGCTATGCTAATGAAACTAGTATAGCACGTCATCTACCCCCTGATCTTGCTGATCAATGTTTCGGGAAGGTAGGGAACACGCTAGAGGAGGAACATCCAACACAGCAGATGGAGCTATCACAAGATCCAAACAAGGGCTATGTTCATATCCCAAGCCACGGTGTTCTTGTCTAGGAGCTAGGATAAGTGCTTTAGAAAATGCGTTAGATAAATGGTTATCAACATCAACAAGTTCATATTCACTATCAGAATGAACAGGAGTAACATTTGCATCATGAATAACATTTTCATCTATATCATCATCAAGATTTATAAAAATAGGATCTTTAACTCGCACAGGATCAAGACCATCATGCATCTTATGTTTAGGAGATTTCGGCTCAATCGTCGGCTGAGGAGAAAATGGAATAATGCTTGTTGAAGGTGTTTTTGGGGATTGCAAAGTTTGAGAGGTAGCAGTCTAAGCTCTAAGACGACGCTTTCGTTGGCGTTCACGTGCAGAACGATTTCGTCTAGTCTTAGTAGGAAGTTGAGAAGATTGAGGAGGAGGAATGTTCTCATCCTTATCACTTGGGTGTTTAGGTTGTGGTCTCTTAGGTTGAATAATAGGAGAAGAGGAAGGTCTCTTCTCTCTATAAAAAGAAGGAGGAGGAACTGCTCCATATAAAGGAGGAATTTTTGGTTTAGGAAGGAGACCAAGTCCATCATGACGAGGAGGTATAGGTCTACTTTTAGAAGGTTTATTAGGCATAGACATAGTCACATCCATAGGGATGGGTTGGGAATCTTCTTGAGGAAAGACATTAGTTTTAACTTTCAAAGGAAGAACTTCCTTCTCAAGAATGATAGGAATGTCAAGTTTGGGTGTTCTAGGTTCGCTTAGAGATAGGATCATATCTGTTTTCCACTTTTGATAAGATTTGAAAAGATGATCACTTCGCAGAGGAAGAGATTGGAATTGTTTAGGCCAAAAGTAATCAAGAGGAACACTAGAAGTTCTTTCAGCCAGTTTAAAGAGACTATGATTGACAGTAACAACTTCACCATTATGGGGAAATTTCAAACACTTGTGAATAGGAGAAGCAATAGCTTTCATGGAAGATAGCCAAGGATAGCCAAGCTTCACACCAAATTGTTCGGAAGATGGAATAATAGCAAAGTCCACATCAAGGGATTTGTTACAGACCTCAATAGGTTATGTAATAGAACCAATTGCAGGAGAAGAAAATGCATCAAATAGTTTCACAACCACATATGTTTTGTCATAGATAACTTGATTCAATTGCAAAGTAAAAAGGAATTCTTCAGTAATGACATTAACCATGCAAGAAGGATCAATAAGCACTCCACGGCAAGGTGTATTTTTTACTTTTGCAACTATATATAAAGGACCATCAGGTGCCCTGATAGTTTCACTGGAATCAAATGTGATGGAAGGTTCTTTAGGGATTTTCTGCTGCTCTACAAAGTTAATCACATTCGGAGTCATGGACACAAGATCATCAGGTGAGACAGAGGAATCAGTAGTATCAATCGCATTAGAGGTATGAGAAGGCAATGGATTAGTAAAAATCTGAAGATTTTGGTTAGGAAGAGCTACAGATTTGTTGCCTTTATCATTCACTCCAGAAACAGAGATAGTATTATTATCAATCAAATCTTGAATTTTCCCCTTTAAACCAAAACATTTTTCAGTATCATGCCCAGGTTGACGATGAAATTGACAAAAATATTTGTTATCAAAATAAGGTGAAGTAATCTTTGCAGGATCAATTTTCCTTATAGGAGGAAGAGTAAGCACATTTTGTTCCAATAACTTATTCATAATACTATGCAATGATTCATTCAAAGGAGTAAACTTTCTTTCTCTCCTGAAAAACTTAGAAATAGGAGACACACCTGATGCTGCATTCACATTGTTGTTGATGATGTTTTCATTGAATTTAATGGACTCTCTGTTCGGTTTAAACTTCCCAAATGGTTGTTGACTACTATCACCCTTATCACTCGGAGCCATAGGATGTGATTGTTCCATTTGACTCACAGTCAGTTGATAATTGTGAAGAGTTGCGCACAACTGTTGGAAAGAAGTAAACTCAGAAAATAGGAGTTTTTCTCTAATGTCTTTTTGTAAATTAGAAATAAGGGTTCTTTGAATATCATTATTAGGCACTGGAAAAGAAATTTGAGCATACAAATGCTTATATCTACCAATGAAATCAGTCACTTTTTCTTTAACACCTTGTTTACAATGCATTAAATCAATCAAAGTAACTTTAGGACTTATATTGTTTTGAAATTGTTGAATGAAAGCATTTGCAAGTTGTTCGAAAGAAGTAATAGAATAGGAAGGCAACGAGCAATACCATTGTAGGGCTTTGTCTCTTAATGTTCTAGTAAACAGTTTTGCAAGCAACCTTTGGTCATAAGCAAAATCAGTACATATTGTTTGAAAGGTCTTAACATGTGTTAGAGGATCACCCTTACCATTATAAAGCTCCAAATGTGGAATTTCAACATGTTTAGGGGGGATAGCTCGAACAATGTCAAGAGAAAGTGGGCTCGCAACGTCAAATGTAGGCACACTAAACTTAGATTGATTCATAGAGGTAATTTGTTGCTGTAAAGAAGAGACAGTTTGTGCAAGATTGTTAATGGTCGCTTCAGTCGAAGAATTCATATTAGACGTGTTAGATTGTGATGGAGGTGTTATGTTATTGAAAGAAGGTAGAGAGTAAGGTGGTGGGACACTATGATAGTTAGTCATAGGAGATGATTGGACAGGAGGAACACTACAAGGAGGAATGGAATGATTAAACGAGTTGCCCCCTTGCGTCATGTTCATTTGTGGTGATATAATAGGAACACTCATTGAAGGAATGAATGAAGAAGTTGGATTGAATGAAGGAAGAGGGTTAATTGAAGAAGAGGGATTGCCCCCATGACTAGTGATCCTAGGAGGAATGTCTTGTATTGAAGTAGTCATTATGTTTGATGTAAAAGTAGGTATGCTAGCAATAGAAGTCATCAAAGGAATAGAATGATTGTCTTGAGTAGGAGGTTGTGTATAACCTAAGGTTTCGGCACAACTTTTCATAGGCATCACATTCAAATCCACAATGTGTGCAATACCATGCAAAATATCAATTCCATTCTTATCACTTTGAAGCATACGTTTTAGACCCTCAATTAAAGGAAGAGCTTGACTATCAGGGTATTCTTGAGACATCCATTGTCGAAAATCGTCAAATTGGTTATCCAATTTTGAAAGTTGTTCTACAAAAACCTCATGGAGAGCTTCTTCATCATTAAGAGGATTAGAGGAATTACCCATGTCCTCGTTAAAAAGACCATTCAAATTAGGTTCCATCTCCTCAGTAATTAAACCTTGGAAGGACTTAATTCTAAGGCTTCGTCTAACGGGAATAGTGTAAGTAGGACTTATTGTTGTAAAACTCATGCACTAGAGAGAGAGAAGATTTTGAATTTTTAGAGGTAGCAAATTTCAGTAAAACTAGCCAATCTTCCAGATTTAAGCTGTTAAATACAATCAGGACAATCTCCCGAAATTTCGGAAAAAATGTCCGGGACCGTGGCGCTCGGGGTGCACACGGTCCTCGCAACTTTTTTCAAAATTTGTAGGGATGAAAGTTATGATGATTTTACAGCTAACCTGAAAAAATTGAGTGATTTTACGATCTGTAGATAGGCCAAATTAAAGTTGCAATCTCAAAATTGAACCCTACCAAGATTGTTGAAAAATGCAAAATTTGAATTTTGAAAAAGAGAGGGAAACTGAAATTTTGAATTTTATGATTTTAGAGGGAATACCAAAAGCAATGTAAGTTTTGAAATTTGAAAGTTGACTCAATTTCACGCAAAATTCAATTTTGAAAGCGGAAATCAAAGTTGTTGTAATTAAGCACTTAATTTCAAAAGTCACAAATTGCAAAAATTTGAATAAAGTACTGAAATTTCGAATGAATGCTAACACACTTTTCAGATTTATGATAGTAAGAACACAATTTTGACACAAAATTTCAATTTCAACAATTTTTGAATGTTTAGAAGCCTTAAACCAAGCAATCACAAGACCAACTTTGACTGTAATTTTGAAGGTGTTAAAATTGATAAAATCAGCCAAAATTCTGGATTTTAGCAGGAAAATACAGTAAGATCTCGCTCCCGAAATTTCGGAAAAAATGTCGGGGACGATGGCGCTCGGAGTGCACACGGTCCTCGCAACTTTTTTCCAAATTTTCAGGGATGAAAGATATTGTGATTTTATTGCGGAATCCAAAGTTACAGCCGATTTGGAAATGTTTTGATTAGTGGAATTGTCGGACAAAGGTTGAATCAAGAGGGTTTCAAAAATTAGGGTTTTGACACTTAACCGCTTAATTTTCAAAATCAAAGCACAAATATGAATTGATAATTTGTAATAGAAGGGCAGATCTGAAACAAGCATTAATAATTAAACATTTCACAAGTTTAATTACTTAAAAAGAAAATTTAGGGTTTTTATGCAATTAACCTCTAAAATTTTGCAAAAGATCAAACATGGAAATGTAATCAAGGAATCCAATTTTCAGATCTAATTATGAATAATCAGAAAGGATGTTCACGTCGGGTTCACCAAAATGTAAAGCGGAAAATCGCAATCGAACCCTAGTTGCTCTCCCCTCTTCCAACTCCGAGGAGACAGAAGGGAGAGTCTCTAGGGTTGATGGTTTTCACTTAGGGGAGAGACTTTACATTCAAAAGAGGGGTTGAAACCCACAAGATCTAATCCCACACAATGCAAGATTGGATGCTAAATGTGTTTCAAGGGTTAAGAAAGCAAGGCTACCCTCTTTTGTAAAGAATGTTGATAGAAGAATTAAGCTAGGAATGCATAGAAAGTGACAAAGATTCGCTTATAAACTGAGATAGGGATATAGGATGAAGCTGCGGACCTGAAATTAGCAGTAAAATGTCGATACGGCACTGTCCTGCAAATTTGAGCAAAAGTTGACGGGACGATGGCGCCCGGCGTGCACACGGTCCTCCGAAAAATCCGTGAAACGAAGGGGGATCTGTTCGTCTCTACACAAAGATTCCAAATCTTCAATTTCAGCCGCGTACCTGCAACCTACACACAGAAAAGCGAAGACGATTGGGGGGTTAGGGATTAGGGGTTTGCCTTTAGGTCAAACCCCAGTTTTGGAATTAACCAAGAAATGAGAAATGTTGTAAATGTAATGTAAACAAGTACTAATACCTTGTTGTAAGGATGTTTGTATCCTTATGTGCGAAGGTATAGATGTTGTTGTTTGTTGTATTGTTGTATGTTGTATGTAGCATGTAGTATGTGATCTCCTCTTCAATGGTTGAATCCTTGTCTTGAATGCAACACTTAGCCTTGAATGGAGACTTAGAATGATCAATTGCTTGAAAGAATGCTTGAATGCTTGAATGCTTGAGTATAGTTTCCACGCCTTTTTCCATCCTATCGAATGAAAGAGGAAAATGTAGTTTATATACTTGTCAATTAGGGCTGATAGACTGATTTTCCTGACCTTAGGCCGACCAGGAAAGATAATTTTCCAATTTTGCAAACATAAAGACCCGAAGTCCAAAAGAGACCGGGCCCAAAATAGGACCCAGGGACCAGGGCGCTGGGCGCCCTGGTCCTGGGGGACCAGGGCGCTGGGCGCCCTGGTCCTGGGGGACCAGGGCGCTGGGCGCTCTGGTCCCACCTCCCGGGACAGCAGGGCGCAAAGGAGGTTCAGGCTAGGGTGCAAGAAAATGCAATTTTCAGTGTCATAATCAGGTTTCGGGGTCTCCATTCAGGTTGCGTGTTGCGTTGCCATCGTGAAGACCGAAATGCAGTCGAAATTGCAAGTGTCACAATTTTAGGACGCTACACTCTTTCTACTTCTGCAGAATCTTGCAATGTGACCCAATTTGTTGCAATGATAGCAAACCACTCCAAATGTTCTCCAAGGTCCATTATTCATGTTTACATTCTTCCTTCTGCATGTTACAACAGTGTGACCATGACCATGGAAAATCCAATAGTTTTCTCTCCATCTGATTGCCACTTGATAGCCACCGCTTCCTAACTAATGATTAAAGGCATTAATCTGGTTGTGATTTTGGTTCACAAAAGATTTCGGACCAACTCCTTGAGTCCTCTGAGGATATCTTCTAATGTTGTTCATAACAGACCTGCATTCAGATGCTCTATACCAAAACTTGTTATATGCATAACAATTACTATTGAACTTATTGGATATAGGTACATTGTTTATAAAGTAAGGAAAATTATTGTAGGCTTTGCTCCTACACACATTGGCAGTATGTCCTTCTTTAAGATAGTTAAAGCAAACAGGTTTAAACTTTTTCTTACCTTTATCCTTTGATGTCGGTTGTTTCTTCGATGCTTCGACATTTGCACCAGAGGTCTTACCTTGCTCATGACCAGTGTAACCAATTCCATTAGTATTCTTAACAGGTTTGGTCAATTCAAGCTTTTTCTCTAGCTTAACAGTACTCTTGTTGAACTTAGCAAGTATTTCCTTTGACTCGGAGAGTTCTTTGAAAATAGTAGCATTTGTCTCCATCAAGTTTGTATTCTCAGAGATGGCTATGTTCAGTTCACCTTGTACTTATTCTTTTTCCATTCTTCTCTCATGAAGGTGAGCAGTAAGTGCACTGATCTCTTGCTTCAACTTGGAGATCTCATGATCTTTGTCCTTAACCAGATCTTCAACTTTCCTCTCATTCTCAATCTCTTGACACATTCAGATAGTCAGTCCTTCCAACTCCTTTCTCAAGTTGGAATTTGATTCATTCAACTTTTCTACTTCTTGAATTAGGGCTTCCATATCCGCCTCATCAAAAGAACTGTTTTGAGATAGCTCCATTAGTTTTTTGGCATGCTCTCTTCTTTTTGCCTAAGAGGCCTTATATTTTATCATAAGATCATCATAGGCTTTCTCAGACTGAGTGAGTCGATGAGTAAGTTCCCTCACAGTGTATTCCCCTATGTCTCTTTCCAAGTGGTTAGACTTATAGAAAGATAGGCTCTGATACCAATTGAAGAATACTAATAGGGGGGGTGAATTAGTATACTGAAAAACACTGTATTTAAACACTTAAACAGTCTAGTCATAAACCGGTAGAACAGTTTAACAGACAAACTGGTTAACACACATGCAAACCAAAATGCAAGTAAGACATTCACCCACAGGAGCAATAACACCATAACAAAAGATATTTGATGTGGAAACCCAAATGGGAAAAACCACGGTGAGATGAAACTCACAAGTAACTATCTGCAAGAATAGAAACTAGACCGGTTAAGGTCATACAATGTTCTTTACTAGAACAGATCCTGTTAGGAATCTCAATCTCTGTTAGGAGATAAGTCCGATCAAAGACTACCTTGCTAGAGGATTTTAGATCCATAGATGTGAACCACCTTGTTAGAGGATTTTACAAAGGCTTCTCTGAGCCTACTCGGTCAAGGGTTTCAAACTTGTCAAAGATGTAAGTAATCAACAAGTGAATGATCTAGCTAATAGCACAAGTGCTTGATTAGATCCACTATGGCTCATAGCTAATGCATTTCAACATTACTTCAGTCTTCAGTAACTTTTACTCGATTACACCTCACAGACTTGATCTTCTCAGTTAAGATCGCATTTGCAAAAACTCATCAACCACCTTAAACCCTAGCCACTCACTAAAACCCTAGACATGATGTCCTTATAAAAGAATCTAATTTCATGTTGGTCCAGTAGGTTTGCAATCCAATTTCCTAGGTTCAATGAATCTAGACATACTTGGTAACATGACACAAAAAGCACCGCCAGAGTGTCGGCACCATGAAACAATCGGTGGATGGTAACTCATCACAGAGTATTACCAGTTCATACAAAATACCAATTTACACAAAATACCAATTGCTGGTTTGACAAAAATGAAGACTGGGAAATATGTGTTTTGCTGCTTTGATCCCTCGTACCGCTTGAGATCCAACATACCGCTCCAGACTGGTAAACACATTCTGCAAAACATGGATAGTCTAAAGACTATAATACATCATACCGGTTGGAACAAATTCCGGTTGAGCTTTAACTCATACATATAAAAGTGATCTCAATGCAAGTGTGTTTCCATCAATGACAATCACAACATAATCATCAAAAATACCAACACTAAGAACTTGATTATAATAATAACCTTCATGTGTCTTTTGATAGGAAATGATTATCATTTGTTAAGACACTAAACTTCTGCAATTACATCAATAAATATTTGTCATTTATTTTTCTATCACTTGTCTTTGTTCTTCCTGTTGCTCGAGCTATAATAGATAAAAAAATTCATCATGTCCGCACAAAAACATCTATTTTAAAAAGTATGATGTGCATGATAACTATCCATTTTCAATCCTCAACTCCTTAATCTATAACAAGATCAAAACTGATTGTAGATTCAAATTTTTGTCATGGTGAAAGTAGAGCATAACATTCTTATTATAAATTCTAAACAACATTCACAAACTGATCTTCATGCTCATGTGATTTACAAATGATTAAGCATTGATATTGTTAGAAGATGATAACCACAATACACTTCACTATCTCAAACACAAACAAAACTTACACCATAAGACTTTTATTCAAGCCATCATAATTGATTGATGTTATTAGAATGAAATAGAATGAAGTACTATTATCTTCATGTCTTTTCTTTGTCACCTTGTAACATCAACAACAAACTCATATTGCTATTCCTTTAGCCTTATCTTGTCACTTACATACCTTTTTCTACAAACACGCTTATTGACATCAATGAAAAACATGCCAAAGCCAACAAAATCCCCCTTTGGTATTGATGTCAATATCTGTAGTAAATGTATATGCCTAAACTCCCCTTGTCTTCAACCACCTATCTTCAACCATTTATCAAAGAATATCATATACACACTGCTATTAAAATATCATGGCTACAAAAACATTTTTCGATATCAATACACTTCTTATTTGTCAATACCAATACACTATTATAGCGTTGTTCTTTAAAACATTTTTTATCCTCATCTCCCCCTTTGATATCAATGATAATGGGGAGCAACATGAGGTTTCATGAAAGAAAAAAATGAAACATAGAAGATTGTCCCTAAAACCAAACCATTATCCAAGAAGGTAATTGATAGAAGAGAGAGGTAAAACCCCTAATTTTTGTCTTAAACTTTCAAACACATCCTTGGACAAAGGTTTTGTTAATATGTCTGCTAATTGACCAATAATTTCAACATATTCCAAATCAACATCAACATTTAACACATTCTCTCAAGAAATGGTATCTAATATCTATGTGCTTGGTTGTTGAGTACATGACTGGATTTTTGGAATATTGATTGCACTAGTGTTGTCATAAAAAATAGAGACTATTTTACACACTTTTACCTTCATATTAGACAATTTTTGTACCATCCAAAGCACTTGAGTGCAACAAAAATAAGTAACAATATATTTTTCGTCTTATGTTGACAAGGACACCGATTCTTGTTTTTTACTCTTCCAACACACAAGTCTATTACCCAAAAATAATGTTGCACTTGAAGTACTTTTCATGTCATCAAGAAATCCCACCCAATTAGAATCAATATAAGAAGTAAGAGAAAAATCATTATGCCTAAGATACCATAAGCCATAGTCCAATGTCCCTTTGATCTACCTAAAGATTCTTTAAAGTGCATTAACATGAGATTCTTTAAGAGAGGACCGATATCTTGCGACTAAACCAACAACTTGCATAATGTCAAGCTTGGATGTTGTGAGGTAAACTAAACTACCAATCATTGATCTATATTCAGTTTGATCCACAGTGATTCATCAAACTTACTTAACTTGCAGCTTTTCACCATTTGTGTGCCAATTGGTTTACACTCTTCCATGTGAAATTTTTTGAGCATTTCTTTTGCATACTTGGTCTCAGATAGAAAGACACCTTTATCCAATGTTGAGACCTACAATCCAAGGAAATATGATAATTCTCCTAGCATACACTTTCCAAACTCAGATTGCATAAGTTTGAAAAACATTTTGCTCATGCCATCATTGTTACAACCAAACACAATGTCATCTACATAAACAATTACCACAAGGACATCATCACCTTCCACCTTGACACACAATTTTTTGTCCACTCCTCTTGTGAATGCATTTTCCATAAGGTACTTGTCCAATCTAGAGTACCATGATCTAGGGGCTTGTTTTAAGCCATAAATGGCCTTTTTCAACCCGTAAAAAAAGTTAGGAATCTTTTTGCATTGGAAACCTTCAAGTTATTCCATATACACTTCTTCATCAAGATACCCATTGAGGAATTTTGTTTTAGCATCCATTTGATACATTTTAAATTTTTTATAAACTTAAAAAGCTAAGAAAATCTTGATTGCTTCAAGGCTAGCCATGGGTGCAAAGGTTTCACTGAAACCAATACCTTCAATTTGAGAGTACCCTTTAAAAACAAGACTAGCTTTATTCATTACAATATTTCCATTCTCATCAATCTTGTTTCTAAAGACCCATTTTTCTCCTATTACATTTTTATTTTTCAGGCCTAGGGACCAGTTCCCAAGTTTTATTATTTTCAATCTGCCCTAGCTCCTCTTCCATAGCTTTAATCCAAGACTTATCATTTCTAGCCTCAACATTGTTTTTAGGTTCTATTGTCGATAATAAACATAAATCATCCTCCTCACCTAATTTTGCAGCCCTTCTCCTTGTTTGCATACTCGCCACTTTGTCTCCAATAATTTGTTCTTGTGAATGATATTTTGTCAATGTCTTCGATGGAGTTTTTGATGTCTTTTCTGCTACAGAAACTAGTTTGCTTGTTGTCACCAATGATTCATTTGTTTTCCCTTCTTCTTCTTTAGGTTCTTTTGTTTCTACTTCAAATTTCGATTCACAATCTTTCTTTTTAACTTATTCAATATCACTTTTATCAACCTGCATTTCTTGATCAACCTGCACCTTCCCATCAACTTTTATAACATGAGCACTTTCAATAACTATTTTTAATCTTTTTCTAAAGCACCTATATGCCTTACTATGTGAGGAATATCCTAAAAATATACCCTCATCACAACGTGATTCAAAACTTCCCAATCTTTCATCATGTCTCTTAATATTTAGCATTTTCTACAAAAAATTCTAAGGTGCTTAACAGATGTAGACTTACCAAACCATAACTCATATGGAGTATACTTGGTTTTGAACCTCAATTGAGCTCATTTCAATGTGTATATTATTGTATTAACAACTTCCTTCTAATACATATCAGGTAACTTGACCTCATCCAACATTGCTCTTGCCATCTCCTTTATTATCATGTTCCTCCTCTCTACGATCCCATTTTGTTTTGGATTATGGCAAAAATAGCTTTTGAAGGGGCCCTAAAACCCTTTACAAAATGGATTCTAAAATATTTAGAATCAAAGCAAAAAAAGTATCCAAAACAAAAAAGGTTGCGAAGTATAGAATATTACAAACAACAACCTAAGAGACAACAAAATCTTAGACGGGCAGCAAAAAGCCAGCAGAAATACCGAACACAAAAACAAACAGAACCAACATACCATCTACATGAGGCTCTTGAGGGGTTCAACCACCTCTGCCTCCAGGGTACTCATCTTTTTAGCTACAACCTTAATTTCTTTGCAGTCCTCATTCTGAGTGCCTTCTTTCTTCTATATATTGCCTCGCGTCCTCTTACTGGGTCCTTCATTAGCCTTGATCACATCGGTATCATCTCAAATGGTAACAACAGTTTTGTCCTACAATATCCTATCAAATTTTTTTACCATAACATTCATCACATCAACAATTTGTTTGACAATCTTATGGTTGCTAGACATAATAGTCTTAAGGGTAGCCTGGATTTTCTCAAAGCCAACTTCCAACTTGGAGATTCTATCCTCAAACCCTTTTCTCATTTGGTCAATCCCTTCTCCAGCCCTTTGAATGCACTCCAACACCAATTTGTTCTCCTCCTCTGACCACTACCCAGCCTCTTTTTGATTCCCTTGAATGTTACCCATAGGAATGGCCTCCATTTTGCTTCACAAAGCCCTCTAATTAAGTCTGACCTCTTTCAACTCATGAAACTACCACTTAAACATACTAAAGGTATCAATGGCATGTTCCCTTGTCATCCCTAGCACATCCTCATAGTCCTCTTTCTTATTGATCTCAATACTTTTAGGATGAAGATCCTCATCAACCGTAACACCAAAATTAGCAATAGTAGTGCTAAGAGGCGTCGGAGGGGGAGACTAGAGGTTTTGACCCATACTGCCCTCCTTCTCACCCACATAAACCTCAAGGTTACCTTTAGGGCTACTGGAAATAAAGGTATCCTTAGCCACTGAAGTAGAGGAAGAAGAAATCATAACTTTCTTATGCCCTTTCCTGCCTTTTCCCATTGAAGACTTGGCCATTGGGATCTTTTTGGTATTATCCTTTTTAAGAGGGGGGATAGACTCAGTTTCAAAATCCAAGTTAGAATCCTCACCACCCGACTGTCCAACACTAGTGGAATCCTCAGAGGAGGTCTGAATAGAAACATTCAGGGAAGGAAGGGCACGTAAGTGAGAATCAATCAGGACTAAAAGCCCTTCATGAAGGATAGGTAATTTGTAAGGTTTCTTCTCATGGTATTTGAAATTGACCCTTAACGAAGACATAAGATAGAATGGAAAATAAATCTTGACCCCATAATGAAAAATGGTTCATAATAACAAAATGGTGTCCATAAATTTGAGAGAAACAACCATCTAGGGTAAGATACTCCATGATTACCTTAAGGAATTTTACCCAGAAGCTTTTGATCATAGAAATATTGTAGTAGCTAGAAGTCTTCTTCATGAGCTTGGCTCTCTCTTCTTTAGTCTTTGGTTCTACACAACCTATTCTGTATAAGTCCCATCTCTATAAAACTTCATCCCCTCAGTTGAAAGCGTGATGACTTGGGAAATGAGGCTCTCATCAACCAACACCTTCCGCCCATGGAGAATAATAGTCCCGTCTTTCTAGTGCTTGGAAAAATAATTCGTAACATCCTTGTTAGGACCCTTCAACCTTTCAATATAAGGGGTAAAACCCCCTTTCTTTAGAAGCACCCAAAGCTTCTTCTTTTTCTTCAACTACACACAATTTGGTGGCTATGTTCTCTTCCTAGTGCTCCCATTCTCAGCTTCTCTCTGTGAATAGCAACACTTACAACTTGTAAATTGAATAACACAGCCCACAAAATACTGACATACACCCACAAAGCATGCGAAATAAAACCACACTTATTATTCTATCCTATTTTTCCACATGCCAAAATCAGAAAGGAACCAATCTTTATAGATTCACTACTAGTCATGATGGCACAAATTATCATTATTATCTCTTCCTTGACTTCTATCATGAAGGATAAGCATGAATAGATCAGCCTCCAGTTTGTCTCCATTGGTCCAACTCAACTAACTTTTGCTAATAACCCCTTTATTTGCAAGGTATTCGACCATGATATTATACTCCCTATAGGTATGGGATATGCAAAATTTATCAAAAGTTTAAATGATATCCCTAGCTTTCTTAATCCAAATTTCAAGATTCCAAGAGGCTTTGGAAGCACCCCTTAGATAGTTTATGAGATTTTTGGAATCTCCCTCCAACCAAACACATTTTAAATTGTGTTGTCTAGCAAGAGTGAGGCTATTATAGGCTCCAATGGCTTCAACAAGATGGTTAGTCTTTATTCCCAATGGGAGCGCCATTGCTGAAAGAAAGTTTCCACTATGATCATGCAACACTCCCCCGCATCTTGTCGGCCTAGGGTTACCTTTGGCCGCCCCATCAAAATTAATTTTGGCCCATCCATAAGGAAGATTTATCCAACCAAGATTAGGTCTAATATTAGGATTGGGCCCAACAAATTGAGACATGCCACAATCAATTTTGCAAGCCCTGGAAACCATGATCTCACAGTCTTTAAGATTGTTGCTCTGAATCTTATACTTTAAGCTAACAATAGAGATGTTATCAATTATGTCTCTATGAATTTTCCTAAAAACAATCTCAGGTTGAAGATAGGTCTCCTTCAAGATTCAATTATTTTGTTCCTTCCACAAACCCCATGCCACATGAGGAAACACAAAGGACCATAAAGTTTTTAATAAATAATTCCTAGTAGTTTCCCTCCATTGGTCAACAAGCTCCGTAACCATCTTAGCAAAGACACAACAAAGATCCCACCTCTGAAGAAATTGACTCCAAACTTCCATCGTATAATCACAGTGCAAAAAAATATGATCAATGGATTCAACTTCCTTTAGGCACAAATAACACCTATTAGGTATAGAGAAGCCCCTCTTATAGAGATTATCAGTGGTTAGGATCTTATTCAAAAAGAGAAGCCAAAAAACATGTTAATCTTAGGTATTAAGTGCTTCATCTAGACTTTAGTCCACCATGGAATAGGAGGATCATCATAGCAATCTACAGAAGCAACAAATAATTTACCAGTAGAGGAAAACCTCCATATCAATTTATCTTCAGGACTATTCTCTAACCCAAAGGAGCTTAGAGAAACCTACAACTAGGCAAGAGATGGATGAAAAACAAAAAGATTCACCCATGTGCCATCAACCCAATAGTCCACCACCATCGAACCAAAAGAAGCAATACTAGCATCTCTAAAAGCCTCCAGCTGAGGATCAAGGGCCAACGGCCTCTTACCAACCCAACAATCATCCCAAAACTGGATACTCCTTCCATTTCCAACCTTCTAGTAAGCTTCATGATTGGAAACATCCTTAGCCTTGATACTGTTATTCCAAAGATGTGATCCAACAAGGATATGAGAGGAATTCAGGAAATGTTGAAAAGAATGAACATTGAAGAGATATTTGTTATGCCATATAGTATTCCATTCTCTCCTACAATCATAAGTCCTCCACACTTGTATAGCCAAGAGAGAGGAATTAAAAGACTTGATACTCCTAATCTCCAGACCCCCATATTTTCTGGGTTTACAAACATACTCCCATGCAACCAGAGAGATTCTTTTCCTTTCCTCCACCCCGACCAAAGAAATATTTTTTGGATTTTTTCAATAATATTCACAAAATTTGAAGGAATCTTGAACAAGTTGAGGGAATACACAATAAGGTTTTGTAGTGTGGCCTTAAGCAACTGAATTTTCCCAACCTGATTGAGAAGGGCACCCTTCCATCCTGCCAATTTCCTATTGAATCGATCAATTAAAGAGAGCCAAAATCAATCATAAGTTTTAGAACCAAGAGGAAGACCTAAATAGGTAGAGGGGAGCAACCCAATCTTACAACCAAGAATATCAACAATCTTCTTTTGTCTTGCCTCAGGAGTATTGAAGAAGAAAATGGAACTCTTCTCTCTATTAATCACTTGTCCTGAAGCCTTTTCATAGATACTTAAAGTTGACTTTATAACTCTCGCTTCCCTAACATAAGAGCTACCCATCAGGATGGTTTAATCAATGAACTATTCATGAGAACAAGTTAAATAGGCAGAAGACGGTTTCAATCCTTTTAGATTCCCTTCCAGCACCTATTTATGGATGAATTTGTTAATATTCATTTGGAATGGTTCATGTGTGGAATCTTGGTAAATTTTAGGCCCCTTCCTTTAATTTTTGACCCACTCTTCGGATCGCTCACGCATGCTAGGTGGTGTCTCAGCGTTGCTCTAAGCGGCTTTCTCATCTCTCCCAATGTTGAGAGAACGCGGAGCTGCTACGTGGCGCTGGTCTTTTCTTTGGTGTATGCTTCCTGGACCCACCATCTTCTGTGTACTAGCAATGATACTTGGTGCCCCCATGTTGCACATTCTAGTTCTCTTTTGCACTCAACTTCAAGTCTTCCTCGAGTCACTGCGTGTCTTCCATGATAGTTCGTGAACCAAAATGTTGTTTGTGTCATAATTTTCTTGTTTGGCATATGCAGGGGTTGCCATGATGTGGTTGAGGTAAAAACTTTGAAGGCCATTTTTTTTCTAGGTAGCGTCTCGCGAAGTGCCATAGTGGGAGATTCCTATCAAAAGCGGTTGCTAGGATTTCACTGATTCTTGCGTATTGTTTGTTAAGAGTCAAGGGCTCTATATAGGTCTTCTTTTTCTGCTTTTTTAGGGGTTTAGACTTCAAGGAGAACATTTTTAGACTTTGGATCATTGAGAAGCCTTTATGTTAATTAAATTAGGTGAATGATAAATATATCTAATTGTTCCTATGGCCTATGTGGTTGTTTTATTTGAAGCTTAGTAAATTGACTGATATGTTGTATTCAGATTCATTAACTTTTATGATATGTGTTGTGAAACTCTATAGATTAAACTATATTTTAGAACTTGTTATCTGTTGGATGAATGGTGAATGCCATATTATGTTGAATAGAGTGTAGTCTGATCTTCTTCTCTAATGATGATGAGCATGTAGATTGTTGAATGAGCTTTAAAACTGCATGTATCTGGGTTTCATATGATGTTAGTGTTTTACAAAATATTCTAGCGTATCACCCAAGTAGTGCAGCTTTTTTAAGTCTTCCTCTTCCCCTTTTCTCCCCCAATTGTATGAAGAGTTGACTTCTCAAACCCAGAGGTAATTCAGTGAGTCTCACACAAAAGGTCCCCCATCACTGAATTTCTCATAACGTTGTTAGCGTTTAATGTAAAATTAAGAGTCAATAGTTCTTTTTTCTGGCACGCCTAGTGGGACCGTAATTTTGAACAAGCCTAAGAAAGTTTATAAGTCGTAGACCTATTACCAAGAGTCAAATAGCTTTAAATCTCAATTTGCTTCTCCCACCCCTGGTAAGCGTCCATTCTCCCGCAACTACTTCTTCTCAGGATCCACCTATTTTCCATGCGATACTTGTTCCCGTAGTAATGGCTTAGATTCCTCCTGGAAACTTCATGACTTGGAATAGTGGTAGCCCTCTCATTCCTCCTATTCCACCTGTAGTATGGGGGCCAATTCCTACCTTCGCGCTAAAATTCATCCCTAAATTCATTGGATAATGTTCCAAGATGTTGGGGGAACACCTACAAGATGTGGTCGATGTCTGCACCATCCATAACATTACATAGCAAAATGTAGCTCTGAGATTACTTGCAACTTCATTCAAAGGGAGACCTTTAGATTGGTATGTTGGCGATTTGGAGGAATTGATTATGTGTTGCATTGATGTTTGTCATTGATGGAAACACCAGCTGCTCTAGCTGCTTTGGTTGTTTACCAGTATCTGATTGGTCCCAAAAGGATGATTGGTTTTTGGTTGGCTAGATCATGTTGATCTGGTATGCTCTGGTATGCTTTGGCCTATGGAATTGGTTTGCATTGGTTATTCATGTGTTCCTGATGTGTATCACATTTAATGGTTCAGTATTTGATGATCTAGAAGCTATCACTTGTTCTAGTAAGCCTTTTTCTTATCGATAAGGGTTTTACTGGTAGAGCTTGGTTGAAGATCTTTTGATACTATGCATAAGTAGTGTTGGTACGGATTCTAGAAGGTTATCTAGATGCTGATTGTTATCATGTTTGTGTTCCACTTGTTCAAGGTGTTTCATTTAGCTTATGGCAACCTATTGTAGGTCTGGTGGTTATTCTGCTAGGTTATGGACCGGTTTATGTAACGTGTGGCTTGATGCATTACCGTTTGGATTCATTGATTTTATTATGTTGTTTTGGTCTTAGGATGACTTGGTTGATCATTAGATTATGGGTTTAAGTTATGAATTTATTGTATTATCTTTTAGGTGGCCGACCTAATTGTTTAGGTCATGGGTTGGTATAAATATATGTAAGATCTCATTATAGATCATATCCAGGGAGCGAACAATGTTGTAATCATGTGCAAAGGCTTTGGTTGATCATAGGTGATGAAATTGGGTCTGTGGAAGAGGTTTAAGGCCTCCGATATTGAGCTTAACTAGAACTGTACTCAGGCATGGGAGATGTTATACTTGCAGTTCAATCTTCATTATGTATTGTTGTCCAATGTTTTCTAGAGTCTGTGAGACTCCTTTTGTGATGAGAAGTGTGCTCTAGGCTATTGGCCTTCATGCACGTACAAGCCCCTTTTTAGAATATTTATTCATCTGATCAGTGGATAGATATTGTGGGTCTCCAATCCCACTGTGGTTTTTCCTCTTTGAGGTTTTCCACACATAATTTTGTGGTGTTATGGTGTTCATCTTTTTTGTTGCATTGTTGGTTATTGTTATATGCTTTTATGTTTACTGGTTCCTGAGTTGGTGTATTAATAAGGTTAAATTTCTCCATTACTGTAGAACACTGATTCACCCCCCCCCCCCCTCTTAGTTTTCTTGGATCCCAACAATTGGTATCAGAGTCTGATGCCTCTGAGTAAGTCTAACAGCTTGAGGAAGATCCTATATCTGGAATCTATGGAGATAAGTTTAAGTAAGGAACTTCAAGTAGCACTTGAAGACTATGATGCTGAAAGATTGAGGAACATGAAGATGCAAGATGATTTGAGATCTACAAAGGAATTCATTTTTACTCTATAGGATAGGTTGTCATCTGCCCAAGATAAAAGGAAGGAAGTTTTACAAAATCAGGATGATGAAGAGAAGGATTCCCTTAAGGAACAATGTCAGAAGTTGAGTTAGGAGAATATTTTCATGAATAATGAAATACAAGCCCTAACTATGAGGATGTCTAAGGAGATTGAAGACCAGAAGAAGAATGAAGGAAATCTTACTATATATCTAAAAGACAAATATGAGGAATGTATTAGGTTGGCGCATGAGAATGATGTGTTGAGAACTGAATTGGTGCAATCACATAACAATGAGAAAGAATTGGAAAGAATGGTAACAGTCCTAAGAGGAGATTTGGATGCTACAAATGAATACAAAGATAAGTTCAAGGTTAGTTCTTCTAAGCTTGATGAATTATTGAAGGATCAAAGGGACACTAGAGGTCTTGGATTTGAGCATGGGGAAAGTTCTGGTACTGCAAATGAAGATCAGACATCTGGTATGCATGATGATCAGAAGGTCAACCAAAATCAGAGGTCATTGATAAGGCAACCCAATGCACATAAATTTAATGGTAGATGCTTTGTTTGCAATAAATTTGGTCATATGGCAAGACATTTTTAGAAATAGAGAAAATTATAATAATAATGCAATTCCTTGTCAGTGTTCAAATTGCAAGAAGTATGGTCATAGGACATAAGATTGTAGAATGAATGTGAAATGTCATGCATGTGGAAAGTTTGGACATATGACTAATAAATGCAGGTCAATAAATGGTCAAGGTTACAGTAAGGAAATTTAGATGAATAATGTCACTTGCTATGCATGCAACAAAGTAGGACATATTGCTAAATTTTGCAGAAGCAAGAACCTACCGATAGGAAGTGATAAATCTAATGAAAAGGGAAAGTAGAAGGTTGATGATATTCAGAAGGAGCATGAGATGAAGTGGGTTGTGGAGTCTAAGGCTCAACCGATAGAATCAATTGCCCCAGATGTTCATTTGGCTGAAGGATTCACCCCTGTTACTCAACCAACATAGTAGAATGTTCCTGCACCGGCAGGAAACTCATTCGGTAACTAAGGAATTCACCTTAGGGGGAGGTAAATTAATGGCAGATCTTGCATTGCCCCTGGTAGTGGTCTGAAAGCCTATTTCAGATCTTTGGAGAAGTCACTTTGAAAGTTAACCAACAAAGATTTTTTAGATCTTGGATCTAGTCTGGTTTACTAGTAAGTCACTTTATGAGCTATGGTTTGGTCATATCTCTATAGTTAAGTACTTCAAAATCTTTGGTAGTAATTGTTATATCAAGAGAGATGATTTCATTAGCAAGTTTGATCCTAGATGTGATGATCAGATATTTCTTGGTTATTCTAATGAAATAAAATCATATAGATATTATAACAAAAGAATGTGAAGAATTGTGGAGAGCACTAATATCAAGGTGGATGAGCGATATAGAGGTCAAATCAGAGCGCAATGGAAATGGTCTTAACTAAACCAATAACACCTTTACCAGAACAAAATACTGAACTAGTTACTTTGATAGTATCAGAAAATTCAACAGTAACTGAAGATCAGGGAAGAGGAATAGAAAGTCAAAAGACTCCTAGGTATGTAAGGTTGAATCATTCAAAAGATCAAATATTTGGACAAGGAGAAGGTTGGCAACTGATGAGGTATGCTTAATTTCCTTAATTGTACCGACATCAGTTATTGAAGCTTGGATAGATGAATATTGGATGAAAGCTATGGAAGAAGAATTGGATCAGTTAGAAAATGACAAAACATGAACTTGGATGTTATTGGAACTAGGCTTGATTGGTTTGCAATGGATATTCTTAGAAGGAAGGAATTGATTATGTTGAATCCTTTCTCTGGTAGCTAGGATTTTTAGATATTTTCAATGATTTTCTGGTATGGTTTTTGTTTTATGATGACTTTACACTTTGAGCATGTTTAGATGTGGATTGGGCTAGAGATATAAGTAACCAGATAGGCTAATTCGGTGAAGATTTATTTCTTGGAAAGAAACTTGTTTCATGGATCAACAAGAGGCAATCATGTACTTCCTTATCTATTGTTGAAGATGAGTATGTTGTTGCTGCTACTAACTATACACAAGTTCTATGGTTGAAGAAAATGTTGAAGGATATAAATTTGGATTGTAATATACCTGTAGCTATTCACTATGATAACTCTGCTGCTATTAACATATTAAAGAATCTGATATTTCTATCAAGTATAATATTCTGAAGGAGTAGGTGGAAGTAAATGAAGTCAGATTGATTTGAGGAATCATTTGTCCATTTGAGGGACAAGTTGAGGTTTTCTGCTCCTCTGGTAGAGAACGTATTGATGTTATTTGGTATCAGTCTGGTATGCATTATCAAAGCTATTATTCATTTTGGAATGATTTGGTGATGCTACTACTTAGGGGGAGTAGTTAGTCTTGTGATTCAGTGGTTTGTGATTTTGCTTTGATATTTATGTCAGATCTTTGGCATTGATGTCAAACGGGGAGAGATATTCATGTGAAAAAATTAAGAAGTTACATACATTAGGGGGAGATATATTTATGTATAAAATAGAGATTAATAGAGATGTCAGTCTAAGGGAGAGATTATTGGCACTAGGAGGAGGAATAGAATTGCAGATTTGTTGTATCCCATTGGGGGAGTTTGGTTCTGTACCAAATATCTCTTTTAGAACCTCATTGTCATATCATTTTGTGGGAGATTGTTGGTTGTCTTCCATTGGGGGAGACTTGTTTGGAATTTCTTGGCACTTGGATGTTTTTCACATCTAGTGTTTCCATCAATTCCAAAGGGGGAGATTGTTGGCAATTTGGAGGAATTGATTATGTGTTGCATTGATGTTTGTCATTGATGGCAACACCGGTTGCTCTAGCTGTTTTGGCTGTTTACCGGTATCTGATTGCTCCCTGTAGGATGAATGGTTTCTGGTTGGTTGGATCATGTTGATCTGGTATTCTCTAGTATGCTTTGGTCTGTAGAATTTATTTGGATTGGTTATTCATGTGCTCTTGATGTTATCACATTCAATGGTTTGGGATTTGATGATATGGAAGCTATCACTTGTTCTAGTAAGCTTTTTGCTTACTAGTAAGGGTTTTACCGGTAGAGCTTAGTTAAATATCTTTTGATACTATGCATAAGTGGTGTTGGAGTGGCTTCTAGAAGGTTATCTAGATGTTGATGATTATCATGTTCATGTTCCAGTTGTTCATTGTGTTTCATTTGGCTTATGGCAACCTATTGTAGGTCTAGTTGTTATTCTGCTAGGTTATGGACCGGTTTATGTAATGTGTGACTTGATGCATTACCAGTTGGATTCATTGATTAGATTATGTTGTTTTGGTCTTAGGCTAACTTGGTTGATCATTAGATTGCGGGTTTAAGTTATGAATTTATTGTATTATCTTTTAGATGGCCGACCTAATTGTTTAGGTCCCAGGTTGGTATAAATATATGTAAGATCTCATTGTAGATCATATGCAAGGAGTGAACAATGTTGTAATCATATGCAGAGGTTTTGGTCGATCATAGGTGATCGAATTGGGTTTGTGGAAGAGGTTTAAGGCCTCTGGTATTGAGCTTAACTGGGACTATACTCAAGCATGGGAGATGTTATACTTGCAGTTCAATCTTCATTCTGGGTTGTTGTCTGATGTTTTATGTAGTTAGTGAGACTCCTTTTGTGATGAGAAGTGTGCTCTACATTGATGGCCTTCCTGCATGTGCAGGCCCCTTTTTGTAATATTTATTCATCTGATCAGTGGATAGATATTGTGGGTCTCCAATCCCACCGTGGTTTTTCCTCTTTGAGATTTTCCACGTATAATTATGTGGTGTTATGGTGTTAATATTTTTGGTTGCATTGTTGGTTATTCTTATATGCTTTTATGCTCACCAGTTATTAAGTTATTGTATTAATAAGGTTAAATTTCTCCATTTTAGTAGAACACTGGTTTAACCCCCCTCTTAGTGTTCTTGGATACCAACATGGTAGAGATCTCTTGGTCCAAACTCTATAATCGATTGGGACCAGCTGGGTGATCGCTTCTTTGAGAGATTTTCTAACGAGGCTAATAGATCATCCCTAATGCAGCAATTGATTACCATGAAAAGGGCTCCTCAAGAAGCGGTGACAAAATTCAATATGAGGTTTTAGAAGACCTAGCAGAAGATACTGTTATCCACTTTTCCTCTCGCAGATATGGCATTTGTTTTTTTCATTTGAAAGCCTTCAATTTAGATAAATCTGCGATGATCCAATCTCTCAAAGGAAATACTCTCCCAAATGCATATGATTTGGTAGTTTGAGCAGAAAACAATTTAATTGATGCTCGAAAGATTGCACCATGACTGCTCATGCCAGTCTTTCTTGAGTTATCAAATCAAGTTCCTGAGCCAGCCATGCGTAGCACATCTGCACCCCAATCTATGTATGTGTATCCCATATCCCAACAAGAAAATAGGTCTTCCCCCTCATCTCTGGCTGCTGAAGTCAATGATATAAAAAATTTATTGAGATCTTTCTCAAATAAAATCATTAATTTGAAAAGATCCTAAATCCCACCTGCTAGACCTCCCTTCCAACAAAATTTCCAAGAGGAATAGACCCACATATCATCAAAACCAATATGTGAATAACCGAGCTTCCTCAAGTTAGTCGAATGGCTAGATAGTTTAAGTGCCCAATCCTTTGCAAATTGTTTATCCCAGCACCAATAAATAGTTGATCATTATAATAATCTAGCAAATGACACCAATTCTTGGTGTTTTCCATGTAACATTTCCCACACCCCAAGAAACTGCTCGAAAGGCAATTTTCAATAAAAAATTACAGATCAGCGAAGTCAAGGTGTTGCCTCAGATAATTCGGTTTATGCATCTCCAGGCATGGACAATGCGGCTCTCATCAATGCAAGGTATGTCAATAGAGCAAGAAACAAAGATAGCTCCAGACCATGCATTATTCTCTTGGATGGAGGATGAGGATGTCATGCTCATGAATGGCGCAATTGCATCAAGCTCAGGGGCTCCTCAAGTGCAGTCAAATTACAACCTCCAGTCAAAAAGACATTTTATTAGGAGAGAATGTAGGAATGCACGGGAGGTTCATCTCAGATAAAGTTCCCGAGCAACCCGCGGTTGCTACCACATATTTGAGAAAGGAGTTTATTCCCAATAAGTTGAGAGAAGCAAAAATCTCAGTGCCATCAGTATTGGATGTGGTGGAGCAGCTAAAGAAAGCCTCGACTAACATCTCCTTATGGGATCTCCTTAACATCCTACAGTAGAAGAATTGGTTGAAAGAAGCTTTGTTAGAGGTAGAGAGGCCTGCTAATAGGAATGTTGCTAGTTTTTTGTAGGCTAATGAAGAAAGATTTGTGTCCCTTGTAGAATAATCACGATCACCGACAGTGTTGACAAATGAGGCCATACTGCCTAGATCCTAAGTAGAAGGTGAGCCTAAACCAAACCCTTTCTATGTAACCCTCTTAGTAGGAGACAAGCTATTACATAATTATATGATAGATTTCAGTGCTAGCACCACTATCATGCCTAAGAAAATTGTTGAGGTTTCAAATATTAAATACAAGCCTTTAAGAAGGGGTGTTATGCAACTAGATGGAAATAAAGTCCAAAGTGTGGGTCTTATTAAAATCCTTCCGTTGACATTGTTTGCATGTCCTAGTGTCATCGTGTCCCATGAAGTAGTAGTTATTGACATACCACCTATTTTTGACCTCTGCCTTTCGTGAGACTTCACTGCAAAAATAGGAGGTTACCTATCTTTAGATTGGTCCCACCTCATCCTCCGGACCCAACATGGTGCTAAGCTCAAAATTCTTTCAGAACCCCTACACACCGAGCATGTACTTGATCAAGCTATGCTCAACTTTGAGCCTACTCATACCTCCATCTCTAATGAGGAGACAAAAATGGTAGAACTTCTAGAGGATGAAGAGGTGACCGGGGATATTACACCAAAGCAAGAAGTTTTTCTCAATGAATTCATAAATTTTGATCCATATTGCAATTACAGTGCCACAGGTTTCGGTACCTACTATTTTTTTGAGGAGGATCAAGCTATCCCAAAACTAAGGGTCCACTAACCAAGGAGGAGATGTCTTCTACAATTTGGACCTTGCACTTTGATGGTGCAAGATGCAAGGTAGGTTTAGGTGCTGGAATTTTCCTTACTTCTCCTTTGGGTGAACAAATCCTGAGATCTTTCCGCCTGTAGTTTGCTTGCTCCAACAATGAAGCAAAATATGAAGGGCTGATCCAAGGCCTAAGTTTAGTAGAAAGGATGGGCATAAAGCAGCTAAAAGTTTTGGGTGATTCTAAGCTGATCGTACACCAGGTTTGAGGAATCTCAAGTGCCAAGGATGTCCGCATGAGTTCCTACCATCATAGGACATGGGATCTAATTGAAAGATTTGATACCTTCAACATCTAGAGGATTCCTCAAAAGGCAAATGCATCTGTTGACCGGATGACCACTATTGGATCGCAATTCAACCTTGTTGTGGAATTTCTTGCCAACCCCCAAGCGGTCTATGTGAACGTTTGACCAGCTATTCCAGACAATGATACCCACTGGAAAGTTTTTGAGAATGATGAGAAAATTGCTCTATTCATTCAAAACTCCAAAGAGTTTGTTGATCAATTACAGTCTAAAGTAAAGGAGGCTTATGGGGATCAAATCATTTAATTGAAATCCAACAAGCTCCCAAATGGATTGATCACCTTGGAGAATTTATTTGACCATGATGATGCTAAAAATGAGAAACAAAAACTCACGACCAATAAAGGTGACTATGCTGAAATGTCAATAGGGAATGGGAGAACACTTAAGGTTGGAAAGAAAGTTCCCCCAGAAGACCGAGAAATATTGACTCGATATTGTGATGAATACATGGGCGTGATAGCATGGTCATATGAATATTTTAAAGGTTACAATTTTAGCATCATTCAGCACACCATTGAGCTCACTGATGGGGCCAAGTTGGTTCGACAGAAGCAAAGACCTATCAATCCAAAGATTGAGTTTCTCATGGCATAAGAATTGAAGAAATTGATATTCTAATATTCTAATATTGTCTACCCCATCAAGAATAGTAAATAGGTATCAAATTTGGTACCAGTTAGAAAGAAGAATGGGGACATCCGACTGTGTGTGGACTTTCGTGACTTGAACCAAGCCTCTCTAAAAGACCATTACCCTTTGCTACCCATGGAATAGTTGTCAAGCATTATGGCGGGGTCGAAGAAGTTTTTTATGCTAGATGGATTCTCAAGTTATAACCAAGTGTTTGTAAAGCCAAAAGACCAACATAAGATAACCTTCACAACCAAATGGGAAACATTTTCCTACCAGAAAATATTGTTTGGATTGTCAAACGCAAGTGCTACTTTTCAGAGGCCTATGGATCTGGCTTTTAAGGAACTGATTAATAAAATCATCCTCATCTACTTGGATGACCCGATGATGTTTTAAAAGTGTAAAGAGGATAATTTCAATGATCTCGAACTAGTTTTCTAGAAGTGTTTGGAATTCAACATTTCATTGAACCCAAAGAAATGCATGTTTGGGGTCCCACAAGGGAAATTATTGGGACACGTAGTGACAAAAGGAGTCTCCATAGATCCAGATCTAGTGAAGGCAATAAAAGAGATTCCTCTTACTGTCAACAAGAAGGGCATTCAGTCCTTCCTAGGAAAAGTGAACTTTGTTAGCCATTTGATCTCAAACTTTTCTGGAATCGTGAGGCCTATCATGATAATGTTTAAAAGGGAAATGCATTTTAAATAGAATCCTGAAGAAAAAGATGCATTTGAGAAGATCAAAGATGCCATCTCTTCCGCTCTATTACTCTCTAACCCTGATGTGTCTAAAGATTTCCTAATGTATGTTTTCTCTAGTGATTATAGCATTGCCATGGTACTAACCTAGAAATATGCAGACAAGAGGGGTGATCATCCCATAGCTTTCCATTCCAAAACTCTAAAGGAGTATGAGGCTAAATTCAACTTTGTTGAAAAACAAGCATTGGCCATTGTCAAAAGCCTCAAAAAGTTAAGGCATTTCATTGCCTGCAATAAAACTACTATGTATGTCTCTCATCCTTCAGTCCGGGAGTATATAATGGAGGGTGACATTATAGAGAAAAGGGCAAACTGGATTACCAAGATCTTAGAATATGACATTGTTGTCAGGCCCACTAAGGTAATCCATGGAAAAGTCCTTTGTGAATATATAGCCCAAGAGTTTGACCTTCAAGAAGTCGAGGCTACTGTGGAGGAGGTTGCAATGTTTCCCTTTGAGCGAATGGAAGCAAGTTGGATTGAGAGCTGAAGACACTTCATGGAGACGGGAGTCTTCCTAGCTGATATTTCTCCTAAAAAGAGGAGATTCTATAGGATGCAGGATAGCGGTTTTCATCTTGTTGAAGGAGTTCTTTTTAAAAGGAATTCTGATAGGATTCTACTCCACTACATGGACCAAGACCAAGCCCGTAAAATCCTACACGAATTCCACCATGGCCTTTCACGGGGTTATTATTCAGTGCAAACCACCATCATTGAGATTACCCGTACTGGGTATTTCTGGCCCTCAATGTTTAAGGACATGCATGCTCTAGTAAGAGATTCCAAGGAATGTCAACACTAGAGTGGTAGGCACAAGAAGGCAGCAATGCCACTCAAGCCAATAATGGTGAAAGAACCCTTTGCCCAATGAGGTCTGGATTTTATAGGGATGATTAATCTACCTAGCTCAGTCAGACACAAGTTGATCCTTACTACTACTGACTACTTCACCAGATGGTCTGAAGTTGTACCCCTTACGAATTCATCAAAAACATAAATACTAGCATTTTTGGAGGAGATAATATGCTAGTATGGTCCACCAAAGGCCATAATATCGGATAATGCACTCACATTCATGGGCTTCCATGTAACTCAATTTACTCTCTGTTAGGGAATATACCTAAAGACTTCTTCTAATTATTGCCCTCAAGGAAATGGCCTAACTGAGTCTACCAATAAGAACCTTATAAGACTCATTAATAAAATGGAGCCTGAACACAAAAGGGAGTGGCATCACCACTTGATAAGCGCGTTATGGGTTGATCAGATCACGCCCAAGTAGATTTTAAAGAACTCTCCATACAAGTTGGTCTATGGCAAGGACACCTTATTCCTCGTGTCTTTGGAGATCCCCACTTTGCAGCTCCTCAAGTCCATTGAGGTGGCCGAAAATGAGCCCATGGAGGTAAGGTTGGTAGAGCTTATGGAGCTAGAAGAAGAAAGGGAGGCAACATTTGAGTCTCTTCAAAACTACCAACAAACCATCAAGAGGTGGTTTGATAACAAGAAAAGTTCTGACCTAGAGCTCAAACCGAGCGATCATGTTTTAAAATATAATGAGAGGGTGGCCAATCCAA
Organism: Cryptomeria japonica; assembly: GCF_030272615.1. NCBI lineage: Eukaryota > Viridiplantae > Streptophyta > Pinopsida > Cupressales > Cupressaceae > Cryptomeria > Cryptomeria japonica. The sequence goes on along the minus strand of NC_081414.1, from coordinate 357,117,394 downwards.
GTCAGCATGCTAATTTTGATGTTTTATCGGAGGGACCCTTCCGCATCACAAATTTTAAGGGGTTGAATGCTTTTAATCTCAAGAATATGCAGAGGGAATCTCTCAAAATCCCACTTAATGGGTTTCATCTTAAACCTTTCTATTAAGTTTAGTGCCCCCAATGTAAATATTGTATTCTAGTGTGCCTTATTTATTTAATTATGTTTCTTCATTCATTGCAAGAAAAAAGAAGTAAATCATAAGTTATGCTGTAATAATTAAAAGTTTTATTATATTATATATCAGTATCTTTATACAATGCATAAATAGGCTTGGAGCCTACAAATTTTAATGGAAAGGTGGCAGTTTTTCAGATGTCTTCCTTGTCCTCATCCTCATCCATGAGAAATTTTGAGTCATCATCTTTGTCATCATCATATCTCATCCACTCATAGTTGGAGTCACTATCAGATTCCTGAGATATTGACACTAGAACTAGGTTTGGGAGAATGTGCGACATCAGGATCTGTAAGAAGATGTGGTCATAGAACTCGGTATACCATTATGTATCAGCAAAAGTGGGCACTATTAGATGGACTCTGAGGAGTAGATCTGCAGTGCGCTCTACACGTAGGCAATGAGCAGACAATGACATGCTCTTCAAGTTGCCTATAAGCAGATACCAAGTCACCTCCTCTTCGAGGGTGATGAAATGCTGCAAGTTCGAGGCCAAGCGAAAACCTCTAAAAGGGATGAAGTGTTCTATAAGATCCTCAAGGCTTCTCAAATACTTTGATGGGAAGAGTGCCTTGGTCAGCTCTATCTATAGGTAGTCTCCTATCTTAGCATCCAGCAATGAAAACATGAAGCGAGAACAGATATCGATGTTGACATGATATCTGTCAATGTCATCAATAAAATCCTCCCTAGCACCCATTTAAATTGTAGTAGTGATCAACGGATTTCTCCATCGCGTCATTCCTTGCAACCTCCAGTCTGAAATGTTGCCAAGAAAAGTGACTTGTGCCTTGTTGCTGGTAAGCCTGATGGGAGTATCCATAACTCAAGAAACTCCATCATTGAGCTAATTTATGTGCAAAAGAATGTTTGAAAAGACATATTTATAGTTGATTTCTAGCTCTGAGTAATAAAATCAAATTAAGAGCCAATGCCCTCCATCTTCGATGTGGTTGTCCTTTCTAATTACTTGCACAAGTGAATGGAGTCGGGCCTAAAGGTTACATATATCCTGTCCGAAGCCTCGAAAAGCAAAATAGTATATCCAGATGTCACGCGTATTTTTTAGTACATCATGCCTTAACCTGATAGTTCGTAGGTTTGTTTTGGCTCATGCGAGACTCGATGGTTGTGTATTTTCTCTTAAATAAGGAGATCCATTTTGACAAGAAAATCATCCCTAGTGGATTGGAATGACAACATAGTGGGCTAATGTATTTTCAAAAATGCAAGTGGCAGGGATTTTTCCCATTTTAGCATTAATGTTGTCTGGAACATGAAGTGTCATACATGTTGGTAGTTGCATATCATGAATGCTTCCTTTTCATGCACAAATATAGGCATGCGGTACATTTAAGAAAAGAGCTTCAAAAGTGCATTTCATATTTGCATTCCTAGTGGCAAAAGTAATAGTGTCATAAAATATCTCCTACAAGAATAGAGATAGATACCATAGCCTCAAGCCCTTCGCAGGGTGAAATGTGGGTAGATATATACAAAGAAGTTTCATACTCATCCCACACCATGCCCCCCAAACTAGAATATCCCAAAACCAAACCCAAATCTAAGACAATCACCTGTGATCCCATGGCGGTGATTGATTCCTTAGAAGAGGTCATTTAGCCCGAACTACACAAGCAACCGAGAGCTCTTAAGGAGGTTGCGTTTGGAAGAATGCTAAATCACATAAGTGAGCCGCAGTCTACGGTGTTCAAATTTTGGCATTCTAATACTCCTTAGTTCATGGTCCCTATGGTTCCACATAGTCCAAAATTAGTGGCTACGTGCACAAGCGGATTTATGCCAAAGTCTCTTTTGATACAGGGCTCCTCTCTGTAGGTCATCATAACCCCAAAAGTTATTTGGGATATGTTGTGTTGCCCTAGAATTGATAGCACAAAGGTGTTTAATAAAGACACTATGAAAGACAATTGGCATCAAAGGCAGGATATTGTCTGATTTTTTCAAACTAATCTGAATTGGGTTTTGGTAGTCGAGTCTCCAAAGCTTCCTATCCACTACAATGATATAAAGAATGATGATCTCAAAGATATCTCTTCTACCATTGTGTTTCTATGTGGTCATGATAATGACTGAGAGATCACCTCTTCTATGATGGGTTTCTTGTTCAAATTCTAGAAGCAGAAGGAGACATTCCATTTTGACTTTTCTATTTTGATAGCCAGAGAAATGGTGATGTAGTTGATCAATTTTAAGCAATCACGGTAGTTCAGGTTTGCCTCATTCCTAGTTCATTTGTTCATGCACCAAAATGTCACTTTCTTTAGTCAATTCATGTCGTTGGCTACTCATGATGAGTTAGGAAATAGAATGTTTGTGCCCACCTGGACCCCCTACTATTATCCATTTATAATGTATACTAGTTTTCAGACTGTTTCCTAGCTCCCATCCTTCTCGATTTTGGTGTCATCCTTAAGGAGCCTCTATCTTGTTTTTCCCAAATTCAAATAAATTAGATGAGTAATGATCTCCCCTACTAAGACTAGTTATTGGGTAATGATTTCTCTTTTGTCTGAGTGCATGGCTTCTCTGAAGAGCCCTTCCACCTTCCTACTTGTGTTACTGAGAGAACCCTAGCTCTCGATATGTCCCGATAGCTAGTGGAAGTTGAAAAGGCTATAAGAGCGGGAAAGCATGATACATCTATTACAAAGGACCACAAAGTCATTAGCCCTATTATTCTTGAATGAAGAAACCTCATAGAGAGGGTCTTGACCTCCAAGCTAGTGCAACTAAGCTTTGCAGTATACGATGATGTATGGAGCTATGACCTGAATGATTGTTTGTCTAGTAAACATAGGAAAAATTCTATTAAGAATGTGTCATAGAACTCATGGGAGGGACACAGCTACCCGCTAGTGAATGATCTAAGACTTTAAGTAGGTCCTAATGACTTTCCTATCCTTAAGCGCCCCCCATGGTTGGGTTTTTACCATATCTTTCAAAGGCACAATCTAGCTAAGCCTATTCCTCAGAACATGTGGCAAGCCATGGAAATTGATCATTGGACAAAAAAGAAGAGAAATTATTTTTGGATCTACCACCAAGAGATTAATCAGCCTCGGGCTAATCTGGGGAATGCCCATTTTGATGAGAGTTTTGAGGAAGAATGGCATAATCATAATAATTCAGAAGAAGAGATAAGTTACGAGTCCTCGTGTAAGGACTCCTCCCCTAAGGAGGTCAAGCCCCAAGAGGATGATATTATAAATATAGAAGAGCAAGATACCAGAACTGACATTTTAGTTTCTCTCATTCGCTCAGTTTGGAAGACCCATTCCCAATCTTCCAAGAGATCAACTGAGAAGCAGAAACTCGATTCCCCTTTGAGAAAAAAATAATATTTGGGTTCAGCAAAGAAGGGTTTGTCTTCTCAAGCCCCTATGGTTCCTCTAGCCTCTCAACAACCGGTGGCTTCTATGGGTCAGGTATGCTCTACTCTTCCCTTCCTCTCTACTCAATCTATGGTTTCCTCAACTCCCCAAGTTGCATTGATGTCTTCTAAGCTCCCTAGTTCTCTTACATTAGCCCCTGCCAGAACACCAGTTGAGCCTCAAGTCACATCATCGCAAGTTGTTTCATCTCTCCTTGCCCCTGATGTCAATTTTCTTGCAATGATTTTCCCACAAATTTCTGCTACAGCTATCATTTCGCTTAGGCTTGATTTTGGAGATTTCACTCCTCCCCCAAATGTCAGTACAACATCCATTGATCCTACTCTTTTAGGAGCCTCTCCCTTTATACCATCATTCTCTCCGATCATGTTAGCGCAACCCATTCAAACCACTTTCATTAGCCCTATTTCCTATTTCCCCTATGTTGTCCCTCCCGTTGCAGCATTTGAAAGGCAAGCCATTCCAGTCACATATACTTTTTATTAGAAAGTTTCCTTTTCCAAATCTACACGGGTTAGTCAGGTATGAAAGAGAAAGGAGAAAGATGGTCCTAAGTCAGCCCGACCGTGTGTGTAGACATATTTCAATGAAGAAATTGATAATCTCCTCTTTGCAACGATGTTCCCAAAGGTCAACAAGCTGGAGGCCCAAAGGAAACCCGATGATTTTCACTCTACATGTTGTCGAGGTTAATCTCTCAAACGTCATAGCTATGGATAAAGTAGAAATGATGGAAGAAACTTTGAAGGTAGTGTCTTTGAATTTCATCAAGAAGACTCATCGTTTGGACAAGATGCAAGCATCAATCATCCACCTCAAAGAAAAATTGGATACTCAAAAGAAAGAGGACAAAGCTAGAAGTGTTGAGATAAACCACTTGCAGGGCTTGTTAACTCAAGCCAACTTTGAAAAAGGAAAGTTGCAATCTGCCCTAAACAACATGGGCTCTCAATTGAAATGGAAAGAAGAGATAGGGAACATGGCATTGAAAGAATTGTAGGAGAGGGAGCAAGAGATATAGCAGCTTCTAGAGATGCTACCCAAATTCATACTCAGCTGCAAGAGGAGGTCCGCCTCAGGTAAGAATACACTCGGCAGCTGAGAAAAACATAGGTCACGCTTTCTGAAGAGAGAGTGAAGTTTGAAATAGAAACGCATGAGACGTAGAGTAACCTATCACAGACTGAGAATAAATTCTAGGATATAGAGAGATTATTACAGCTAGAGAAGGATCGCACAACTCAGCTTCAGGAGGCTTTTCAAGATGTAGGTACTAAGATCCTTGCTTTGGAACATCAAGTGTCCCATGAGTAGGATAGATGCAAAAATCTCCAGAATGAAGATAAGAGTGAAGGACGATCAAATCTCATTCTTATCTCATCTCCCTCCCCCTCTAGAAGTTCCCCAGTATCTATCCACGGTCGTGGAAAATTTTTATGTTTCTCATTGGGAGAAGATCAAGCAGTATTGCCCTTCACTGCAACCCGTGTTGAGCTTCCTGGGTGAGGCACAATTTCTTTGTGTTGGAATGGGCACTCTTATTGATAACATTATGCTTTTCATTGGTCCTAAACTCCCCATGGCCAGAGTTTGATTTAGCTATTGTATGCCACTTCAAATGAGGAATTAAAAGAAAAAGGAGTGGCAATTACAAATAATTGATCAAGAAGGACAACATTTTCATTAACCAACATAAGGAAACCATGCAAGCATCAGCAACACTTGAGTCCTTGAAGATTTGGGTTCCAAATATCAAGTGACATGTAGATAAGTTTACGTTCCTAGGTCTACCTTCACCTTTTCCCACAGATGGCTTTGTGCTAGGGATTGAGCAATTCATGAATCAAATTGAGAAATTGAAGCAAGATCGGACTTTCCTACAATTCCTTAGTAGTCCTATTTTGGCAGAGGAAGTCAAGAGTCTCTTGCACCCCTTGGTCCAACTCTACATTCTCCTAAAGATGGTCCATGATGAACCAGAAAGCTTGTCATTCGATGAAGTGATTTGTTTGGACTAGAATTGCCAGAATCTGGAAGCTCGGGTGTTACCCTTGAAAGATGATTGGTTTCCATTACAACAAGTCTTTGATCTACTTTTCCTTGTTCAAGCATGAAGTCTAGTCTTTGAACCAATAATTTTGGGTTCTAGCATTCCGCAGGTAGAATTCCCCATTAAGTCACCAAGAAATGTTAATATTCTTTCGAAATGGTTCGTGTGCAACATTTTAGTAAAGTTTCAGCCCCTTTAATTTTTGACCTTCTCTTCGGATTGCTCACGCATGCCAAGTGGTGTCTCAATGTTTCTCTAAGCAGCTCGCTCTTCTCATCTGATGTTGAGAGGATGCGGAGCTGCCGCATGGCGTTGATCTTTTTTTTGGCGTGTGCTTCCTGACCCCAACATCTTTCGTGTGTTGGCAGCGACACTTGGTGCCCCCGTGTTGCATGTTTTAGTTCTCTTTTTCCACTCAATTTTGAGTCTTCCCCGAGTCACCGCATGTCTTACATGATGGTTTGTGAACCAGAATGTTGTTTGCACCACAATTTTCTTGTTTGGCAGGTGCAGTGGTCGCCATGGTTGAGGTAACAACTTTGAAGGTTGTTTTCACTAGGTAGCATCTCCCAGAGTGCCACACTAGGAGATTCCTATCAGAAGCGGTCACTAGGATTTTGCTGATGCTTGTGTATTGTTTGTTAAGAATTGGGGGCTCTATATAGGCCTTCTTTTTCTACTTTTTTATGGGTTTGGACTTTAGGGAGAACATTTTTTAGACTTTGGCTCATTGAGAAGACTTTATGTTAATTAAATTAGGTGAATGATAAACATATCTGATTGTGTCGGCCTCTGTGGTTGTTTTATTTGAAGCTTAGTAAATTGACTGATGTGTTGTATTTCGATTCATTAACTTTTATGATATGTGTTGTGAGACTCTACAGATTAAACTATGTTTTAGAAATTGTTATCTATTGGATGAATGGTGAATGTCATATTATGTTGAATAGAGTGTAGTCTGATCTTCTTCTCTAATGATGTTGAGTATGTAGATTGTTGAATGAGCTTTAAAACTGCATGTATCTAGGTTTCATATGTTGTAAGTGTTTTCAAAAATGTTTTGGCATATCACCCAAGTAGTGTATATTTTTTAAGTCTTCCTCTTTCCCTTTTCTCCCCCAATTGTATGAAGAGTTGTCTTCTAAAACTCTGAGGTCATTTAGTGAGTCTCACGCAAAAGGTCCCCAATCCCTAAATTTCCCATAAGGCCATTAGCATTTAATGTAAAATTAAGTCAACAAAACCTACCCAAGCTTTCATCCATAATGCTAAACAATATCAAGGAGATAGGATCTCCCTGCCTTAAACCACGAGAAGATCTAAATAACTGAGATGGCGAACCATTGACAATAACACCAAAAGAGGTCATGGTGATGAGCTACCAAATGAGAGTAATGACCCTTCTAGAGAACCCAAAGGCATAAAGAATTTTCCTCAAAAAGGACAAATCCACCCTATCATAAGCCTTTGTAATTTATTCCTTTCATCACACCAAATTAAAACATAAAAAAGAGGTAAACAACAATTACAATACTCATCTACCAAATATGACAAGAAAATGTGCCATCATGATCAATTTCTTTTACCAATCCATCCTCATCATAAAATTTTATCGCATAGAACTAGCTTCAAATATCAAATTCTACAACTAAGTTAACTTTCATGAAATAAGAGCAACATAAATAACTCAATTGTTTACACTTGCCAGGCATATAAAAACCTATCCAATGACTATGTCCCATAACATAGTGACAAGATAACACAATTTACTCCATGATTACACATAATAATCATCCACATAACTAGAATGCACAACTCAAAAGGCCACATGTGAGCATGTCTAATGCTTGGTCATAAATAATATGCACAATCAACATCTCTATGCCTGATCTCAGAACAATAATATGGTCATAAATATCCAACATCTCACTCAAGAGCTTGATGGTGCTAGGGCACACCATAGCGGTGCTACCTTCCATACAAGACCCTCGTGAACATCCCTTGTTATGTAAGGTGGTTAGCCTCCAAGAGATAGTCACCACACATAGGTAGGTAGTGGATCCTAGTTGTATCATAGCCTCACATACCCCCATCCTAAAGGTTCCCTACATCTACTTCCTCGTACACACTCAACCAAGACTGTCTCATACGTAATTGGAGAGGAATTCACATTTCAACATGAGACCAGCATACGAAAAACAATAAGGATAAACTAGTTTAGCCACCAAAGTACAAATGAATAAAATAAATCATCAATTCCAACAGTAAGGCAAGAAAATAATCTAGAATTTGCAAAACCAAATCAAGTAAGCAAAAGATCGCAAGATCATGGCTAAACCTTCAAAGTCAAAATACAATAAATTTTTGGTCCACAAAGAAATAAATAAGAATATTACAAATGCACATAACATCACTATGTGACTAGCATATAGCCACAACAAAGGAAGGAAGGAACAATCATCTATCTATCCCAGTAGCTCATCATGTGGTGTGGCCCAGTCATACATCCACATGACATGGCACTGTGCACCTCGACATCACCCCACATCACATCGTCACACAGCATGGCAATACTCCAAGAGGAGAAGACACATAATGGACATATCCCGCATTGTAGTGTACCTCACGAAAAAAGGCATGCATAGATCACGTCTCACATAGTGACATACCTCTCAAGATAGTCATTGTAAGCCAGTGGTATACATGGCAAAGGTCCACCCACATGTCTACCAACACCTAATAACTAGTAGCTCATATGGACAAACCCTACCTTCCATGAAGACAAGGCAAAAGATCCTCCAAGATACATCGTCACTACACTCAATAATTGCCATCAATATGCTCAAATAAAAGAGGGGAATAGGCTAGCACACATAAACCTTATAAATTGGTTCATCAAAAAGGGAAAGTATTGAGTACACCTTTAATACAGTTTCATTATATAACTATATTTTTCCTTGAAATAGAGAAGCTAAAATCGCTTCGTGCCGACATTACTTGTATGCCGATCCATACTATTCAAGGAACGATGACTTCTAATACTACCCCTTAACATACTGAATTACCAACAACCTATAGGTTGGCACTCAGTAGGGTATCAAATAAATAACATCACATAAACAGTATGGTTTCCCATACTCATAATTAAACACATCCCCCACGGTTTATTACTTCACCATCCCATGGGCACATATATCAAGAACGATTTTCTTACAATGCACAATGAAAGCACCAGTACTGGTTTATTCACATTTACGGGGAGTACTTTTCAGTACCCTATCATCTACTCAAGGAAGGTTTTAATTATGCTTCCTACATGAATAACTGAAAAAAATTATTCTAGATACAAGTACTGAAATTCTTTACAATTCAAAATTATATAAGGAAATAACGTCATTCCTATATCTTTCACTACTTCCACTAAGATTTCATATTCACATTACTAGACATGCAAATTTTCTTTCCGAAGCTTAACACTTCCATCTTTCAATAAGAAGCCAAAATACAAAAATACAATTTCATATGCTTTATATGCATTCTATTTAAATCAATGCATTCTCTAGTAGCATTCTAAAAATCTTATAATCTAGGAAAAGAGGAGGGAAAGAGAGTTTGATAGTCAAACCATTTCATACGTATGCACCAAATTGACAAGATCACACATCATGCTAAAATTTCACACTATAAGCCTATCATCTTAATTGAATGGTTTTCATATTACTACCGTTTACAAGAATGCTAATTGGCCTAACATGACATTCCAAATATTACGGTTGCAATAGAATTTCCTAATTTTCCAAACAACTCGAACCAAGATAGACAATCTTTTTAATAATACAAGACCTCATGCAAACATCACTACTCTTAATAAATACGAAACATATTATAATCTGCAACTTTTCATTGAAAATCAGAGTACGATAAGAAGGTAAACGAGGAACTATCAACTAAATGATACATATTAATTCATGCACATCAAGCAAGATTTTATTTTGCACTTTCTATTCATACTAAGGCAATTATATATATTCAAAAGCAAGTTCAATATAGCATTGTTAAAATAGGTCCTCATTTGAGTCAGTATTATGAAACACATAAAAAAATCTTTCATGAAACACATTAACACACTCTCTTAGTCACTATAACATGTTCCCCAACAATCACTTTGGGCACGGCCCCCAATCAAAAGCCACTTTCCCATATGACACTAGACCATAATCAAACGAACTCCGAAACCAAGGAATACACCAGGACAAGATTACAAAGTTCAATATGGTATGAATACCCACTTGGTCAAACAAGACTTCATACAACGTGCACTGACTGATGGTATTCTAACTAGAGACCTGACCAACTATGGTCAACTACGAACCAATAGTCAACACCTGCATAGAGGACATGACCGGATGCAAAACCCTCACATTAAAATAGTAAATACTTGAGATCAAGGACATAAGTAGGTACCCAAAATAAACATACGATAATATCCAACAATCACAATCAACGACTTGCCATTTCTTAGTCAAATGTGAATACAAAAAATTAAACATGCATAGGCATAAATCGGAAAAGACAACCTTTTTTCCATGTTGTTTAAACATTAAAATCGATCCATTTTCCTGATAGATCTAATTAGATTGCAATTTTGTCTACCTTGTCTAGGTACATGTCGTTCATGGTTTACTAACTCACTAAAATTCATTTTGCATCATACAATAATTTATATACTTCATCATGAGTTTCCAAACTAAAATCACCTAATTTATAATTATAATGTATGTAGTACACACAATGATATAAAATCAAATGTTCATTAATCAGCTAAAAATATTATATTCATTTTTCAAAATAAAACATCTTCCATATTGGTTCGAAGACAATTTCTAATCTCTTCCCTTGCAACACAATATATACTTTCCAAAAATGGAAATATACCTTTTAAAAAGAAATTAAAATCGATGATCATTTACCAATTAAAATGATACTTCCTTGCATACATATATAAAAATACAATTTAAATATTAATTTATATATATATTAATCCACCATTAATAAAATATATACTAATTAATAATAAAATTATAAATTAAATATTAATTAATATATATATATATATATATATTAATCTGAAATTAATAAAATATATACTAAATAATAATTAATAATAAAAAGAAAGTATTTAAAAACTTTTCATAAAATATATTAATTTTTTAAAAATAAATCAAATATAAATAGCGATGCATTTTTTTTAATTAAAAATAAATAAATAAGTAAAAGGCAAACCTGCGAGGCCCACCTCCCATCCACGGGAGTGGGGGTTGTGCCCTAGTCATAGAGGCTGAGTCCATAGTAGTGGACGCAAGCCTGCGACATGCACATAGTGGATCCGGGGTCCCTGCGACCACCTATGTGGTTGCAGACCTCGAAGGGTGCAAGCCCATGGAGGAGAGGGGGGCACGAGTTGAGCCTCGGCTCCTCCGCCCTCCAAAACCCAAATGCCCAAAATAAATTTCATTCCATTTTTTATTTTTTTTAATAAAAACTTTTAAAAAGGAAAACCCAGATTGTTTATTATTCACAATCTCAAACAGAGACTTCAAACAAATTACTAGAATGTCCATGGTTATCAAATATTTAAAATTTGTTGAATAACCAGACTAAAATAGACAAATTTTCTCAACCAAATATCATATTTGGGCAAAAAGAATCATTTCTCCCACAATGATCAACCAAATTTGTAAAACACAAACTAATATGCATAGACTTAAAACCCAATCCCAAATTCAATCTAGAAATCAATCTGAGCAAACCAGAAACTGATTTGAAAATAAAGGAATGAATTCAAGGAGGGGTAATTCAAAATCTCATTGCTATTCTTTTCTATTCACCAATCTGAAAGATTTTTCAACAACAAACACATTTCTTTCAAAACCAATCAGTAATTTTTTTTGGCAACAAAGGAGATTAATAAAAATCCTACCTCCATATGAAATTCCTCCTCCCACAAATGCCCAAAATTTATCCAAAACCATTATCTCCTAAGAATATTTTCCAAAAATATATCTCCAAAAATAATTCTCCTCAACATATTTTTCAAACCTAGGTTAAATGGAAGAAAGTTTGACCGAAAATTCTCATTTTTGGATTTAAAATATTTTCTTTTAAATAAAAATAAAAAATCATTCTTTTTAACAAATCAAATATACTAAACTTATTTTTCTTTTTAAAAATTGATTTTCTCAATAAATTGAAATTAACCTTTCTATTTCCAAATAGCTAAAGAGGGTAAATATTTCTATTTTCGAATAAAATTTAATCTTTCCTTTCAAATACATAAACTGAATAAATTTATCATTAAAATTAATCATTTAATCAAACTAGCTACAAACATGAATTGAACAATTCTAATTTATGATTAATCACATAAAGGGGTCATATTTAATTTAGTCTCTTAATTACTAATGCGTAAACACACGTTTAATCAAATTAAATACTAAGGATTAAATACTCAATTTACCACACACAAAATACACAACCCAAGAAAACCAACCAGATACATGACCAACATACCCAACCAAATGGGATATTGACAGACGACTGACGACACTCATTTGAGCACGACTAGGGTAAAACGAGGGTCTTACGACCACCTAATCCAATCTCTAAGGACCAAAGAGGTACACTCAAACTTGCGAATCCAGGTGGAGATGAACCTCGTACCTATGTAGTACTGTACCTACAATCTCCTGCAACCATGAATCACACATGCATACATATATATATATTTAATGAAAGTGTTATCCCGAGATTAATAACATGAATCAGGAGAACAAATAAACTTACATAAGAATTGATGTGAAAACTACATTAACAAGTACACACAAAATCATAAAATTTGACTATAGGAGATGGTGGGAGCAGCCAGATCAATGCAGCTGGTCCCATAGGAGATAAGGATAAGCCTCCGGACATCCCGGAGGCTGCTGTTGACATGCAGTCTGATGGTACTCTGCCAGAGGAGACAGCGGGTTCATCTGGGCTTCTGGGGGAAGGATCCAATGGGGGGCCCATTCCACGTGATGACTCCATGGAGAGCAGAAAGGAAAAAAAATGGTCTTCCCTTTTTGGAACTAGACCAACTGGTAAATCCTCTCTACCTCCTGTCAAGAATATTTCTGACCCTTCTGGTGGTAAGTTCACTATCTCTATCGCTGACCAGGTTCTGGACCATAATATTAATAGTATGTCGAACTCCTTGGTAGGCAAATTTATGGGTTCACGTCCTAATATTGAAGTTGTTAGGACTTTTGTCAAACAAAAATGGGTCCTCAAGGGTAATGTTGAAGTCTCAGCTTTACCTAAAGGATTCTATGTGGGAGCCCCTGGATGGTAGGAAAGACAGCATTGGTCCTTTTAAAATGGCATCCGAACTTGAATATGAACGACTCTCTCTTGGCACAAGTTCCTGTCTGGATAAAGCTTCCAGGCTTGCCTCTTGAATATTGGGCAGAAAGTATTTTCTCTGAAATTGCAAGCTCCTTTGGTGAATTTCTCTCTATAGACCCAATCACTGCTTCAAAAAGGAGACTAACTCATGCTAGGTTTTGTGTAGGAGTAGCCCATGATGCAAATATGCCAGAACAAATAAATCTAGTTTCAAAGTTGGGAACTTGGAAATAACACATTGAATATGAATCTATCCCTTTTGCCTGCTTTCATTGTAGAAAAGTAGGTCACTGGGCAAAATCCTATCCAATTAAGCCGAAGGTAGAACCTAAGCAGTCCAAACCCCAAATTGAAAATCAAAAGCTGCCAGAGAAAATGGTGTGGCAAGTTAAAAACTCAGAGAATAAGGAAGATAATTCCAAACACTTTAATCCTTTGGGGGAAAAGAAGGAAGTGACATCAAATTCTATCTCTAGCCCCTCAACCAACGAAGCAGTGAGAAATGAATCAACCAAAGCCAGCCCCCCGGGTACTACTCAAAAAGAGGAACTAAAAGATAAGACTAAAGAAAAAGATTACCAACCTAAGGAAGGGGAGATCCCTAACCCCCAAGAAGAAAGGACTGATTCTTCACTAGCCACGCCAAGTTTTGAAATTCAAGAAGCCCAAAAATGTGCAATTTTGGGTATGAACCTCTTGGACTTAGATCAGAGCTCAAAAATAGTTAACAATGTTTCAATTGATTCCAGAACTCCTAAATGGGGTAATGAAGAAGAAATCTCCAAAATCCTCAGCAACCCGGAAGTGGCTCCTGCGATAGAAGCTGAATGGAAGCAACCAAAATATAGGAATAAGAAAGGATCTACTCCCTCAACTTCTCTACTAAGGAAATCCAGTAGAATAGCTCAAGTTGATATGGGGTATATCTTCTCTTCCCCAAGATGACCTTCTAACCATAAAGTCAGAGATAAGGAGGCCAGCAAGAACATTGCAGATGAAACCCAAAAGACTCTTAAGGAGTTGGGAATTGGTAAGTAGCTATGAAGATTATCTCTTGGAATAATAGGGGACTCAATAATCTCCATAAACATGATATCATTAGGAATATTATAAGAGACAATAATCCTGATATTTTTCTAATTCAAGAAACCAAAATGAGTAGAGAAAAAGTTGAATCTTTGAAGTTCTTCATAAATGGTAATGTTAGTGGTGGTAGCTCCGAAGGTGCTTCAGAAGGCATTGCTACCATCTGGAACCTTAATACTATTAAAGATCATGTTATTATTTAGGACAATAATTTCTCTTGTATCAAATTTGAGCATTTAAAAGATGGTACTTCATGGGTTTTCACTAACATTTATGCTCCTAATACTTTGAAGGCTAGAAACTCTTTTTGGAAAAAAATTATATAGGCTAGGGACAGCTTCAAAAATCTTAGTTGGATGGTTATGGGAGACTTCAATACTCCTTTGAGAGAGGAGGAAAAACTTGGAGCAAGCCCTCCTCAACTGGAAAGTAGGATGGCCCTCATGGATTTTATTAATTCTTAGGCTCTCAATGACTTGGAAATACAAGGATGCACTTACACTTGGACTAACAGAAGAGCAGGTAATGATCTTATCCAAGTGCATCTTGATAGAACTCTCATCTTTGATGACTGGTATAGTAATTATTTCTATTCTTTATCAGCCCACATTCGGGTTGGATCTGATCACTTCCCTATCACCTTCATTGCTAACTCAATCAATAGAAGGAGGAACTTTCCCTTCAGATTTGAAAAAATATGGACCCTCCACCCCGATATCAAAAGTAATATTCAGAAATGGTGGAGCATTCAAGTTGAAGGAACTGCTATGTTTAGAGTTGTCAAGAAGCTCAAAATTGTAAAGGACAACATAAGACTCTGGAATAAAACCAGCTTTGGAAATATTTTTGAGGCCAAAAGTAAAGTTCAGGAAGACCTTAAAGAAATACAGGCTCAAATCCAGAAGGATGGTTTCAGTACGGTGTCTATTGCTGATGAAAATGAGACTCTCAAAAAATACCATGATATCATTACCAAAGAGGAAACCTTCTGGAAGCAGAGATCGAGATGCATGTGGCTTAAGGAAGGAGATAGGAATACAAGATTCTTCCATATGTCGATGATTAAGCATAAAACAGTTAATAGGGTGACCAAGCTAGTGGTGGATAATGGGGAGTTGGTCAAGGAGGATGAAATAAGGAATGAAGCTAAAAGGTATTTCTTGAACCTTCTCAAGAGGGATCGCAGTCTGGATGCTAAAGCCCAATCCTCCTTTCTTCATAACATTCCTTGTCTCATTGATGCTCAAAATAATGCCTCCCTCTCTTCCATTCCCTCTAACTTGGAAATTAAAAATGTTGTTTTCTCCTTTGATGGTAACAAAGCACCTGGCCCAGAAGGCTTCCCAATGTTCTTTTTTCAATACTTTTGGGAGATTGTTGGAAAAGATGTATCCAATGGGATTAAGGAATTTTTGGGGGCCAGAAAGCTCTTGAAAGAAATCAATGGAACTTTTATTTCTCTCATCCCCAAAACTCAAGGTGTTGATTCTTTGGACAAATTCAGACCTATTAGCCTCTACAATTCTTCTTACAAGATTATTTCCAAGGTTCTTACTTCTAGAATTTTGTCTGTCCTTCCTACCTTAATTAAACACCAGCAAAATGGTTTTGTTCCTGGAAGACAAATTCTTGACTCCATTATTACGGTCCATGAGAACATTCATTCTCTTGTTAGAGCAAAGAAACGGGGTCTCATCCTAAAGCTTGATCTCTCCAAAGCCTATGACAGGGTTGACTGGTCTTTACTTCAGAAACTCCTCACTTCTTTTGGTTTTTCCTCTAGAGTTGTTGAACTCCTCTCCCAACTTACCACCTCTACTTCTTTTGTTGTTCTTGTCAATGGTTCTCCCTCACCCTTTTTCCAAGCTTCTAGAGGTCTAAGGCAAGGGGATCCTATTTCCCCCATCCTCTTCATTATTATGGCAGAATGCTTTGGAAGGACTATGGAAAAAATGGTGTTGCAAGGCTCCTTTAAGGACCTCCAACCCTCCTCTACTGACCTTATCTGTTCCCACCAACAGTTTGTTGATGATACTATTATTATGGGGGAATCAAGTATATCTAAAGCTAAAATTTTGAAGAGCACCCTTTGTAAGTTTGCCTCTGCTTCTGGTTAGCTTATCAATTGGGCTAAAAGAGAAGTTTTTTTCATTAATAATCCTGAGAGAAGACAAAAGAGGATCAACAGAATCTGGAGTGTAGGATTATTGATCTTCCTGCTACCTACCTTGGTCTCCCCATGGGCATTGCACCTCCTGATCCCTTCTAGAGTTCTCTAGTGGACAAATTTCATAAAAAACTTGTTGGTTGGAAAGAAGCCCTCTTAAGTCAAGCTGGAAAGCTCCAACTCCTTAAGGCTACTCTTCAAAGTATTCTGATTTATGCTCTAAGTCTTTTCAAAATTCCAGTTAAGTATGTTGATGCAATTGAGAAAATTCAAACAAGATTCCTATGGTCTGGGGTTGAGGATAAGCAAATAATGTCTTTGGTGGCTTGGGACCAGGTTTGTAGGCCGAAAAGCAAAGGAGGCCTAGGCCTTAGGAGGATTCAAACCTTAAATGAAGCTCTCCTATCCAAACAAGTCTGGAGAATGTTTCATTCAGATTCTGAATGGTGTAAAATTTGGCAAAGTAAGTACTCTCTTTTGTCCTCCTCTCTCTCCTCTTTTATCAAATCAGATCTTAGTATTAATGGATCCCACATATGGAATCATGCCTCTAAATGTAAAGAAGGTATAGCCAAAGGAGTGATCTGGAAACTAGGAAATGGTAGGAAAGTTAAATTCTGGGAGGATCCCTGGCTTTTTGATAAACCTTTGATAGACATCAATGAATGGGCCCCCCATGCTCCCTCTTGTATTAGAACTTTTGGCTCCTTAGTTGCTAAGTACTGGGATGGTAATGAATGGCAGAACATTCAAAGCATCCACCCTAGCCTTTCTAAGCTCAAGATCCATATGTCTACGGTCTAGCTGAATAAAGAAGAAGACTCCCTGATTTGGAAACATGATCCCAAAGGAAATTTATATGTGTCCTCTATGTATTGTGTCCTTCCCCCTCCCCCATCTATCAACCCTTACTGATCTAAAGCCTGGATTAAGGGTCTAGCCCCCAAAATTAATTTTTTCTTTCGAACCATCCTCCAAAATAAGATCTTGACCCTAGACAACCTAAAAGGCAGAGGCTTTGCCCTCCCTAATAGATATGTGTTGTGCCCTCAAGAGAAAGAGTCTGTGGACCACCTTGCTCTCCACTGTTCCTTCTCAGCCTCAGTTTGGGAAAGTTTTCTTAAGAGTTTTAGTATTGCCTGGGTGTTTCCTAATAACATTAGTGATTTGTTCTCCTCCTAGAATATTAAATGGACTAACTCTTTTTTGAGATGCTTGTGGCAACTCTCTCTTCCTCATATCTTGTGGGGACTATGGAAATAAAGAAATAACCAAATCTTTAGGGATGTCTCCCTCAATCAGGATATTATGTTCCAGAAAATTCAATGGTCGATTCAGGAAAATATAGGGATCATTAAGGGTCCTTGTTACTCGAACAACTCACTGGAATCAAATATCTTAAGGGTATGGAATATGAAGATCATTGACGGTCCTAATCTCAACCACAATAAAAGGCTTGAAGCTAAATGGAAAACCCCTCCTCATGGTTGGTTCAAAGTTAATTTTGACGGTGCTGCCAAAGGTAACCTAGTTCCTTCAAGTTGTGGAGCTATTCTAAGAGATGACAGAGGAATTTGCAAGGATATGGTTGTTGTCCCTATTGGAACCCAAACCAACCATAAAGTTGAAGCAATGGCAGCTCTTCAAGGCATCCTCCTAGCCAAAAAATGGAATTGCCCCTACCTATGGATTGAAGGGGATTCAAATAATATAATAAAGTGTCTTAAGGGGACTTCAAAACCTTCATGGTCGATTCACAACATAATCACCTCTGCAATTGACCTTATAAGCACCTTTTAAAAATGCCATATTTCCCACATCTACCGGGAGGCCAATGGCTCTGCTGACTGGGCTGCCAATGCGGCAATTAAAAGAGAGGAAATGACCATGTGGATGGGTGAACATGGACTCCCCAAAGATGTCAGGCAAATCATTAGTAATGAGTGATATAGAAGCACTCCAAAGATTCTTGATGGACAGGATAATTATGAAAAGTACTAATGTGAGTACTTCGAGTTATTATAATAATGAGAAAATCACTCATTATAATATCAATGCCATTAACTCTCACGCTTTCTGGGTAACTTTTATAGTTTTGAAAAGCTCTCTTCTTAATTTGCTCTGCAAGTTTCAAAATTTGGCCGTGAGCAGTGACAACATGGGTGGAAACAGGAGGCGATATGAACCAAGTAGCTGTAAAGAATGGAAATAGAAGGAAGAGGTTTGGGGTATTTTGTAGATTGGTGGTCTCTCAAACTTCATGGAGAGACTCCATGGTCGAGATGGTATGGTTACTAGTTTTTTCTGCAAGAACTAGAAGAAGGGCATGTTGAAAATGGGTGATCAAATGGTCGAAATTGATGAAGATCTAATTGCTCAAGCTACGAGCCTCATAAGAGAAGGATGCAACTTCTACAGAGATAGGAAGGTCAGCAAGGAAGCTATTGAAAGAAACCCAAAAACTGAGAAAGAGAAAAAATGACTAGTAAAATTGAACAAAACCTACTACTCGCCTAGGGCTTTTGCCAAACCCTAGCGGGAGGTCCTCTTTGTTTTAATGTGTTATATCACTCTAGATGGTAGGTTCACAAAAGTTTATGGTTATCACTTTGTTCTATTGAATCACTTTAGGCACAATGATAAGGTTAATTTCCCTTATTTCCTGCTTTTTTTGATGAATGCATCCCTTAAGGCCTACAAAGAGAACCCTCTGGGTGATATTGCTATGCATCAAGGCCTAATGGTCCTAATTTATGACCATTTAAAGGCCAACCAAATTGCTTGATTGTAGCCCTCTGTGGATTATGAGGATGAGGTGTTTGATTCTACCTTTTCTGAGGAGGAGGAATTTGATAGTGACCCTTCATCTAACACTGAGGATAGCATGGATGTCTTAGAGTATGAAAGTGGGAAGAAGAGAAAATATAGCAAAACAAGACCCTCATCTCTAAGGGAAAAAAGCCAAAAAGTAGAACCCTGATCAACATCTCTTCGGAAGAGGAGGACTCGGATGATTTTGAGAAGGACAACCCTCAAGGGCTGCTAAAGAAGAAAACAAAAGACCACACCCATACCCGGAAAAAGCATAAGAAGAAAGAGGAGACTGGTAAGGAACTGGAAGCCCACAAGCAAGTAAGGGCCCTGGAAGCTGATCAAAGTCTAGAAAAGGAGACCATGGAAGAGACTCTTAGGTTTGTCGACACAATTTTCGCCCTGCACACCCCTAAAGAGGAACATAGGCCTTGATGGTGATCTATTTTCGGGCATCTTCTACATATCTCAATGTTGTGATTAACTGTAAGGTATAGATGTTAAGGCCAACTCTATTGTCAATCAAGACTCACTTGATTTTGTGTTTACGTATGAATCTCTCAATGTGGAGAGGAGTGTTATGTGGTTGTTGAAAGGATGCATCATCATTCTTAGCAAAACTAAGACATGGTAATGATTTGAGACTTCCAACCATGGCTTGAAATTGATCTGTATTGAGCTCGGATGGAACTAACACTTCTTTAGTATCCAAATGAGTGTTGGCATCTTATCCAATTGGTCCATAAGAGTATATTATTTGGGCACATATGCCACTCTGGATGGTGCTCCTTGTACAGTAATCTTGTTATGGTGAGTAACAATGTTGCATGTGGGATCTTTACCTTTGATTGTAATGGTTGCAACTTATTCATTGGTGTCATAAAGGTTGTTGATAGTATAAGTATATAGTGTGCGGGTATAGTTCATCATGTTATCTTGGTTCGTACCTTAATGGGAGGGACCTCCTTTCTCATATGATGGGAGTGTATTTTTGAACATGGTATGATTAGTATTGGAAGATTTTTCATTGTGACCATCCACTTCTATATCACCTTGATCAACAAGGTCTTGAATGATATCTTTTAACCGATGGCAGTTGTTTGTTTTGTGTCTTTTTCCCTTATCAAATTCACAATACTCATTATCTCTCCACCATGAAGGTTTAATCTGTGGTTCATAGTATGATGTTTTAGGCAATGTCATGAGATCGGAAGATATGAGTTGTAATATCTTTTCAAGAGGTTCTCTCAAGGGTGTGTATGTGCAATTTGGTTTGTAGGTGGGATACATGTTTTTAGATGCCTCTTGTTGCGTGTTAGGAGTTTGATTTCCTTGATTGTTTTGGGGATTACCTTGGTTGGTAGTGGGGTTGTTATGATTATCTGCTTTCCCTATAATTTTGACTATGGGGAGAGATTTTGATAATTCTTGCATCTATAACACCATCATTAACAATGTTTTTGTTCTTGGCCCAAAAATTTGGTTTGTCACTGTAGTGTCATAAAATTGTGACCCTATCAATTTTAACCATATTTGAGGTCCTCACCTTGGTGACAACATCTTCCTTCCCAACTGAGACCCCTCTCTCCACCTTCACCCCTTGAATCCCCTTGTTTGAGCCTTGAGACTGCCTCAGGACCCTGACTGGGCCCCAAGATAGGGAAAGACAGGGGCATGGTGCCATTGTCCTCCCTCTTAGGGAGGCCCTAAGATGGGTCCCCCCGGCCCCTTTTGCTTAATTTTCTCTTTGAGGGTTTCAATCTCTCTTTGTTGGCCTTTGATGGATGAAAATTAATTCTCTTGGGCATATATAAAAGGGAGTTAGTCTTCTCATTTGGAGGGAGGAGGAAAGATACATGAAATAAACGATAGGTGAAGTTCAAGTGAAAGGTCTTCTTCTAGCATCCATCAAGTCTTCTTCTTCATGTGCCTTCTCCATTCATCCATTGGAGCAACATTTGTAACATGCATTTGCAAGCATATGTGTGTGTTAGGTTTTTCCATGTTACATGCCATTTCATGTAGCACTTGTGATTTCATTCAAGAATGAAAGCAACCATCATCAACAAATTGCAGATCTACAAGATATACATTTCCATTGTTTACATTCAAACATTTGCAATTACTTTTTTTCAAGGTTTATTCCTCAACTGAGGTTTGACTGAGGCAAACCCCTATCTACAACCCTTCTTCCCTTCTTTTATGTGTGTAGGTTGCAAGTGCGCAACTATATTTTCAGATTTGGACTCCATTTACAAAGGAAAAAGAACCCTTTTCATTTCACAGATTTTGTGGAGGACTGTGTGCACTTTCAACACGGTTCTGACGAATTTTCTCCAAATTTGTAGGGCAGATCCATATCAGTCTAAATATCTTAGATCTAAAGTTACAGCATGATTCAGAACCGATAGCTGCTCATTTCACTCATTTTATCTCTCTTTCTTACATAGTCAACAAGTCAACTTTCTCATTTACAAAAGAGGGTAAATCACACTTCAACCCTTGCAATACACTTGGAATTCACATCCTTGTTTCCCTTGGATTTGGATCTAATGGATTCAAGCCCCTCTTTTGAATGTAAAGTGCCTCCAAGTGAAAATCATCTTAGTGACTTCCTTTCTTTCTCCTAGGTGGGTAGTCACTAGGGTTCAATTTTCCACTTTACATTTTGGTGAACCTGACATCTTACACATTAATTCTGAATTCTCATTATTAGATCTAAGTAAGTGCAATTTAAATTTTAAAATTTCATCTCCAAGTCTGATCTATTTATAAATTTTAGAGGTCGGTTGCATCAAAACCCAAATTTTTCATTTTGGGGAAATTAAGCTTTTGAAATGCAAAATTTAAATTGCTTGTTTCAGATCTAGTTTTTATTTCAAAATTGCGATTCAAACCTTCCTTTTTATTGTGAAAATTCAGTGGTTAAACAACAAAACCCTAATTTTTAAAATCATTTTATTTTCAACCTTTGACTGCCAATTTGACTGATCTAGACATCTCCAAATCAATTGTTTTTTGGATTCTGTAATAAAATCTTAATATCTATCATCCCTGAAATTTTCAAAAAAAGGTGGTCGCACTGTGTGCACTTTCAACACGGTCCCTCACTTTTTTCCCAAAATTTTGAGAGACGGAATTGACTGTTTTTTTATGCTTAAATACAGAAAATTGGCATACTTTCTTAATTTAAACACCTCCTAAGGTCGAACACAAATTCAAATTTCAATTTTAAATTAATTTTCATACAAAGGTCCTAATTTTAGATCTTCTTTTCCAACAAATTAAGATTTCAATTAAGAGACTTTCAATGGCAATTAATAAACTGGATTTACTTGCTCTTTCACATATGATTACATTATTCTTCATATATATTTACTATAATCATGTGTCAGATAAGGGTTTTTTTCATTTCCTGTTGCTTCTCTTTGTTCATAGCGCTTGCTCATATTGTGTTGTTAGGATTTCCAAATTATTTCCTTTTCAATTATATCTCAAAACTTTCATGTATCATTTATGTTGCATTATGGTGATGTTGTTAACAAAATGCATTTCCTATGTTAATCACCTTAAAGATTTTGTAGATCCTAAACCTAAAGATCCCAACCCTTGTACCTCTCCTAGGGTATCTTGTGTAGATGAGATGAGACCTGATGCTTTAATCAATGCTCTCTTAAAACAAGTGCAAGTATTGGAAAGTGACAAGGACCCATCTTCTCCTACGCATACCCTTGAGCAAGGGGGGCAAAATAAAAACATTAACATTCTTACATCTTTAGATCCTCCTTATTCTCTTAAGACCTATCTTCAACATAAAAGTATATGTAGGGAGAATTATGTCATGCATTTTATTCATTATCTTTTCCCTCACATAGAAATAACTAAAATTGAGCTTCTAGATGATGAAGATGTTCGGCCCCAATTACCCACAAAGGATAAGCTTGATAAAGGAAAGGAGATTGTCATTTCACATGATACTCCTTATTTATCTAAAATTCATTTTATTCCCCCTTACACATTAGATTTCAAAGAAATTCATGATTGTATTCCTCCATCTAGTCAATTGCAACATTCTTATAGTAGTGGCTTTCATATAATAACTAAACAAGGTTTTAAAGGACAAGGACTTGGGAAAATTGAGCAAGGAATTTGTGTCCCTATAAACCCTCCTACACAAACTACTACAAAAGGACTAGGAAATGGTGTTCCTCTTTCTATGGATGAATTCCTTAGGCTCTAAGATTTTAAAAATTATCTTCAAAGACAACAAATCAAAAGAGCCCGCAGGAATGCTTCTTCTTCAAAACGTCCTTTTTTATCATTTCATCAAACCCATGACCATAATGCTGATGATTGCCCTGATTTTCAAAAATCTATTCAATATGGCATAGACAGTAACAAAATTAGAGTTGTGGATAACAAATCTTTCTCTTCTAACAAACCTTCTCTATGTCAAGACCATATTTATCACCCTGAAAGATTGGCTACAAGAATCTATTGGAGATTGAAGTATGGTAAGAACATTTCCTTTCCTCCTCAAAATAAAAACAAAAATCTTAAGAAAGTGGAAGGAATTGAATATTGCCTTTTCATGATTTGCATTCACATTCTCTTGGGAAATGTTATGCATTTAAGAAATTTGTTCAAAATCAATATGATCTTCCATGAATTTCTCTTACAATAGATCTAGTTGTCTTCCTTGACATCATAATAGTGCCTTGGCACTTCTTTTCTCTTCATGTTTCTCCTCACCCTTATCACTTAAATAATAAACTTAGTTGGGGGTTTTTTATCATTTGTGGTGGTGTTGTTTCAACTTTACATACTTTGGGGAAGCAACATGAAATTTATTTCTCTTCATTCTTTCTATATATTCATCTCTATCTTGGTGCATTATACATTATTAGATCGATTTTCTTGCATAAGAATAATTCATATATGAGCATATAATTGTTCTTGGGTTTTCTTCTTTGCTTGAGAGCAGTTTCTATAATGATTAGTTCCCTTCTTCTCTTTTCTTCATTCTCTTGGAAACTTACCTCTTTTATGGTCTCGATTATTAGCAAGTAGGATATGCCCCTTGGCATGGAATGATCTCTTGAGAAGTATGTATCCCTTCCTTGTGAGGATTTTTTCCACTAGGAAGGCATATCACTTTCCAATACTCACCATTAAAAGATGTGTAATGTTTCTCTATCTTCCTCACTTGGGGGGCAAGGATTTTCACTCCTTTCTCTTTCTTTCTTTTTATCTCATGTATCATTGTTTCCTTTACGGGCTGCATTTTTCATATGTGATTATCATTTCTTACAATGGTATGTTTTTATGATTAATCCCCCTTGGGGAATATTTGATTCTTTTTATCTCTTTCTTTCAAATATTACCACTTCTTGAGACATGTAATTTACATATACTAATATATTTCCTTCCACACATTCATGAAAGTACATTGTGGATTTGATTGTATTTAATCTCTCTCTAGAAGATGGTGTAAGATCTTCTCATTGTCCCTTACCTTTGGGGGCTGCTCTCTCTCTATCTCTAAGGATCCACTCTTTCCTATGTTATGGATGGTGTGAGTTTTATTACTTGATGTCATTCCTTGTGTGAAATTGTTGTTGTTTGCTCAAGGGTTCTCTCTTATACAAGAGGTGTAAGTCCTTGAGTACAAACTCTTTCACACTTGGTTATGTACATATATAATAAATTCACCCATTCTCATTGGATTAAAAGTGATCCATCCTTCATCAATAATCCCTTTCACCTAGAAATAGGATGAAGGATTGAATTCTTGTTCTCTTCTTCACTTCGTTCTAGAAGATGTTATATTTGTCTAAGACAACTCTTCTTGGGGGGTAGATGTCTTTTGAATAAATATCTCTTCTCCTCCAAGGATCTCCTTTACACTTATAGTAAGATATCTATTTTCAACTATCTCATCTTTTCTTTAAGAGTATTCCCTCTCTTTCTTGGATTAATGACATTGTTGCATAACAGATATCTTCTTTGTGCTGAAGGTAGGTATCCTTTGTTCTACTTTCCTTAATATATAAACATCAACCTATGTTGACATCTTAAGGGGGGCACCCACACTACTCCTTTGTACTATACTTCTCTCATGCATTGTATAGCTGGATATTCTTGGAACCAGAGGGCAACCTCTTAGAGAAAGATGTAGTGGGTCATTCTCAAAACTAGAGAACAGAATCTTAGAGCAATATGATGTTGCTTTGTCCTTTTACAGTGGATCATTCTCGGAACCAGAGCACTGACTCTTAGGAGCAAGATGATGTTGATTTTTCCTTGTATAGTGGGTCATTCTCAGAACTAGAGCACAAACTCTTAGAGAGAGATGTCATCACTTTTTCTTTGTACAGTGGGTCATTCTCGAAAATAGAGCAAAGACTCTTAGAGTGAAATGATGCCACTTTTCTCTTATGTAGGGTGATTATTCTCAAAACCAAAGCATAGACTCTTATAGCAATATTTCACACCTTTCTTGACACTTGTACTATACATATTATATAGGTTGTGGCGTACTCAGGCATAGACTCCCATGAGGCACTTCGAACCTCACTTGCACACACACACACTTGAGGTTGGGTGGAACTAACAATTTTCTCACTCTCCTCCCTTACATGGATCACCCAGATAGACTCTGGGGGCTTGATTTCCATGTCTTTCTCTCCTTGGATCGCCTAGTTTTAGGGGTAAGATGTTTGTGGTTTCTCTCTTGTTTTCTTTTCTTCTCATAGATCACCAAAGTGTGTATTTATGTCCTCTCTCTCCTTCCTCTCATGAACCCATATTTTTTCTATTGATGGTTCATGGATGATGTTAGATTTTTTTTATTTTATGTGATTGCTTGTGTTTATGTGATGGAATTGGTCTTTGTGTCCTGATTAGTTGTTGATACGTCTGAGTATTGAGGTCTCCTTGGCTAGTTGGTTTGTCTTGTATCTTGTTTTTATCATATGTCTTTTGTGCTTTGTCTTGTTTTGTTTGTCTCATCCTTTTTGTTTTGTATTCCCTTGCATAAGTTTGAGTGAGTTAAGAACCTAAGATTGGGGGCTTTGTTCCTCAAGATTAGTGATGTCTTATACTTCTTGTGTTATTATTATGTATCTCTCATCTTCATCTCTATTTCTTATACTTTACCGGAAGTATTGGAATAAGTCGCACTCCTACTAAAGTGAGGGGTAAATGTAGTGTAGTAAAATTGTGACCTTAGTAATTTTAACCACATTTGAGGTCCTCAACTTGGTGACAGCATCTTCCTTCCCAACTGAGACCCCTCTCTGCACCTTCACCCCTTGAATCCCCCTATTTGAGCCTTGAGACTACCTCCGGACCCTATCTGATCCCCAAGATAGGGCAACATAGGGGCATGGCACCCCTATCCCCCCTAGGAAAGGGGCATGGCACCCATTTCCTCCCTCTTAGGGAGGCCCTAAGATGGTTCCCCTCGGCCCCTTTTGCTTAATTTTCTCTTTGAGGGTTTTAATCTATCTTTGTTAGCCTTTGATAGATGAAAATTAATTATCTTGGGCATGTATAAAAGGAAGTTAGTCTTCTCATTTGGAGGGAGGAGGAAAGATACATGAAATACATGATAGGAGAAGTTCAAGCGAAAAGTCTTCTTCAAGCATCCATCAAGTCTTCTTCTTCATGTGTCTTCTTCATTCATCCATTGGAGAAACATTTACAATATTCCTTTGCAAGCATACATGTGTGTTAGGGTTTTGTCATGTTACATGCCATTTCATGCAGCACTTGTGATTTCATTCAAGAGTAAAAGCAACCATCATCAACAAATTTCAGATCTACAAGGTATACATTTCCATTATTTACATTCAATCATTTGTAATTACTTTATTTCAAGGTTGATTCCTCAACTAAGGTTTCACTGAGGCAACCCCTATCCACAACCCTTCTTCCCTTCTTTTCTCTGTGTAGTTTGTAGGTGTGCAGCTATATTTTTAGATTTGGACTCCATTTACAGAGGTGGAAGAACCCTTTTCATTTCATGGATTTTGTGGAGGACCTTGTGCACTTTTAATATAGTCTTGATGACTTTTCTCCAAATTTTCAAGGTAGATCTGTATTAGATATCTCAAATCTGAAGTTACAGCGCAATCTAGAATAGGTAGCTCCTCATTTGACTCATTTTATCTCTCTTTCCTACATAGTCAACAAGTCAACTTTCTCATTTACAAAAGAGGGTGAATCACACTTCAAACCTTACAATCTGCTTGGAACTCACATCCTTGTTTCCCTTGGATTTGGATCTAGCGGATTAAAGCCCCTCTTTTGAATGAAAACTTCCTCCAAGTTAAAATCATCCTAGTGACTTCCTTTCTCTCTCCTAGGTGGGGAGTCACCAGGGTTCAATTTTCCACTATATAGTCATTTTGGTAGGCTGGTCATGGACCATCCTTGTTGTATTTGTATATTTTGAAAAGTCCCTTTCTGAAAAGGGATTTCTAGATTTTAAACCCTTGGGCTATCACGTCTTTGAAAGTGTCTGAACATTTGATGTCTAAGTAGAATTTCATTTCTTAATTTAAATTTGAAATAAAAATTTCAACTAATTATTCTTCAAGAATGGGAAAGGAACATCTACTAGAAAGGTGTCTCCATATTTGTAAGAATGCTAAAAATAACTTGTCATTCTTTTGTTTTATATTGCATAGATCACCCATGGAGATATCTCGTTCTATGTTATGTGCATGATGAGTGATGAATTTTTGTACTCGGTCCTCATATGTTTGGATTCCACTAGGTAAGCGTGAGAACCATTGCATGGCCTATCTACCTAAACTTTGAGGGAAGAGGCGCATTAGATATGTTTTCTCATATGCCACCTCTAAGCAGGTGGAGTAAAATTCTCTTACATGGTCCCTTCGATCTCCTTTCCCTTTGTATTTGTCAATTTTTCTTGTTTTGAAATTTTGTGGGAAGGGAGGCATGATCATGTTTCTATTAAATGGCTATGGACAGATATCTTTGAGAGCATATTTCTTTTGTGACCTTCCTAAGTGTACTTATTTCGTGAGGTCTTTCATTTGTTGTCTCAACATATCCATTTATGTGGGAGGAGGTGGAATATTCCCTTGTTGATAGTTATCGTCATAGTTGTGGGTATTTTGTGCCCTTTTGTTGTCTTGATTTTGTTCTTATTGATGACTATGTTGGGCTTGTTCTAGTATATCCCTTAGTTGTGATACATCAAAGTCTGGTGGGAGCTTTTCTCCTTCTTGAGAAATTATTACAAAAGGGGCATCGACATTTCCCTTGAGAATTTCCTCAAAGAGTCCATTAAATCTGGGATTGCTAGTTGCCTCTTCTATGTGTGCTTGTGTAGGGGTGTCTAGGTCTTGTTTTTTGGAAAAGGGGTTAACGTCCTCCTCCTCTTCTTCCCATATTTCATTTTGAGTTTGTCTTTGATTTTGGGACCTATTCATATCCATGTTTGAAGCGCACATTCGTGGAAGTGAGGTGGGTGAAAAAGAGGGTGGTTGATCCCCTTTTTAGTTTCAACATGATGTGATGATAATGATGAGTTTGAAGTATTTTGTGGGTGTCTAATCTCCTAAACTAAAGGTTGGGTATCAACAAAGTTCTTTTTAGAATTTCTTGTTTTATGTTTCAACAATTATGAGATGAGGTGTAGCAAGGCTTGTAAAAGCATAAGCTACCTAGCTTTGAGAGGCTGCACTCAAAAGCTAATTTTAACCTATCTAGATGCCTAGTAATTCCCCTTGGGATGATTGATCCTAGATGTAGAGACACACAAGAGAGTATTTTTGTTGATGTGATTAGCAATATCCCAAAATAACTAAGGACAAAAGCTTTGTGTGTTGAGAATGGAATGGATTTTTGATGTTTCGATTATGAACTTCAGAATGAATGTGAACCTTGGAATTTATACTAAGGGACTATGAAGTTGATGATTGATTTTGGAAATGATTTCAAAGTGAGAAGGATGGAAGAAATGATTATGATGTTTTGAATTTGGAAATTTTTGGAAATGATTAATGAAAGATGATGAATTTGAAGTATGATTATGGAAACGATTTATAAAAAATGAATGACTTATAAAAGATGGTGAATTTGAAATATGATTATGGAAGGTATGTGAATTTGGAAAATATGTGAATTTGGAATGTGAATTTTGAAATGTGATTATGGAAGATATGTGAATTTGGAATGTAAATTTGAAATGTGATTATGGAAGATATGTGAATTTGGATTGTAAATTTGAAATGTGAATTTGGCAAATATGTGAATTTGGAATGTAAATTTAAAATGTGATTATGGGAGATGTGACTTTAGAATAGGCTTATGATGTTTTAATTTTGGATTGTGAAAGATGGAAAAATGATTATAATGTTTTGACGTTTTTGGAAATGGTTTGGAAGATGAAAATGAGTTGGTGCTTTGAAAAATCCTAATAGGTGATTGCGGGTTGTGGAATGTATGATGGATGAATGCATTGACCATAATTGTGATGATATGGCAAAGCTCTTCTTTGAAAGAAATCTTGGGATGCAAGTGGTTCTAATTCAAATTCAATGGTAAAACCATGACTAAAATTGAGATATCGATGGATGAAGGTGCGGTGTTTTAACAACAACTTATGGTTTTTTGTAGGATAAACTTCTTCTCTTTTGGATTTTCTTTTCACTTTGCTTTTTTTTTGTTTTTTGATAAATTGACTTCTTGGCGTATTTGAGAGATTTCCAAACATGAAGCATTCATAGCTTTTTCAAGAATGTTTAATTTGTTTGTTTTTAGATCTTTGTGGGGATGTAACTTATTTCAAATGGTTGATGATTTCTTTGACAAGAAGACATGGCAAGCACACAAGCACATAGAAACACTTATTTTCTCTTGATAATTGTTGATGTATGTTTAGGATCTTTTCAAATCCACTCAAGGATATTTTCAAATCTCCTTTTCTTTTCACAGGTTTTGAACAAACAAAAGACAAATCAGATAGACTCTACTATTGTCAAAAAGGGAATTTCTAATATCAATAGCCCACACTTGATACTCTGTCAACTCAAATATCCTTGTCTCACCCTAAGGTGTGGCCATTTTTTTACCTTTGTCTAGAATGTGAACCAAAGAGAATTGCTCCTCAATTGGATTGTTTTCTTGGGAGATATATGGTGAGTGTCTTGGGGGGGATTCTTCCCTACCCTTGCACTATGATATTACAAATGTTTGGCTAACTGACTCGATGAGGTTTCTACTTCTAAAGTTTGTAGTCAAGCTTATGTTTGGTCTTCAATGATAAACTCCCTCAGGAGGCTTTCCAACCTTTAGAACAAAGGCTTTACATATCTCAAGCATACTGGGGGAAGGTTGATTGCTAAGAAAAACCAATGAACATGATTTTCATCACATCCACATTTGATTATAGTGGATTGGAATACTTGGTGTTAGTCGTTTCCCACTTAGGTCATTCCCCTCTCATCGGCCTTGATGGCTTGAGCCTAAGAGGCTCCTCGGGAGAGCAGGCCTACTAAAGGTTTTATCCTATTGCAAAAATGAAAGAAAGCAAGTAAATGGTGAGTTCGGATTTTTGATCACCCAATTAAGGGGAGAGCATATACCTATCACCTTCGATTCACAATGAAAACTTACTTTTTAACCAATATCTCAATGTTGTCTAAATGCTACTTGGAAATTTTGTTCCAAAAGACATGGTGTTCATTTTATCCCTTCATAGAAAAATGTTGGATTTTTAAAAAAAATTGGAAAGAAAACCTGGTCAACAAAATAAAATTGTGTGGCTCTTCATAGCAAAAGGTAAATGTGAAGTTCTTTTTATGCACCAAATAAAAAAATTGAGTTTGTTTTAGTTGCACCAAATGGAAAGATGGTGTTCTTTATAGTCTCCTTTGTAGAAAAATAAAACAAATGAAGTTCTTTTTATGCACCAAATGAAAATGAAGTTTGTTTTAGTTGCACCAAATTTGAAAGATGTTGTTCTTTTTAATCCCTTTGGAGAAAAATTTAAAAAATGAAGTTATGTTTATGCACCAAATAAAAACAAAGTTTGTTTTAGTTGCACCAAATAAAAATGATGTTCTTTGTCTTTGTCTTTGTCTTTGTCTTTATCTTTGTCTTTGTCTTTGTCTTTGTCAGGTTCACGAAATGATGCCATGGAAATGTGGATAAGAGTCAAAGACAAAGTTCAATGTTAGTATGCTATTTTCAACCATTAAAACCAAAACAAACAACTAAAACTATTCCAAAAACTATCAAAGGAGATTCGAAAAGCATGAAAGAAGCTTAACAAAATATCAAGGAGAAAAGTCTCCCTAAGATGCTTCCATGATGTCTTTGATCTCTTCCTTGTTTCCCTCCTCTCCAAGTTCCAAATGAATAGAGCTCTCATCTTTTAGCACTAACCATGGATTCCAAATGGAGATTCAAGATGGTTGAAAATAAAAACATGTGCTATGCAAATGCAAATAGTGATGCTATGAGAAATCTCTAATTATCTATGCAATATTTCAATATAGTAACAATGCTCTAATGCTTCCTCTTTTTTTCTTGAGGAGAAGAGTTCTATTTATAGGAAAAATAAAATATTGGATGGTCAGGATTGATCTAGTTTGTGGAGGGCCAAGATTGTATTATCTATGATCCATGTGATGGTTTTCAACCCAATCCCATGATGACAAGTGTCAGCATGAGATGGCTTGAGAGGAGAGGGAAGGAGCATTTAATGCCTGAGAAGACATGAGGGTAACCTCATGTGGGTTGGGTTATTGGATAAAGCTATTATCCAAGGGTAAGGTTATTATCCAATGGACAAAGTTTTGTGCAAATTTTACCCATGGTTAAGCCTTGACCAAAGGGTCAAGACCCATGTGGGTTAGTGTGTTCAAGAAGGGAAGCATTTATGACTCTGTAAGACTCTTAAATGGTTGAGATGATGGGTTGGGGGTTAATTTTGGTTTAGGATAGTGCAAATGATTAGAAGAGGGATTAGGCTAAATTAGAAGGGGTTAGAAGAATCTAGAAGGAGGTTAGAAGAATCTAGAAGCAAGTGGGTGAGGATAAAGTATAATTTTAATTAAAATAAAATCATTTATTTCAACGAAAATATGTAACTTGCATTTGTAGGAGAATGCAAGTGGATGAGACATTTTTAAGGGGATTTAATTTGAGGATTCTTAAAAAATGTTTAATTTCTTTAATAGATGGGATTATGTTTAGTAATTAAATAAATTTATTTAATTTATTTAAGTAGGATAGAAGAAGAGTTTAATGGTGAATTAATTAAATATAAATTTGATTAGTAGAGGAATATAAATGCATTAAATAAATATTAAATATTTATTTAATTCATGGACAGATTTATGTGTCTATAGTTACAAATTAGGAGCACCGACTCCAAGCCTCACTTGCTAAATTTGTTGGAATCAATGAACACTGAGAGGGGGGGTGAATCAGTGTTCTGCAATTTACTAGTTTATTAAATTTATTCTTTAACCACTAGATGCAAATAATAGAAACTATAATGCAGAAACACAAAGCAAATAACCATACAATCATAACACCAATTTTTTTATGTGGAAATCCGGAAAGAGAAAAACCACGGTGGGATTGAGTATCCATAATATTATTATATTATATCTAGTAGTAAAATAATATTACAAAAGTGGAATGCATTTGCATTCAGGCTCACTACCTAGAGCTCACTGCTCAATTACAAAATAGGTATACAACCCCAGAGGACTCAATGTCCTACAATTGAGATATAGAAGCAAATATAATGCCTGAACTGGAATACAACATCTACAAATGCCAGGAATCAATTTTGTTTAAGCTCAAAATGATTTGTTATCACTGATCTGAAAAACTAATTCGTTATGCTCTACTACCAAGTACCAGATCACCAAAATTCAAGATGCACAGTGAAACTATGCTCAATCGCTCCCAAAAACAATTATGCATATCTACCATCCTCTAAAATGATCATCCAGGTTGATCTTATATATCTGCACCACCAAAATAGATCTCCATCAACTTGGCTTCACAAAACTATAAAATATGAAACGTGTAGTCTCATGTTGGCTCAATCCGTCACAAATCCATATATCAGATCTAAAGAATATGATCTCAATCTTCACACACAATGACACAAACTCTTCTAACACAACACCAATCACCAAAATCATCCCTATAGATCCGCAACGCATTTTACCCAAATATTCCAAACAATAGCTCTACTCTTTTGGAATCACCAAATACCAAACCAAGAACCATACACTAAAATTAACACCAGAGGCTAGAATTACAAGGTGATCTATCTCAAACAACCAATTGACCATCCCAAAAACCACAACCAAAACTGCATCACCGGAAATGAGTTGTGCTCACTGAATATGTACAATGTGTTCACACTCTGACGTATTTATGTCAATATGACTTATGGTAAATCAAATATATGGGTACTAGATAGGATTACTAGGCTGATTTGCCATCAATAACAACCTAGAAGTAATCTCCATGCATCTAACATCATTGGAACAATGTCTCTTGCCAACAATCTCTCCCTTTGGCATTGATGGCAACACTGTGAAAAATGACAAGTGCTCCAAAGAATCTAAAACTAAAATCAATCTGAAAATATGTACAATCAACTAAATCCCCCTAAGAATATGCACCATTTTTCATCACTCTCTCCCCCATTGACATCAATGGAAAATGTAGGAATCCACCAAAACTTATATACAAAATAATGTATACAGTGATCTACAAATACTTGAAAATATTTTCATAAGTTACCTTCAAGGACTTTAGATACTCATTCCATCCTCTCAAGAAATAATCCAAAACATTAATCAGGGTGCTAAACATATATGCATGTACTTCTACACCCTTAAGATCTGATGGTACATATTTTCCCAAAGCAGTTACCGTATCATGTTGTGCTCCAAGAAAATTGTCCAACCAATGAGTGATTAGACTCCTCAATTCTCCCACTCTGCTTAGTATCCGCTCTCTCTACATTCAAGCTCTTGATTTTATCTGTTAGGTTCATAATTTGGGCTTCAAGACTGCTAGCAAAAACTAAAAGAGGGGCAAAAGATTGTGAAATTGTAGCTAACTATCCTTCATATTTCCTAATCTTCTTGTCAATGTCTACTGTAAATTTTGGCAAAATAAGGCATAACATAAACATCTTACCACCTTCATCTAAAGCATCCTCAACACTCTTTACAATAGTTTTCAAAACTAGTCTATCAGTCTCAATTGCTTTTAAAAAGGTTTGGAGTCTCATCTCATTAAATTTGTTCAAAACTTTTATATCCACTGCTTTCTCTGATGATACAAAATCTGATTCAATTATTTTTAACATACCCTTAAGGTTACTAGAAGGTGTGTCACTTGAATCCTGCTTAAGCTTAGGCAAAATTTTCTCCAAAAATGTAGTAGCCAGAGATATAATCTATTTTTCTTTAGACTCGAACTTAAGTAAGTCCTCATTTTCTTTATTTTGAGCAAGGATGGATAACTTCAGTGCTTGTATGAGAGACAATGTGCTCAAATCAATTGGTCCATGGGAAAAGGCCTCTTCATAAATAGCAATTTCCTTCCCTTTGCCAGAAATAGTGGCTCTTTCCATGGTCATCATTACCTCTTCAACCTTTTCTTCTCCTTTTTACTTCTCTGTATTAGCATTAGCACCTATATCACCCTTTGCTATATCATCTTCTTCTTCAGCTTTCTCATCTACTCCCTTCTCATTAGTAATCTCCTCAGCTGCTTCCTCTGAGTGAACTTCCATAACAGGAGGATCTTTCACATCTTCACCAGAGTCCTCAACTACCTAATTATTAGTGGTGTCATCTGCAACTTCTTTCTCTACAGGATCAATCTGCACAAATTGTTATCTGTGAGAAACTTCTACCTGATCATGAACTACTGAAGTAGAAGTGTCTTTGTAGGATTGACCTTCCTGGTTGGGAATCATCCTTCTCTGGATTAACCTGATACTGATTCTCTTTCAAAAACTTCCTCAAAATAATCTTAGATTCCTTTGCAACTTCAATAGATTTTCCAAACATTATCTTATTTACCCGGTGTTTACTCCTAAACTTCTCTTATAAAATTTTTAAAATTCTTTGGATTTCATCTTTTGAAATAATAGAACACGGATTAACTAACGTGTATTATTTTAGTCTCTCATCTTCAAGGCTTGTTGCATGTCTTCGAGCATCCAAAATATCATATAAATCCTTCAGAATTATAGATGAAATCTCTAACAAAACTTTACTATATGTATTCAAATACTCTATTATTGCTTCTTCAATTGACCTCTGCTCACTCTCATCACAATTCTCATAATATACTAAGACATTTTTCAAATTTCCTTCCTTGACTATCTGATTAATCAATTCACTTAGTGTCAAAGGAGGCACAATAGTGTAGGATTCATCAAGCTTACCAGACTTCAAGGACTCATCTAATTCATATTTTTGCTTCTTACCTGATCTGGCTTTACCAGATTGCTCACCTTGAGTTATAGTCTTATTTGTTGGTTGAGATTCACCTAAGGGAGGCTTTTGGAATACCCTGGCATGTGTGGCAGTCTTCTTCACCTCTCTAACTTCTTTGTTTGATTTTGTTTCCTCTTTTGTAGTTGCATACTTTATCACCGGATTCTCCTTCTTTCTCTTTTCTGCCCCACTGGTTGATGTTGATTGAGGTTTAGGTGGAGCGATTTCTTTCTATGCACCTGAGGTAGGTGATGACTTGCTTGGCTTGGCCTTAGCTTGCTTGGAAGGAATGGGAACTTTCTTAGCTTGTTGCTTCACCAAGTCTTCCTCCTTTAATATATTTTTCTCTCGAGCCCTCTATACAGCTTCTCTTGTTATGCCCATTTTCTCTGCAAGTTGTTCAGCTTCTTTCCTCACCTTTCTCTTTCTTCTAAATTCAGTGAGATATTTGTGCAAGATTAAGTCTTTTTCTTTGAAGGTACCAAATCTTTCCTCCTTCTCATCAACCAGCTTACTGAGGAGGTATTGTGCATATGTATCAAGAGTAATTTCATCTACCTAATAGCCCATTAGCAATATCCAAACAGTCTTAGGCTCTACTTCTTCCATGTGACATTGATCCTTGTCCACCATGAAGCATATTGTGTTTTCATAGTTTCAACTATAGCCTTTGGGATTCTTTCTCTGCCCTGCATCAGCTCCTGAAAGGTTTTGAAGTAACCCCATAAGGAAGAATTTTGTGTAATTGCATCACCAACACCCTACAAACCTTCTTTGATTTGGACTGCCACCAGTTTGTCATAAGCCCATTGAAACTTTCCAATTTCTGGGATCTCGTTTAAGAAGTACAATGCCAAACAAATGATAAAAGAACCATATTTAAATACATGCTTCTTTTCATGCTTGATCTTCTTAGTATTGCTCATTAATTCATTTAGAAGAAATGTACACATATCATACTTCTTGTTTTATTTAAGCATCTGGCATGTTGCATAAATTATGGTACCAGATACGGAATTTTGCCTAGTTGACTAAAACAAATTATAAATAGTAACCATCAAAGAAAATCTTACATCAAATTCCACTTTATCAGTTATGGTCTTTGACTTGTTGTCATGTTTTGAACTGGTGACCTCCATTACAGTGGTTTTCTTTACATTCCAGAGGGTGAGAACTTCACTAGTAGCATTCAGACAAGTGACCACTTGAATAGCCTATTTTGTGATCTTATAAGGTTTGTCTAGCCATAATAATTCATCATGGACTCGGATTAGAGCATACCTTACCCATTTGGGTTCATCAAATATCAGGAAATGAACAAACTAAATAAAACCCTTTTCGTCCAAATTCTTAAAATCTAATTTCAGATTGCCAATCCATCAACCATGTGTTGAGCATACAGGGAGAGAATATCTAAATTTCCCAATTCCTCAATGTTGTAGTGTATGTAAGCCCTAATATCCTCATTGTTAAAACTTTTTATGACACTGGAAAAATGGACCATTTGGATCGTCTTATATAGACTTAAATGGATGTTTCTTGAAAATGGGCCTAGCTCTTTCTGTGATGTTAACAACAAGTGGAGTTGCATTGCCAGAAGATGATTCCATTTTGAATTTAGGGTATGAACGGATTGCTTCAGAAATGGATAAATACCTTTTCAATCACAACCAGATGCAAGAAGTCTCTTTCGGATCGATACAAGCTCGAATGTCGCTTCAGAATCTCTTTTGCTCTACTCTCTAGTATTTTCTCTTTAATTGCATTGTGAAGAATGAATAGAGAAATGCCTTTTTATCCTTTGAAAACCTAGCTTTTAGTTGTAATAAATACACAACCCTAAAGTCTTTCAGATACACTATTTTTCATGAATTTATTCACTAGACTATCAAACAGCAATGAGATCTTCCAGATAACAATTAGACAACTAATCTCCATTTTTTGCAACCATCCTTGACTGGTTACAGATCTTCGAAAGGGGGTTTTAAATATTTACATGCTAATCTACCCCCTAAGGCCAAAATGTCTTAGTTATCGGATGAGGTTCCAACACTGGATTTAGGTGTGGAGCCATTTTGCATATTTGAATCTTTGTTTTTCACCCTTACCTTCTTATGTTGATCTTTGATCTCTTCCACCTTACCTTTGCCATTTTCATCTGATTTATTCTGGTCTACCAGGGCACTCTTGCTTATGCAATATCTTTCAATATGACCAGGTTTGTTGCATGCATGACAAAAAACACTTGTTTGCATAGGCCTGAAGTTCATTTGATTTGATCTCATCCTACATTGGTTAAAAATATGCCCAAACCTACCACAAGAATAGCATCTCTTGTTATGAAAGTTGTTTATTACTATTCTACACATGTTTGACTTGTGACCAAAATTGTTGCATATGAAACATTGACTGGTAAAGGTAGAACCATTGTTTCTCACTTTATTCATCATCCCATTATTCATCCTACTTCTTCTTGGCTTGCCATGTGACCAAATTTACCACAAACAAAACATTTACCATTGAATTTATAAGCATTAGTTTGTCTTACCGGAGGTTTCTTGTCCTTCTTATGATTACTTTGACAAGAACTGGATGATTCTCCTTTCTCAAATCCAAGTCCTTGCATGTCTTTTCCATGTCTCTGAATTTCTAGCATCTCATCCAACTGGGTTGAACTAGCTTTGAATTGTTCTTTGTACTCATTAGCAGTAGTCAACTCATCTCTCAGAATATGATCTTTCTTTCAAGTTCTTGTCTATCATGCTTTGTTTGCACCAATTCAAGCTTCAACTGATCATTCTCATATGTCAATCTACAACATTCATCATATTTTTCCTTCAGTGCCTGAGTTAGGGTTTCTTCATTCTTCTTCTGGTCTTCAATCTCCTTAGTTAGCTTCATTACAATAGATTCCATTTCATTCTTCAAAACTGCATTCTCCCTAGCCAACTCCTCACATTCATTTGTTTTATCTTGAAGGACTTGATTATCAATGCTTTGTTCTTCTTTCTCCTTCTACTTGTCCATCAACTCCTTTATCTTTTCTCTAGAAGTTCTCACTTGATCTTTTATAGTCTCAATGAAATCTAAAGTTGCATTCAAGTTTCTTTTCAAGCTGTAACTTACTTATTTTCTTCTTGCATCAAGATCTTCAAGTGCCACACTAATTTGTCTCTACAAATCGGAGTCCATTGATACAATCTTCTGAACCTTCCTCAATCTATTAGGATTCCTCGAAGGCACTAGGCTCTGATACCAATTGTTGGAATCAATGAACATTGACAGGGGGGTTGATCAGTATTTTACAATTTACTAGTTTATTAAATTGATTATTTAACCACCGAATGCAAAGAATAGAAACTATAATACAGAAACACAAAGCAAATAACCACACAACCATAAAACCAATGATTTTACGTGAAAACCCAGAAAGGGAAAAACCACAGTGAGATTGAGTACCCATAATTTAGGATAACTGGTGAACAACTAAGAGGGGGGAGTGAATCAGTTGTTAACAGATTATAACTTTTAATCCACAATAAAACCTTAAACAAATCAAGTACTGGTAAAGCACAGACAGATGTCAGTAGGAATAAATATCGGTAAACAATACAACTTAACAATTAACCAGATAATCAATGCAAAGCAACCATACCACATAACGCCATGATTTGTACGTGGAAAAACTAGAAAGGGAAAAACCACAATGGGAAGTCTACCCACAATCAAATGATACCTCTATAGAAAGTATGTGTTACAATGAGGGGCACACACTTGCAGGAAGGCACACTGCCTAGAGTGTACTACTCATTACAAAAGAGTCACACTGACTATAGAGAGGCTACAACCTTCTCAAGATAAATGGACAACAATCCAATAGAGTGAACCATTGGAAATAGCATCTACCATGCCTGATTACAATCCTAGTTAAGCTCAATGTCAAAGGACTAAATCCTCTTCTGAATCCAATTCGATCACCAAAGATCGATCAACTCCTCTTCCTGAATGATATTACAATATTCGCACATTACATACCTTGACCATGACCTTTCCAATAACCATGATACTTTACAAAGATTTTATATCTCTTATTTATACAAACCCTAAGGCATAAACCAATTAGGTCGGCCACCTAAAGATATTACAATAATATCATTACATAATTCCATTTACAATGATATGCCATGTCGACTTAAGACCAAAAAAAAATTAAATCTATAAATCATCTCGAATCATTCAGGTATTGTGTAGAGTACATGCTAGCATGATATCGGTCCATAACCTAGATAGGTAGCGGACCTATTCTGGGTCCACCACACCAAAGCAATATCTTCAAGCATTTGAAGCACAATCAAAGAACATCTTCAGCATCCTGAAATCCTTGAAGAAGCTACACCAACACCAATTGTGCATCCTATCATGATTCCTCAATGAAAGCTCTATCGATAAAGCCTTAAACCAGTGGTAAGGGTTTACTAGAGTGTATGATAACATCCAATTACCAAGCCAATACCAACTGACCAAAATATGCTTATGGAGCATATAAATCATGAAATCCAATATACTTCACTGATCCAAACATGTCGGAAGTGTCAATAGATGATCTCTTCTGTTGGTAACACTAGATCTTATACTGGTAACCAAAACTTGTCTGTCGGTAACCATCCATATCATCTATTGTTGACATCAATGAAAAAACATCAATGCAACACACAATCAATTCATCCATAATGCCAACAAAAGCAATATTACAAAAGTGGAATGCACTTGCATTCAAGCTCACTTCCTAGAACTCACTACTCAATTACATAATAGGGTTACAACCCCGAAGGACTCACTATCCTACAATTGAGATATAGAAGCAAATACAATATCTGAACTAGAATACATCTACAAATGTTAGGAATTAGTTCTTGTTAAGATTATAATGATCTATTGTCACTGATCTGAAAAACTTCATTGTTCTTCTCTACTACCAAGTACCAAATCACCAAAACTCAAGATGCACATGTGAAACTGCACTCAATCACTCCCAAAAATAATTTTGCATATCTACCATCCTCTAAAATGATCATCAAAGTCAATCTTATATATCCACACCACCAAAATAGATCTCCATCAAGTCATCTTCACAAAACTATAAAATATGACATGTGTAATCTCATGTCGGCTCAATCCATCACAAATCCATATACCGGATCTAAATCACAAGATCTCAAGCTTTACACACAACGAAAAAAACTCTTCGAACACAACACCAATCACCAAAATCATCCCAACAAATCCACAACACAAGTTACCCAATTATTCCAAACAATAGCCAAGAACCATGCACTAGAATCAACACCAAAGGCTGGAATTACAAGGTGATTTGACTCAAACAACCAATCGACCATCCCAAACATCACAACCAAAACTGCATCATCGAAAATGAGTTGTGCTCACTGAATATGTACATTGTGTTCACACTCTTTCGGACTTATGCCTAAAGTTAATATGACTTCCAGCAAATCAAATCTATAGGTACCAGATAGGATTACTAGGTTGAGTTGCCATCAATGACAACCCCTAAGTAATCTCCATGCATCTAACATCACCAAAACAATCTCTCTTGCCAACAAAATTCAGGATACCTATATGAGGAACACCAACCCCTTGCAATTTTTAGAGCACCAACTCCAAAAGTGAAAAAGCACCGACTCCTTACACATTTACAAAATGAGCATCTCAGAGGATTACTTTGTTTCTATACAAAATATCTGATATACTACCATTTTTCCAAATCATTCACATTCAAATTGTCTCAGAAATATGTTCTTTGTTTTGTAAATTTTTCACAATGACAAACTGGCCTTCAAGAATACTTTTC
Source organism: Cryptomeria japonica (assembly GCF_030272615.1). Taxonomy (NCBI): domain Eukaryota; kingdom Viridiplantae; phylum Streptophyta; class Pinopsida; order Cupressales; family Cupressaceae; genus Cryptomeria; species Cryptomeria japonica. The sequence goes on along the minus strand of NC_081414.1, from coordinate 357,075,807 downwards.
AATTATTGTTTTGTCATAAAATCTTTATCTTCATTACCATCTCTGCAATCAATCAAAAATTTCAACATATACATTGCTTGATTGCAATAAAAATCCTCACTCGTTATTCTTATCAAAAACTCTTACTATTATTAACAAACCCTCACTCACTATCATTGACAAACCCTCACTCACTGTTATTATCAAAATCAAAGGAAACGTTCTCAACATTAATTTTTGCAAATTACTTTACTTTTGATGATATTCACCATTTTCTCATTCTTGTTAAACTACTTAGGTTTCATAATCAATTTATGCAACAATTTAAAAAATAACATTTTGTTTCATTAAAAATAGTCAATTATCATTTTTTTCTCAGATCATTATGCATTATAAAACTTTCATATACATTTAATTAATTATTAATTCAAGAACATGAGTCCCTTTCTAAACTTAAATTTCATCACACTCTTATTTGAACCCTTAATTCTATGTGTGCCCTTTATCTTTCATCATTTTAATTCATTATAAGTCCCACCATATTTCAAAATTCAAAACAATGTTTCCCCCCACTTAAACATTATAACTTTTTATATAATTTATATTTTTAGTATTAGGATCCTATAATCTCACGAACCTAAAAATTTGGGCCTATTTTTTGGGGAAGATGGTGCTTGGGGAGCCAAATTGTCCAATGCTTTTTTGCCAAAATTTTGGGAGATTAAAGAGTCAGTCTTGTCATTTCCAAAACAATGCCCAATGCAAAATAATTATAATTATAAGTTGACCTTTTATCAATTCAAAGTGATAAATGCATATATAAGAAAGTAATTTTCCTCATTTGTGATATCAATTTGATCAAGAGTGGGCAACAAGAAGGTAAGAAGACCTAATTCACCCTTTTTAAGCCTAGACAAGGCTTATCTCAACCCACAACTAGGGTTCTACACACACTATTGTACTCAATCAACCACAACACTTTATAAGGAGGGTTAGAGATATTTAAAAACCAATGACACTCATCCTATTCCTTTCACCCATGTTTGAGGACTTCCTACTGCACCCAGGTCAAGGAACCCCCAATTAGGCCTATTCCTTGTAGCCATATCTAACCGGTATTTATCAAATAATTCAAATTTCCTTCAAAGAACCCCAGGAAAAAATTAAATTTCATAGTACCCTTTTGGGACTTACATCCAATTCCAAGAGATAGAGTTGTGAACTTTCTCCAACACCCCTAAGAACCTACTGGATTGGCAAACCTTATAGGCCCAATTAGGTATGTTTTCCAAAGCAACTACTTAAGAATAGGCTTGCAGAATCTAAATCACCCCTTGAGAATTTTCCTTATGTATCTAATGAATTAAAACCACCCTCATACCGGTTCCCAAACTCTCCTTAGGTGATTGTTCTCTCATTCCTCCTCAAGGCTAGGCTGAACACATGGTTTTGTTTAACCTAGGATATGGTGGAAACCACACCAAAACTCACTCCTAGATTCCACCCCTTTGGAATCACAATATACACACCCTCAACCTACATTTCCCAATGGGTTGATGAGATCCTCAATAGGATTTGTAGGTTAGGGTCATGTTTTTGGTGAAACCCTATGTACCGAGTCCTTGAGTGACAGTTTTTGATAAACTACCTACAACTTGCTCTAGACTGCACCAATTTGAGTCAGACCACTTGCATTAAAACCTACACTCACACCACAATCCAACCAATTCAAAAATTCATACCAACCAATGCTCTATCAGATTGTACAATACAGAAAACCAGTAAAAATGGGCAAAATCTAAGTTTTTTGTTTATTCAAACCACCAACTTCTTACATTCATCATCCAACCAACTTACAGATGATCTATAAGGAACAAATAGTCCTTCCCCCAATGGATACAACTGATTTTCAACTAGTTAGGACCGTTGGAACTTCTTTGCCAATTGGTGGGGAAAAGCTGCTTAGCAACTTTTACAACTTTTTACATCTTTTGACAACTTTTCAATTTTGACATTCTGAAATCCCTAATGGACTTGTAGACCAATCCTAAGACTAAAACAACTTATGGGACAACTTAACAACATACCTCCTACCCTAGATGAACCCATGGTCAGAGTTGGTCACTAGGTTTATAAATGACCTAGAGCCAACTGACCTTACAAGAGGTTCTTTATTACATTCATAGGTTCCAAAGATCCACATTGATTCAAAACACCATGTTAGGGTGTAGGACCATCTACCAACACCATTAATTCTGTTCAGAATAAATATGTTAAAGAGATAATATTACCTAACTAATTACCAAACTGAAAATTGGAATATCTGGAACTTTGTGACCAATCTCTCATAACAAATACATCTAGATAGCCTGGAAAGTAACAAAACCAAGAGGTTCCCTACACCATACTCCCGGGGTTAGAAAAAACTCAAGTCTCTGGAGCTGGTAAATCTTGAACCTTGCATTCAATCTTCTCCAAAGCCTGGTCTATCATCTAGGTTGCATCTTCTAAGGGTTTTTCCTTCCATTGGACCAGGTCCTCATAATAAGTATGCCTCCTCATTTCCTTACTCACCCTCTTGTCAAGTACATGCTCAACTACAATCTTAGGTTGCTTAGGTAGGTCTTGTAACACCTCTTCCCTTCTAGAATCAGCTAGACCTGCATCACACACATTAGTAACAGGGCCTTTATATGCATAGATATATGAAACATTAAAATTGATAGAGAGACCAATGTCTGGTGGGAGATCAATCTTGTAGGCATTGTTGCCACACTTTTGAATGATCTTAAAAGGGCCTATCTTCTTCATCATCAACTTGGTGTATTTCTCCTTATGGATTCTCTCCTTCTTGAGATAAATCATCACCATATCTCCAACCTTAAACTGCAAATCTCTCTTTTTCTTATCTATTGTATTCTTGTACTTATCTGAGGTTTGTTCTAACCTATTCTTGACTTGTTGATGGATATCCCTCATTACTTTTGCAAATTCCTCTGCTTGAGCACTTCGTTTGTCCAAATCTTTTACATCTCTCAACTCCAATACACCTCTAGGGTGTGATCCATACACTATCTCAAAGGGAATGTGACCAATGCTTCTATTCACTGAGTCATTATAAGCAAATTCTACTTGAGGAAGTATTGAATCTCATGTAGTTCATTGATCCTTAGTCAAACACCTTAATAGGTTTCCAAGTGACCTATTGATGACCTCAGTCTATCCATCAGATTGGGGATGATAGGCTGATGTAAATGACAAATTGGTACCCAACTTTCTCCAAAGAGTTCGCCAAATATGTCCAAGAAACTTAGAATCCCTATCTGAGATAATTGACAGTGGAAAACCATGTAATCTTACAACCTCCTTGAAGAATATACCTGCTATATGGGATGCATCATGTGTGGTTTTACAAGGTAGAAAGTGAGCCATTTTGGAAAACTTGTCAACAACTACATAGATGTTATCATGACCTTGTTTAGTCTTTGGATGTCCTAATACAAAGTCCATGTTGACTGAATCCCATGGCTTGCTTGGTATGGGTAAAGGAGTATACAAACCTACATTTGAACTGCTACCCTTGGCCCTCTGATAGACCACACAACCTTCCACATACTTTTTGATCTCAGTATACATCTTAGGCCAGAAATAGAATCTCTTAACCAGCTCAAGGATCTTGTCAATTCCAAAATGACCTGCCAATCCTCCACAATGCTTCTCTTTAACAATGTTTTCCCTCATGGAACCTTTAGGAATGCAAAATTGACTTCCCTTAAAAAATAGACCTTCCTGCAAAATAAAATCTGAGAACTCGTTGTGGTACTTGTCACCCTTTTCCTGACACACTTGGTATGCTTCTTGGAAATCCTCATCTCCTTGGTACATATCCTTCATGGAATTAATGCCTATTCTCTCCAACTAAATCTCTTTTACTATCAAGTTCCTCTTACTAAGGGCATCAGCTACCTTATTTGATACTCTTTCTTGTGTTTGATGGTGAAAGTGAATGCTTGAAGGTATTCCATCCACTTCATTTATCGGTGATTCAACTTGTCCTGCCTATTCAAGAAACTCAGAGCATGGTTATCAGTATAGACTACCTCCATTTCCTCAAGGATTGGATCATTGTATACATCGCTAAGTCATAGGTTGAGTACTTTTGTTTAGCCTCATTCATTTTTTTACTAAAGAAGGATATTGGCCTACCTTCTTGGCTCAAGAACCCCCCTACTGCCTTGTTACTTGCATCACATTCTATGGTGAAAACCTTATGAAAATTAGATAAAACCAATATAGGTTGTTCTGCTACCCTCCTTTTCAAATACTCAAAGGACTTGTCTGCTTCACTAGTCCATACAAACTGACATTTTCTACCCCCCTTGCTAGTATCAATCATAGGTGCACATACACCATTAAAATTATTAATAAACTTCCTATAGAAGCTCGCAAGACCATGAAAAATCTTTACCTCACTTGTATTTCTAGGTGTAGGCCAATTGAGGATTGCTTCCACCTTGGATGGGTCCATCTTGAGATTTCTCTTGGAGATTACAAAACCAAGAAACACCAACTCTTCATGCAAGAAGACACACTTCTCAAAATTGATCTTCAACTGTTCTTCATTCAACTTTGCCAATACCAAATCCAAGTGTGTTAGATGCTCATCCTTATCCTTGCTAAAAATTAAAATATCATCTAAGTACACAACAACAAAATGATTGATAAAAGGTTTCAAGACTTCATTCATAAGTCTCATGAATGTAGTAGGGGCATTTGAGAGGTCAAATGGCATAACTTGTCATTCATAAAGTCCTTCATTTATTTTGAAGGTTTTCTTCCCCTCATCTCCCTCTCTTATCCTGATTTGATGGTAACCGCTCTTTAAATCCACCTTAGAGTAGTACTTGTCTCCTACTAGACAATCCATCAAGTCCTCTATCTGAGGCATAGGGAGCCTATACCTAATTGTGATCTTATTTATGTCTCTAGAGTTTGTACATAATCTCCATGTACCTTCTTTCTTAGGGGCCAATACTATAGGGATAGCACAAGGGCTAATGCTCTTCCTTATGAATCCTTTTTCTAGCAACTCATGTACTTGCCTTGAAATTTCTTCATTTCGATCAGGGGTCAATTTATATGCTGCTTTGTCGGGCAATGTTGAGCTTGGTATAAGGTCAATACAGTGACTCACATCTCTGAAAAGTGGCAGGGTCTCTGGTTTGCTTCCTACAACTATACCCTTGTATCTTTCCAACAACTCCTTCACTTCCCTAGGACCTGTAGTCCTTTCTTGCACCTTGTATTCCATTTTCTTTCTCACTTCTTCTCTTGGCTTCACCACTATGGAAAATCATGGGGTACCCCTCTCTCTGATTGTCTACATAAACTCCTCTTTACCTACTAACATGACTGTCCTTACCATCATCTGGTAGTGGAGTCATAGTGTATTGCACACCATTTTTAGTTAACTTGTAGACATTTTTCCTTCCATCGTGTCTTGAGTCTACATCATATTGTCATGGTCTTCCAAGGAGTAAATGGAAAGAATCCATCTCTACAACATCACACAAGATCTTTTCTCTATATTCACCTATTTGAAAATCAACCCAAACTTGTTCACTTACCAAGGCTTGCTGCTCTTTGCTCAACCAAGAGACTTTGTAGGGGCAGGGATGAGGAAATTTATTCAATCCAATCTTGCTGACCATCTCAGTTGAAGCAAGATTATCCGTTGACCCTTAGTCCACAATGACTCTACATACCTTTCCACTTACCTTGCAAGTAGTTCTAAACAGTTTCTTCCTCGGTGGTGGCTCCTTGATGGTTGGTACCTTCAAGAGGGTCCATTGGAACATCATACATTCCCCTTGCTCTAGGTCTGCATCTCTTGAAGGTGAGTTTACACTTTGGGTGTCATCCTCCTATGCCAAATGAACTCTCCTTTCTCCACCTTGACTGTTAGAGCCTTGCTTTTTTGGGCATCTAAATGACTGATGGCCAACTTGATTACATGTGAAACACCTTTCGCTAAAAACATTGTATCCTCTACCTCCAAATATACCTCAACCATTTGTTCTCCTTCCTTTGGAACTACCCCTATGACTTGGTTCTCCTTCTGACTCTTGATTACTTGACTCTCCTTGTGGTTTAGGAGATGTTCCTCTTCCACCAAATCTACCTTTTCCTCTAAAGTTGCCTCCTCTTCCTCTACCTTGTTGGTCTCCCTTCCTTCTAAACTTTTCTTCAATCCTTAGTGCCATCTGATAGCATTTTTGAACAGTCTCTAGATTGAAGAGATTTAATTCATCTTGAATGGCATACTTTACACCATTCATGTATCTTGCCAACTTTTGCTTCTCACTCTCTAGCACCCTTGCTCTCAAGGATAGTTTGTGGAACTTCTCTATGTACCCATTGACATCCAAATCCTTTTGTCTTAGGCTTTGAAAATTCTTGTGCATTTTCACTTCATAATCCTCAAGTATAAATTATCTTTTCACCTTTGCAACCATCCTCTTCCATGATGAGATGGGGTTCTTTCCCTCTTCTACTCTCTTATTTTGCAAGAAGTTCCACCAACTAAGGGCAGATCCTTTCATCTTAGACTTAGTAGTCTTCATCTTTTGGTTCTCAGGAGCATCATACTCAAAGTGATTCTCTAAGGCCTCCAACTAATCCATCATCTCCTCTGGGTTCATCTTCCCAGTAAACACCAGGTAGGCTTGCTCTGTCATCTCTACTACCTACTCTCTTAAGGGCTTCAAGGAAACTTGTTTGAACTGAAGGTATCCTTTCTCTTGCCTACAAAAGGGAATCATCCTCATTCCCTTTTTCCTCTTCCTCTTTAGAGTCTCCTTGCTTCTTATCCATCTTACCCTTCAACCTATCCAATTATTTCCTCATCTCTTTGTTGGTTGTCGCCTGCTCTCTTACCAACTTGGCCAATTCAACGTTGGTCATCCTTCTTCCATCACTAGTGTCTTCTCCTTCTGACATCTTTCCAACCTCATTCTTCCACCCTAAATAACCTTTAAGGCTTTGATACCACCTAATGCAGAGTGGGCAACAAGAAAGGTAAGAACACCCAATTCACCCTTTTTAAGCCTAGACAAGGCTTATCTCAACCCACAACCAGGGTTCTACACACACACTAATGTACTCAATCAACCACAACACTTTCTAAGGAGGGTTGGGCATATTTTACAACCAATTATACTCATCCTATGCATTTCTCCCAAGTTTGAGGACTTCCTACTGCACCCGGGTCAAGGAACCCCCAATTAAGCATATTCCTTATAGCCTTATCTAACCGGTATTTCTCAAATAATTAAAATTTCCTTCAAATAACCCTAGGAAAAATTTACATTTTAGAGTACCCTTTTGGGACTTACATCCAATCCCAAGAGATAGAGTTATGACCTTGCTCCAGCACCCCTAAGCACCTACTGGGTTGGCAAACCTAATAGGCCTAATTAGGTTCGTTTTCCAAAGCAACTACTTAAAAATGGGGTTGTGTAATATAACTCACCAAATAAATTAGGTATCTAATGAACCAAAATCACCCTTATACTGGTTCCCAAACTCTCCTTAGGTCACTATTCTCCCATTCCTCCTCAAGGCTAGGCTAAACACATGGTTTTGTTTAACCTAGGGTATGGTGGAAACCACACCAAAACTCACTCCCAGATTCCACCCCTTTGGAATAAAAATATAAAATATCCTCAACCTACATTTCCCAAAGGTCTTATGAGTCCCTCAATAAGATTTGTAGGTTAGGGTCATTTTTTGGTGAAACCCTATGTACCGGGTCCTTGAGTGACAGTTTTTAATAAACTGCCTACAACTTGCTCCAGACTCCACCAATTTGAGTCAGAACACATGCATTCAAACCTAAACTCACACCACAATCCAACCAATTCAAAACTTTATGCCAACCAATGCTCTATCAGACTGTACAATACGGAAAACTAGTGAAAATGGGCAAAATCTGAGTTTTTTGTTTATTCAAACCACCAACTTCTTACATTCATCATCCAACCAAATCAAAGATGATCTCTAAGGAAAAAATAGGCCTTCTCTCAATGGCTACAACTTATTTTCAACTAGTTAGGACTGTTGTAACTTCTTTGCCAATCTATGGGGAAAAGCTGCTTAGCAACTTTGAAAAGCTGCTTAGCAACTTTGAAAAGTTGCTTAGCAACTTTTCAAATTTTTACATCTTTTGACAACTTTTCAATTTTGACATTCCAAAATCCCTAATGGACTTGTAGACCAATCCTAAGCCTAAAAAAACTTAGGGGACAACTTAACAACATACCTCCTACCCTAGATGAACCCATGGTCAAAGTTGGTCACCAAGCTAATGAATGACCTAGAGCCAACTGACCTTACAAGAGGTTCTTTATTACATTCATAGGTTCCAAAGATCCACACTAATTCAAAACACCATTCTAGGGTGTAGGACCATCTACCAACACACAAACAATAAACAAAATCCAAAACCAAGTGGTGCCCTGCACCACAATTGAAGAGTACAACTTTACGATATCCTTATGATGTGAAAGCTCTACCTTATGTGAAGTTCCATATCTACAAATTCAAGGATAAATCAAAAATTATAAAGTATTCATTCAAGTTTTCCCACCATGATGGAATCTTCGAGAGATGTTAGAGGATGATAGGGAATCACCCACTAATGATTGACTTGTACCTCTCCCTAAAGAGTTGGGTATAATTTCATGTTCTCATATTTTTATAATCAAGCTTCAAATCTAAGTTTTAACATTTCAATTTATGTGATTCATGCAATCGTGATTTAATTTACAATTTACATTCAATTGAATATCATTTGGGGTTTTTATCTAACACATTTGAGTAGGAATCTAGTTTACATTTATGCACTTTAGCTCATAGAAATCTTAGACACACATAAGATTCAAGATCACACACATTATCTTAATTTCATATCGGCTAATTATAGAGGTGGAGATCACCAAAACAAGGGTTTGAGTAAGGCAAACCCCTATATAACCACAACCACACCTTCTTTTTGTAGATTTAGTTGCAAGTTATAGATAGAAATGAAAGATTAGAATGTACTCAGGTTCTAGGAATAGAACATTCCTCCAAAACCAATCCAAAAAAAACCTAGACAAGGGTGGTCTGGGAACCATTGTCCTCTCATTTCTATTTAAAACTTGACATGGAGATAGTGCAGTACCTCAAAGATCTAGATCCATATCAATGTGTATAAATTCATTAGTTGGACAACAACATTATGTTTTCCATTGTCCTCTTAGTTGTAGCTTTGTTTTTAGGCACAAGTGCACCATTGAGTTCCCATTTCATTTTTATTCATGTTTTGAAGTTTTTGTTTTAGTATTGGATAGTATAATCAATTCAATTATTTAGTTGTACATGTTTTATATCCTATTTAGCTTACATCTTTATTCAATCAAATCAACTTTTAGAGCAAAAAAGGGATATAAACCCTAAGCAATTGCTTGACTCTATTGGATCATAAGAGCTTAGTCAAGCATGATTCCCCTTTACTGGTTTTGTATTCGAATATTTAGCCAAAAGAGGGTCGTGGTCCTAATCATTCCCATTCCCTTTTTCACCCCTAAACATTGTTGCATGAAATGTTGATTAATTGATTTAGATGTGATTCAATTAGGACCTAAAGCAAGCAAACTATTTAAATAGACTGATTAGCAAATAGAAAGCTAATGGTAATTACATAAAGGAAACTGTGATACAAAGGTGCACATGTGACAAAAATCTAGGCCTAAAATAGTCATGCTAGTGTGCTAGGTTTCCTACTCTGGATAGGTTCCCTAGTGCAAATAGGTATCAGATCTAGCATCAAGAACTTGCAAACTGCAAACCCTCCAAAATATAGGTCAAAATATCAAGACTATGATCTTAGTTGACATATTTTAGGCATTTTATTCTATTATTCATCTAGTAATATTTGTCTCGAATGTCTTAGTGCTCTCGTACCTACAAAATGGATTTGGGACTTGTAACTAAACCTACAAATGCACAAAAGAGGATAAAAATGGTGTTGTGGATATATAGGGGCTTACCTCACTCAAGCCCTCTATTTGGTTATTCTCACCTCCATGGATAGCCAATTTTGATCTGAAACAAAAGTGCATGCTCTGAACTTTAAGTGTGTCAAATATTATGGTGAGAAAATAAGTGCATAAACATAAATAAGAGCCCTACTCAAATATCTTAGAGTGTACCCTAGATGAGACAATCAAAGGCAATGCATATATCAACTCAAAAATACATGAATCACACAATTGAATATGAATAAAGGATAAGTATCAGATCTACATCTAAAACTCATAAATACAAGAATAGCATGAAATCATACCAAAACCTTAAGGAGAGGTACAAGCCCATCATTTGTTAGTAATTCTCTATCATCCTATGACATTCTTTTAATCTCCTATCATGATGAATGATACATGATGAAATATTGATGAAGATTTGATGTTACTAATTATTCTTTACATTTAGAGACCTGTAGACCCAAATTTGATAGAGCTCTCTTATCACAAATATTGTTATGTCCTATATGAGTAAATCTACTTGCTAATATATGATTTACAAGCTTAATATTGATAAAATTATCATATTAAACTCTCATATATCAAAAAATCAAGACCATATTCTAAAATGTCATGGACAAAACTAAAAATCTCCAAAATTTTGAGAAATTTTTTTAGGACTAGTGAGTGAATTTATAGAGTCCTGCCAAATAGGCCTCAAAAAGGTAGGATATGAGATATTAGGGCCTTGATATTGGCAATGATTAAATGTGGAATAAGGTGTCTTGAAATTTAAAATAGGATAGTGTTGGGAGATAAATAGGTTCAATATCAAAGATTATGAAGATCAATCTCTGTCCAATAAACTAATCAAAGGATGAGATTCAAGGCTTCAATATCAGCAACATGCAAATCTGAAACTCATATGCAAATCTGAAAATTAAATTGTGATCAGATCCTTCCTCTTTATAATGCTAAAAATCATCTTGTTAACCATGCTTAATAAACCTATCTTATGTGAACTTATAACAACAATAAATAATGATTAACATCAACATAAGATAATAGAAATAAGACATAAATAAACAACATAACATCCACGCATTTAACACATGATTTACATGGAGAAACCCTTTCAAGAAAAAATACCACCAAGAAGAGAGGACAAGCTTCTATTAACAATAATAAAAGTGCTTACAATACAATCACTTACTTTCTCCTCTTTGCCTCCACCATAGAATCACCTGTGTACATGTGAATCACCTCCTTATTCCTCCCATCTGTCCTTCATTCCTATAGAGAAAAATACATTCAGTTGTTCTCCATTTTGTTGCATATAAAATTTTCACCCAAAGGCTAAATTTATAGAATACCAAGAGCTCCAAAACCACCAATAAAGGTTCCTAGTGAAGAATTTACATTATTCATGACCACAAGCCTTGGAATGCCTCTATGGAACTCAAAAAGACATTGATTTAGCTTCCAATGCCTTCCCTCCAACATGGGCACACTTACTTTCTCCTCTTTGCCTCCACCATAGAATCACCTGTGTACATGTGAATCACCTCCTTATTCCTCCCATCTATCCTTCATTCCTATAGAGAAAAATACATTCAGTTGTTCTCCATTTTGTTGCATATAAAATTTTCACCCAAAGGCTAAATTTATAGAATACCAAGAGCTCCAAAACCACCAATAAAGGTTCCCAGTGAAGAATTTACATTATTCATGACCAAAAGCCTTGGAATGCCTCTATGGAACTCAAAAAGACATCGATTTAGCTTCCAATGCCTTCCCTCCAACATGGGCACCTATATTTGCAAGATAAACATTGCATTAAATGTAACAAATGATTGGAAACCAAGAGACACATGCAGCATCTTCCATACTCCCACTTGGAGAAGCCCATAGGTCACTCTTTTTCCACTTTCTTAAGTCATTAAATATCTTATTCTAGACATCCATAAGTGGAGAAAACAATATTAAATATTTGTGTTTACAACCCACTTTTATTACTGCTAATGTAACCCATCACCCCTTATGAATGTATTACAAATAATGGTGAGAGTAAAATATTAAAAACTATTATCCCAATACATCCTAAGTGTTTTAGGACACTTTCCAAGGATTTTGGAACCATGTCATAGGATTTACAAGGTAGATGACACCTTAATCCTAATAGATATGACCCATCTTCTTGAGTTGGGGGTTAAATTCAAGGTAGGAAAATGGTCCTAAAAATGCTTATGTGAGTCAAAAATAAAGTAAGTACTAAGGAGAGTACTAAATTGGGCTCACAATTAAGGAGTACAATTCATGACACTACAAAAAGTAACAAAGAAACTGATGTGAATAAAGTGGTTATGGAATGGGCTTCATATGGGTATGAATGAGAGTACCACTAAATTATGTGATAGTTGAATTCACGTTGATTTTACAAATAATCTTGTTAAATATAAAATAACATAGTATATTCAGGTCCATGCAAACTCAATTAGAGAAAAGTTCTCAATAATGAAATCTCTCCCCAATCTACTAGACTAATGATCATATGATAGATATATTTATGAAACATGTATGGAATACCAATTTTTATAAATTCAAAACAATGTTGGAAATTAATGAAGGGGAGTGTCTATGACAATAACACCTCTTAGTCACTAAATTTGTAAGTAAAGTCTACAAACATTGTATGTATTACCTACAAGAATTAAGTGGTGCATGTAAAATTTAAATAGTATTGTATGTAAAACTTGCAAATATTGTGTATTATAACAAAAACTTGGGGCATGGGGTTATTTTTAGAGGCTCGTTGAAAGGGTTCCAACAATAAAGTCTATAAGATCTTTTTCTATCATCATTTTGAGAAATTTGGGATCCAAATTATGATAAATCTTCATTTGAATATATAGTTTATCCTTGTGACATGCTTGATGAAGAAGTTTTGTGTACTAAAGAGATTGATCTCTCTTTTTTTCTAATAAACATGAACACCCTATAAAAATTAAATATTAAGGTGGATTATTAGAGTGTGATGTTTATAAGGGGGCATTCTTAATTATAAGTAATTCTAACAACATGAAATATAGTTATATTTTAAAAGAAGTTTTTTCCTTACATAATAAGGTCTATAAAGGTCATATATAAAAAGAGAGAGAGACAGAGAGAGGGAGTCAATAAAATAAAATAAACATTAATTTAATAAGTAAATATCATATATATGAATGGAAATAAATATCCAACTAATTATAATGAATTGTTGTATCAAATTCTATATTTAAGATATTTTTGTGTTAAAAAATATATCCTTTGTGAAAAATATGTGTATGAAATTTGGCATTATTGCAAGAGGTAATTAGGTTTGGAAGAAAGGGAAGAGAGATTGTTGAAATTTTTTCCTTGATTCTAGTTGATCAACAATATAGAATTTCTCAACTAAAAAATTATGCTTTAGTAGATTTTTTTATCATGTTTTTTCTATATACATTTTTGTTTACTATATTGAATTGGTTTGATATTTCTTTATATAATTCTTTATGTAGCGTCATAAAATTGTGACCTTACAATTTTCAACCACATTTGGGTCTTCACATTGGTGAAACAAATCCCTAAGCCTGATTGGAGACCTGAGACATGCTCACAATGCCCAAAACTGTACTTTCTCGCATCTCGCACTGCCTAAACCCTGCTTTATGTCTTGGATAAGGGATGGATAGGGGCGTGGCGCCCCTGTCCCCCCTAGGAAAAGTGTGTGGTACCCTTGTCCTTTCCCTATTTTAGGCCTCGACCATTCAAACTTTGCATTGGGCTTTGCATTTTGGAAGCGGGAAAATCCCTAATTGGCAGGTATATAAGATGCATTTTCTCTCTCATTTGCATAATAAATAGGAAATGATGAGATAATTTCAATAAACGAAAGTGAGGTGAACAAGCATTATTATCATTCAAGCATTCCTTTCGAGCATTGAGCATTCTCCAGTCTCCTTTCAAGGCTAGGTGTTGCATTCAAGTCAAGGATTCAACCATTGAAGAGGACATTTATTTCAGCATTCAATTCCACACAAGCAACTCTATCTACATTTCAATTGCATCCTCCCTTGAGGTGAATTCTATTGCAGTCTTTCATTTACATTTACTTGCAAGTACTACTTTACATCGTTTGGTTAATTCCAAAACTAGGGTTTGACCTGAAGGCAAACCCCCAATCCCAACCCCTTTTCCTCTCTTTTCTATGTGTAGGTTGCAGGTGCACAGCCATATTTGCAGATTTGGATTTCATTCTCAGAGGCAGAAAAACGTTTTTCGGCATATGGATTTTTTGAAGGACCGTGTGCACTTTCAACATGGTCCCAACAACTTTCATTGAAATTTGTAGGGGAGCTTCGTCTCGACATTTCACTATCAATTTCAGGTGCACAACTTCATCCCGCATTCCTATCTCAAGTTATATTCATTTATTTGTCTCTTTTACACTTAGTATTAAGTCACATAATTCAACCTTTTACATTCTACAAGAGGGATTACTTTTGCTTTCCAAATTCATTGTCAATTCACTTAGAATTCAATCTCTTCCTATTGAGATTGGATCTAGCGAATTCTCCCCCCTGTTTTAATGTAATGTGTGTGACAAGGTTAAGGAGAATCTTTTGTGAAACTTCCACTCCTTCTCCTGAGGAGAGAAAATATTTCCTCTTGATTTCTTCATCACCCTCTTTCACCACCATTACACTTTATACATTGTTTAATTCAATATGATTAAAAATTAGTCATAACTAAACGTGATAATCTTGATTTTTTAAAATTAAGCCCATGCCTATCAATATCTTTTTGCATTTACAACAACAATGGTGTTTTTGATGGCTTGAATTTTTATTTTAATATTAACTTCTTGACCAAAATTTGTAGTACTTACTATATATTCTAAACTATCTAATATAGAGAAACTTCTTACATATCTTTTTTCATCTATATGTGATTATATTTATTAAAATTTTAGTAAAGATACATTTAACATCATAAATTGTTTTCAAATTTTAAATGTTTATTTTCTTTATTTTTATAAAATATTATCAACTTGTTAATTAATCCTCTTCAAATTCAATCAAATAAAAATGTATCTCTATATGTTGATTTACTAATTTTGTTTAGTCATTAGATTCCTTATTCACTCTTTAAAAAATAAGATAATTATCCTACAAACATATTCAAACAAGAGAAAGATACGACTTTTACATTTTTGAAACAAGAGCCGCAAAGCAGAGAAGTTCCTGCCAAGAGAGTGGCAGAACAATTTTGTTTTTGTTTGATCAAGATTTTAGATTTTTGTTGGATGTTATATTTGCCAGATCCTAGTGGCTTGGTAGAGGTGTATGCAAAACGTAGACAAGGGTCTCAATATCCATAAAAATATGGATAGAAAAAGAGCTCTCTACAGTACAAGGTAATAGGAGTTAGAATACACAAGTTAGCAAGAACAACGGTGAAATAGACATAAAGGGATTAAACTTACAAAACTCAAAAATAAAATCATTTAGTTCAATCATAAAGATTAATGTTTTATCAAAAATATTCCAATGGGATGGCATAAATTGTCAACAAAAAGGAACACAATCGTGGTGTAAAGTATAATAGGATCGAAAAATCAGCTTGGGGAGAACATTCTTTTGCAATAAACATGGTATTTACACTAACGAGGCTAATGTCTCAACTATTGGCAAAGGAGGATCATTGTTTGAAGAGACAGATAGAGAAGCGATAAAGATTATGCAACATGATAACAATATTAATAAGGATTGATGATTTATAACTCTTGGAGGCCTCTTATGCATAAGCATAAACAACAATTTAATTTTTTCTAAAAAATCATTATTCATGCATGTGACCAACTTCAACCCATTACATCATGTCTTTAAGGGACCATAAAAGCAATCCAAAACACATGCATTTCATCTATTAATTCCCTAAAGATGGGTTCCAAAAAGAGATGAAAAGTTTGAAACAAAAATCAGTACACAATTGTATCCACGCATAAATCTATAAGATAAAGTTGTTTATCAAATTTTTACTGATATTAAAATAGCTCCTTACTGTCATCCCTCTCCAAGACCCTTTTTCTATAGTTTTGGTAAATGATCAATCTGAATCTTGGATTTAGTAAATAACCATTATATGAGCAAAAAGGTTGCCTAGAAACATGCAAGTCTAGGTTTATTCACCCAAAGTTTTACAGTGATAAAGGAAAGAGTTGTGTGTGATCCTTTGCTATATTCTTGGAATTCCACTGGTCTCATTGATAGGTTTCATAACTATCATAGTACAATCAAAACCATAGCATAGAAACGGGAAATCGGCCAGCAATGAATTTTGCACAATTTGGGTTGTGGTGGTGTGTTGGGACCTTTTATCTCATATGTATATATTATTGCGCTCTCCTTGTCACTATTCTAAATTCTGGTATGGCAGGGGAAACAACATGGTTCTAGATATGTTAACAGTTGAAGATGTGCACCAGCAATAGTGGAAGGCAATGAGTAGACACTTTTAAGAAATTGAGTTGAACATGATGGACATGATGTAGTTCATTTTTTCTTAAAGGCCCAAGTACAAAGCTTTGGGAGCTTAGTAACTTCAACTTGCTCTATTTGCACAATCTAAAATATTTGAAGTCCATCGGTGCAACATTCTACTATGTGAAAAACAAAACTATATTTATGCTTCGTAAATAACAAATAGAAATTTTTAAATTGACATCCAACCACCATATAAGCCATACCTATTTAAAGGTCAAAAACTTAAAAATAAGACATTAATTATAAATGAAAATGACATACACTATATGGCCATACAACTCTCAATAGTTTGTGAATCTACTCAACCATAATGACTACAATATGGCCTCCTAGAATTTGAGTAGACTCCGGAACTGTGGAGTTCTCTTTGAATCTTGGATAGCAATCTAGTAAATATTTAGCAAAACAAACAAAAGAATCTTTTCAAACATTTGATATTCAATCATAAACTACAATGGGGAAAGTTGGAAATAGGGGAAAGTTGGAAATAGTTACTGAGAAGCATACAGTTGAACCTTCCAAATCAACTACCTCATATAATCTTAAAGTACTAGGAAACATTTAAAATTTCACACGGATGTATGAGTTCAGAAACAAGATTGCAAAGATCTCAGACTCATAAAAATTTAAACAACTAAAGATACGACTTACTAAACAATAATTACTATGAGAAAATGGTAAATGGGAAGTTGCAATAGTGCATGGTATTAAACTAGGGCAAAAATAGAGGAAAACAATGAAATGTAATTAAAGATATAAACCTTATGTGAGATGTATAACATTGACGAAAAAAATTTGAAGGAGGGTTGAGCAACATTTCTCTATATGGGGCTTGTTGTAATCATACATGGCTTGAACTTTAAACCATAATAATACATATTTTATTTTATTTTCCTCAAAGTGGTATCCCTGAGCAAGACTCCAGTTGAACAATCTAAAACAGATTATGTGAAGTAAGCATTTTCTTAAAAGTAAGGCATTTGTTCTAAGATCATGAATGGATTCTAAGAAGTGGACTTTTCCTAGACTTTCCTTCAATTCTCATAAATCAATTCTTGGGACACCGGGCTTTAACTTTAGAGAAATAGTCTTGTTTTTAAGCTTGTTTGCAGATTGAACTTTAGCACATGTTT
The DNA here is from genome assembly GCF_030272615.1 of Cryptomeria japonica. Classification (NCBI taxonomy): domain Eukaryota; kingdom Viridiplantae; phylum Streptophyta; class Pinopsida; order Cupressales; family Cupressaceae; genus Cryptomeria; species Cryptomeria japonica. The sequence goes on along the minus strand of NC_081414.1, from coordinate 357,058,062 downwards.
AACATCTTTATCAGATTATTGACTATGTAATAATCTGGTTTTCTTTAGCTAATTATTGGAGTTTAAAAGTTTGTATCCTAAAAGAGGATACTAGCCATTTCATCCTATACAGATCCAAGTATTGAAGGAAAAAGTACTTCTTGTGTTACATTGTGGCACAAAGAGAATAATGAGTTTCGCCATGTATATACATTAGCAAGAATAAGAAAGTTGTGTGAATGTTGTGAAAAAAATTTAGTTTTATGGCTAGTAAAAAAAGAATGTATTGTTGTGTAATGCATCTGCTACATTATTGTATTATAAAAATGGACCACGCAGTGGTACAATATGCCTAGGTACATGTTACATTGAGAACTTAGTGAACGGTGTCAAAAAAGATGAGTGTAATATATGTATTACTTCATTCTCGAGTCCTTATTAAACTGTACAAATATTATATGCTATGCACTCTATTACTCTATCTCATCCACATTTTGAGCTTACATCAATTGTATCAATTGAACTATGATAAATGCCTGAAATAATCAAGCACTGGCATTTTCCTTAAATTTCCTTCAAGAATGGAAGGAGGATCTAAAATGATACAGAAGAAATTATGGTTGATTCCAGAAACCATAAATAAAATCCTAAACTAATTTCAATAACAACCCAAATTTTATATTAAACTCGACCCCTTTCTTTGCTAAGGGTACCAAGACATTGTGCAGCCCTGGTGGAAGAAAACTGAATATATTGTTGAATAAAAGCCGTTGAGCTACATATTACCTGATCATGATGGATATTAACCATAATCTTCATATTCACTCCTCCCAATGAATCTTGAAGCCATGGATGAAGTGGAGTATCTTCTACCACTTTGATAGGGTGCCTAAACCTATCATAATCATCATCGTTTATATGCTTAATATCAAAACCTGATTTTTCAGACACCTCTTTCTCAACATCGTGCAGTTGAGCGAGCTTTTTATTAGAAATCAATACACAATTATAAATACCCAATTTGTCTATTGTATGGACCTGAAATCCAAGCATATTAGATTAGGTTACCTGATATAGGGTTCCCCCACACACTACATTGAGGAGCTGAGATCCTTTGCATATACCCAAATAAGGTATGTTCCTTTCTAAATAGCGTCGGGCAAGCTGCAATTCAATGGAGTCCCTTGCTTTGTCTATGTCAGTATCACTGCTATGTAATTTCCTTATTTGGTTGAAGATGCACTTCTTACATTTATACACTAGGATTGAGCACTGAGAGCTAAAATATACTTTTAGGGAAACAAAAGTGAATGTGCCAAAGACCTCAACCGGTCCATAAAAGCAGGAAAAAACTATAAAAAATTCAATAAAAGACTTTACAGACATTCGTTACCTTCAGAAATATCCAAATAAAACTGTAAATAGCACTAATTTCCAACGTATCCAGCAAAAGAGATAGAAATTGTATTCAAAAAATGGTCTCTGAATTACAATAGGTGCATAGACAATGTATATAAAACCACAAATCAAATAGGTCGAAGAAAAACGTGGGCTTTTATTTTAAGAGTTGAAGGTTTTGAAAATGAACTAACTAAGAGAAAATTTCAGCATTAGGGTTTTAAAATTTTACAACCGTTATAGCCAAAAACTAATCAACAAAAACATTTTGCTTACAGAATTGAACAATGACAAAAAAGGAAAGGAGAAAATAATTGTGTCGAGTAGTATCTTTTAAAATTGCAGGATTCAGAGATATTATAGATGCCTAGGTTTGTAGTGCAATTCCCGTCTTGACCGCTATTAGAGAATCGAAAGGGTAATGTATGATGCTAAGATTTATGGTGAATCATCATATAAATTATAGTTTACAAATGATTTTAGATCTAACCATTCGAGAGGGGGGATTTTGAGTTGTGATAATGGTATGTGGATTGTTTAAATGGTGCATGTAGAATGTGTTTGCACCAGAAAAAAATAAGCAATTTTGAATGCATCTGCAGAGAGACGGGTGGACGAAAAATGCAATAGGGACTAGGGAGTAGCAGCAATGTCAGAATGAATAACCCAAGACCTCTATCTTCTCGCCTTCTCTTGGGTAGTTGTGTGTTCTCTCCTATAAATAATCGTGCACACTTCTGAATGCGTCTATCAGTCATCTGCAATGCCAATCACAGGCGGCCAAAATACTTTCTATCCAAAATTCTCCTAAAAAATACGCAGGTTTAATGGATAGACATAAGAAATTAGGATAATATTTGCAATGAAGTGACTTATGATTGGTTTCTTAGCCTCAGGTTAATCAGACGTTAACGAAAAAGCCCTTGGCTATAGTTTCCTGCTGGCAGGAACTAATAATGAATATTAAAGTAAACATCACAATAATTTTAGATAGATATTTTAACAATAGTTTTAGATATTTTCAACCTATCTTCATAAAGAAAAAGCACTTTTGCTTCCACCTGAAAGGATGGAGAAGTACCAAAAGCCTATTTCTTACCCATTTTTTTAAAGGTTTTTCTTTTTATTATTTTTTTTTCTTTCTTAATATTTCATTTGGTTGTAAGGTCATTTGAAAGGTTTGGCAAAATTAGCATTTGAATCATTTATTTAGTAAAAAAAATTGATGTGGTAAATATTTGTCTTATTTTTATTGATCAAAATTAATCTTTAACTAATAAATTAGATGATGTTTAAGGATCATCTTTATTTTACAAACCATATCTCATTTCAAATTCTACTATAACGATTATAAAATAGATGATCATCTATTCATTTTATTTTTAAATTTGTAAAACTCTAATTATTTTTATCAATATACTTCTAATTTCTCAATCTATAATTAAAACAATTTGTCAAACCTATTATTTCAATACAATACTTACAATGTTCATATAACTAAAACTACTATAAATATAGATTAAATTTATGAAAACAAAAAATTCAATCAAAAGCTCATTTTCTACACATGTTCGAGATCTTCTAGAATTGTATACTAACTATCCTTTACCCTGTCAATTACACTAAGAGTGAGTGGTACCAAATGACAATCCAATTTTCATTGACATATTTTCAATGTAAAATTAAATAATTTTAATATGCAATACAAATGCACTTTCTTCTTATCTCTTAGGATTTTTCTTCTAACCAAAAAAACTCTAGTATCATGATTATGATTTCATATCAATGGTGTCTTCTCCAACCTACATGGTTTCCATAGTAATTAGTTATCTCATGCACTTTCTTCTTATCTCTTAGGATTTTTCTTCTAACAAAAAAAACTCTAGTATCATGATTATGATTTCATATCAATGGTGTCTTCTCCAACCTACATGGTTTCCATAGTAATTAGTTATCTCACGCCCTATTTTTCCATTCCTATAACATAACACTTGTAAAAAGGGAATAATTTAGAGGTTCCAAATATATTCTTGAATGTCTACCCTTAGCTTGTTTCTTAAAATTCCCTACCTCCACTAATATGGCATGTATAAGAAAGGATGTATAAGGAAGGATAAATAAAGCATCTTCTCTAGAATTGCATTAAGTTGGTCTACTCTAATTGTAGATACATAATGGATGTCGGTGTGGTCATATATTAATCTCATAACATTTGATAATTAAATTAAATATTGTCTAATAGATTTTAAATTTGATGGTTGTATTATTGTATTTAATTATCTTTATTGTAGTAAGAAAAACATGAATGACTATTCTTTTATAAATATTTTTTAAATGAAAATATGTCTTAATATTTGAAAGTTAATTTCTAATAGATAATCATTACAAAAAAATTGTTTCACGAACAAGGTCAATTATCAAATTGATTCATGTTATCTACAACATTTCTCATTTTATTTTATGTACATAACATATTAAAGATGTATATTCAATTTGTTACACTACTGAAATCAATTAATATTTAATAAGGTAATTTTGAATGAATTTAATATAATATAAGGGTTTTAATTTCTACAAGCCTAGAGTCAATTTAAGGGACATTAAACTCAATCATTTTAGCTTTCTACATTATGTAGCTTTCACTATTTATTTTGATGGTGAACTTCCTTATTTTCTCAACATTCTCCCCTTTGAAAAATCTTCTAAAGAAATCACTACTAAAGTATCTATGTAATTGACTCGAATGTCACTATAAATTTCATATTTTAACTAATTGAATTGCTTCAATTATGAAAATGGCACCTACCCTATTTTCACATTCTTTTGTTGGCATCTTCCATCTACATGGTTCACACCAAATATGATATTAGTTTTAAATTATGCTATGAGGATTTTTGCTTTTCAAGTGATAAGTGATATAATGTGAAGTCAAATTCATCGTGATAATTTTTCTCTTTCTCCTTAACATATTTTTCAGATTTGTGAGATTTATTCATAAGATGTGTTTTATTTCTTTGTTATTGATTGGGCATGCATGTAAGTTGATGCTCCATGTGTTCATCTATTTGATGTTTTGTTTCATCCAAATCTTATTCCTCTCATTCAGAAAAAAAAAAAAAAAAATTGGTGACAACCTTACTCATATATTTAATTATTTTTGAATATTTTAAGAGATAAACCAAAGTAATTATCTAAATCAAAAAGTAGCATGTTTCTTTTAAAATAACCTCATAAGAAACAAAAGATTTTATTTTGAATTTACTTGTGATTAGAAAATTTTGAGTCATCTCTATTGGGTTTCCTTTTATTTTTTAATTGTTGCTAACCCATAATTTACAACCACTAAGCTCAAATAAAATCTACATAATTTCTCATAATTCAACATCTCTACTTATGTTTTGTAGTGCAAAAAATGTTCTCCAATCTCCCAAAGTTCTCTCCCTTTTACAAATTTTCTAGTTAAGTTTGTTTTTGAAGTTTATCCCAACATATTTGTACTTTGTTACTTCATCTAGGAAAACCCCATTTAAGATAAGATTTAAGCTATTTTTTTCTTTTATCTTGAAAATACCACAATATTAGTTTTGATGGTGTTAAATTGCATAACCACCTTCTTACAAAAGTGCTTTAAGGAATTTGATTCCTCTTGTAGTCCTTGAGCTATAATAAAAATGAGATCATTAGCATACAAAAGAAACTTCACAACAAACTCTCTCAAAAAAATCACCATCCCGTCATGGCAGATTTAACCACTCTTTTAGGTTTTTGATATAGAAGAGAAATAAACTAGAGGATAGAAAGCATCATCTCTTAAATCTAACCTCACTCTTAAATCTTTTTGAAAGACTTCCACGAGTTTTGATGTGTGTTTGAATCTTCTCATAAAATCTATGGATTGTCACTCTATACTAGTCTGGTATGCCAAGTTCCTTCATTCTACTCTATTACTTACTCCTAAGAATCATGTCAAAGGTTTTTTTGAAATCCACAAAATAACAATTAGCTTCATCTCTTATGTTCCAAACCTCTTTTTGATGATATGCTTCAAAGTAATGTCATGAGTTATTATTAAGTTTTTTAGTTTGAAACCTACTTTCCCTTTTTCCATCTTATATTTTTCTTCTACTCACTTATTCATTCTATGCTCAACCATATTTTCAAAAGAATTGATAATGATGGTCCAATAATTAGAAGGATTATTTGCATCCCTCCTCTTGAAAAGAGACACTTATAGATTGATTGTTTAATCTTTTGAAAACTTATGTTAAATTATGTTAAATATTCTATTAATGTGAGGGGCAAGGTTTTTCATTCTTCATTTTGTGTGTTTGCATATGGATAAAAGTAAAAAGTTGTGTCACACTTTTATAAAGGAAATGGTCAATGCTAATTCAAGTTTTTAAAGTAAATCAATAGAAACTGAAATATATATTTTGAATTTTGAAATGATGTAAACTAATAAAATTTATATTCTTTTGTCTATTTTATGTTTGTAATTTTAACAAAATTTTAAAAAATTATTTGAATGTAGTTTTTATAAAGTAAACACTATAATTTAGTTGTTGATAAAATGTTGAAATTGAAGTTACACAAGCCACCACACTTTAATTAGTAAATTTAACCCTTTTTTTCATCAATTTTTTTGTGTATATTGATAACTTGTGCATGGATATATTTTTTACTATTTTTATAAATACATATCTTTCAATAAATTTGAAAAGTTGTGTGCTGAAATATAACTCTTTCCAATTCCCAACAGCCTTTTTCTTAATTATTTATCCAAATTAGAAAAGAATTATACCATCTTGAAAAGATAATCAACCTTATATTTTAGTGTTGATGACCTACTTTCAATAAAAATAAAAATATAAAATATAAAAACTAATTAAAATATTAAATTATATATATGTTGGAAAATTTACTTATAGATCTATAAAATGGTATTTTTACATTTCAAAAATATATATATTTATAAGAGTAGGAGTTGTTGAAACATCGAGTTTTTTTTGTTTTGTTTTTTTTTTGGCAATTAGACCCAAAGTGGTATAAAATATATATTAGTAAACACTTTCAATTGGAAAAGTTGTGCTCCATACATAACTTAGCTTTAATGAATCTATATAGAACATATGTTTGACTAAAATTAATTTTTAGATAGAATTACTTAAATTCACTTGTGTTGATAAGTTAGCCTGAAACGTGACATAGTTTTTGTTTGTACCCATATAGTTCATCCATCTAACAAGCCTTGTGTTGGCAATTGACACTCATCCGGTGGATGCTAATGGTTAATTATTGGTTTAGGGTTGTCATTGATGGAAACTCTTCTTGAGATTCTCATTCATTAATCACGGATCTCAATATCTGGAAGAGGATGTCAACCGGTAGCCAGTTAACTGGTATTTTAGGTTGAACAGAGCAGTTTTGGTCCGGAAGCTTTCCAATGATTGTGGAGCTATGACTCATGTATGGGATGATTGAGCCGACATAAAAACATCATTTTATCATTGTTTTCGTGATCCACATTTGCCTTTGGTGATCCAATCAAGCCGACATATGACTACACATTACATTAGCAAGTCGACTTGATAAATGGTCTATTTTGTGATTGTGGATATATAAGACTGGTGTGGGAGATCTTTTTGATGGATGGTATGACTGTATGTGAGTGAGTGGTGATCGAGAATCCTTTTTTCTACACTTTCACATGGGCATTCTTGATTTGGTTGCTTACTAAGACAGAGAACATGGTAGAACAGAGCAGAACAACAGAGGTGATACAGTCAGTATATTTGGCACTTAACCGGAACTCATCCAGGCATTGTAGATGTGATTTTAGAGTTCATTTATTGTAATACGTCACTATAATTTATGTTTAAGGAAGTGATCCTTCTGGGGTTGTAGCCCCTATTGTATTTGAGCAGTGAGCTCTAGGCAGTGTACCTGAATGCATGTGCATTCCCCATATTGTAATATTGTTTTTCTACTAGCTATAGTGGAATAATATTGTGGGTTAAAATCCCACCGTGGTTTTTTCTATTTGGTTTTCCACGTAAAAAAATTGGTGTTATGATTTTGTGGTTGATTGGTTTATGTTTTAGCATTTCAGTTTCATGCTTATGCTTCCGATGGTTCAAAGTTAAAGCAAAAAAGTGCTAACCAGTAGATCATTGATTCATCCCCCCCTCCCTCTCATTGATCCCTGATTCCAACAATTGGTATCAATTCCTAGATCCTATGAGGAAGCCTAATCTCTTGAGGAAGGTCTGGGAGATTGAATCAATGGATTTCAGTTTTTAGAGACAGCTTAATGTGGCACTTGAGGATCTTGATGCAGCAAGAGATGAGATCAGTTCCTTGAAAAGAAACTTGAATGTTGCTGATTATTTCATTAATGACTTGAAGGATCAACCGAACAATTCAAGAGACAAGAGGAATGAATTGATGGACAAGCTGAAGGAGAAAGAAGATCAAATCATGGAAAATCAGGGTAAAGCTAATGAAGTTGATGAGCTTGAGAGAGAGAATGTTGCATTCAAGAATGAGATACAATCCATTGTGATAAGACTGACTAAGGAGATTGGGGATCAGAATAATAATAAAGAGAGTTTGACACAATCATTAAAGGAAAGAGAAGATGAATGCTTCAGGCTTACTTATGAGAATGATCAGTTGAAGCTGGAGTTGACACAGTCAAGGAATAATGGTCAAAAACTTGAAAGACAGATTGTTGCCCTAAGAGATGAACTTGCTACTGCAAATGAATACAAAGACAAATTCAAATCTATCTTAGTAATGCTTGATGAGATGCTCGAAAGTTAGAGACATGGAAAGGACATGCGAGGACTTGGATTTGAGAAAGGAGAATCCTCTGGATCTGGACAAAGCAATGCAAAACCTAACCGGAAAAAGAGCAAGAATCCTTCGGTAAGATAACCCAATGCTCATAAATTGTATGGTAGACGTTTTAATTGTAATAAATTTGGTCATATGGTGAATAAATGTAGAAGTAGGATAAATAATGAAATGAACAATATGAACAATGTTCCTACCTTTACCGGTCAGTGTTTCATATGCAATCATTTTGGTCACAAATCAAATATGTATAGAGAAGTAATGAATAACTTCCAAAAAAAGAGATGTTATGCTTGTGGGATGTTTGGACATATCTCTAACTAGTGCAGGATGAGACCAAATCAGATGGACTTCAGACCTATGCAAAATGTTGTTTGGCATGCATGCAATAAAACCGGTCACATTGAAAAATATTGTAGAAACAAGAATAGTGCTCTGGTAGACAAGAACAAATCAGATGAGAAGGGGAAGGCAAAGGTAGAAGAGATCAGAAACAAGCATGAGAAAATGTGGGTCAAAAAAGATTAATCCAAAGCAGACAACAGATCTACACCCAAATCTAGTGTAGGATCTTCATCCGATTACTAGGGCTTTATGCCTTATGGGGAAATTTTCATGTAGATTCTAAGAACCCCCTCTTCAGTGATCTGCAATCAATTCTAGAAGGTTGCAGAAGGTTGAAATCCTATATGCAGATGTTATCCAAAAGTTTCAATGAAGATTTGATGCTCCGGTAAGCAACTCTATGAAAATCAAGGTAACCAATTGCAACATTTATTAGAATGAAAAATTAGGCTTTCAAAGGTTAAAAGGGCATTTCACAGCTTCATTTGTCAATATGTGATCAAGAGAATAGTGCAGAGCAGAAGAGAAAAGTGATTTGGTGATCTAAACAATGATACAGCGATCCTAAAAGGAATTCCAGTGCCCAGTTGTGAATTAAGGTATTTATCTATTTCAGGCTATCAGTTTTTGGAAACCCTAAGTTCGAAATGGCTTCAGCATCTGGAATTGCTACCCTGTTGGTTGTGGAAATCAAGGATAGAGCTTGACCCATTTTTAAGGAACATCCTTTGAAATCTATCGAGGATGATCCTGAAGGAGCATTTTCCTTTGTACCCTACGACATTATTCACAATCAGGACATAAGGGCATATATTCATTGTGATCTTGATGAACTCGAGAGTGCAGATATTTTGACCCTATACAACAAGCATCTGGCGAACAACTTAGGAAATCTCAAGCCAAAATACCAGCATTTGCAGAAGAAGGGTTTCACTCAGTTCATGCATTTTCTGACATTTGATGAGAAAGAATGGATCTGGTTCATACTTAGTAGAATCCATGATGAATGTATGTGGTTGGATAAGCCTCACAAGATCATCAAGAAAGAAATCAAAGTCATGACTTGTCTGAGCGCATATGGTGAAGTTCCTAGCCTGAGGAAAATATCAAAAAACACTGTGATTGCCACCACAAGTTCTTAGTTTGACAGCAGAGTGATGACCATAAATGACATTCTAGAGCATGATGTCAAGTTTGCATCAATGGTGGTTGGATATAAGGTTTACCAATCAAGAAGACACAAATTTGTCTTTGGGATAGCCATATACTCTGCCTATCTGATGTTAAAGGAAGACACTAGTACATTTGGGCCTAATTTCCAACGGCTAATTGTCAGACTTGCGATGACACCACGTCAGACTTCCGACCAACTTTACCATCAAAAACTCATCGTTGGGCTTCTCGGTGATGCCATTTGCGTTGATTTTCCGATGGAATTATGAACTCCTCCGACGACAGCTATATTTGCTCCCCTGGCCACAAATTTTAGTGGATTACCGTTGGATTTCTGACGAATGCTATGTTTGCTCCTCGATGACTGTCTGACATGGAAGTGACACCGGATATACAACATCCTTGTCGGATGTTTCTTTAGTTTTCATCGGAATTCCAACTTTGAGAGATGATGTGGGTCAAACGGCTTTTTCATCGGTGCATGAAAGCATTGAATGAATTCTACTTTTAAAAATTGCATAAAACATTTATTATTTATTTGATTCAGTGTTATTTGCAAAAAAGGGTTATCAATGATGTTTCCTTTCTCCAAGAATTGTCTAGGATCTTTCCGTCAGATAATATGTAACATCGAATGACTAAATATTTTCTCTACAAATGCTTTTTTTATTTAAATATTATCTGAGCGTGAATTAAAATTTAAATTTATACGGAAGTAGAACATACAAGTTGAAGAGTCATGTGCAAGTAAATTTTGTAAAAGAAAGCAAGCAGGCATTATCTTGAATGACATGGAAACAAGCTCATCAACTACCTAGAAGACAGCAATTGGAGAAAAGCAGAAAAAAGTGTTAAACGGTGATAAATACATAGAGAGTATGCAATACAAACAAACAATGTCTGGAGTGTGTGATGTGACATCTCTAATTTATGTCCGGAGGGACTAACTGGTTTTGGAGTTCCTGCGAAACCTATTGGGCCACGCTTGGAGGAAATCAATGTGTTCATGCAAGGAGCACCTTCTTTCTATTATGAGAATGATGATTTTGCACCGAAGGATATTTGGAAGGCAATATCAAAAAAATTCTATAGTGTGGAACCAAAGTTGGCGGAATCGAAGTAATTTTCAACTTTCAGAAGACCGCAAGAGGTTATGTACACAATCTCCCAATAGAAGGGCGATTTCAATAATTACCTCTCCCCCCCATGAATATTCAGGAAGCACTTCCTCAGAAAAAGGACTATTGACCTCCTTGGGATTAAAGAAAAAAATTAAAGCATAGACTCTAGACGATGTGGTGGTGTCCTTTGGAAAGAACTCTGCACTATAATTGAAAATTCATGAGGGAAACTACAAGATAGTGAAGAGAAATACATTCTTGAAAAGTGGGAAGAATGGATCTTGGTTTGGGTGGGGCCAAGTCAGGTGGCTCCTCTAGAGGTTGACGAGATAGAAATCATATTAAGATTTGAAAAAGATCACACTCGTGGAAATTCGTGTGAGATTGATCGATTGCGTTGTTTGGGTAATGCATTCCAAATAGATATAGTTGCATACCATTTATCTGTCTTGATTAAAGCCTTTTATCCTGATGGTATTAAATTAAAGTTCTTTCTCTTCGATCTGGTATTGGTGGAGAAGAGGTTGCTTTGCATCAACTTGGGATACAATGCAATGCAACCTCTTCTCCACCAATACCAGATAGAAGAGAAAGTACTTTAATTTAATGCCATCGGGATAAAAGGCTTTAATCAAGATAGATAAATGGTATGCAACTGTATTTATTTGGAATGCATTACCCAAACAGTGCAATCGATTAGTCACACACGAAATTCCACGAGTGTGATATTAATCAGAGTCCATTGGTTTTAAGGTAAACCAATACCAATCGGTATTCTATGCTATGAGATTTACAACCGATGATTATTGGTAGTTAAGCATTGATTGAACTTTTCAAGTATGGTTGAATATATAAAAATTTAAGAATGATCATCGATCAAATGAAGGAACAATAGCTTGAAGTCTTCATCATAGTTTATCGATAGGATAGATGATTGAATGAGAGACTTCATTTATCTCTCATTCAATCATTTATCTTACTGAGGCTATCATGCATTAACAGGATAGATGGACCTTATATCAAATTAAGGAAGGCATGAGAGTGATATATGTATTAGTGTAATTATTATATTTTTTGAATATTTATCCTTGGTTACAATCAGACCAAATTACAAGTTACATTCAATATAGGACCACAAGTTACATCACCCTATCTACAAGATACATTCAATATAGGACCACAAGTTACATCACCCAATTAGGGTCAGACCAAATTACAAGTTACATTTAGAGGGTTTGTCCTATTCGAGCTAGCTACTATTTCAACATATTCTAACAAATGTATCTATTTCTATGCAATAATTAGTAGTAGCTACATAGACTAGCACGGTACATGAGTTCTTTTCTAATAGTGTCCTTCATATGCAATTCTTTCAAGATTATTTAGTTGTATCTACCTTCTTAGGTTATGCAAATGGAGATTAGATTAGGTTATGTATCTACTATCTTGCTCTATAATTCTCATTGTGTTTAATAATTTTTTATCCCTTTGGTGGAAAAAAAGGAGGTTGATGATAAATATCGATATTTTCTATTAGTTGATTCCCATGACAATAAGTTGTTAATTCTGATACAAAGAAACACTAATAGGAAACTTTGATGACAATCTAATACACATCACTGTTGAACTTACCCATGTCTCATATAACCCTATGTTGGCTAGGCCCCACCATAATTAGAAGATCCTAATTACTACTATCCTAAACCTTGCATTGATCGTCACAATTTCACAGTGAGTTGAGTTAATTAGTCCATTAGCGAGATTGGGAAAGGGTTTGGTATTGAGTTAGGTGTTGGTGGAAGGTTTAAGGAGGTACACTATCATCATAATTAATGTTAGAGAGTGTTGTGTGAAGAAGAATGGCCACAAAAGGAGTGACTATCCTAAGTGCTTGAGACTGTCACAAAAAGTGAGTGTTGTAGTAGTGAATCTTCCTTTGACCTTTGGGTGTTTGGGAGGGTAAAGACCCATGGTTGTATATGTTGAGTGGTTGGGAGGGTAAAGACCCACATATCAACTATCTACTTTGACATCCTAGGATGGTGTCCACCTACTCTAAAACCTTGTGAGCACTCTTTGCCTGATACTAACATATACATAACATGTGCCTCTCATATAACCTTATGTTGGCTAGGCCCCACCATAATTAGAAGATCCTAACTACTAAAAACACTAGATTCTCCCCTAAAAGGTTGTTGAGTCATAGAAGGCCTAGCTTGATAGGCCTATAGTCTCTCATAACTAAAATATCCTTGTGTCGATGATGGTCACATGTGACTACCCTATGGCCCCTACTATGCTCTAGACCTTTGTCCCTAATATTGATACTATTGGGTTTTTCTTTGTAAATCATATAGTAAGTCTAAATTATCCTTTGAAGGATGGGGAGGCCTATGGATACTTTAGTCCCTTCATCAAGGTTAAAAATTATCTCATGCCTCTTGTGTCCTCCCATGTACCTCCTTTTCCATAAGAGACTTTTCCATAGCAACCCTAAAGTCATTTGGATTGGCCATGTGTAGAAAAACTGAAATTTTGGGCTTTCCACCCCTAATGAAATAATTGACAAGTAACTTGTCTTGAATGTAATCTACAAACTACAAGAACTCCAAAAACTAACTCTCATGTTGAGCCACTATGAAACCTTATTATATAAATTGTGAAACTCATCTATGCATCTCTATCAAAAATATTTTGAAATAGAACACACTTTGAAGCACTCCAAAATGGTATCTGGAGAGGGTTTCCAATGTGAGTTGGTGCATTTTATCCTCCCAATACCACAAGGTGGGAGAAAGTCCTCTCAAAAATTGCATTGAAAATTATGCCTTTAGGTTGCTCACATATAGATGCAACCCAAAGCATAAGTCCAAGATAAGTAACCAAGACTTATCCTCAACCCCATTTGTGGATCTTAAAAATGTAGAGGATTGGAGATGAAGAAACTCTCGAATATGATCCTTTGGCTCATGATATGTGCTTTCTATAGTCTATACCTCTTGTATTTATGCATGATGAGGCTAGGTAATGTGTATTGATCAATATTCTATCTCCTCTATGTGTATTTCCCAAATTCAAGGTAAACTCCTAATAAGCTCCCAAGATGCAAGTATATGTTCCTCTACTACAAGTGGATCCTCATGGCTTGTAATATTTGAGGTCCATACTCAAGCTACTCATCTTGGTGAAAACTCTCAAATTTATATGACCCTTCCTTCCATTTCCTACACCCTATTTTCTAACCCACACCTCATAACCTTTACCTCACTTCCTATCATTATTACCTTACATCTACCTTTCATATCCCCTATCTTAACCTCCTCCACTTTCCTACATCCTATCCTAAACCTTAACCTCATACACACTTACTTTTACTTCACCTACCTAACCCCATTCCATCCTTCACATCCTTTTATCTCCCCCCATTCACTTTCCTACCTTCCAAACCCCTAACATATCCTAACTTACTCTTTCACCATTATATCCTTCATCACTTACCTCCCTATCTTATCCTAACCCACACCTCATAACCTTATACCTCTCAGCTTCCATTTTATACCACCTTCCTAATGGTACACTTATGCTCCCTTCCAAAACATCGACAAAAAATAGCACTCGATCACTACACAGTGCTCTCACGATTCTGCAGCAGGGATTTTTTGTCACAGCCATATATACCAGCATCCATGATTAGGATTTATTTTACATAATGGCACTTGATCACGTAGGTTTAGGTCATCCCTTTTCTTAATTAGGATATATTTTAAATATGGAAGGTAGTGTTAATATGTTTCAGGCTTACTATATTGTTCATTATTTAAAATGCAAGGTTTAATTAATACATGATTGTAGGATTGTTCAACGGTTTAGGTCTTGTAAGAAATTCTTCTTTTAAATCGATTATATCATATTGCACAAACCTCTCACCATCTCTGCTATTGGAAATTAATCTGATAAATCTATAATAAATTTTGAATCTAAATATTTGAATATGTATAATAATGAATTTGTTGATTATACCCTACCTTTTTTCTTCAACTGGATCTTGTAATGCCCAATTTAGAGTGAAGCGATGATAATTGAAATGGTCGCCCTAACAAACACATCCTTTGGCTCAAATGTGAAAGGAAAGGAAAGTGGCGCTACCATAGCTGACCATTCTTACATCTTGCAGCAATTAAACCCACAGGGAACCTATGTCTACCTCCCTCCTTTGTGTTCATCGGGGGATGGCCCAACAATAACTTCTCGACTTAGTAGACCCCCACCTGTGACTTCTTCAGTGCATAATCGATCTAGATTCTTTCACTGGAATCGGCATGGGGGGAACTACTTCATTCCGCGGTTGGAGCACTAGTAGTAGATAGCTAGGATAGTTGACCATTCCTACATCCTGTAGTGATTAAACCCACAGGTTCCCTTCCAAAGGAGACTTATCCAAGCTGGAGATTTTGTAATGGAAGAGGTCCACAGGATGAAGAGGCAGGATTTTGTAATGGCATAGGCGGGATGAAGAGGTGGGATTTTGTAATGGCAGAGGTCAACGGGACAAAGAGGCAGGATTTATGAAATGACTTGGTCTTTTCTTCTTTTTTTTAAGTAATGCCCGCGGTTATTGGAATTTTGACAAACGCAGGCATTTTTTCTAAAAAAACACAAATGTCATTACCAATTCCTTCTTCGTCGAAACCAAATGTTGCATTATCGTCGAAATTTTTGACGAAAGCGAGCATTTTTTCAAAAAAAAATCCAATTTGATCACAATATACCTTCTCCGTCAGAAACCTTCGTCGAAATTTTAGGCCAAATGTATTAGTGATAAAATAGGTATGACCTATGTATGGTTTTGTTGAATGAGTTTTGAAGCAATTTAAACAAAATTAAACAAGACAATAAGCACACCTTTAATTTTGGCACCCTTGTCATTTGTTTGGCACTATACTTCATGAAGGAAATCCCCGGTATTCAAGGAAAGGTCCAATGGGCCTATGATAAGTTGGTTGCAATGAAAATCCAGGAAGGGATTATGGGAATTGGTGATTCCATAATGATGATATCCACTCTATGGGGTTATTTCAAAACATTTCAGACCTTAATGAAGAGCAGAGAAAGAATTCCAAAGGAAATAGTGGAGAAGTATAAAAAAACAATTTGCTTCATGGTTGACAAGGATCAATGCTTAATGGAATTAGTTGAGCCAAGAACTGTGTGGATTCTTCCTATGGGTTATGAAGTTGATGTTGATACTCTAGATGTCTATGCTCAACAAACGTTGAGTCAATTGGTAGATGAAAAGGAAGGAAGGTTTGGCACATTCAAGGAGAAGGACCTTGAGTTGCACAAGCAATTCACTACGCCTGCTAGGAAGAGGAAAGTTTCCAAGATGCATGAGGAAGTAGATGTTCAGATGGGATTCACCCAAGAGGAGGTGAAGAAGGCTAGAGAGAAACATGCACAGATGGAGGCTAAAGAGGAAACTAAGAAGCCTAAGGTCGACCCGGTTCCCTCTAAAGCTAGACCAAAAGAGACTAAGTTTGCCCCTATTCCAGTAGCACCATCTATAGGACAGAGCCCATCCAAAAAGGGAGTGTTGAATAAAAAGGATAAACCTAAATGGACTTATGTTGTTGTATCTTTGGTGGCCTTTGAGACTCAGTCAGAGGAAGAAGCGGGAAAGGATAAGAAGAAAAGTGAATTTGTAAGAGTGGTGAGGAAGCTGCAGTCCGGTGGAGCCCAGCAAAGAAACAAAGATAAATATGAACCTACCCCTACCAAAAGACCCAGGAGAGGAAGACAAGTTAAAACTAAACTTGACAAAGACCTTGAATCTGGTGATTTGCAAGGTAACTACACAATTGTTCCTCCATTGTCAACAGACCAATTAATTGATGAAATAATTATTGATGGAAACTTAAAGAATCTATGAGCTTATTATGGAAATCTACATGAGGCAGATCAGAGAAAGGTTGAATAAGTTGTTGTTTTATACTTGCATAAATTTAGTAAAACTTTGATTGAGCTGGAGCAGAGCATCCCTAAGGATTTGTACAACATTATTGATGCAAGGAGACTAACAGCTAGTAAGATTGACAAAGAAATGAAGGAGAGAGAATTGATAAATGTTTGCACCTGTGTATCTCATGATGACGCCAAAAGGATAATTGAGGAAGCTAACAAGAAAGAATTTAGAAGAAAAAATAAGATGAACATGTTGATGATTGGCAAGGTGGAAGAAGTGAGAAAGGAGACTGAAGATATCTAGAGAATAATCATACAGAATGATTCTTTGTATAAAGATGCATTTAATTCCTCTTAGCAGGAAGTAAAAGAAGGTGTTTCTGATGATCAGAAGGATGAAATTCAAACTGAGGGGCATCCGGAAGACCAAGGAAGCATAACCCTTGATGTTGAGACCGGTGATAATCCTCTGGTGGTAGATGGTTCTGCAGTCCTTGAGATTCAAAAGGATGATACTATACCAAGTGGCAACACCTGTGCACAAGATAAAGGGGATGGATCAAAGAAAAAGGAACTTGAGAAAGCAGAGGCAAAGGATGTTGAGGTAGACAAGGGTAAAGGAGTTGTTGATCCGGCAACTGACACTCCTCCAGTCATAAGGACCCCACCTCAAATCTCTATTAATCTAGATGGTCCTTTAAATCTTGGACAAATGTCACCTGCAGAGAATTTGATGCTCGCAGTAGTTGTTCAAGCTTAGGCCAGTCAAGATCTGGTAAAATCTGAGTCCAAAGATAAAAAGATTATTTTGATGTCAGTTAATGTTTTGCAGAAGGTGGCTCCGGGTGTACCGTTAGATCCTAATGCTATCCCTTGCAATAAACAACTGCATTTGACTAATAGTGTAAATCCCAATTTTGATTCTTTAGAAAAATCTACTACCAAGAGAGTATTAGATAGATTCAAGGATGTAAGAATGCAAACATTTTGAAAAATGATTGAAGATGATAGATTTAGATTGAATGAAGGTCTACAGGCTATTTCAGATGCATTGACAGAAGGTAGTAAATTATATAAGTCTTGTCTAATTTTTCCAAAGTTTGCAATTGATATAGACAAGCAAATAATTCTTTGCTAGGGTAAACTTGTTGGTATCTCATAGTATTTTGACCCTAATGTAGCCTTGACTAGCAATGTAGAAGGGAAGATATTGGCTCTAAATGATCAAATCTCGAGCCTTAATGTGGACAAGGATAGAATTTTGAGGAGAGTTGTTGAACTTCGAAACTTGATTGCCCCCCGGTTGGACACAATGTTGACCAATAAGGTAGATTGTATGAAGCCAATGGCCCAACCTGTTCCATCTGATATGAAGGAAGTAGAGATTCACGCAATTGTATTTAGTGCATTCATTACAGTTTTGAATAACTTTAAGAGTGGGTGGGACACTCACCTAGGATTTTTTAAGACCATTTTTGCTGGCATCTTCAAGTACTTGTAAAGTCTCTGGCAAGTATCTTTGTATATAAATTTTGGATAGCACCCTATCTTTGGCATTATTGTCAAAGGGGGAGAGTAAAGGTGAAAAATGTATAGCAGAAGAGTGTAATTACATGTTTCAAAATTCTTTGTCTAAGGGAGATCCTTAGAAATTCTTTTGATCCGATGTACCGTTTTCAACACTTGCCATTTTTCACAAGTGTTGCCATAAATGTCGAAGGGGGAGATTGCTAACAATTGACACTCATTTGGTGGTTGTTGACGGTTAATTATTGGTTTAGGGTTGTCATTGATGGAAACTCTTCTTGATATTCTCATACGGCAATCACGGATCCTGATAGCTGGAAGAGGATATCAACCAGTAGCTAGTTAACCGATTTTTCAAGTTGAACAGAGCAATTTTGGTCTAGAAGCTTTCTGGTGATTGCGGAGCTATGACTCGTGTATGGGATGATTGATCCAATATAGAAACATCATTTTATCATTGTTTTGGTGATCCACATTTACCTTTGGTGATCCGGTCAAGCTGACATATGACTACACGTTACATTAGCAGGTCAACTTGATAAATGATCTATTTTGTGATTGTGGATATATAAGACCGGTGTGGGAGATCTTTTTGATGGATGGTATGACTGTATGTGAGAGAGTGGTGATCAAGAATCCATTTTGGCACAGTTTCATGTGCGCATTCCTGATCCGGTTGGTAACTAGGATAAAGAACATGGCAAAACAATAGAGGTGATACGGTCAATATATTTGGCACTTAACCAGAACTCATCTAGGCATTGCAGATTCTATTTTAGAGTTCATTTGTTGTAATACATTGATTTGTAAGGCAGTGAGCCTTCTTGGGTTGTAGCCCCTATTGTATTTGAGCAGTGAGCTCTAGGCAGTATGCCTAAATGCATGTGCATTCCTCATATTGTAATATTGTTTTGCTACTGGCCATAGTGGAATAATATTGTGGGTTCAAATCCCACCGTGGTTTTTCCCATTTGGGTTTCCATGTAAAAATTTTGATGTTATGATTTTGTGGTTGATTGTTTTATGTTTCAGTATTTCAGTTTCATGCTTATGCTTCTTGTGGTTCAAAGTTAATTTAGAAAATTTGCTAACTAGTAGGTCACTGATTCATGCGCCCCCCCCCCTCTCAGTGATCCCTAAGTCCAACACTTTTCTTAATATCTTCCTAAACCTCTTGGCATGTTAATTGTAAGAGGGGCATCTTTCTCTTACTCAAGCTCATACAATTTCTTTGAATGATCTAATCATCAAGTAGTTGTAGTTTTAGTTGCAATAACAAGCCACAATTATAAGGTGCCCTAAAAAAAAAAATTATTTTAAATCCAAACGTATTGTTTATTTGAAACTTCTTTTTCCAACTAAATTTTCCTAACCCAAATTTCTCTTACCAAGAGCATTATTCTCCATATCCCTTGCCATTGTTATTTTTTTAATTTCAAACTACACTCTTCCTTTATTCTTTGAAAGTAAGATTTTTGTAGTCATAATCCTCATGGGTTTCCATGAGACAAAGTACATCTCTTTCATTTGCAACAAGCCCTAATCTAAGTCCCCTCCTCCAAAAACATCCTCTACAATTTCAACATATGCCAATTTTAAAATCCCTTGGCTTAGAGCCATAGACTTTGGGCATGAACCTCACCCCTTTTTACCCATATTTGTTTAAATTTATTCCATGTTGTCATTATTTTCTTTATTCTCCCTTTGATACCTTCATGTGTTGATGTATTTCAAGACTTTTCATCAGCAATGAAATTTCATTCTATGTTACCAACACTTAAGTGATTCTCGCCTTGATCCTCTTGTTGCATTGGGGTCAATTCTTCGTCTTAAAAAACACATGAACATTCTTCAATATCATTCCAATCCTCCTTGCTTTAAATTTGTCCTTTCCATTATAATTTGTTTCTGAGAAATTATTTTGTAAGATTGATTTTGTTTTCAACTTCATTAATTTCCTACTCCTATGATAATTAGAATTTTTAGTTCTCATATCTTTCTTAGTGTTCTTTCTTGTATTCCAAGGTGTTTTGTAGTTGCATCTACAATATTTCTTATTGAACCTTACACCACTTGTGCCTATGGTTTGACCTCCTTTGAATGGCATCTCACATTACTCTATCTTATTGTCATGTACCACCTGTTTACTTCTTATGATACTAGTGTTTCCTCCCCACAACTTTTGAATCTATTGGCTCAAAGCTCATTTTGGTAGATTCTTGTTTACATTGTCAGAGTTATTTCATAGTTTGTTTTTTCCCTTCCTTTTGAGCCTCTTGAGCATTACTATTTTCTCCTTTAACACTTTCATAACCTCTTCTAATTTTTGGCTCTTTTCTATGACTCTAAAGAGCTTGCAATTATTTTATTACTCCCTAACTTCCGTACATTCCAATTCGCTCTTTACATTCAATAACTCTTACACATAAATGTGCTTGTTAGGTAAGGGAGGGAGGGGTGGAGATTGATGTGAAGTTATTGATTCCTTCCTTTTCCTCTTGGTCATCTTCCCCTTATTTTTCACCATGTTGGAAAGTGATTTGGTTTGACTAAATTTTGCCCTTTGTACTAGCTCGAGAGTTTTCTTCATTTATGTTGGATTTCTTTTTGTTTACTCCATTTTTGCACTGAATAAGCTACATTTTGTTATCCCGTGGTATTGCTTAGCATTCAATAGCATCCTTTTTTTTGCAATTTTTTTGGATTAAACTATTTTTCCCTAGATTTTGAGTGTTTTGTAAATAGACATTGTTGCTCACATCATGAGTAACATTGTTGCAGATGAGGAATTAAATATACCAAAAACACATTCAAAATGGTCTCTCCCACCTACAACTCGACTGTTGCCATTTTTTCTCTTTCTTGCAACTTTTCCATTGCCATTGTTCCTTCTGTCGACATTCCTATGGGTCACGCACCTATGGCCTCTATGTCTGGGGTGGACGTGAGTGTCGATGGTGTCCCTTTTATTGGCATGGGTGTAAACCAATCTGCACCCACACCCTCTGTGTTGGGTGTCTACTCTAAGGCTGGTTCCCCTATGGCAAGTAGATTTTCTCTGGTTGTGGGTGAAGATGCCCTTCCTAGGAATGATGTTGTCAGTGATTCTTAGGTTACTAGAGGTTCCTCTCGACTTGGTGTTATTGATGGCAATAGTATTATGGGTGCTAATTCTCTTCCTCGACCTTCCTTTACTAGGAAGCATAGCTTTGCTCGTGTGGCCAAATCTACAACCCATCCCTCCAAAAGGGCTTGTCCACTTCCCTGTGCCAAGTCCTCTCCTATGGTGGTCTATGGATAGGATGATGTGGACAACATTGGGTTTTACCAAAGATATGCTCTGGTGTGCAAATTCTCTGGGCTTTAGCCTTCTTTACCAGATCTTCATTATTGGGTGACGAACTCATGGAAGCCTTTGGTTGTTAGGAATATTGAACTATTTCCCTGTTCTAAAGGTTTTTTCATTTCTTCCTTTACATCTTCTTCTGATCCTGACTATATTTTGGGCAATATATGGGCTTGGGGAGTTCACTCCCTCTCTGTTAATCCTTGGACTACTTCTTTCAATCCCCTTACTGAACCATTCAATGTATGTCCATTTTGGGTTCGACTTCTGAATCTTCCTCTTAATTTTTGGGAACACTTTTTCTATGAGGCCATTGGAAACTCTATTGGCCATTTTTTTTAAGGTTGATGATGCCACGACTCCATGGGCCACTCCACCTTTTCTCGTATCCTGGTGGATATTGGCATCTCCTCGCCCCTCCCAGGTGATGTGGTCCTTATGGTTAGGGATAGGCCTTGGACTCAATCGTTATATTTTGAGGGCCTCCCCTTTCGTTGCATAAAATGCTTTGTCACAACTCATTTAGCATTGGAATGGTCCCTCCCATGTCACAAGGGTGCGACTAATTGGTGGAAGGATGCCACCTTGGATCACATGACTATCTATGCTACTGACTCGGCTAGTGAGCCACCTGTTGTGAGGTATTCACACATTGCCTCATTGCAAATGGGGACCCCCACTTAATGAAGACAATCGTTTATTCACACATCGCCCACTTGGGGTGATGTCTAAAACTATACACATTTGTCTTCATCAAATAAAGTTTGCCTCCTTAGGTTTTAATGAAGCTGGTCAGTTATCAAGGATTTTAGAATGGATGACTTGTCGTTTGCTTGCAAGGCTATGATGGAATGAGATACGTCAATTTGAGCATGAAATTTGGATAGAGGAGCCCCTTGGGCCAAGCCTAGTCGACTATGAAAATATAAACTAAGGCATAAAGTGATGAGATTAAACTCAAAGATGCATTCTCTAGTCACTTCCATTGCTCAAAGTTGAGGGTGAAGAACTTCAAGTGCTCCCTAGTTGGAGTGAAATTCACTTCTTTTGCCCTTAGTTGAGAGCGAAATTGTTCCTAGAATGCACATTGAGCCTAGTTTCAAAAAATTGAATGAATAGAATGAACGAGAGTAAATGAGAAAGTTCTAAATGTCAAACTTCAATCCACTTCAATTGCTTCCCAGTAGGAGTGAATTCTACTTCATCTGCTCAAATCTTAGAGCGAAATTCCCCTAAAAGCCTTTCTTGAGGTTAGTTTGACATGTTTTCATAAATCAATGGTTAAAAGAATTAAGGTTTGAGCCCATTGAACAAAGGGAAGTGAGTAAGAGCGAGTTCAATTTCAATTTTGAAGATCACTTCAAGTGCTCTAAGTTCAGAGCGAAAAACTTCAAGTGCTCCTTCTTTGGAGCAAATATACTTCATTTTCTCTTCCCTTGGAGAGAATTTATCTCTAAAACTTTGAATAAATATGATCTAGTGTGTTTGAGATGTCATGAATGAAATATAGTGAACAAGACTTCAATTTGAGGGATCATTTCAATTGCTTCTTCTTTGGAGCGATTTCAACTTTGAGTGCTCCCTAGTTGGAGCGAAATTTGCTTCATTTGCCCAAGGTAAGAAGTGAAACATCTTATAGACCATTGCCTTAAGTTGATTCAATGTCTTCATGAGAGAAATTTTGAATTTGAGTTGATGAAGGGTGAAATTTAAGAAAAAATTCATTGCTCCTTGTTAGGAGCGAATTCTACTTCCATTGCCCTTCTTTGAGAGCGAAAAATCATCTCAAGGCAATCTTGATGACAATTCCAAGCATTTCACATGGAAGAGGTGGTGATTTTGAGACATGAGAGATGGAAATATAGCTTAGTGATTGAAATTTATGAACTTCCATTTCCTTGGTGTTGAAGTGAAAATCACTTCCTTTGGGGTGAACCCACAATAGTGGGTTACACATTTTTGCCAACTTTGACACTACAATATTCATTTTCAAAAAAAACTTCACATTTAGACACCTATTATTCCTAAACCATAAGGAGTTTGTAGATGATGTTAACTAGTGATTTGTGTCATTTTGTGTGTAGATTCTAAAAACATTTTTTTGAAAATTTTTGGGATCAATTTGCTTCTATTTTTCTATCTCCCTCGAAAACTAGTTTTTAACAAAAAGCAACATTTTTAAAGAGTGATACTCACTTGATCAGGCATAATTTTTTTCTAAAATAGATATGAATGTGATTCTTTCGAATTTAGTTTTGTAACATTCATATCTAATGTTTGAAATTGGTTTCATAACATTATCTTCAATATTTTGTATTTTATTAAATTTTGAAGTCAAGCTAACTGTAATTTTGACATATGTCCATTTGGTCATTCATAACTTGTTGTGTATGTAACAAAATTCTTTTTTTTTTTTTTTTTGTTGGAAAGATGACTTCAATACCTACTGCGTAAATATTTTTCAAAAAAAAAAAATCACTTGTTTACTATTTTTCCATAAGCGTGGAACTCAGAAGTTGATGTTTGGTGTGAAACCTATGTTCAGTCAACCTAAAAAAAACCTTAATAAATTCAATATACATTAAAATAAAAATCATTGGAAATCTCACCTCAAGTACTACCATCATGTGTTTGGGTTTGTCAAAATTCATCCATTTGAGAACCCAATTCGAGCTTCAAAGGCCAAAATTTTGCAAAAAATAGGAGAGTTTGGGGGGTAGATCTCTAACATGGAGGTTCAATAGAAAATATGTTTGATAGAAAGGGGTTCGATCTATCCCTCTTTCTATCGAACCCCCTTGATACAAATTTTATATTGAATGCATTTTTGGATTCGATCAAAAGTGGGTTTCGATCAACCTTCTTTTTTTCCATTCGATCGAAAGGGGGTTTCAATAGAACGTGGCTAAAATTGAGTTTTGGATAAAAGAGTCAATTTATTTCATCCAAAAAAGTGTAACCCACTATTGTGCATTCACCCTTAAATGCCACTTTAGAGGAGTGAATTTCCCTTTTGCTCATTGAAAGAGATGCATATGCCAAAATTTGTTGTGTCAAAAAATTTCCATTACTCTCATTTTGCAGCAAAAACTACTTCCTTTGCTCCATGAGAGGAGTGAAATCACCTGCCATTGCTCCTTCATGAGAGAAAATTCACTTCTAAGGCACTAATTGAGGGTAATTTGATGATTTTTTCACAAGGAGACTAAAAAACTTAAGGAATGAATGAGGTACAAGAGATCAATTGATAAAGATGCGATGGAATTGCTCCAACTTCCATTGCATACCCTAGGAGCGACCTCCTCTTATCAAACCTGCAAATCACAAAAAATCGGAGATTATATAAAATTAGGAGGTTATATAGAAGGTATATATTATGAGTGTTTGATGCTCATTTGTTTATTTTGCAGGAAGTGAAGAAAGAAATCAAAAGAACCAGGTTGGAGGAAGATTGGAACAAGTATCTCAAGGAGAAAATTTCAACATCAAGGTCAAGATATAAGGAAGATATACTCAAGAGGACTTCATAGGGAAACACAAGAAGGTGACTACACAAAGAACATTCACTTATACCAAGGAATCAAGGAATCCTCACTACAGCATCACAAAGGAGTTCTAAAAGAGTGAAGTAGTAGCTACGACATCAAGAATTTATTCCAAGGAAGTATCAACATCAAGAGGAAGTCAATATCTACACCTTGCACCTAGACATTCAAGAGGATAGTTTCAGAAGAGTTTATCAAAGTTAGAAAACCATCATCATCTCTTATGAAGCTGGATAATGATACTCATTCATGATGATCTATCAAGTATGCAAGTGCAAGATGAGGTTGCATCCTAGTCACTACCTCCACCAATCAAAGAATTTCCACATCAGCATGTCTAGATGCAATGTACCCGACTCATCCATGATGGCACAAAATCCAATGCACCTACTCCCACTATTTTTTCGGTCGAATATTCCAGAGATGACGTGTCAAATTTTTGTAATTATTTCATTGGCCAGAATTGAGTTTGTTGTAACAAACCTAATTAGGGTTTCTTTGTAAAATCTTGGTCATTGATTAGATTCAATCTTGGTTGTTCATTTGGTCATTGATTAGATTCAATCTTGGTTGTTCATTGTAAAGATCTCTCTCTATAAAGGTCAAGCTCTTCATTTGTAAAGGTTAATAATGGAGAATACAATAGTGAATAGTGAATAGTAGATAGCAATTAGAGTAGAAGTTAGATTAGGAGAAGGCAAAGATTGTTGCCAAAACCTTGTAAAGAACAATTGATTTCATTGAAGTTATGGTGAATTTGATTTTTTACTTCACCAACTTGCATGGTCTTTACATCTCAATTTTATTTCATGTTGATAAGATTGAATGGAGGAATTTGTTGAATGCATTTGTGTGGAATTTGTTTAGTCCATACCACTAGCATCTTGTTGATTGTAGGTGTGCCTTGTGTGGTCAACTAGAATGATATGAGCTTAACTTCAAATTGTTATACATCCATTGTTTATGCGTTAACTTGAATGATAATCAATGTTTGGTGATAATGCTTTTAACATATTTGAATCATCCCTTCGAAGATTGCACTGAGCTTGTGTCAAATTGTTTAGTTTGATGGTGAGACCTCACCTAGTAGGATTCCATCGAATCATTCACTCTTCTCTTGTATTCTTAGGATTAGAATAGAATCCCTAAACCCCATGTCTTTTGCCATTTTTTATTCTCCAAGAAAGTAGTTATGATCCAAGTTCCAACGATTCAAACATTCAACAATTCAATGTAAGTCCCCTTGTGATTCCAGCAAAATCACATCAAAATATTGAGCTTATCCACACGTCATGACCCGACATATAAGAACATTGGAGTTATCTCAAGTGATCCTTAGGCTAATCTTCAGCATTTGAGTAACTTTGTTCAAGAGAGGATAAGATACTTTTGGGTATTTTATTCTGTGTTAGCATGTGCCTAAAAACACATCAACATAATTGGCGCTAGAAGGAGGACATGACCGCGATGAGTGCCTGAACAATTGATATCCAAACTCTATCAATTCATGTTTGTGGGAGTAATCTTAAGGACTTTTTTTACCCTCCTCTCACGCTGAATGGAATAGGCACTAGAAGGAGGGTGAACATTGAATTGCATATCAAAAGTTTTCTTCCAAGTGGAGAGTCATCAAGTGGAGAAGCTACCTCAAATATTTCAGCCTTGCATCCTTCTCTTCGCACTCAATAGAATTCAAGCACAAAGAAAGCATGATTGTGGATACATGACTAAAGCAGTTGATGTCAGTACTTATCAAGACATATTTCGAAACAACGCTCAACAGAATTTGTACAAGAAAAGAGGGTGATCTCTAGACTATTAATTGGACTTGCAAAGGAAGAAATCAGTTCACGCAGCTAGAACCAATTGAGATTTCAAAGCTAAATTTGAGATTTACAAGATCTCTCTATTCCAAAACATTCAAAAAAAAAGTGAAATACTAGAAAAATCAAAAAAAAAAACTCAAGAATCAGAAAATCCAAGAAAGAGAAAGGTTTCTTGATGGAGCAACAACAGTTTCCTGAAGAGAAACAAGTTGATATTCCTCAAATTTGGTGGAGATTGAATATCCAGCTTTATCCACGTTGTTTGTCTGAGTTTGTAAGGTCAGGGCAATGTAGAATCCATGAGACAAATGAACATGATGAGATACATTGCTTAGCATACCTCTCAAGGATAGAATCAGTGGTACAAGGAAAGATCTTCTTTTGGGATGTCTACAGGCCAGAAGTGGAAGAAGGCAATTTTAGTGTCCCAGAGAGCAAGGATCCTCTTTCAAGCTTCTTATGGATGATTGAAAATCAACTTATTTTGAATGATAAAATACATTTAGAAAGCACATTGTTACCATTGTGGTGTAGGATTCATAATGCACCCCACTTCGAATTTACATGCTCATTATGTGAAATGGCCACCAACCAAGTCAGATATCAGTTTGGATTGCCAACCCTATCCAAGGAAGAGTGCACCGTGAATAGATTTTGGAGTGCACACATCTTATAGCCGAATTTAGAATAACATATGAACAAGACATTGCTACATCATATGAATATGAAGGGAGCCAATTGCAAGTCAATAATACAAATCAACCTGATGGTCAATGTATTGCAATGAATGGTTTTCCATACCTTGCACCCAAAGAGGAGTATGCTACAATTTCACCCCAAGGCAAAAAAGTACAAAAAGATAGTATAAGTGGGTTGGTTAAAACAAAACTAGTAGCAAGTGATGATAAAGGTGTTAGTTTAGCAGTCAAGGAAGAAAGTGATTCACACCCATGGCAAGAAGAAGAATTCCTTGAAGAATTTTCATTCATACTACAAAAGGAGATCCTTGAGAGTAAATTGCAGGAGATTTCAAGTAGTGCCCTTGAAGGAGAAGAGGAAAACAATCATGTAGAGACGTTGAATGAAGGAATGCATATCATCATAAGTGACCCCAAATATGAAGAACAATTTGGAGTGGTGCTCAAAGATATCATCATCATCATAGTATTTGAGGGGACATTGAAAGACCTCATGGAGGAAGCACAAATGGAGTTACTGCCAAAAAAATGTCCAGACAAACAAGTTGCTACAAGAGGAATGATCCATCATCAACTTCAACCTCTTGGAACATTTTGAGATGAATTGCAAAAGGATAGTACGAATGAGACAAGTAGCCAAGGCATCACAATTGAAGATAATTGTGTGTCCAAGGAAGATGAAGATATAGTGGAAGACATTCAAGGCACCAAGATGCTAGTAGGTGAAGACCAATGTGTGGAGACACCAAGGCATGAAACTCTACAAAACATGGATACTAGTGAGGATCATCAAGAGATAGAGAAGGAAAGTGATGCAAGAGGCATAGATGACTTAAGGGATTATCACACATTTGATGAACAAGGAATTGAGTTTTATACTATTCAAGATGATGACATCCTTGGTAAGCACCCATCCTTACCACAAGAAGGAGAATCAAATGAAGGATGTCAAGTTGTCCTAAAGGAAGAAATTTCAAGCATCCCTGAAGGTGAACAAATGGAGCTAGAAAGTGAAAGACACTTTGACTTGGTGTTTCCATCAATGTCAGCATTTGAACAACTGCTAGAGGAAATTTTTCAAGATCAATCACTCAACAAGACTCTCATTTTCAAAGATATGTTTACCAAGTTTCATGAGGTTTCATGGTTTATGTATAGAGATGAGCAAGATGTCATGGTGAAAACAAAGAAATTTGAGCTATTCGAAGGGACGCTAAGCTTATTTCAAGAAGAGATCGCAAGTGAGGATCAACATGTTGTCAATGCTTGTGGAATGGTACATCACCAATGTCGACCTCCTGAAGTAGCTGATGAGCTTTCTTTCGATAAAACACTTCCATTCGACCAAGCACTTCCATTCAAGAACGAACCACGCCAGGTTGTCTCTTTCCCTGCTCTCAATTCTGGATGCTATGATTTTGATTTCAGGGTTATGGGAAAATAAATTGCATTTGGATCGATCATGGTCCTGATGAATTGCCTCAATTGCTTATCTTGCATGAGAAATTTCCTGGATATGAGAGATGCGTGGTGAAAGCTTGGTTTTTCGTATTTAAGGATGAATTTGCTTGATTGTGAACCATCACCTTTGTTACACTCTTGTTGAACATATTGAGAAATCATGTAAAGTCATGTACATATGTCGCTTATCAGAGTCGTGTCAAGTCTAGGAGTCTTGTATATAGCAGTCTTGTATATAGCTTTAGAGTAGGTTTTCTTTTCTTGTGTTTTAGTTAGTTTGCATTTGTTGAGCTAGGTTCTTAATTTTCCTTGAGTCATTTGACTCATGATTTTGAGTGGCTCAAGCAGTTTAGTTGTTTGGTTTCTTTAGTTCAATTTGCCTTTGATTTGCCTTAGTGTAGATTGCTTTTGTGTGCTTTAGATTAGTTTTCTTTAAGCTTTAGTTTTCTTTAGAGTCGGTTGTTTGCTTAGTTTAGGTGTCATAAGTGGGAGCCTTCATTTGTGAGAAAGGCGTTTGTGTTGTTTCTCACACACCGGCACATTTTGGATCTTATGTTCGGTCTTTCTTAGATATCTACTTATGAAGTGCTTTTGAATCTGAGGTTATTCCTCTCTAGCTTTATCATTTGGTTAGGACTTGTACTTGACTTGGAAAGGAATCATTTATTTTATCTCGATACCGACATATTTTGATTACTATATCTTTACACAATAACTAAACTCTGAGTCATTATGGTTTTCCAAGCAAAGTCGTGATTAGTGAAAAATCTAAAGTCTTGCTTCAGCACCACTGTAATTGTCAAACCTAAGTGAGCTTTATTGCTTATGAGCCAAAGGAATTGACGAAATATGAGAAAAGAAAGCAATATCAAAAGAGAGAAAACAAATGAGAAGAAAAAAGAGAAAAATCAAAAAGGGAAAAGTAAAATGAAATGAAATATCAAGATTGGCTATGGGAACATGCGAGTAACTCCATCGGGACTATGGACGCCTGGCTGGCAATGGAGCAATAATCATGATATTATAGCGATAACCTCGTCGAGGCTATAGACGTCTGATTGGCAATGAGGCTCTATCCAGGATGCTTATGGAGTTTAGACAAACTACGTAGCTAATCATGATGGAACTTGGAAGTCATAATGTTCTTGTTGAGGGGAATAAATACACTTGCACATACATGGGTAATCAAAGACAAAGTGCCTTGATCATGTTTGGGATTCTTCTTCCACCTTGAGTATGTTTTCTAGCCTCTTGATAGGTTGGGTTGAATTTCCAGATGTTCTAAGTGTGGATTGAGTCTTATCTTTCAAATGTTCAGGAACATTTATTTGAGGTGTTGCTAGATGTTGTGAGGTATTCACACATCACCCCATTGCAAATGGGGACCCCCAGTTTTTTCCTACTCTCTAAGATAGTATTTAGGTCTTTTTCTATTAGCCTTTGCATTGAAGGGGTATAGTTTCTTAGGTAGCCAGAGGGTTCATCAAGTCAAGTTTGTCTCCTTAGGTTTTAATGAAGACAGTCAGTTATCGAGGCTTTTGGAATGGATGACTTGTCTTTTTCTTGCAAGGCTATGATGGAATAAGATAGGTCAAGTTGAGCATGAAAGTCGGATAGAGGAACCCCTTGGGCAAGGCCTAGTCGACTGTTCAGGTGTTTTCTTGATCCTCCAAGTGACCCAATTACACTTCAATGAGAGGTGAGACCCGAGAGCAAAATTTGACTAAGTATATAAAAATCTCAATTGCTCCCTAGTAGGAGTGAACTTTGCTTCTATTGCTCCTCATGAGGAGCGAAAGTCCTCTCTGAGCACCTCAAGTCATCTAAAATTACCTCTAATCATCATACAATGACTCAATTTGCTGAAAGAGTGCAATACAGGATCAATAACCTTGAATTAGGTCAGGTATGTAGGCAACTTCGAGTGCTCCCTTGTTGGAGTGAAATTTGCTTCCATTGCCCATAGTTGGGAGCGATGTGGACTTCTTGAGCAACATTTGAGGGAAATGAGTAAGTTTATAAGCCTTTAACAACATTTTGATCATAGAAGAAGTCAAATTTATCATGAATTCAATCAAGGAATGAAGAGAGATTGCCAGTAAGGGTCACTTTCATTGCTCCTCTCTAGGAGTGAAAAACTTCAATTGCCCCTTTCTCAGAGTGAATTTCACTTCCATTGCCTTAGGCTGAAGGCGAAGTCACATTCAAGGTGAGTTTTGAGGTCTTCAGTATATGGAAACATAAACTAAGTCATAAAGTGATGAGATTAAACTCGAAGATGAATTCTCTAGTCACTTCCATTGCTCAAAGTTGAGGGCGAAAAAACTTCAAGTGCTCCCTAGTTGGAGCGAAATCACTTCTTTTGCCCTTAGTTGGGAGTGAAATTGTTCCTAGAATGCACATTGAGCCTAGTTTGAAAAACTTGAATGAATGAAATGAATGAGAGTAAACAAGAAAGTGCTAAATGTCAAATTTCAATCCACTTCAATTGCTCCCTAGTAGGAGCGAATTCTACTTCATGTGCTCAAGTCTTAGAGTGAAATTCCCCTAAAAGCCTTTCTTGAGGTTAGTTTCACATGTTTTCATAAATCAATGGTTAAAAGACTTAAGGTTTGAGCCCATTGAACAAAGGGAAGTGAGTAAGAGCGAGTTCAATTTCAAGTTTGAAGATCACTTAAAGTGCTCTAAGCTCTGAGCGAAAAACTTCAAGTGCTCCTTCTTTGGAGTGAAATCTACTTCATTTGCTCTTCCCTTGGAGTGAATTTGTCTCTAAAGCCTTGAATAATATGATCTAGTGCGTTTGAGTTGTCATGAATGAAATATAGTGAGCAAGACTTCGATTTGAGGGATCATTTCAATTTCTCCTTCTTTGGAGTGATTTCAACTTCGAGTGTTGTCTAGTTGGAGCGAAATTTGCTTCATTTGCCCAAGGTAAGAAGCAAAGTTGCTTATAGAGCATTGCCTTAAGTTGATTAAATGTCTTCATGAGAGAATTTTTGAAATTGATTTTATGAAGGGTACAATTCGAGAAAAATTTCATTGCTCCTTGTTAGGAGTGAATTCTACTTCCATCACCCTTCTTTGAGAGCAAAAATCATCTCAAAGCAATCTTAATGACAATTTCAAGCTTTTCACATGGAAGAGATGGCAATTTTGAGACATGAGAGGTGGAAATCTAGCTTAGTGATTGAAATTGATGAACTTCAATTCCCTTGGTGTTGAAGCGAAAATCACTTCCTTTGCCACTTTGGAGGAGAAAATTTCCCTTTTCCTCATTGAAAGAGATGCATATGCCAAAATTTGATGCCAAAATTTGCTAAGTATCGAAAAAATTCCATTGCTCTCATTTTGGAGCGAAGACTACTTCCTTTTCTCCCTGAGAAGAGCGAAATCACTGGCCATTGCTCCTTCATGAGGGCGAATTCACTTCTAAGGCACTAATTGAGGGTAATTTGATGGTTTTTGCACAAGGAGGCTAAAAAACTTAAGGAATGAATGAGGTGCAAGAGATCAATTGATGAAGAGGTGATGGAATTGCTCCAACTTCCATTGCCTACCCTTAGGAGTGACCTCCTCTTATCAAACCTGCAAATCACATAAAATCAAAGATTGTATCAAATTGGGAGGTTATATAGAAGGTATATATTATGAGTGTTTGATGCTCATTTGTTTGTTTTGCGGAAGGTGAAGAAAGAAATCAAAAGAACTAGGTTGGAGGAAGATTGGAACAAGTGTCTCAAGGAGAAAATTTCAACATCAAGGTCAAGATATAAGGAAGATATCCTCAAGAGGACTTCATAGGGAAACACGAGAAGGTGACTACACAAAGAACATTCACTTATACCAGAACATGATACCCATATTTAAGGATGTAGATGAAAGAATCAAGGAATCCTCACTAGAGCATCACAAAGGAGTTCCAAAAGAGTGAAGAAGTAGCTACGACATCAAGAATTCATTCCAAGGCAGTATCAAGATCAAGAGGAAGTCAATATCTACACCTTGCACCTAGGCATTCAAGAGGATAGTTTCAAAAGAGTTGATCAAAGTTAGAAAATCATCATCATCCCTTCTGAAGATGGATAATGATACTCATTCATGATGATCTATCATGTATGCAAGTGTGAGATGAGGTGGCGTCCTATTCACTACCTCCACCAATCAAAGAAGTTCCACATCAACATGTCTAGATGCAATGTACCCGACTCGTCCATGATTGCACAAACTCCAATGCATCTACCCCCACTATTTTTTGGTCGAATATTCCAAAGATGACGTGTGTCAAATTGTTGTAATCATTTCATTGGCCAAAATTGAGTTTGTTGTAACAAACCCTAATTAGGGTTTCATTGTAAAATCTTGGCCATTGATTAGATTCAATCCTAGCCGTTTATTGTAAAGATCTCTCTATATAAAGGTCAAGCTCTTCATTTGTAAAGGTTAATAATGGAAAATAGAATAGAAGAATAGAATAGTGAATAGTGAATAGTAGATAGCAATTAGAGTAGAAGCTAGATTAGGAGAAGGCAAAGATTGTTGCCAAAACCTTGTTGTAAAGAACAATTGATTTCATTGAAGTTATGGTGAATTTGATTTGTTACTTCAACAACTTGCGTGGTCTTTACTTCTTAATTTGCTTTCATGGTTATTAGATTCAATGGAGGAATTTGTTGAGTGCATTTGTGTGGAATTTGTTTAGTCCATACCACTAGCCTCTTGGTGATTGCAAGTACGCCTTGTGTGGTCAACTGGAATGATATGAGCTTAACTTCAAATTGTTATACATCCATTGTGTATGCATCAACTTGAATGGTAATCAATGTTTGATGATAATGATTTGAACATCTTTGAATCATCCCTTAGAAGATTGCACTGAACTTGTGTCAAATTGTTCAGTTTGATGGTGAGATCTCGCCCAATAGGATTCCATTGAATCATTCACTTTTCTCTTGCATTCTTAGGATTAAAATAGACTCCCTAAAACCCATGTCTTTTGCCATTTTTTATTCTCCAAGCAATTAGTTAGGATCTAAGTTCCAGCGATTCAAGCTTTCAACAATTCAACGTAAGTCCCCTTGTGATCCCAACAAAATCACATCAAACCATTGAGCTTATCCGCACGTCGTGACCCGACATATAAGAACTTTGAAGTTATCTCAAGTGATCTTTAAACTAATCTTCAACATTTGAGTAACTTTGTTCAAGAGAGGATAAGATAGTTTTGGGTATTTTATTATGTGTTCGCATGTGCCTAAAAACACATCAACACCACCCTCTACCAATAATGTTGTTGTTGTTGTCCATAAGGATTCAACTCCTCTTGCTCCTATTTTGGATTCAACTCCTCTCGCCTCTAACTTGCAGCTCTGCTCTACACCTATTGGTTTTGCTCCTGATGCCACTCCTCTGCAATAGATTGGTGTTATTCCGCAAGGACGCGTCTATTGTGGCTCCAAAGCGACAGCACGGATTCCTGCTTTTTACACCGTCGATTTTGCAATTAACGGTTGTGATTGACTAACCTATTGCTAATACGTTGTACGAAAGGTTCGTTTTGGAGCCAGAATAGGCACAGTCATTCTGCAACAACCCCCTGTTGTTTTGCACCAAACAGCTCCTACCCTACAACCACTCTCTCTTGACTCTATTGATGGTATCCAAGCGAGGCCCTTACCGCTTGACCATTCTCTTGATGGTCCCAATGATAGCATCATCTGGATTGTTGTTTGTCGCAAGCGAAAGGGGAAGTTCTCCCCATCACCCCAAACCCCTCCTTGTCAAGGTTCAGGTGCCCCTACACCTCCTTGAGTTGGGTTTGGCTTGCTCAAGGTTAGACAAGTTTTTGTTGTTAATGTGTTTTTGATAGTCTCTAACTATGTTAAAGGATCGATGCCCTAGTTAACGCTGCTTATTAATCAAAAACATTGCATTTGCCTAGAGACGTAGATAAAGACTGCTATTAGTTTTAGGTCCTCGTGAGAAATGGATTTTAAATTTGAGAGAACACTTTATTTTTTTTGTGCCTTAAATAATCACAAGGTATTTTATTGAGAAAGGCATAGGCCCACCTTTGCTTCTGCCCTACCAGCCTTGCCTTCCCTTCATCTTTATCTGCACACGGTCCTATACATTCACTACCTGCTGATGGAACCCAGCAAAACCTGCTCACCCTACTCATAATTAGCAAAACCTTGGAAAACCACATCGCTTGTCTACAAACCCCTACTTGCAACCTAATGGGGGAATATATTGCAGATGCTTTCAAGGCTATCAAACTGTATTCTTTTGCCTTCTATATTTATAGATCCTTCTTCCCGAATCCTACAAACCCTACTTGATTCCTTCTGCCCTACATGACCTATTTCTCAATTCCTTCATCTCCGAGTGACAGCAATCTATAAGCTCATCATACACTCAAGTGCCAATGAATAAAACACTCT
This sequence comes from Cryptomeria japonica, assembly GCF_030272615.1. Lineage (NCBI taxonomy): Eukaryota > Viridiplantae > Streptophyta > Pinopsida > Cupressales > Cupressaceae > Cryptomeria > Cryptomeria japonica. The sequence continues at coordinate 357,022,390 of NC_081414.1, read as the reverse complement.
AGTTTCGTCTTTAGATACACTCCATAAACAGGAAATCCATAGATGACAATTCATATAATTTTTCTGTGGTTTTCATTCAACCAATGCCAAGTGCCAAGTTCAGATATGCACCAGTATTTATGAATCACCCATGCTTCAATATGACTTCCTCGATTCAATGTTGTTATTTAATCTCCGAATTAAAAGCCCTCGCCTCCACAACAATGGGATAATAGTACTCTTTTATAAAGCATATATTTAACAGTGGATAGGTAATCCAAACAATAACCTGAAAAACATTTGACTACCAAGAAAGTACTATTTTGATAAGCGCATAGTTAATAGAAAATTGTCTTGCTTAATTAAAGCATGAACAAGGCATGAGGTTAGAATCAAACGATACAAAAATAATAATGAATACATATGACAACATGTAAGCTTTACTAGTAGCAGTCGGTCTATTGAAAGGTTAAAGACGACCAAAACCCTATGTAAGTATAATGAACCAATCAAATTGTTTCAACCAATTCTCTTCAAGACTAAATGATCACAAAAACTTAACATCTAAAAGCATCGTGGTAGATTAGAACATGTTCCAAATGAAAATTTATTAAAACGGACAGCCCATACATGGTAAACCACAAACATCATAGATCCTCGTGGTTGAATTAAATAGACTCATTTTTTAATATGATAGCAAGTAAAGTAGATTGCTGAGCCAAAACAGTAAAAAATTCTGATAAGGATGATTCCAGTGGAAAAGCCACCATGAAACAAGGGGTTTTCTTGCAAAAAGAGAAACCAATGGATCAATGTTTCCATATTGAAAGACAATAAACAGCTTTTTCTAGAGAACAAACAAAAATCATGAGTGTGAAATTTGGTGATAAATCATATATCCACGAGACTCAAAATTTAAAAACATGACGAACCCCAGAAACCAAGGTCGGAAGGCATGGCAGGCAAACAACACCCAGAATGTTACCAAAAAAGAGTATCCGGGATCTTTAAAGGATGTTCCTACCATTTTGAGGTGTTTACTGCTTCAGGACTACCCATTTCCTGCCCTTCCCCAATATCCTATAGATGTAGACACAAGGATTCCAATTGAATTTCTTCTGACAATCAGCGCAACATTCATAAATATTACAAAAACAACCATTCTCAAGTACCTTCTGTTAACAGTCTGAAATTGCCATCATCAATGCTACCAACACATTGTGCATTTCACTAGAGGTACTTGTATACAACTAAAGGTCAACCCTCAAGCACAATCTAAATCAAGGTACTAAATATTTCAGAAATGAATTACATTACAATTGAACCACTTAAACAATCCACATTATTGATGGTCACAATTATAGTTTCTAAGACCAATATCATTACTTGGCACCATGATCAATGAGTTAATTATACATATTGACCTTGCAATTACATTGATTGTGAAAGACAGAACTTCTGTAAGTGTATCATTTTATTAGTGAGGTATAAAACTTCTGATCATGACACTATTAGTGGAATTAGTGTTCAATATTTTAAAAAATAATACTAACCAAATAAGAAATCCAACTGCGCGGAGTTTTAAATATATGTGCAACAAGCAAAAAACCAATTTGCTGCTAATTATTTACAATTATTCCAAAATAATTCATTGGGTAGAATTTTCCCCTACATTCAGGAAAGAAACTAATAAAGAATAACGCTTGAATAAAATGCAAGGTAAATCCCAGTTCCCAAGGGCTCATTTCAACACTACTCAGATCATGATATCAACTGCATTTTAGCTATCATGTATAGTAAGTAATAGTATCACTTTGCCATCCAGTAAAGAATAAGGAACACTGTGCAACCAGCAATAACAGCTGAGAGAATGAGTGTATCTTTGGAACGTTTTCTTTTGATTGCTCCTGCATAGTTCACAAAACAGAAACTATTAAAATTTTATCAGTCCAAAATCTAACCTTGGTTTCAACAAGTTTATAAGATAGGTACAGATAAGTGACACAGACCTAACAAGCCACGAATAACTGGAAATTTGTCACTCAAGTGTTTGACTTTTCCTTGAATTTCTACAAACAGGGTTCTTTGAGAACTTAGGACCCCTTTGGTTGCTTGTGCTTGACTGATTACATCATCAATCTGTACGTGCAAATGAATGTTATTTACAATCACATACTCTGTCCTAGCCAGGAGAAAACTCTATGCAATACATCATTTACAAGCATAGCAATCAGTAGCAAGTAAAACCATTTATTTACAGTCTTGGCATTTGCATTGACATTATACAGGTTAGATGTTCTTAAAACAAATTGAAACAAATAAACAATTTATTGAAATAACCCTATCTCCACCTTTAATTTTATAATATAAAGAAACATGGGCAAATAGACTCTGCTCTGGCAACTCATTCATCACAAGTAGGTGAATATTTCCTCGTAACAACAATAAACTTCCTCCAGCACCAAACGATTTCCTTGCAGAGCTAAACCAGTTGGATCTCCTATACATTTTTCTGCCATTTATGAACAATTTCAACCTCTTGTGGCCATAATCCAGATTGGTTTAATAATAGTTCTGTTTTTTATATTCCAGCTTGTTAAGTCTTCCTTGCATCATAGTATGTAGTACACAATATAGGCCAATTTCGTAGAAAATTCAAAATTCCATAGTTTGACAACTAAGCAAGTCACCAAGCACTTACCAACTTTTTTGACTCCTGAGTTTTTGCAGGGTTTACTCACTGAGTCTGCCAACCAAGTTTTTGTGAGTTTTTTGCCTAATACTCTCCAAGTAGTACTTAATGAGTCTTGACTCAGCTACTAGCCAACTCTGCCATGCATGAGATAAATGTGCTTTGGGCACTACAAAAATGTGTTTCACTGGATTTATAAGCACTTCAAATGTTGAAAAAACACAATTTTTTGCCTCCTAAAAATTTATGAAAATGGCGTGTATCATGAAGGTCTGTCTGGTTTTGAAGGTCTTCATTTGGGTTTGGTGGCAGACACTACACCACTCAACCCCACCCTATAATGGGGCAAGGAATGCACGAGAGGCACTGCCCCTCAATCCCCACAAGGGGCACCCTGCTGGAGGTACTGCCCTGAAACCCACATGATGGCACTGCCCCAAAACCCCAGCCAAACTCATTTGGTACATTTTGTAGATATATTGTACATAAAAATAAAAATAAGTAATTGAAGTATTTTTTAAGTTGTCAAATTTTGCTGAGTTTTTGTCAAATGGGAAATTTCTGGTCTGCCTAGTCTGAGTCAAATCCAAGTTTGCAAACTATGGAAATACCTAGTTTTTAGTAAAATGCTTGAAACTTGTTTGTTTTTCTTCCAAAAGTTTATCAATAAGGAGGAAGCAACTCATTTTATAAAAGATGGGTCATGAAGATCAATTCAATATAACATGCAGCTGATTCAGGGGATGTGATATTAAATAATGATGCACTGCAGAAACAAAATATGAATAAAAATGAAAAGAGCTATCAAGCTCCACAATGAATGTTCCAAAAATGAGTCAGCAAGCTAAGAGAGCCGTATGTGGGATGTGAGCACTAGCACTAGCACTCTTATGGGATGAGCGTCAAGTACACATCCCACATACTAAGATGAGAGCATTACCACTTCCTAGGTGTTTCAAGGATGTAAGCATCACCTAGATGTGATGAGCATCAAGTGGACCATTTATGGGAGGATTTTTTGAACCACTGCTCATGAAATGTGTTCCCCAACATTGAATCGATACAAACACATCTAATTCCAAAACAAATAGTATTACATAATTATGCACTGCAAAAACATGATATGGATAAAAATGAAAATACTAGGGGCCTCAGCAATTAATGGTTTATAGGGCATAATAATTATTGAAGGTTTTGCAAATGAGGTAGAATAATTGTGGTGTAGACTCACTAGTTAAGCACACCTGAGCTGGAGTGGTACTGGTATGGGTGACCTCCCAAGAAGTCTTGGAACTTTACCATTGTGAACATCAGCTAGATGTAATGAGTGCCAAGTGGACCATTCAAACTCACGAGAGAAAGGTTCATTTGAACCAGTGCACATAAAATATGGGTCACTGACATTGAGTCAGTATTAACACACAGATGGTTCCAAAAAATGCTATTACATAAATGATTTATTGCAGAAACACCAAACGGGCAAAAATGAAATAGTTAGGAGCTCCGCAATGAATGTTTCATAAGAAACAATTGTTGTTGAAGGCTTTAGAAATGTGCTTAATACAGATTAGTACTAGGATGGGTAACCTCCTAGGAAGTTTTGGTGCTTCACCACTATATGCATCACCTGCATGGAATGAATTCCAAATGAACCATTCAAGCTCATGAAAGATGGACTCCTCTGAATCAGTACTCATGTAATATGAGTCGTGAAGATTGACTCATATTAACACAGCTAACTGTAAAAAAATAATATCATATAATGATGCACCATGGAAACACCAAATCAATAAAAAATGTCATAGAGAACACAAAAAAGAAGACCAAGGACTGGAAAGAACTGATAAGATCATTTATCTAAATCTCTACAAGGCTAATCATTAGGATTTCCTTTTTATTAGTTAAAGTTTAAACTGCAAATGGAGGTTTTTGTGCCCTTCTAGAGAGATTGTTTATGCAGTAACGGGACTCTTCTCCTGCAATACAATTTGTCATGCAAGCAAGCACAAGCCTCATCTTTCCTCTACTAAGTAAAAATGGGGAGCCCAAGACCCTAAGTAACAATTGTTTCCTGGGTGCCAGTAACACAAACAATGGAACAGCGTTCAAGCAGAATGTTGAGTTAGTTGCTTCTTCTGTCAAGACAAGGTTGCATAGTTTAGCTTGTACGCACTTCTTGTGTTACATGATACCAAGATGAAACAGTTGCAAAAAATTATGCAATGCACAAAAGCAAGAAAGTTTGGCAGACGAATCATGTACAATACATCAACCTTTGTACTAGCCTGGCACAGGAAAGGGGCACTACATGGAGATACCTAAATCAGGTAATATAGGAAACAAATATGGCAAACCAAGGATGAAAATATCGGCAAAACATCACCGAAATCGCGATATATCGAGAGTCAAATAGGCGGCCGATTTAATCGGCGATAAAATCGCAGCCGATTTAATCGGCGATAAAATCGCAGTTTTTTAGCTGTAAGAATCGGGATTTTTTCGGTTGATATCACGAGTTCAAAATAAAAAATCGCGCCCTAGTAAAAATCGTGTTCTTGAGGATTTTTTCACTTTTTTATGGCTCCGAGTCTCTGACTTTATCGAGGGTTTCAAGATGGGCATTTGGAAGCATTTGAAATACGGCAGCATTGAAATATGCAACAGACAGCATTCCTAACCATTTGAAGTTTTGAACTATTACGGCAGGGTTTTCTTAAGGAATAGTTTTTTTATTATTAATTTATGACTTAGATTGTTTCAAAATAAACATTACTTTGAATCAATACATAAAACGATAGTTTTATTATTATTAATTTATGAATTTATTAGAATTAAATTTTGTTATTTTAAATTTTTAATATTTAATAAAATGATATTTAAAGTTAAATACATCTAATTTATTAGTCTAAACTCTAATATTATTTGTCTAAAATATTAATGTAAATTTTAATATTTTTAATAAATAAATATAATATCATATATATTTAAATTTTAATATAATTTAATTTATCAATCGTGTACTCAATTTTATTAAATATATGGTATATTTTATGTATGTGGTATTAAATTAAATATAAATTACTATGTTTTTTATAATATTTTAAGAAATTATATATTTTCAAATGTTCGATAATTTTGCCGATTTATTGCTGATTTTTTCCCCATTTTTTGCCAATTTCCGATTTTTTAAAAATTTTCGGTCAAAAGATTTATTGCCGATTAAGATTTTTACATCTTTGTGGCAAACTATTCTTTGATGCAGTCTTTTACTCTGGTTTAGGCACGAAAAACTTTAAAATGGAATGCTCTACTTTGCAGTTGGAAGAATTCAGCACTTTTAGGATGGAGTTAGCAAACTGTTTTTTCTACAATTAATGTTTTTAGAATACATATTGACTCTTTGCACATATGTGCACAAAAAAAATATGGCTCACCTCCCTTGTATGTTGTCATCTCTTTGTAATTTTTCTCTTAATAAAGTGATATGAAATACGTGGTTTTCAAGGAAAAAAACTCAAAGCAACTATAAACTTGTCATGCTGATTGACAGAGATTAAACATGGCTAGATGTTAACTTCTAGATGTATTCGAAGTTCAGAGAAAGTCAACAATCTTCTGCATTCAACAATGTAGACTATATCAAGAATCTTTGGAAATCCATGTCTCAAAATGCATGGATACACAGCTGAATGCTAGAAAAGCATACTAATACAGTAGGAATAGATACTAAAATGTGGTAAAAGAACACTACTTGAAATAACTAAAGAAAATGTTTCAAATAAAATGCATGTAGAGATATTAGATTTATAAATCTGACAAAAACCACACACGCATATCAAAGGAAAAGGAAAATGGTGAGCGTCAAAGTACAACAAACAAAAATGGAGATTTACATGGAGCAGCTGCAGGGATTCATTCAAGATTCTTCTTTGGTTTGCAGATGAGGAAGTCTATTTATGGCCTCAAACAGGCCCCTAGGGCTTGGTATGCCAAGATGGATTCCTTCCTTCTCTCTGTAGGATTCACCAGGTGTCATTCCAATCCAAATGTCTACATTTTGCGACAGGATCACTCTCAATTGATACTTGTGCTCTATGTTGATGACTTGATCATTACAGGGGACACCTCCACCATCATTGGCAGTGTCAAATCTACATTGCATGAGAGATTTGCTATGACTGACTTGGGCCTTTTGCACTACTTTCTCGAGATTGAGATATCTCAGTCTTCTTTCGAGATTACTCTTGCGCATCCCAAGTATGCTCTTGATCTTCTAGCACGGTTCCACATGGCTGATTGTAAGCCTGCACCAACTCCCTTTCTTTCAGGAATCGAGCTTGAGGCTAAGTGCTCCACTCCACTTGTTGATGCCACATTGTATCGTCAGCTTGTTGGGAGTCTCATCTACTTGACGCATACTCGCCCTAATATTTCCTTTGGGATTGGCATAGTTTCACACTTTATGCAAGAACCACATGAGCTTCATTGGAAAGCTGCCAGACACATCTTGCACTACATACATGATACACATCACTATAGGATTCACTATGCAGCAAGCACAAGACTTGCCTTGGTTGGTTACACAGACTTAGATTGTGTTGGCGATCTTGATGATCATAAGTTCACTTCAGGTTACATCTTTCATCTTGGTTTGAGCCACATTTGTTGGCAGAGCAAGAAGCAGGATGCTACTGCTCTTTCTTCAATCAAGGTTAAGTATCAAGAGGTTGTTAATGCAGCTACTAAGGCTATTTGGCTTCAGAATATTCTCACAAAGTTTGGCTTCACCACTCCACGGCCTACAATCCTTCATTGTGACAATAAGAGAGCCATTCAGATCTCGAAGAACCACGTTCACCATCAATGGACCAAACACATTAAGATCCATATGCACTACAATAGGAAGCTGATTCAAGAGTAGGTCATTGATTTGCAGTATTGTCCTACAGCAAAGAAGGTTGCAGACATCTTCACCAAACCCTTCACTGAGAGTAAGTTTCATCAGTTGTGAGCTCTCTTGGGGGTGCTGAATATTTCATCAGGAGGGGTCAGTTGACTTCTCCTTCCTCTCTTATGGGGGAGACCTTTTCTCTCTCAAGGTTTTGTCCTTCTTCTTTGAGAGTTCTTTTGTATTTTCATCTCTCTTTTGAGGGGGAGTTTTTTCCCACTGGGTTTTCTCTCTTTCTCCGTTTGTGAGAGATTGCATTGCATTGCATGCATTTGTTCATGGGTACCTAACATGGCCTAGTAGCCGGGACCCATCTTGCATTGTTATCTTGAGTCTACATTCCCCTAAGTTGTAATTAAGGGGGGGTGTTGGTGTAAATTATGTCTCATGTAATTACACTTTACTTAAGTTGACTTAGGATAATGCATACATTGCAGTTTGCATATGAGACACTCAGGGAAATGTGCATCTAGAGATGTTGAATGTAGGAGATATTCCACCTTTTGTGGTGTTATCTTGTTGTCACATTCCACCTTTGGTGGGTGATCCATCTTTAGTGGGATATTCTATTATTTCTCCTACCTACCCCTACCTACCCTTGTATCTCATTGGGCCACATGTCATGATTGTGTGCTCTCATTTCTCTATGGCCTTGCCTTTATAGGAAAGCTCATCTTCATGGTATGGTTTATCCAATTGTAGTTGGGGGGCCTGGGAAGATATAGTTGGGTGGGACCCTAAATGTCTGCATTTCTCTACTCTCGGGAAACAACCCCTATCCCCTGAATTCCAACCCTCTTTACATCTTGATGAGAATACAGTTTGTTCTTGTCTATCTTTGTCTCTCTTGTGTTGTGCTATTCATTGGGCTCTAGATCTCGGTTATTATTGGCAAATTCTTACAACATGAATATGAAAAGCCATATTTTCACAATGTCAAAGTACTAGAAACAGTATTTAAACTGGCCACTGTTTGTTACAAGCTGTCGTAAAGCCTCCAGCACAGCTAAGTCCAACGCTTTTAAGCCTCCTACCATTTTGATGTTGCACATGTACAAAGAAAGTTGTGCCTCAAATGCCTCTCTTATTAAGTTATTTCCTGATCTGATTTTCATATTCGTATGACTCAAACAAGAAAAACTGTAAAAAGTTGTTTATTTTGGAAGAATTTCCCATTGCAAATGCTCTGATGACTTCACCTCTACATAGCTTTGCAAAATAATCTTCTATAACAAAGCCAATTAGCAAATTCATTACTTGAAAGATTGAAATAAAGACTGCCTAAAGTCCTTTTCATGGAAAGATGACCTTTTACTAATTACAAACAGACAGACAATGAGGACAGCTGAAATTGTCAATTTATAAAGTTGAGGCCACTCTTTTAATAGATCCAGACTTCCAGTAAACAAATTTTGCCTGCATCCAAGAAGTCTCCTTATTTATAATCTGCACTGGGCACTTCAAAGTTCAAACATTGAACTTGGTGCCAGACCTAATCATTGTATTTGATAATTAAGGGGTCAGATTCCTCCCATGCATTTGAAGATTTGGGCATGAATCAATTCATTTGAAACAAAAGCAATTCCAGCATTACCTATCAAAACAGAAAGCTTATTTATCTTGCAGTAGAAATGGAGGAAAGAGATGGTGCCAAAGAGGGATGAGAACCTGAGCTTCTGTCAGGATCCCATTCAGTTTCCAGATCGGGACTGCACTATTCTTCAAAGCTTGGATCACTAACATGTTGTCTCCTTCACGATGAGGCTTTCAAGATAAGGAGGAGCAAGCCTAACAACATGAGAGAGGTTGATGGCTTCTACCTCATTGTCATTGATCAGGCCTTTGAGTTGTAGCTAAGTTTTTTTGCCAAAATTAAATCTGCTTTTTGTAGTGATCTTACAGTGTCAAAGTTGACATTTTGTATTGTTCTTATCATATCAAAGTCTGCTTTGTGCATTGTTCATGCCAAGTCCAGGACAGCTTGGCATATTGGTCTTGCCAAGTCTGAGACTTGTGATTGTGCATGGTATGGATCAATATGTAATCCTTCAAGGCTAAGCTTTCTATCAAATCATCTGATGCAGAACCCTTCAGAGCTATGTTATTTATTGAGTAGTTGCAATGATGAATATTTCAGGGTTAAGCTAAGTGTTGGGTTGTGATGAGAAGTCCTTCAAAGAAAACCTCTGTATTGAACCAGTGGAGCCAAATCTTTGGGGTTGAAGCTTTGTATTGTGTTGCGATATTGAGACCTATGGGACTAAGCCCTGTGCTGAAAGATAATGGCATAATCCTTCAGCAAGATAGCTACCAGAAAATTCAAGTAGAGAAACAAGGAACCCATCTCCATCCCCATACACGCATCTCCTGGAAACTGTTGTGACATTTTCACACATCACCCCATTGCAAATGGGGACCCCCACTTTTTGTGTGCTTTAGTGTTTTGCTTGGCAATAGTCTCCTAGTTGTTAACCTTTACTTCTGAGTGGAGGTTGGTTTTGTCAGTCCAAGATAAGGAGTTGAGGTTAGGTTGCAAGTTGTCAAGTTGCAAGGAAAGATGTTAAGTTACCAAGGTTTGTCATGATCAGTGTGTCTAGATGAGATCAAGTAACCCAACGATCATTGAAAGCTTAACAGGCAAGATTGTCTAAGTGAGCATGTCATTTGGCATTTTGTGCAAACCATGCTAGTTTTGCACCCTAGGAAGTGTGACCTCAGGCTTACAAATTGCCTTCCAATGATGAAATACATCCAAATAGCAAAGAATGAAGGCAATGGAGTCATGGAAGTTTAAAGAAGAAAAATTTAACTAAGTCAAAATTTGCTTAAGTCGTGGTCCTAACACTAGCTTGCTCACCAAGAGCAATTTGTGCAAATGCACCCATGCTAGAGAGGCAAGAATCACAAGATGCTCTAAGGCAATGTTAGTACGGGGTAAAGATTAAAGAATTCGGAGGCAAAGACAAAATTTGGCTAAGTCAAGATTTTGCTTAAGCCAAGGACCTTGCCTTGAGCAACAAATTTGTGTGAATGAAGCAAGAAATGCGCCCAAGCAGGAGAGGCTTTGAGCAAAGGCAACATCAATACAAACGTTTAAATGAATGATTTATGCAAGCAAGGATGAAAAATAATGACCAATTTGTACAAATAACCCTTTAATTCACGCCCAAGTTGTGCGAATGCATGGTCAATTTGTGCCCTCCCTTGACTTTTTTTGTACAAATGATCATAGAAATTGCGCTCAAGCAAGCAAGAAGTTGTGCAAATGAAGGTAAAAAATGCACTCAAGCAAACAAACTTTGTGCAAATGAAGGTGAAAAATGCGCTCAAGCAAAATGAGGGGTGAAAATGCGACCAGGCAAGGAGGTCAACTCAAGCATAATGTAACGTGTTGTGGAGAGAATGAGATGAAGTCTATGAAGTTGAATTTGAACCTAGACCTAAATGCAAATACATGTCACACTTGAGTTTGTAATCAATTTTAAATTTGCTTCTTTGATTAATAGTGTTTTGATTCAAGTTTATCTCTTTTGTAGGTATGATTGCACATGGATATGAAAAGATGCACAAGGATGTGAAACAAGTGTAAAAAAACTTCATCAAAGGCTATCAATGCAGTTAGCACCAAGTAGACAAACCGGAGCTAGCATCAAGTGAACAACATTAAAAAGTCATACAAACAAAATGATAGAGTTCACAGCTTCAGCTAAACAATTGCAACAAGATGAGGCTCTCAACATCTCACAAGGTAAAAGGATTTGCTTAAGCAAGGCAAGTTAAACAACCAGAGCTAGAGGGTTGACTTGATCATGACGATGCCATCATCATCACACCAACCTTAGAGATGTTGAGTATCAAGAGATATTGCTCAACTACATACGCATGTGATGAGTCATCAAGTTTGTAATGCAAAGGTGGCATCCTTGTCAACATTGACCAATCAAAGGATTCCACGTCAGCATGTCCAGATGCAATGTACCTGTCTCATTCAATGGAGACAAAATTAAAGATACCTAGCCTCATTTTCTATTGTTCAAATTCAATGTAGAATGTGTCACATAAAATGTAATTTTATCATTGGTCAAGCATTAAATACTATGTAAGGGTGTAACAAACCCTAATTAGGGTTTTTATCTTTCAATCTTGGCCACTGATTTGAACTTGATCTTGGCCACTCATTTGTATTGAGAGCACTATATAAGGTTTGCTCTCCTCATTTGTAAAGGTAATTAGTTAATAGCAGGTAGCAAGCAAATAGTTAGAGTAGAGTAGGAGGAGAAGGCAGAAATTGTTGTCAAGCTTGTAAATAAACATCCTTTTCATTGAATTTATGGTGGAATGTGTTGTTTCTTCTACATATTGCATGGTTTCTTGTTGTATCCTCATATTAGATGGTGTTGATTAGATGGATGGAAGCTATTGTGGATGATTAATGGTGAAGTTTGCATGTTCATACTACTTGTATTTCATTGATTGCTAAATACTTTGCGTGGTCAACTAAACTCTTTATAAGCTTAACTTCGATTGCTACTCACCCATTGATATGCCTCCCATTGGTGTCTATGTTGTTGTTGGTGATTTAAACATCATAATATTACCTGAGAAGATCGCACTAACTTTGTGGCATTGTTGAATTTGCATGGCAAAGCAATGTCTAGTAGAATTTCACATAATCATTCATAGTCTCGTACATTCTAGGAATTAGATTAGACTCCCTAAACCCTATCCCTTTTGCCTTTTTGTTTTAAAGTTGAGTAAATTCTATGTTCCAGCAGCATTCAAACATTCAGGTTCAACGTAAGTCCCCCTTGCAATTCCAGCAAATCACATCACAATCACTGAGTCTATCCACATATAAGGTCAAGACCTGACTATTTGAACCTTGTAGTCATCTCGTTTGATCACATTGTTTATCATCCAAGAGGTTTTTGTTCAAGAGAGTATATAATACTTAGTATTTTATTCTATATTGCATAGTGTCATAAAAAACACATCAACAGTAACCATATTTGTATATAACATAGCCATAACCTTGTGAACCATATGGCCTATTTTGGGCCCAGGCTCTATACTGAGCCATAATTAATTTTAATTTGTTTTTACATTTTCGCAATGTTGGAAAATGTGGAGCACAGGAGTTTAGAATCCAAAATTATTAAATGTCATTGTGGTAATGAATGCCAAGGAGAGTCAATTTTCCTTTCCTAATATTACTATATCTTTGTGACTTTTAGGCTTCTTTTGTTGTTTTGTGTAGGTATCTAGACAGGAATGATCTGTATCCTTTTTAGAAGCAATGACTGAAATATCAAGTTGAGCAAGTACCTATATGACATTAAAGACATAGCTAGCCAACTGAAACATATCATAGGATTTCATCTCATTATAGTAGCTCCTTATAAAATTCTTTGTGCGATAATTTTATGTTGGCAAAGAACAAATGAAAACTTAAGGCCAGTTCCAAAAGCATAACTGTATATCATTGAAAACATAGTTATACAAACGACAGACCAAAAAATGGTTGCTCACAGCAATAGTAACTACTAACACTGACATTTATTGAGCTTTGCTCAACAAATAAGCATTTACCTAAGAAAGAACACGATCTTTGCATGCCCAAGAGAGTTCATATCTTTTTGCTATCATGATGTAATGAGTAGCAAGAGAAAGAGAAAATATTAATGTCTGAATGACTAAAGTAGGACAATGGAGCTCAAAAGTACAAAAAGTTACCAGAGCTAATTATGAGTACTAAAAGGACTTTAAAGAATCAACCAAGAAATCTAATACTAACTCTAAATCTTGATCTAGAAGCAGAAGAACAAATTTTGACAGATCTAAACGCAAAAGTAAAGAGAACATTTATATCATGCAGAATATAGTTAGGAGTAGATATCATGTCATTGTCTGCAACATCTACTTTAGAACTTTCTTTTTAATGCCAGACAAATAACAGAAAAATATGTCAACTCTCAAAGTTTCAAGAGACAAGATTTTTCACCATTAGAACATTTCTCAATTAAAATTAAGTTGGATATTTCGTTGTTAAGGTTGTGCAATATTTAATTGCAATCCCATGTGTAATATTTTATATGTGAAACATGGACCTGAAGCCCCCACCTCACCCCTCAAACACCATTTTTATGGTCTTTTTTGGGTGTTTTTCATGTTCTTATCTTGACACATGATTTTGGCACCCATCGTATTGTAAAACTACCTTTTTTGTGTGCCTATTTATATTCATACATACATAAGGGGTTAGTGTAGTGAATTTTATACAAATTTCACATGTACACGAGCTGCCAGAATGTTTTCAAATTGAATAGAGCAAGCATGTTGCATATGAACTGCTGTGTTGAAGATTAATACATATTGGTGCCTCTCTTTGATGGTGGATTTTTTTCCCACAACAGTTTCTCCATGTACGTCTGCTGTTGTGTTTATTTATCATGGTTTGCTGATTTTTATTTGCTGATTTTAAATTCCACATAATCTCTTAATGGGTACTCCAACGTTGCATTAAAAAAATCAGATTTTCATACTCTTTGAAGGACATTTACCTAGTTTTAACAACATTCAAAAAAAAATTATATCAGTTAACTTCTTGTCAATGAATATGATTCAAATATTTTACCTTAAAAGAAACTCATGTAATTATAGTTATTAAGAAAAAACATGGAATACAAGTTCTATTATTCTATAACAAAGTGTTGCAAATTCTTTTCAAGGATATTTCAGAGACTACAACATCAGTGCTATCCAGGCTGCTAGAATTTTTTATTTTAATCTTTTATATGCATTTTATATCTCAAGTTGTCCAAATGCAGATCATTCCATACAAATCAGATTTATTTAAGAGAAAACATATAGCAGATAATTATGAATTATACAATTTGCAAATAACTAACAAATAAATGTGTTCACTATATCTGACCAAGGTCATGAGAGAAGGAACCAAGAGCTCACTTGAGTAATACTTCCATGTATAGCTGCTCTCTCTCGCAGCAAACTTGGTCCAGGTGACATACTCCCAGATGCCTAAATGGTAATATCCAAAAAGAAAATTTTATTTTTCAAGATAGAAATGCCAAATGTAACAATCATAGGCAATCTGGTTAAAGCAAGTTTTAATCAAATATATAGCATATTCCTTCTGCATGTGATGACCTATTAACATACCCGGTACTCACTGATGTCATTACGAACAGATGTAAGGAGCTCAGCATGCTCCCGCATAGCATTGATATTTCCTTTGGTGCGCTTAAACTCCTACACAACACAGAAAATAACAATACATAGGTATGCTTGTTTGTAATTTACAAACAAAAATACAGAAATCAACCACTCAGCCAACTAGCAATGCAGAACCCATGTATCGTTTCAAACAAATGCATCCTCACTATATGAATACGGCAGTTTTAGCTAAAAGCTACTGAAGAAATAATCTTGATATATTGCAGTGCCTAAAATAAGAACAATAGCAAGACAAAAACTCTACTAAAGAATCTCACTAGAGCCTACAGTACAGTTGCAAATGTGTATCAGAGTGTTGCCAGTTTTCTCTCCATCTCTAGAGATTCATTGGCCCTAGAAGCTTGAAGAGGTTCTAGGGGAAGTGTCCTGCTTCCCCCTCAAACAATCCAGTGGTGCCCACTTAATGCGGGACATTCGCCTATGGGAATTATTATCAGATCCTGCATTGGTTCTATAGCAGTAATGGATGTTGATGCTGGTGGGTTCTGTTGTGTTGTAAACACACACACCCCATTACAATGGGGACCCCTCATTTGCTTTCTTAGTGTAGATTTGGCAAGTAGTTTTTGTCTCTTGAGTTTCAAGGGGAAGGTAGTGAGGTTTTGTTAATCCGGAACAAACATTGATCAATCCATGGATGAGCGACCTCCAGGATGAGGAGATGAACAAACATGAAGTTGAGAGTTGTCAAAGAAAATGTCAAGGAATGAGAAGTTCCAAGTTGGGCAAAGGGTCTTATGTTTGAATTTCAAATTGAAGTCTTTGCACAAACCATTCATGAGTTCCTTCACATATGTAATCTCCGCCAACTGCTAAGTATGTGGTATCGTTGTATATTCGTAAACAAAATCTCCATCAAGAATTTAGGGTCTTGAATTCTCTCACAATCCAGTTTTCCACCAAGTGTAGGGTTGTTCTGTTCTTGCACTAGCCAAATCTCTGCCCTACATTGTGTGTTGTTATTTCGCAATGTCAAATTCCGCCCAGGCAATGGGTGTGTAGTGCATTCACACTTGAAATCTCCACCAAGGGGGGCAGGGGGCTACTTCGTTCTTGAACAACTAACAATTCCGCTTGGAAAATTTCATGACCCCCTAGAAATTCCGATGAAAGGTGAATAATTGTCTTACAGTTAGTGATCACTTGCTGAGTTCTTTCACAACTCAGGATTCTGAAATCAGTATGAATGTTCTGTTCCTAACCACCCAAGATCTCCGAAATCAAGTGAAGAGTGCAGTTCCTAATGACTTGAAATCTCCAATGGGGTTCTATATATGATATCTCTATGCCTAGAAGGGAACAAGTTAGGCCAACCTGGAACAAGGGGTGATGACAAACCTTTTCCCTCCAAAATTAATTAGATTTTCTAAATATGTAAAGGGCTTGCCAACCTGGAGTAAAATGATTTAAGTTTGAAATTTTGAAAGAAAAAAACAATGCAAATAATCTCTCCTAGCCGACCTCCTAGTCAAGAATGTGATTACTATATGAAGCCTCTATAAATTCAAGATCCAGATCATTGTTTCACTTCAATCTACAAACAATTCACAACAAATCTAAGGCAGAGCAGAAGCGATTTAATAGCAGAAGAGTGAATTTGACAGCAGATCCCAAGCGAATATCAGCAGAAGGAATCGAACTCAAAAGCAGGAAGGCTGCGAATTTATCCAAGAAAACCAGATTCAAAGTTAAGTGTTGGGTAAAAAGAGGAAATGTTGCTGCTGTGAGTAGAAATGTGGATTTGTGAGGAAATAATCAGTAAATTACATGCATACTTGAGAGAATTTCCTCACTGATTATATCATTTTCCAGAATTCCCAAGTTTGAGAGTGACATTTCCAGATCCCTTAACATCAAATCAAAACTTATTAAGGTTCAATTTTCTGCGATTTTTGTGCGAAGAGGTGGAAACAAGGGTTTTGTAAAGCATTTTTATGAATTATTAAAGTTATTATTGATGTTTCACAGCATTTTGAGGACTGATTGCTATGAATTTCCTTTAAAATTCTTCAACATAAATTAAGAATGCAAGATGTTCAACTCTCGTTGTCTTATCACAATCTTCGTGCGTTTCACTTACTTAATGTTCCTTTCACAATCATGATTCAAAAAGTTCTCTTTCTTTTCAGGATTGAAGCAAGAAAAGCTGATGCAAGGACGATGAAGGAGGCATATGGACTGATGGTGAACGATGAAGGAAGAAATAAACTCCAAATTCCTTTCTAATTAATTCTTAATTAACTTAAACTTTTAAAGAGCTTCAATCTGAAAACTGAAAGAAACACACAATAAAGACAATGCACAAAATTTATGTAGAAACCAAGGATGGGAAAACCGCAGTGAGAATGCTGCTAGGATCTACTGTTCTAATCCAGCCTCGGGATTGAAACTTCAATTACAAAGTTTAAGGGCACCAACCCTAAGGAGTCACCAAACCCCTTTCTATATGAGCACCAACTCAATTCAAAGCACAAACCCTTATAACAAATCAATTTCTCTTTTTGAGCACCAACTCAAATATGACTTCAAACCAATTACAAACTGAAAAATAACCAATGTCCTTATTCTGAATTCAAAACAAACTGAGAGTTATTGCATCAATCTGAATATCAAATACTACCATATCTCTGCATTACAACACACAGAAAGCAGATGTTTTAATTATAAGATATGCTGATTCAAATGACATAGTCAAGATGCCTCTGAATATCTGAAACAAATCTGCATAGAAGAATCAGAAAAATCAGAATTAGTTTAAACTAGGTTAATTAATTTATAGTTTTCCAGACTTAAGCATAATAAGAAAATGAAATGCACAAGGACAAAACACAGTTACCCTGGGAAAACCTCCTAGGAGGAAAAACCCAGCCAAAGGATCCTCATATCTGATTATGATTATGAACTGAACATTACACACTTATCTGGAGCATAGAGGTTGCAGTCACAAGGAAGAAGAGATAGAAGTCTTCACAATTAGTTTGCTAATGAAGGTTATGATTTGCAGTCCTCCTCATCGTAATTTTCTGAGTGTAGCAGCACCTTTCCAAGTAGATTACAGTCCTTCAATGGAGTCCTTCAAGGGTTCGCTGACTTCAATTGGAAATCTGCTGCTAAATAGGTTCGCTGTCTCCTATTGGAGATCTGCTGCCATCTGGTGAAGTTCACTGCCTCCTATTTCGAGATCTGCTACCTTCTAGTGGAGTTCGCTGTTACCAACTACCCTTCTATGAATTTCGCCTTCACCGAATATATTTTGGATGTGCATTAAAACTGAATGAAGATATTGAGAAGTATATGCCACCTTTATAGGAGTCATATTGCTCCTTAATTATGTCGGCCTTCTTTGCATTTAGATATTTATTTATTTAATTCCTTTTAGGCGAAGTGAGATAGGGTTGGCCCTATCAAGGAGGCGAGTGGGTTTGAGTGAAGCGTGGAAGCCTTTTAGGTGAGCCGAAAGGTATTGGGCCAGGCCCTATATGAAGGAGGCGGATTCCAATGTTGCCCAAGGCAATTGGAATCCGCCAGCCCTAATTACAACCAACACTCCCTCTTAATTAGGGAATAGAATCATAATCATAATCTTTCAGCTTGCACACAAGCATAGATTGGATCCACCTTGTATTGCTCACAGAGGGTGGAGAGGATCCTTTTCTACCATCTTACATTGCCCGCCGAGGATGGTCAAAGGTTACAATACCATCTTGCATTGCCCGCAAAGGATGGTTTAACAATTACACTTCTCCCTGAGAAGTTTACAATACCACCTTACATTGCTCGCAAAGGGTGGTTAACATTTACAATACCATCTTACATTGCCCGCAGAGGATGGTTAAGAATTATACTTCTCTCTGAGAAGTTTACAATACCACCTTACATTGCCCGCAAAGGGTGGTTAACATTTACAATACCATCTTACATTGCCCACAGAGGATGGTTAAGAATTATACTTCTCCCTGAGAAGTTTACAATACCACCTTACATTGCCCGCAGAGGGTGGTTTTATACAATACAAAGTATCACTAAAATTGAGACTCCCTCTCAATTGCAGTTTCATTTTCCACAATACCAAGTCTATCCCTGAAGTACACAAACTTCACTTTGGATAGAGGCTTGGTAAGAATATCTGCAACCTGCTCATCAGTGCTGACATACTTTAGCTGAATAGCACCTCTTTGCACCATGTTCCGAATAAAATGATAATGGGTTTCCACATGTTTTGACCTGTCATGAAACACTGGATTGATAGACATTTTAATACAACTCTGATTATCACAGTGAATAACTGTAGGATCCCATGGCTGACCAAACAGCCCAGCAAGAAACTTATGAAGCCACACTGCTTCTCTGGATGCTACACTTGCTGCAAATAATCAGCTTCAGCAGTACTCAATGCCACTGAGGATTGTTTTCTGCAAGCCCAAGAGATCACTGCAGAACCCAAGCTAAAACAAATACCAGAGGTGCTTTTCCTGTCTTTGACACTTCTAGCCCAGTCTGCATCAGAATAACCTTCCAAGGTTATTGGAGTGTTAAGTGGATACTTCAGCCCAAAACCAACTGTGCCCCCCAAGTATCTTAGGATATGCTTGGCTGCAACAAGGTGAACATGCTTGGGCAAGCTCATGAACTGGCTGAGAGCATTTACAGCAAAACATATGTCTGGTCTAGTGTTAACTAGATACATCAGTGATCCAATCAACTGTCGATACTCAGATGGATCTGCAAATTCAGAGTTAGCTAGAGAAACACTTAACTTCTTTGACTTAAATTCCATAGGAGTAGACATTGGTTTACAATCCATCATTCTAAATCTTTTCAAAATGTCAATAGTATACTTCCCTTGACTTAGAAAGATTTCGTTAGATCTTTGCCATACTTCTAGACCTAGGAAATAATGCATTAGACCTAAATCTTTCATTTCAAATTCTGAAGCTAGTTCTTTCTTGCATCTAATAATAAGTTCATCTTTACCAGTAAGAAATAAGTCATCCACATAAAGAACTAGAATTAGCATTTCATCATTAGCTACTTTAAAGTAAATGTTAGGGTCAGCATCATTTTTACAAAAGCCTAGACTTAGCAAATATTTATCAATTCTTTCATACCAAGCACGAGGAGCTTGTTTAGGACCATACAGAGCTTTCTTTAACCTACACACATGGGTTAATCTATCCTGAATCTCATATCCCTCAGGTTGCTCAATATAGACTTCTTCCTCAATGACACCATTGAGAAAGGCAGTCTTAACATCCATCTGATGTAGTTTCCAACCCTTAGAGGCAGCAATAGCAATTATTGTTCTAATGGAAGTATATCTAGCAACAGGAGCAAATGTTTCTTCATAGTCTATGCCTTCCTTTTGGGAAAAACCACGCGCTACAAATCTAGCCTTATATTTTTCAATACTACCATCAGCATTATGTTTAATTTTAAATAACCATTTAGAGGAAACAACAGATTTACCTTTGGGTCTGGGCACAAGGTCCCACACATCATTCTTGATGATTGACTGATATTCTTCATCCATAGCAAGCTTCCAGGCATGATGACTTAAGGCTTCTTCAACATTGCAAGGTTCAGGTTCAATGAGATTACACATTAAAGAAACGTAGTTCGAAAATACCTGAGGTCTCTTAGTTTCACGGAAGGTGCCACTTGGAGCAGCAAATCTTTCAGCTTCTTAAATAGTGTTTCTTACCCAAAGTGGCCTCTTTTTGGTAACAACAATGTCACTAGGAATATCAGTGGGATTCATGGGTTCTGGAGGATCATCATGATCGTCTTGAGGTGGAGGTTCAACTTGCTCCCTCTGAATCTCAAGGTTATTATCAACGTTTATATTTTGATTATCATTAGATTCATCAATAACACAAGAACCTTTTGATTTCTTAAAAGCAATTTCTTCTTCAAATTTAACATCCCTACTTACCTCAACATACCTTTGACCTGGGATGTAAATCCTGAATGCCTTGGAGGATTCACTGTATCCGACTAGCATGCCTTTCTTTCCGAAGGGTTCCAACTTTGATCGCTTTTCCTTGGGCACATGAACATAGATGGGACTTCCAAAGATTCTGAGGTAACTAATGTCTGGTTTGGATCCTGTGAAGGCTTCTTCCGGGGTCATGTTCTTTAGAGTATGATGAGGACATCTATTCTGGATATATACTGTTGTTCTAGAAGCCTCAGCCCATAGAAGGGTCTGCAAGTCTTGATCGAGGATCATAGCCTTTGCAGCCTCCACAATGGTTCTATTCTTTCTTTCAGCAACACCATTTTGTTGAGGATTGTATGGAACACAAAACTCCCTCTTAATTCCTGACTCAACACAAAAATCATTAAAGCTACCGGAGGTGTACTCACCTCCATTGTCAGACCTTAAACATTTGATTCCTTTACCAGAGAAGTTTTCAGTTAATGCTTTAAACTCCTTAAATTTACTTAAGACTTCATCAGATTCTTTAGATTTCAAAAAGTAGATCCAAGTTTTCCTAGAGAAATCATCTATGAAGATTACATAATAAAGGAATCCACTAGGAGATGCTATTGATATAGGACCACATAAATCAGAGTGAACAAGTTCTAGTTTGTCTTTAGCTCTATTTTCACTTTTATGAAATGGACTTTTAACATTCTTACCAATAGCACAACCTTTACAAGTGTTATCATGAATTTGACTGAGTTTAGGCATACCTTTAACTAACCTTTCAAGAGATGGAAGGGCTTGATAATGTAGATGTCCAAGTCTTCTATGCCATAACTCAAAGGATTCCGGAGCCTCATTAATGAGGGCTTGAATAGGGTTAGTAGAGAGCTTATAAAGACTATCATATCTATGGCCAATTATACAAGCAGATTTAAAACTATCTTTCTTAGACCAAGCAAGAACTTTTCCTTCAGAAAATGCAATTTGATAACCTTTATCTTCTAGAGCAGAAATGGAAATTAGGTTTCTTTTAATTCCAGGAACAAACAATATATCACTGAGATGCAAGGAAATACCGGAATCTAATTTTAGAGAAGTAGAGCCAGAACCTCTTACCGAATAACGAGCGTCATCACCAATTACCACGTGAAGGCTGGTATCCTTTTCTACTAGGCCTGAAAGATGATCACAGTAACCTGTGATGTGTCTGGAGGCACCACTGTCAATCAACCATGTATTGCTCTCTGAGGGAACACTGCTAGATAGAGCGGAGATGAATAAGAAGTCATCATTTTGTTCTGAGACTTCATTTAGGTTTGCTTCACTTTGGTTAGGGTTAAACTGACATTCCTTAGCATAGTGACCGAATTTGTCACATCTAATAAATCACACACGCGAAGTATCTCTTGGTTTCTTCCAAGGGTGTTGGGAACTAAAAGATCTGGATTCCCTATTTCTTTTAAGATAAGGTTGCTTCCAATTTCCCCTTTTCTTGCATTGAGCTGCAAGCATGTGATGATCATCTACATGGGGGCTCTTAGATTGACTCCTTGTGATGAGGCGAGACTCTTCTTGGATGCAATCATTCTTAAGGCGATCAAGTGTAGGTAACTCAGACCGACCACTTATGGTTTGGATAAATGACTCCCATGAGTGAGGTAGACCATTAAGGGCAATCATGACAAGGTCTTTGTCTTCCATGTTATGGCCAATTAAACCTAGCTGATTCTTTAGTTCTGAAATTTTCATGAAGTAGGAAATAACAAAATCTTCTTTAGCCATTTTGATATTAAGTAGTTGTTGTCTTAACGTAATTGCCCTACTAAGATTGTTAACTTCATATGTACCTTGTAGATGGCTGAACATTTCCCTTGCAGTGGTGAATGAGGCAATAGAGGTGACGAGGTGGTCTTTCACTGAATCAATGAGAATCTTCCTGGCATTGATAGCATCCCTTTTGAATTGTTTCAACTCAACTACATCTGAAGGCTCAATTAGCTCTTTCGCTTCTATGAATTGGAGAAGATCTTCTTCCTCAAGAGCCAACTTGATTCGAACTTTCCATGCAGTAAAATTTAGATTCCCATCAAGCCTATCTTCAACTTTCAGCCCCATTGACCTGATCTGCAAAAGCTACAACAATCTAAAAATAAAAGTGTACTGAATTTTAAATCTGAAGATTGATCTAACCAATTAGCTCCGATACCATGTTAATTTTAGTACTTTCAAATTGAATAAAACTCAGAAAAATCAGAATTAGTTTAAACTAGGTTAATTAATTTATAGTTTTCCAGACTTAAGCATAATAAGAAAATGAAATGCACAAGGACAAAACACAATTACCCTGGGAAAACCTCCTAGGAGGAAAAACCCAGCCAAAGGATCCTCAGATCTGATTATGATTATGAACTGAACATTACACACTTACCTGGAGCATAGAGGTTGCAGTCACAAGGAAGAAGAGATAGAAGTCTTCACAATTAGTTTGCTAATGAAGGTTATGATTTGCAGTCCTCCTCATTGTAATTTTCTGAGTGTAGTAGCACCTTTCCAAGTAGATTACAGTCCTTCAATGGAGTCCTTCAAGGGTTCGCTGACTTCAATTGGAAATCTGCTGCTAAATAGGTTCGTTGTCTCCTATTGGAGATCTGCTGCCATCTGGTGAAGTTCGCTGCCTCCTATTTCGAGATCTGCTACCTTCTAGTGGAGTTTGCTGTTACCAACTACCCTTCTATGAATTTCGCCTTCACCGAATATATTTTGCATGTGCATTAAAACTGAATGAAGATATTGAGAAGTATATGCCACCTTTATAGGAGTCATATTGCTTCTTAATTATGTCGGCCTTCTTTGCATATAGATATTTATTTATTTAATTCCTTTTAGGTGAAGTGAGATAGGGTCGGCCCTATCAAGGAGGCGAGTGGGTTTGAGTGAAGCGTGGAAGCCTTTTCGGTGAGCCGAAAGGTATTGGGCCAGGCCCTATATGAAGGAGGCGGATTCCAATGTTGCCCAAGGCAATTGGAATCAGCCAGCCCTAATTACAACCAACAATTCACTGTCAAAACTGCTCTCAATCTGCCATCAAAATTGTTGTGACCATTTCACACATCGCCCCATTAAAATGGGGACCCCCTCTCTTTTTTGCTCGGTTTTGCCTGTTCTTCTCTCTGCTTTTAGGGTTTTGAGTAAGTGAGTGAGTCGTCTGGACTAGGGTTAAGCCTTAGGAGTTTCCTATTGATATTTTCAAGCCGCAGTCCAGTCGAATTTTGAAAGATTGTTAAGCTTCCTCCCGTAGGTTGCAATTTTGAAATAGGATGAGTCTGTCATGAAGTCAGATGAGTCTGTCTAGGTCTAGTCAGGATTTTGAGGGCAAGTTCAAATTTTACTTAAGTGTTAATGATGGAATTATGCAATTTTGTCCAAGTGAATTTTGACCAAATTTTGGAAGGTTTGATAATTGATCCCTGGCCTTGGAGATAACCTAATTATGCCTTGTGAAGTGACTGAAAGCCTAAATTTTGGATACTTTGGCCTATAGAGGTAAAATCGCTCCTGTCCCTCTCCCAGGGACCAGGGCAAAATTTATATTTTATGCGTCTTGCTTATTGACTTGTTTTATTTGTTTTGTGCAGGGTCGCTAGGAGATACAATCGAACATGAATTGAAGATTTTGAAGATTTTTGAGACTCAACAATGACAAGTTTTTAAGGTTTAAGGCCAAATCGCTCCTGTCCTCCACTGAGGGACCAGGGCGAAATGGCTTACTCAGATCATTTTTGGCCTTAGTTGATCAAATCGAAGCATCAAGGACGCAATAAGAGATGAAATCAACATGATGGAGCACCCAGACTTAGTCGTTGGCAATGAAGGGTTGAAAATTTGACCTTTAAAACAAAAAAATCGCTCCTGTCCCTCACTGAAGGACCGGAGCTTGATCTTCAAATTTGCACTGTCCTTGCAAGATCAAGACGATTTTATGATTTGAAGAGACCAAGGAAAGCATGATTTATCCATTGAATATAATTTGGAAGGCTGACGAAGGACGAATGAGCTTGGATTTGCAAAATCGCTCCTGTCCCTCACTGAAGGACCGGAGCTTGATCTTCAAATTTGCATTGTCCTTGCAAGATTTAGGTGATTTTGCGATTTGAGGAGGTCAGGAGAGGAATGCTTTGTTCATTGAATATAACTTAAGCCGTCTACGAAGTTGAAAATCAACCCAAAATTGCCTAGGCACTCCTGTCCCTCTCCAAGGGACCAGAGCGATTTTAAAGGTAGCTCTTGTCCCTCACTCAGGGACCAAAGCGATTTTCTCAAAGGACAAGTTCTTGGCAAAGGAAAAGCGAGTTTCGAGTTTGAGACGAAGGAAGGAAGGCGTGATCACCCCGTTGAAGATAATTTTGAAAGTTGGTGAAACACAAGTGAGCTTATAAATGCAAAATCGCTCCTGTCCCTCTCCCAGGGACCAGGGCGAAATATGCATTAACTAGCCTTCCCTTCCAAATTTAGATAAATCCAAGCCAAGGCGCATGATGGAGATGATATTGGGAATGCTTTAAGGGAAAACAAAGTTGCAAAGACCGCAAGACTGGACTAGTAATGGCCAAGGCGCTCCTGTCCCTCTCCAAGGGACCAGAGTGAAATATTCAAGTATGCCTAATTTTAAGGTGCCTCTTTCGTTTCAAACATTCAAGATGGAGTTGGCAATGACGTTTTTTGCTTTGAAGAGAATTGGAAGTTGATATAATCAAGGGTTTGCACCAAGAACAAAATGGCGCTCTTGTCCTTCACTCAAGGACCAAGGCGATTTCCATAAAGACAATCATTCCCTTCTAAAGCCACGCCAAAGCAAGGTTGTACAAAGTCAAAAATGTCTTTTGAAGGGCGATGGACAAGGAACCAACCTTAAAAAATTGACTAACTTAAGCACAAATGCAAAATCGCTCTTGTCCTTCACTGGAGGACCAGGGCGATTTCCATAGAATCAACCATTCCCTTCAAAAACTACGTCAAGGCAAGGTTACACAAGGTCAAAAATGTCTTTCGAAGGACAAAGAACAAGGAATTAACCTCAAGAATCGACAATTTTGAGCCCAAAAGCAAATTTCGCTCCTGTCCTTCAGTCAAGGACCAGGGCGAAAATCCTTAGGAGGGCTCATTTGGTCTTGGAGAGACAAGTTTGGCATGCGTAGAACAAACAAGGATGATCATTCCTTACCTCGCAAGTTGATTTGACGATTTAAAAGACAAGGGCCAAGGAAGAAAAGCAAAAATCGCTCCTGTCCCTCACCAAGGGACCAAGGCGAAAATGGTTTAAAAGGCATTCATTCCAAAGATGGAATAGATTAAGCTCAAAATGCCAAGCGAGAACCCCGTTTTGGACGTAAAGGATGAAGTTTCAAACGTAAAAAATGAATGATGGAGGACCAAAATGCATGATCGCTCCTGTCCCTCTCCCAGGGACCAGAGCGATATTGATTAATGTCCCAAATTCCTCCCATGCTTAGGCGCCAATATTTTCGAATTACATTACAATGCCAAATTCGCTAAAAAACTTGAAATATTTAATTAAATTGGCATTTAAAAATAGCGCATAAGGCATTTAATAATTAATTTAGCTTTTTAAAAAATCGAAATTATTAATTACAAAGGCATTTAAATTAATTAATTATTAAAATTAAATAAAAAGGGAGAGCGCTTGGGGTTATATTTTTATATTTTTATAAAAGTCGGCTTCCTTTTTATTTAAATTTTGTTTATTTTTTGCCTTATTTCCAAAAGTCGGCCTATGGGAATTGCAATGCATGAGCGCCTATATATGGGAGGTACTTTGAGGCATTTTAATCCATCATTCAATCATTGTTTAAGTGCAATTTGGAGGAGCAATAGGGGGAGCGAATTTTGATCCAAGGAGAGGAGCGAAATTTCAATCCAAGGAAGAGTGCGAACTTTATTGGAGGTTAGAGGTGGAGCGAGTTTCCCTCAAGGCGTTGAAGACCCAAGGTGGTGAAGTTGATGAAGGAGGCGCATTTGCTAGAAGAAGCTCACGTTGAAGACTTCGATCTTCATTTTTGCCTAGCAAAGTTTCCTAATTTTGCATCTTTTTTAGAGCTAGTTCTCGAAGAAAGGTATGGCAAGATCTCCCTTGTCCAAATTTTGAATTTTGAATCGTCCTAGCCTCAATCTTGAATTTTGAATTTTGAATCTTGAATTCCAAAATTGCGTCGTTATATTTAGGAAATGATAATTCAAAGATTTATCATGAAGTTTCCTAAATTCAAACTTTAAATTTTAATCTATATTTCTACATTGCAAAATCTGTTACTCATTATGAAATGTTGTGTAGGTGTCACGATGGCGACCCCAAAAGCAAGAGCATCCACCAGTCGTCCAGCCCTCATGAAGGAAGATCAAAAGAACGAAGAATTGGAGACCAAGATCGTGTCGAAGTGGAGCAACATTGGAGATACCAACTTGGGAAACTTCAGTACGAAGAAGTTTCGAGAGGTTCCCTACATTGGCAAGCCATCACCTGTCGCAAGGAGAATAATTGAAAGTGGCATTATCAAGGCGACCGGCTTCCCTCCAGCAATCCAGTACCACGAGCTGATGATCGAGTGTGCCCGCCATTATGATCCACAATCAAGATCAATCGTGTCCAAGGAGGGAAACACTTTGGCTTACCTTTCAGAGGAGGCTATAAGTGAGGCTTTCCATCTTCCGGAGCACAGAGATATGATCTATAAAAGCTTAGAAGGAGCTAGATCCATGTACGAAGATGATCCAGACACTTGCTTGAGCATCATCAACAAGAATTGGTTACTCAAGAGTCGTCCTCGCCTGAGCAAGATTCCAAACACACCACACAGGATTGACTTCCAGGAGGCGTACAAAGATTTGATAACACTACTCAACCGAGTTACAGGGGCTCCTCAAGCCTTCTATTTTGAGAAGTGGATGTTCTACTTCATCCAAGTGATAGTTCAAGGAAAAGGAACAATTCATTGGGCTAAAATGATTAGCCATTGCTTGGACATGCAGTTAAGAAGACTGAAGGCTACCAAGTCCTTCCACATGAGTTCATACATCATATATGCCTTGATCAGGAGTTTTGAATATGCAGGACTACCTCACAGAGGAGTGATCGGAAGAGGGCCCGGGGAAGTCAGAGTTTGTGATTCCTATGTTCATTTGCATCATCCACCGGGAAGTGACTACAAGTTAGTCAATGATACCTTCACGATGAACATCACCAGGACATTGCAAGGCGGGATTCACAATCGACTATCTCAAGACACACAAGAGCTTGTAAAGAGGTATGGCGCCTGGTTCATCCAATTCCAGAAGTTTACATATATTAGAGTTCATGGATGTCCTTCACCTCCCTACATGTTGTCGAGATATCCGACAGACAGAATAGTGTTACTTGAGGTAACAAGACAGTTGGCAGCTTATGCGAAGGCATTCAGACACAGGCATGGAAATGGAGTTCCTGTGCCAATCATACTAGGAAATTCAGTTGAGGTATGTCCTAATGCTCTAGCCATGGATGATGCAGAAAAGGAGTTAGCCTTATATTCATTTTCATTCTTTGCTTTGAGAGAGAGTTTTGATCCTTATGGGTATATAGAAGAGACAGTCGATAGAAAGTACAAGCATGAGTTTCAGATAGAGGACTTTTTGATGAATCTCTCAGATGATTTTGAAGTGAAAAGAAAGATGCATTCCAGATTGCCTTTAGACTTCATTAGGAAATGCAAAATTTACAGAGTGGCCGACCAAGCTCAGGACAGTGGCAGACATCTCCAATCATCTTATGACCGAGAAAGCAAAGCAGTGAGGCTAGATTGGAACGAACCCGAGATTTTGGATCTAGATGCTTTGATGGCTCCATTTTTGTCTTGTACTCGCAGATGGGTTGATGTGCAACATCAAAAGTTGAGAGAGCAGGGCATATCTATGACTTTTACTTTGGAGGAAAGACCAAGAGAAGGAGGAGCAAGTGTAAGTGAAGGCAATCCCCATCCTAGAGGTTCAAAGAGAAAAGAGAGACCTGAGAAAAGAGAATCCTCCAAGAAGAAGCAAGAGGCCAATCGAGATCATTCATCCGGCACATCTTCTCGACAAGAGAAGAGGACACTTGAAATGGAGGAATCTATGGAATCAATGGTACAGAACGATAAACATGAAGAAGGGCAGGCACCTCAACATTCATCAAGTCGATCTCTCCAAATTAATGAGTTACATGAAGACAAGGATGGTGACGAAGTGACATCTCCTCTCAGAGAAGAAGAAACATTGCCTAAGGAGATACAAGTTAGGGAAACAAGGTCTACCATTCCAGATTGGTTGAAGGAGAGACTAACGAGGGTGATTGTGATTGAGGACGAGGATAATGTGATTGATTTAGAAAGCCTTGTCGGAAATTCTCAGGAAGTGACAGAAAAGAGGAAGGCTACTAAGATGTCCAAGATGATCAGAGATGAGACAGGATCCAGGAAATTGCAGATAGCTACACCAGCAGTGGACAAGTATGAAGGTGAAATCCTTGCAGAGGAGTATGATGTAGAAACATTTGAGCTTGGTCCACTCACAGCCGAGCAGACACTGGATGAGGCCACTGATTCTTTTGAGGCACTTAAGGACAAGCTTAAGGAAGAAATGGAAAAGAATAGAAAGCTTGAGAGAGAGGTCGGTGCTTGGAGAGGCTACTTTAGCCATCTCAATCAGCCTTTAGGACGTCAGGATCCAGCAGTATCTCCTGTGCAGGCACTTCCCCTATTGGTGAGGCAAAGAGAGTCAGGAGTTTGGTCCAGCTTATGAGCTCTTGGATTGACAAATCCCATACAGTTGCTATTGAATTTGCAACAAGAATGATGCAGACCATTCACAGAGCTATCCAAGTTCTTGAGATCATCCACAACCTAATGATAACAGTGGCTGCCTTTGCTCATACTAAGGATGTTATCATTCCTGTCCTGCAAGTAATCAAACAAACATCAAGGAAGATCCTAGCACAAGAGAAGATAATGGATGGAGGATCCCATAGTTTACTCCAATGGTCAACTTTACTCCAGATGAAGGAAGTTCTTTTTGAGGACATCAGTAACAAATGCAATCAAGTTGAAGAGATTATCCATCCAATCCAAGACAAGGTGTTCGAAGTATTATGTACTATTCTTGGCAGGAGGATCGAAGTTGAGACAGATGTGGATCTTCAAGAATTAGAAGAAAGGGTCAAGGTCATCTTTTGCAAAGATGAGAATGTTATTACAGATGAGCAACGGGATCAAATGTTTGCTACCATGCTCCTGATTGAGAAAATCAAAGAACTTGAATCTGGATGGGACACTGTTCTTCTCAAGGCTTTCGATCAGGTCATCCACTTGGAGGAACGAATGAGGAATCTTCTCGAGATTCCAATTGCTGAGATCGAAGGAATCGTGTCTAGATTCATTGCATATGCTAAGAAGGAGCATTGGAAGGGAAATAAGATTCTAGAAGAAAGGTTGTTATAGATGATGTGGTACCTTAATTGTCATTGGTCTATGTCTCCTAGATTTTTGTGCCAAATTAAATATTTGGCTATGCATTTAATATTGTTCAATAAAAAGGGGACTATTTGTAATAAACCCTAATTAGGGTTTAGGTGTCATAATCTTGGCCATTGATCTTCTTTTTGATCTAAGCCGTTCATTGTAATTGAGGATGCTATATATACCCTCACTCCTTTTCATTTTAAAATTAGAAATTAGAAAATAGCGAGATTAGAAGATTTGCAGTTAGAGTTTAGAGCTTTTGGAGAAGCAAGTTATTTTGTAGCAAGATTGAGCTTTGAAGAAGGAATTTCAAGCAATTGTTGTTTATGATGGCTTTGAGATCAATAAAATATTGAAGTTATGGTGTTTTATTGCAATTCTTGTGGCTATCTTCATGGTTGTTTACTTTCTTGAATCATTCTCAGTCAAAGTAGTATTTAAGTTTGAAGGACTAAGTGTTGGGCTTGATCTTTGGTGAGATTCACGTTCCAAACCACTAGCTTCTTACTGATTGTAAGGATGCCTTGTGTGGTCAACTGGAAATATTTGGATTGCATAAACCTTCACTCATTATTGAGTCATAGATATGTACCTTCATGGTAGTGCCTATGATTCTTGATGATTTGAAAATCATTATTCACCTTAGAAGATCGCATCAATTTCAGTAAAGTTGTAATTCCTTGGCGATACTGAAGTTGGTAGAATCTTGCCAAGTCTAGCCTACGTTAAGTCATTCTTAGGATTAGATTAGAATTTATCCCTTGCAAACCTTACCCTTTGATCTTTTTTGGAATTCATTAGTATTAGGAAATCTTGTTCCTGCAATTCGGATACGTAAGGCCCCTTGATGAAACAGCAATCACAACGACCACTGGTGCTTATCCACACGTAGAGACCCTACATCAAAGAACCTTGGAGTCATCCTGATTGATCCTTTTCGCGACATCTTCAGCAATCAGAGGCTTTATTCAAGAGAGGATAAGGTACCCTTGGGTATTTTATTCTGTGTTAGGCAGTGTACAAAATACACGTCAACAAAAATCTACTCTTCATTGTGAACATGCAGCATCAACACTTTTACTACAATTTGTATGAATTCTTAGAGTTCTATTCACCAGAAGTATATCATCCTCACTGCAAACTCTTTATCAAATTCATATCTAAGACAAACTTTCTCAGCCAAACATGAAGGTTTTTCAAATAGCCAGTTCAATGTTTTTTTTTTTTAAAAATTGCACATTCAGTAGCCTTATCACTCAGCAAGCATATTTTAAAATCTCAAATTACCGAACTAGTATAGTTGGTTGAGAGAAGGTTACAACTGTTTTTCTTAACCAACCACAACTTCCTTAAGTTCGAACTTTAACAGACTCTTAATACGTGTTTCTCAAAATACAAATGAGAAGCAAACAAGTAGGTATAACTGATTTGAAACTGATGTTCCAAATATAAAGTCTAACCTCTTTTATAATATGCTTGCGTTAAAACTTTCTGTTGTTTTAATACATATTGAATAACAATTCAATGCCCAAATCGAACCAATAAAAATCATTCCGCAGAAACACGACTGTCACGAACTGTATAATATTGGTAAGAAATAGAATCATCTGCAGTTGTGTAAAGGCATATTCCATCTTGATATGTTTCTGATAAAAATTCAGATTATCTGACATTTTTCACATTTGGATATACAGGACATCACAACATATCAGACAGTACAAACAGATGTATGAATATTGCTGTGACACCAAAGTGAAATAATGGATATCAATGATAAATGCCAACAATCACATCATTCATTGAGTCTATCCATTGCAAAGTCGAATTGTAAACCTAGGGGTTTCCTTATTTGATCACATTGTGAAAATCATATCAAGAAATACTGAGAGAGGGGTGAAGGGCGAGGGGCGGGGGGCGGAGGGTTTGAATCAGTGTTTCAAGAACTTTAACAAATTTAGCCAAATGAAAGAGCAGAACAAACAGTCACAAAGATGACACAGTTTTTATCTCGTGGAAAACCCTCTAGGGTAAAAAACCACGGCACAAATAGCTATCATAAACAAAAATGGGCTCCAACCCTATTACAAAAGTGAGCTACAACTCACACAAAGCAACAACTCTAAACAACTGAGGCACCAACCTCACAAAGAGCTCCAACTCAAAAAATAACACAGGCTCCAACCTCCGATAAAGATACAAACTTGGATTTTCAAATCCTCTAGAAATTTAAAGACTTCACAGCACTATATATATATATATATTATGCAGTACCACAAACTCTCTTCTTCTCACAAACTCCTTCAATTACTTGTAATGATAACTTCAATGCTGTCTTCCATACAGACCAAAAACAATGTTTCAGAACATTTGTAAGCACTTTCAAGTTGATAACAAACCCATCACTAATAACTCATTAAATCATCTTCAGGTTCAAGAGTTTTTATAAGGTTTGATCAGAAAAACCTTCTTAGAAAACAGAAAATGCATATATCACTATGTATTCACACCACGATATGGTAAACTCCCAGCTGTAAGATCATCTTTGTTCAACCCAAAAGTAATATTGGCTGCACTCTACGTTCAGATTTCCAAACTCAAATGGCTCAATGTCATCCAAGACACTCGCTGTGTTAAGCAATATAAATCAACTGCTTCATAAGAACACCCTCGCAGCCACACTGTATCTGTTGCTTCTGCCGAATATGTACATCTGTTACTTTCGTCACTTACAGAGATATATACCTCTGTAACTTCCACCCAAACAGTAAAAAAAAATCTTTCACATTTTTCAGCAAAGAAGATGTTTTATTCAACAAGAAGAAAACTCATTTACAGAACACAACAAATTCTGTGCTTTCATTGCCTTGCACCATAGCTCTCCTTCGACACACAGCAAGGAATAGAAAACACTTGCCAAAATCACAAGTTAGAATAGTAATCGGTAGACACGGCAGGTGGAAATAAAAACGCACAACCACAGGAGTGATAATTTCTGTTTTTTTAACAACTGTACAATGCAATCTGATTCACGGCACCCGCAACAAACAGATATATATGTCGGAAAATAATTTGCAATCACCATGTCAATAAAGCACATGACATATATTTGAAATAAAGTTCAATTACACAAGTAAATAAATAAAGTTCGAACAGGCAAGTAGGCAGACAACCAAGCAGCCAGGCAACTCAATCTCTGAAGCTCAACAATGGCTCTTTGGCATCAATAACAAAATATTCAACACATTGTTTAGCATTTGAGGTTTCCTTGTTCAAGAGAGGATAGAATACTTGGTATTTTATTCTATGTTGGCAAGTGTCACAAAACACACATCAACAGGTTCCACTTCCTCTTCCCTAGTGCAGACGTGTGACTGTTGGCTTCTTGCCTTAGTTTTCAACTTTGCTCTTCATCTATTTCTGCTTTCCCTTCGCTGCTTGCCCCTCACTTGGATATTTATCTGAGTACTTATTCTATGGCTAGGATTCACCCACCTTGGGTTTTCCTGTTCTTTTTGTGCTTTCATTGTTTTAGTTTTCTAGCTTTAGTCTTATTTTCAGCTTCTAGAGTTCTTTTCTACCCCAGTACTATTATGTTGTAAATGAATGTACTTTTGAATTCTATTGACCTTTGTTGGACACCCATTTACATTCATATAATTTCATTGTTTCTTTCATTATTACATAGATGGTCTTCATTGGTCCAATTTATCTAAAGATTTGGCCGAATTCTAAGGGTTTATTTGGCAAGGAAAGGTCACAAATAGCAACTTATGAGCTCTCCTAATATAGACGTGACAAAACCACAAAATAATCTAAAATATAGGGGTAGTCAAACAATGTTCCTTGGCATTATTGATTTTTGCTAGCAAAATCAGGACTTGTTGCATTCAAGTGTGCTTAACAGAAAAGCAGGATTTGTGCATCCATTTGAAACTAAACATTAACACTCGATACTTAGTTAATCTTTAAATTGTGGTAAATCAAAAGTCTTGCTTTAAAATGGGAGATATGTTGCCTTGTCAAAGGTTATTTCAAGTATAAAATTCCAACAAATACATTAGTGGATAAAATTGATCTCAAATACAAGGATCTATTTTATAATCAGGTAACTTTGCATAGGAAAACTCAAATAATTAATTCAGATAGGTCAAACCAACTTATGATGTAATTAAATACAAAATTTGCCAAGTTGAGAATCTTGATACGAGAACAGGTATGGGTTCATGATACAAATATGGCGCATATATATATATATATATATATAGAGAGAGAGAGAGAGAGAGAGAGACACACACACACACACACATACACACACAGAACGGGTATGGGTTCGCAGTACAAATATGGCATTGTTGACGTGTATTTTGTACACCATCATACACAGAATAAAATACCTAAAGGCATCTTATCCTCTCTTGAGAAAATAGTCTCTAACTGCTGAAGATTCGCGTAAAGGATCAGTTAGGTAGACTCCAAGGTTCTTTTAGTAGGGTCTCTACGTGTGGACAAGCTCCAGTGGTATGATGTGATTTGCTGGAATCACAAGGGGACTTACATATGATGTTTGAACTTCCGATCTGCTTTGCTGGACACAGGCTCTTACTGACTTGGATTTGAAAAAAAATGAAAAAAGGATAAGGGCGAAGAGAGGATCTAATCCTAATACTAAGAATGTAGGAGCAATGACTTGATTTTTGATGAAACTCTAACTAGATCTTGTTTTGACATCAATGGAACATCTACACAAGACTAGTGCGATCTTCTAAGGGAAGCTTTATGATGTTCGAATCATCACCGCAGGCATAGATACCATCCAAGTTGATGCATATCAATGAAGAGGCAACAAATTGAAATTGAGCTTAAGCTGAACGATTCCAGTTGACTACACAAGGCAAGTCTGCAATCAACAAACTGCTAGTAGTATGGATATACGAATTCCACCATCAATCAATCACATTTCCTCCATTCATCTAATCATCTACCATCTAAGATTGAAGACTCCACAAGAAACCATGCAAATTGCAAGAAAACGACATATTTCACCATTACTTCAATGAAAATGGAATTTGTTTACAATCAATGGCAACAATTTCTTGCCTTGTCCTCCTATTCTACTCTAATTGCTTCCAACTATTCTCTAACTATTCTAACTATTTACAAACTATCTCTAACAATTGCTAATTAGCCTTTACAAAATGAAATGCTCAGGGCTTATATAGTGCCCACAATACAATTTGATGGCCTAGATCAATTCAAGATCAATGGCCAAGATTTTACAATGAAAACCCTAATTAGGGTTTGTTACAACCATTACATAACATTTAATGCTTGACCAATGATAAAATTGTATTGCTTGGACACATGTCCTCTCTAGAAAAATCGACCAATGGATAGCCAGGGTAGGTACATCGGAGTTTGTGCCACCTTCCATGAGTTAAGTACATTGAATCTGGACATGCTGAGATGGACCTCACTGACTGGAGGAGTGATGACTAGGATGCCACCTCATCTGACACTTGTAGCTTGCTAGATATTCAATTTGATGTCGTTGAGAGGCTATCTTTAATTAACTCTTGTCCTAACTCCTTGTGTCCTTGATGTGCAGGATGATGATGTACCTCGCCTTGGAACGTTAGATTGAAAGAGGTTGCCCATGTCCTTACTTGATCGTCCTGGCGAAGACCGTCCTGGCGAAGACCGTCCTGGATCCGGCTTGATTTTCCTTGAAGAGATCTCCATTTGATGCCTACACAACATTTCAAAATTAGTATCATGATTTTGCAATGAATAGCATAGATTAGAGATTAAATTTTAGGAAACTTAATGATAAGTCCTTTATTAATCATTTCCTAAAAAAGATTGAACTTATTGAAATTCAAAATTTCAAAAATTCAAAATTTAAGGCTATGACGATCAAAATTCGAAATTAAAACAAGAGATCTTGCCATACCTCACTTAAGAGCTTAACTCTAAAATGCAAAATGAGGAATTTGCCGAGGCAAAATTTGAAATA
The DNA here is from genome assembly GCF_030272615.1 of Cryptomeria japonica. Lineage (NCBI taxonomy): Eukaryota > Viridiplantae > Streptophyta > Pinopsida > Cupressales > Cupressaceae > Cryptomeria > Cryptomeria japonica. The sequence continues at coordinate 356,986,033 of NC_081414.1, read as the reverse complement.
AGATGGTCTTCAACGTGATCTCCTTCTTCAAAATATCAATTTCGCCACCCTCTTGTCCTTGACTTGATCCTCTAACACCTTGGCAAGTTCGCCCAATATAGATTCGCACCACCTTGGAAGTTACTAGCGCCTTCTAACTTGAAATGAAATTCGCTCCTTGAATACAACTTCGCACTTTCCTTTGTCTTCTTCAAGATCGCATGTAAGAAATGACAAATAATGATGTGAAAATAACAATTTTTACCCTCCCTTTATAGCGCTCACCTCTTATCATCCCCAAGGCCGACTTTGGTAAAAATATAGCAAAAAAACGATTTTTTTCATAAATAACAAGGCCGACTCTCCAAACCAAACACTCCATTTGATTTTTTTTATTAATTAATTAATTAATTATTAAATGCCTTTCATTTTTAATTAATAAATTTCGATTTTTTACAAGGCAAAATAATTAATTGATACCAAGCGCAATATTTAAATGCCATTTTTAAATAAATATCGATTTTGCTAGCATTTAAAATAAATTTAAAGAAATGTGTTTGAGCGCCAAGTTATTTTGAAAATGAAATAATACGTACCTCATCACCCTGGTCCCTGACTGAGGGACAGGAGCGATCCATCAATTTGGCCTTGATCCTTGCATTTTTGACGTCCAAAATCTTGATCCTTACGTTCAAATCGGCATTTTAGCTGGGTCCTTCAAGTTTGATTGACTTGCATGTGCGAAGGAATGTCTTTAAGATGTGATATCGCCCTGGTCCCTTGGAGAGGGACAGGAGCGATCCATGTGTTCTAGCTAGAATTTGCCACCTTTCAACCTTTGTTCCTCGTTCATTGTCTTTCAAATGGCGTCCTCGATCTTGCCCACCCTTGCATTGTCTTGATTTTGAAGGAGCATGAGTGTTTTAATAGAAATCGCTATGGTCCTTGTCCAAAGGACAGGAGCGATATAAGTTCCTTAGCTCAATTGATAGCATTTTGACGTTCAAAACTCTTGTATATCGTCTTCAAAAGACACCTTAGACCTTTTACCACTTTGCAAAACCTTGACTTAACGTGATTTATGCATGAATTGGCAAATATGGTGTATATCGCTCTGGTCCCTTCCTGAGGGACAGGAGCGAACTTCAACGTTTTGAGCTTGTCTTTGCCTTCTTCAACTTGTAATTGCTATCAACGAGTAAAATGAAGTCCCCTTGATTCTCCTTGGTCGCTTGAAACATGATCAACTTTAAAAATCTAGGCCTTTATGAGAATTTCGCTCTGGTCCCTTCCTGAGGGACAGGAGCGAACTAGGAGTCTTGATGTAAATCCTTCAATGTTGACGATCTTTGATGCTTTGCGCTTGATTGGGACGCTTCGAAATGTCCTTGCCACCTTGTTCTTTGTCTTGGAGTGTCTTGAATTTGGAGGAACGGCAATATAATCATCATATCGCCCTGGTCCCTTGGAGAGGGACAGGAGCGAACTTAAGCATTTTGGTCCCTTGTTGGCGTTTCATAATCTTCAATTTGTCTTAAACGCGTTCATCTCGCCTCCTTTCTTGCCTTCAAACATAAAACTTGCTTGATCTTTGCCCAGATCGTACCTTATGAAGAATTTCGCTCTGGTCCTTCAGTGAGGAACAGGAGCGAATTTGACCCTCTAGGCAAAAACTTCATCATTTCATTGTTTTTGATCAAGTCTGGATGCTCTATCATGCTCATTTCGTCCTTCACCATGCCTTTGATGTCTCGATTCGTCCCAACAAGGTCAGGAATGGCTCAACTAAGCATTTTCGCTCTGGTCCCTTGGTGAGGGACACGAGCGATTCGCCTTGGTCCCTTGGAGAGGGACAGGAGCGCTTTTCGCTCTGGACCCTTGGAGAAGGACACGAGCGAAATTTGACTTTTCGCACTCTCTATCAGGATAATTTTTATGGAATATAACATTTAAGTATAAGTGACATTTCCTTATACTTTAAGTTATATTCCATATATACTTTCAGGATGTTTGAGAGTGGTTTCAGACCTCCAAGAGTTATATTGCAAAATCTAGTTTTTGGAGGTTTTTTCAGTTTCCAGACTTAGTCAAATTCAGGATCAGGGCATTCCAGACTTAGCCAAATTTCAGGATCAGGACCTTACTCAAGCCGGACTTACTATCCTATTGACCCCTGGGCGACGTTCAAAATGCAAAGGCTAGCTAACAAAACCCTAAAAAACCTAAAGAACAAACCCTAAAAAGCAAAAAAACATGGGTCCCCATTTGCAATGGGGCGATGTGTGAAAACGTCACAACAGGCATACACACACACAATTGCCAATAAATGAAATATTTAAATACCTCATAACTTGCAAAAATGAAAATTTCAATCCATATTCAATAATTTTCATATTGCTCTTCATTGAGAGCATCGACCTCATCATTTAGTTCAATTTAATTTGAACCACAATCAGCTGCAATGCCAATCCCACTAACCATGTCATACATAGAAACTGCCTCATTTATAGACTTTGGCAAGTTGTGCAACTGTAGTGTCTAAGTTGGTACACTTAGGAGTTAAATCCCAATTCTTCATCAACCCTTCATTGTAATGTGGCCCCTTATGTGACAAGAGACACAAATTGGAGTACACAAACCAAGTTCTTAGCCTTTTTTGCACCTATCGGCTGCATTTAACCAAGTGGATAAAGGAGTATGTACTTTTCACTTAGTTGAAGAACTTGCAATCTTTTAAATTTGCAATTAACATTTACAATTACAAATTTATAATGGCCTTAGGGTGGCTCAATGGAGGAGCATGTTGAGCTGGAGAGGATCTTAGCTAGAAGCGTTTGCAGTTTGTTGGTAGGGAGAAATTTGCTAGCTTGGAGTCCTAATCCAAGAGGAGTCTATTTGATTTCTTTTGGGTACCAAACTTTGGATTGTCAAAAATTTGGGGGAATGCAGTCTCCTAGGGGAAGCATGTATGGAATATGTTTGCATGGTCTAAATGCAACTTCTTCTATTGGTTGCTTGTTCAAAATAGATGTCTCACCCAAGACAACTTGAGGAAGCACGGATTTCAAAGGTTGTCTATGTGTGTCCTGTGTGGTAATAGTGAGGAATGCTCTTCTCACCTGTTTTTCCTTTGTTCCTTCACCAAAGACATTTGGCACCATTGGTGGGGAGTTTGGAATTTGGAGGAGTTTAGAGCTTCCTCTAGCTAAGGCCTTCTTTCTTCAAGTAGCTTGGCACATTGGCCCTTCTTGCATGCTTTGTTGAATCTAGTTGGAAAGGAACTGTAGGATCTTTCAAGTAAAGTCTATGGTGGTGCAGTAGTTATGGTAGAGGATCATCAACATGATTCAAAAGGCTATTAATGCAAAATGTGAGGTGGCCTTCTCCCCGGAGCTTGGGAAGGATGTTGTTAGGCAAAGGTTGCATTTTGGTAGTAATGGGTAGGGGTTTCCCTTGTTAAGAGGGAGACAACACCTGACAAGGAAAACCCAAAGGGTGGGAAGATGGTCTCCACCTCCTTTGGGTGTTTTCAAGATTAATATTGGTGGATCCTCAAGGGGAAACCTTGGTCATGCTGGAATTGGTGGAGTGGGAAGGGGCAATGTCGGTGGAGTCCTCTTCTTATTTTCCAGATATATGGGGCAGTAGTCAAATAAACTTATGGAAGCCCTTACTATTCTTAAGGCTCTAGAAAGGGGCTATGCTCTCGGATGGGGAAGGATTATTTGTGAGTCTAATTCTTAGATCTTGGTTACCATGCTAAATGCTCGGAAGATGGAAGCTGTGAACTGGCAATTGGCCTCAGTAATTCGAGAGATCCTTAGGTTGAGAAACTCCATGGATTGGTATCTTTTGTCCATATCCCGTGGAAATGGAACAAGGTGGTTGATTGTCTGGCTAAATGTTGTCCGGCTAAATGGGCCTCAGAGCATACGGATAACTAGTCTGTTGATGATTGGGAGCATCTCCTCCCAGTATGTTCCCAGCAGTTAGAAATGTTAATTATATACTCCTCTTAAAGGGTTGGCTTGGTTGGAGTTCAGTATTTCCTTCCCTGGGCCTGGTGATTGTTGGCTCTCTTGTGGTTAAGTTGGGTGGATGCTGACTAGTTTTGGTTTAAAGGTTTTGTTGTTGGGAGTTCCTGGCTGTTGGTAGTTAATGTTGCTACTCATTTGAGTCTGGTTGCAAGCTAGTTTTGTTCTTCTGATTCTCAGTGATTTAATAAATTTTTACCCCTCTTTAATACAAAAGTTCAATATGCAACACAATTTTTGTTGTCCTGGATTTCCACTCTTCAATAGCATTTACACTTGTTTAAGGCTTATGTAAGGTCACTCAATAGGATTTTGCCATGAAACAATAGGTGACTCCATTTATTGGTGTTGGCAGCTGCATATTACAATATTAGGGCAGCTGTGTATTTCTGCAGGTAACTTCATTTATGTCTGCATTTTTTTCATTTTGTGGCTGCATAGTTGGTGATTTTTTCAAGTTTCCACTTTTAGGGCTTCAAGCTTCCTTCAAAGTTCAAGCATTGAAGTTCCACTTTCAAGGTCACCAAATCAAGTATGTGGTAGGCTTCTAATTCTAACTTCTAACTTCTAATTTTTAGTTTTTAGTTTTAACAGTCACAGCCCACCCCACAACTAAACTATAGTGAAGAATTTTTTGTTCATTTCAAAAAGCTTTAGTTTTGTTTTTTCTTAAATTCTAATGACTATCTCAGGCTCTAGCTTGTAATGTAAATTTTATTCTTTTATTTAGTTCTACCATCTACACAGCTCCAATATTATTATTTTTTTCTGTTATTTCCCTTATACTAGGCTTTATATCCATTTTCCCAAAAAGAATATGGCACCCACAGCTACAAATAGGAGAACTAGCAAGCCTAAGGACCCTAGCTGGAAATAGGGGAAAGAAGGTAAAGAGAAGAGAATGGTCATTTGCAACTATTTTTTTAACTAAAATGTTTGCAAAGTTATGATATATCATAGATTCACATTACTGCAAGAAAATTTGTTTTGACTTATAGCTCAGTTAAAATGGTGGACAAAACACTATTTGTTTTACTGCTTGTATTTTCTCAGAAGTTATTTTTTCATACCTATATCTAATATAGCTCTTCATAATAATTAGTGGGCTGACATGGAACCCATATATCCTCATATCCCACATTTGAGTGATCGAAATGCCTGAATGAGGAGAGGAAACTACCTTCCAAGTTGTTGTTTATCCAAACATTTAGAAAAAAGCTAGGAAAAATTGTGCAAAAAGGAGACACCTTCAGGAGCTTTTCACACAATTGCCTATGCATGCTTGGGATGTTTTAATTTCGAAAAAAATTGCTCTGTAAGAAACAAAGGATATTGCTATCCTGCTACTTAGTTAATAAGATCTTTAATAAAATCACGCCACCTGAATCTTTGCTCTGGCCTTATTATTATTTTCCCACTTCACTTATATCTACTTTCAATGCATATATAGTTCATGGCTTTGAGAGATGAAGATGATTCCATGTCATATATGATCTATTCAATTCATGGTAACACCTACACTTTTCCTTTTGGTGAGCATTTTCTTTGAGAGGACACAAGCTCTTTGGATAAGATCTTTCCCACAGAATAGAAGCTATGTTACTCTAAAGACCTGAAAAAAGGGCTAAGAATCATTAGGAACACAATCATCTTTGTATATATCTGCACAGAAAAAGGAAAACAAAATTTTGCAGTACATTTACAAAAAGAGAATATTCCTGGAGTAGATCATATTCTATAAAATTTCATGTTGCAATTTGTATTTATTCCCTATGTTGGTTACATTTGACTCACTGTACATGTGTAAATAATAACACACTATAGATATCTTTATAAGGCCATGCTCTCCATAGATGACATGCAAGTTCAAGTTCAAATCCAAAAGTTAATATGGTATATACACCTCAAACAATATATAAGGTAAGTGGAAAAACAAGTACTTGACTTGGATTAAAAAAGCAATTATTGTCATATGTGCTTAGACTTGTTTGCTTCTCATGGCAGTTTGCTCAAAAATACTTCTGGAATTGCTCACAAAGTTGTTAGGAAGCAACAAAAGACAGTTAATGCTTCCAAATCAGCATTTAGAAGAAGAACCCTTTGCCAAATCAATAGTATAGTATTAGTAATAACATTCTAACCATATATAAGAATTCCACCTGTGCAGATTCATAATGAACATCTTGTACACCTCTAGTACTTGGCATCACAGCTGTTGCATGCTGACTGACTGTGTCATCCAATTCAACCAAACTTCAAATGCAGTAATACATATCCATTTCCACAATTTTGTTTTCCTGTTTTGCTGTATCTACTCCCAATATCTAAACAGCACATGCCTTTCTAGGCAGTATGTTGTCCATTATTGCATATGATCTCAACATTTGTCATTTGGAGAACCTTACATTTTGAGTATACTAATACTTGAATGAAGATATTTTCCTACGAGTGGGAATGACGGCCTATTAAATAGAGGAACAAGGATTTTCAGGATTCTAGTCATGTTAGGCTTAAAGTTTAACTGAGTTGCAAGGAAAATGTAAAAAGGCAAGATTGCACTGGGTTTTATCAGAAGAATTGTCCTGAGGAAGACATCACATTCTCTAAAGCTTCACAGATTACAATCCATATATTTTTTATTGTCAGTCCCAGTCCTTTTCATGATTGACGTACAAAAATGTCAAGCATCTCTTTTCTTTATCCACCACAGATTTATTGAAATAATAGCATGCTGAACATTTATATCATCTGGTATCAAATCTGACAGAGCAGTTCATTGTCTCAAAAAATAAAAATAATCAATTAAAATAGGAAAGCAACTATTGTCATGCTCCTTTCAAATTTGTTAGCTTCTCAGAGTAGTTATTTAGAAAATGTCACACAAAAATTATTGCCAAAATTGCTCCTAATCTTTTTAAACAACAAATAAAGCCAACCAATGCTTCCAAACAAATTTAAGAACAAAAGTACTCAATCCAAATAAATGGTAATATTTTGGCATATTTTATGTTAACTTTCACCTGTGTAAATTCATGAAGAATATCTCTATGCCTTGCAAGTTTCTGTGTGACAGAAGTAGTTGGTGTTGCAGCTGCTGCACTACGACTCATTGCATCATTTGTGTCCAGCAACTTCTCAAGCAATGACTGTATCTCCATTTCCATTGATTTCCATGATCGATCACCTGCAATAACATCTGTCGATGATCCAGCATCTGTATAGCCTGCATTAAAAAGTCAAAATGTACAATATTTTTGAATATGTCAATCTATCGACTAGCCAGAATTTAATAAAAACAGGAAAAATAATTGAATGAAGAAATGAAAAATCACCACATAGCAGTAGAAAATTTCCTAC